>NC_136852.1:19808584-21014418 GCF_951799975.1 Gobius niger
CACGCTACAATGGTAAGGTTTTATTGTCATACATGTAGGGTAAACCAGACACACTCCGCACAAAAGGGCCCCGTCTGGTCCAAGATTTGAACCCATGATCTTCTTGCATTGAAGCAAGTACGCTATCCACAGTGAGCCTTCTTGACCAACACGCTTTTAAAGAAAAACTCTTTAAGCAGGCATGGCTGGACATGCAAACTAAAACACAGAAACATCTCTTTCAGTCCCAGAATCAAACCCAGGACCTTCTTTTTATGAAAGGGCTCGAAACACTGTGCCACCATAAAGCCAATCGCTACATTCCTTCGAAATGACAAATTGAATCTATTAATTTTACATTTCATTGTCAATACAAGAACCGTAGAACCACTCGAGTTAGCAGAGCATGCTTAAGAATGGAAATGAGCAGATCAGCTTTGCAGAAACAAGATATTCGATCACATCAGGGAGCAATTAAGATTTCAAGATCATTGAGAGCGGCCGTTCATCAAACAAGCCAAGGACATTCAACAGAAATGATGGTCGCTTATCATGGAAATTATAATAACTGTTTTCTCAATGATGAATGCCACAAGACTAAAAATTATTTTAAAAATGTTCTAAAACAAATTTTACTTAAAAAAGGGCTTCATTCACATTGCCTATTCCGATGCACCATATTTATGTGTGTGTATAAATAATACTGTGTTGGGGTCAATCTTGCTTTTTTGCAAGTAAGAGGTGGTGCTAGGGGCTTGTGGGATACATAGAATTGATGAGAGACCTTGGCGTTATCTCTGCCTCGCCTGGAGCTGAATAAAGATCAACTGATGAGGACTGCTATAAATCTACAGAGCGGCTCGTATCAGTGGAGGAAAAGGAATGTGACGGGAAAAGACCAACTTCATACAGTTTGATATATTTGCTGTTCACCAACATGTTTAAAGGGACTATACAGAGTTTAAAATTATGTATTTTCCTTCCCCTACATGTTCCAACAATGTCCTAATGTGTAGAATGAGCCCAGACCTATTCACCACAACTGCATCTAAAATCCTGCACTCACTCAAAAAGGTGTTCATTTGGGTCCAAATTGCCGTCATGCACAAGCTTAATATAGAAGGTGCAGTTACACATATGACCTGAGGTGGCAGTGGTGAGTATAAAATGGCCAACTTGCATCCAGCCCCTTTAATGAAATACAAAATGCGGGTGATCAAGGTCCCTCGAAGCGCATCATTCGGCTGTGAGCCCTGAATGTTTCATTTTCCAGGAGGAAAGTCAGTGCTGCACAATATTGCTCCAAAATCGTACTACAATTGAATTGAACAAAAACAGCATTCATCTAGATAGAAAAGGCAACAACAAAAGACACGTCAAAATGTGTAATAGTCACAGCAATCAACATCATGTACTTTTCCAAAGCACACACAACAACTCGACTGAAGTAAAGTTCAATTAAATAACACAACGGGAAAAACAACGGTTACTTTTCTGTGAATGATATACTGTAACTTTAACGACGGTCCTTAAAGAAATCATTGAGCAGCCAACATTTTACAAGCAAATAAATGTCAAACATCAAGCCCCAAATACAGAGAAATAATGTGGTGTAACTCACTGCAATCAGAGCCAGTGCCTCAACACTTTTAAAAGCAGAGTCTCATTAAATTATACAAATAAATACAAGAACAGCACAAATAATAAATAAAGGGTGATCAATATATGCTCGAGTGTGGGAGATATCAGGCCTAAAATACTAATTATAAAAACAGCTTTTCAGAGGTTGCTACGATATATTATGAAATTATTCTCCCAACCACTGCACCAGCCCTGAACTAAGGAAAGTCTTATTACTGCACTGCTCCTCACCTCATTATTTTGGAGGAGAAACTTGTGCTGGTGCAATTCTCTGACATTCATGAAAATTTTATAAGGGTTCACACACAAACACTGGCCGTATCTTACAGAAAAAAACAAGCTGCATTTTAACAGAGCAGTGTCATTAATCCAATCCAATGGTCAATCTGCATCTCTTCTCCCATATGAGCAAAAGCAGTATTAGCATTAGCTCATTTAATTTGGTAAAAAAAAATTGCGATGTGGAACAAAGTCCTGATTTTTGGCAGTCTTAAGCAGTCATCTGGACTAGGTATCTTAGCATAGCTTAAGTGGTGGATGTTCCGTCTCATCAAAGAAGTTTGTCAGCACTAATGATCTTTGTTTGGCAGCGGGCCGAATATGCACTGGTGCAATAGGAGGACTTCAGCTTGTAATGGAACCACTCCTGTCTATTTGAAAATTGCTTTTTTTTGAGAGAGCAAATTGAGCAATCTAAAAATAAATATACTATCATCAGACACTATTAAAAGTTACTCTGATTTCAGAACAAAAGCATAACCATATCACAAGTTGCATATAAAACATGCACAGTGAAATACAATGAAAACTTTATACTATATATGTGGTATACTGTACTTCAGGTCCCATGAGGTACAACTTCAATTTGACTTCCTGCGTACAGTACCGCAGTGTTGGCCAAGTAATAACTCCAGATAGGCTCTTGGGCATAAATACTTCAATCAACCAGCAGAAGCTGCTTGAGGCAACAGCATTATTAATGTAAAGGCTCTGGTTTTCTGAGGCCATCTTTGCACCTCACATTGAAATAAAAACTTGGCTGTCTTCACAAGACAAGTTTTCTTGCCTCAACTAAATAAAGATTTCACCACAAAACATGAATATCAAAAATACTCTAATTTGTTATTCATGAGTACGAGCCACATAAATCAAGCATATAACATTGTTGGGTACATGTATGCTGGTACCCAACTACCATCTACCCATAGTATCATCATTTTACTTTTACCACTTTAAATATTAATTTCAGCAGACAGACCTCACAAAGTCGCACATTTCAACATCGTGTTGGAGACATAATGTCATCCTCATTCTTGTATAATGTCTCACATCATAGGAATGAACTGGACCCACTACACATAGGAATTTGTAAAGTCTACTCGATCTGCCTGTGATTATGTTATTAGTCCGGTTCACTATGTTTAGATTTCCACTGTTGTATGAAAACTGTATATTTTTGGAAACCATGGTTTAATTTATGGTATAATTTTTCCACTAGAGTACAGGTGCTCGTCATATAATTAGAAAATCATGAAAAATGATATTCTAATGTGAAACTAATATATGGTATAGCCTCTCAAGCCTTTGTTTGTTATAATTTTGATGATTCTGGCTTACAGTCCATTTTCAAAATATTTTAATTTTCTGAGATTTTTAATTGGGGTTTTGACAAGCTGTGAGCCATAATAATCAAAATGATAACAAATAAAAGCTACATATCTCACTTTGCAGGTAATGAGTCTACCATATACTAGTTTCACAGTTGAAGTAGAATAATAGTGAATGCACTTTTTCATGATATTCTAATTACATGATATTCTAATCACATGACGAGCACCTGTAAATGGGGAGTTCTGGTCATCGCTACGGTAACTCCATGAAAAACATGCTATATTTTGTACATTTCTGCCAAACTACGTTTTTTACTCCCCATATAAAGGTTATTATCGTTATTCTCTTTTTTACATATCAGAGCAAATGGAAACATTGTTTTTCTGATTGCAAACTTAATAAAGTTTTCAAAATGTATATTCTCCACAAAAATCCAGCAAATTTACATAGTGAACCGGACTATATGCTTAACATCATACATGAGTGATTAAAAAGGGCATTTTTAAAAGTACATAATATAATGCAGGCTGTACAAGCACTGGGGAATGGCAGTGTGCTGGCTGTGAGCGTAAAAAAGGACATGAGAGGCAGCTAGCCAAAAGAATGGCTTACAAGGCCTGTTCAAACCAATTAGCTGGCACCCCTGCAGAGGTATGAAAATAGACAACAACCCAACCTGCAGTTGGCCGGGCTGCAGAAAGGTCAAAAATATCTTTATCCGGACAGTTTTAGCTGGAAACATTTGAATCCTTTTAGTGTTTAAACCTGAACTGGAAGAATGGCCAAAAAGCAAAACAATATTACTAGGAACCTCAGATTTGGATGATATAATATTGATTCGAAAGCCAGGGAAACTACTTACAACTGTTCACATGGGAAATACAAACTGTAATGAATAGGCCCAAGCATTGTTTTTAGTCTCTATATAGTCTGCTTCTCTATACATCTTTGCACTGCTATGATATACTTTCTTCATTCTATTTTCTTTCCATCCTACTCTCACTATCTGTACTTTACTGTGTATTAAGAGCTGCTAAAATAAAGTCTTACCTTTTTATAGGACGTTTAAACATGTTATAATGAACATGTGAGCCAGGTGCCCACACTATTAATATCATGTCCCCAAACTAACCAGGGTAAGGTCGCTGTGGTACACATTACATCACCCCTAACTCATTTATCAGCCAGCACCTATACCAAACAATAGTAACAGAAGTAAGTTAAGTGACACTCACCTTGACCTCGATAAAGTCCGGTTGTCCCATAGCGATGAGGTCAGCATAGGCCAACATCTCTTCCACGTTCCAGGCTTTGACTAGTGTCAGCCTGTACACAGTCCTTTGTTTCTGTGGGCACATTTTGCACATTTAGATCAGCTGCTTGTAATGTGAGTCCTGCAGGAAATAATGTTGTTCAGAATGCTATTATCAAAACACCTTCCAACAATTTAGGACTATTATGCTCATTGAATTTCAGAGGACAAGGGATTACAGTCAGTTCAAAGAAATTAAGGCAAAGTAGCCCAGAACGTTAGATACATAATTGACAAAACCTGAAGATAATCCTTTCTTTTCCCTCATTTTGCTGCACAATGGAAGGTTATCTGTGACACGGGGTCCTTTCGGCCCAGTGGGGAGGGGGATAATTTGCCCATGTGAGCATGGAATGGAGATATTTCGAGCTGCCTCTTTTCCAAATCCAATGGCAAGGCATGACTCAATCAATCCTCCCGTGTGCTGCCAGGGAGGCCAGGTGGAGCAGGGCAGGGGAGCTGTCCAGAGAAGAGCTCAGAGCAGATAAAGAGAGTGGCTACTATAAAAGTCAAAGTGGATATCCAACAGGCAGACGGACAGTCGATGGAAAAGCGTTATTTATAGACACTGTGAAGACAGATAAAGCGCTCCTTCACCCATACAGTATCTATTTGAAGCCATCATGGGTGGACCGTTACAACCACAAGAAATAAAAAAACGGAAAAGGTTTGAGTGACAATGATTAGCTGTCAACTCAGATATCTCAAACACATGCCCTCCTTGTACATGCTGATTTGAGTTTTAAAATTGCTTCTTTGTGATTGATGAACTGTCAAAAGCATTCAGGTCAAAAGCGAAGGACGGGCGGCTGAATGTAAATATGTGTTGTATGTCCCCAATAGGCCTGAACCAGAATGAACCTTTTGACCCAAGCAAGACGGGAATGTCAAATGGGAACAGGGGAAGATGTACAGTAAATGTTAATGACACCAATTCTAAACTGAGAAGTGAGTAAGTAAAGTTTCTTTCTAAAGCGCTTTTCACACCTAACAAGTCACAAAAGTCTCATCTTAGCTCATCTGGACCATCCTTATCATATCTTCCAGGTTTATGAAAGCCTGGAGGCGAGATTCTAAATGGATTTTCATAAAGCTGAACTGTTCTCTTAGGGGATGCCGCAAAAAGCCTGTTCAAAGCTTAAGCTCAAATTAAACACTTGCACTATGGGCCCACCAAATGGTTGTACCCAGAGGACGGAGTTTTGTGCAACACCCGACAGTCTTTGAGCCTTCCGCTGCCTCTTAACAAACCACATATTATGTCAGTCATAAGTGAATTCACTCCTCTCGGTCATCCTGCCGCAACTTCCATTCACCATCACCAGTCTCTAGGCCCCGGGGAGGCTTTTTCCAGACACATCCATCACACATTCTTTTTCATTGCATCGAGAACACCTCTATCTGCCAGGGTTTTAGTGCCAAAGTTTATTCATTGAGTAAATTATTCATCACACCTCATTCATTTGTCTCTCCCACGATTTCAAAGTTCGGAATAGAAGGCCTTACTGCGAGAAGATTCATCACTAAAGATGCTTCGGAATTCTTAATAACAAGAAAGCAGTTTGTTCTTATTCTTGTAATATCGACAAACAAAAAAAAATCTCACTTTCTCGCCCAGGGCTTTCAGGCAGTCAAGGAAGCGCGGCCAGAAGTCTTTAAACAGCGGCCGGTCAATCTTCTTCAGACTGTCTTTGGTGCTGGCATCCACACTGACATACAGCTGGGTAACAGGCACCAGGTTCCTGCAGACAAGACGGAATAATAAAACTGGAAGCACATGTGACATGCCCACTGGGACCAACTGGAGGAAGACAGAACAGACTAAGCACAAAATGTCACTCTCACTCACTCATCTGTCCAAGACTTACAAAGTGAATTTCTAATGTGGCATTGAAGGACTCAACAAAAGCACCAAATATCCAATTAAAAGTTACTAAGCCGGAGTATTTGTCATCGTTAGTCATGATCAACAATGACTAGTCACAAAGTAGGAGGAAAACTCTGTTGATCAAACAAAGAAGTTGCTTAGTGGAAGATTAATATTTCACTGTTTTATTATTTGCATATAATTGGTAGCATTGAGATACAAGAGGGTTTTTTTCAGGGTCATTTTAAGTTTATAAGATTGTGATGCATAATGAAATATCAATACAGCAAAGGAATGTAACTGTCTATTTTTTCAATTTGCTTTCTTTATATTGAAAAATCATTCAAGCAAAACGAAGGAAGACATTTTGACATTAGGTGACACGTGAACAGCTACGTTTGCAGCAGTGTTACCTGATTTCCTGAGGGAATTGTGCATTGGTGACCAAGAAGCTGGAGATGCGGTTTGAATGGAGCAGGCGAAGAAAAACATTAATTTCAGGGTACATAATTGGCTCCCCAACCAAAGACAGGGCACAGTGCTTCACTGCCAAACCTTCCTCATAGCGCTCTGGCTTGACTCCTGGCACACCTGGAGTGGACAGAGAGCACGGACCCAGTCAATACACAGTTATAATAGGCTTTTATTTATGGGAAAATATGACGACTAAAGGCTAATCCGGCGACTACAAAAATAATTACTTTTATATGACAGAAGGTTTACGTGAAAAATACTTGAATAAAGGATCTTGAACCACATTTTATCAGAACTATTCAGCTGGATGTTTTGGACCGTTGTGCATTTCTTGTCTTGATTGGGAAAATCAAAGCAACTGAAGGGAACCCATGCTGACACAGGGAGAATAATGAAGGTCCACACAGAAAGGCCTCGCTAGTACAAGGATAGTGTGTTAGTAAAGGTTAAAAAACATGAAACCAGAATAAAACATAGGGCAGATAACTCCACCTTTAAACTCCCGAATCATAGTTTGATGCTTCTCTAAAGACTCTTGCAGGATTTTCTCAGCAGGATCCATCTTCCAGCGCCACTCTGTGCCCACAGGGTTTGTGTGATGCCTGGAGAAAAATGGAGAAAATCAATCTTTAAATGCAAAGTACCGAGCTCAAAGAGTAAAAAGAGAGTTAAAGTACTTAAGTTTCTGGGTTTTATCAGAAGTTACTTTAATAAACTAAATACATCATCGCGACATTTGCTACATACAAAAGAAATGGGAACAAATATTGACACATCCTTTGGGCAATCTTATATAACATGTGCAATTTTCATGCATGCAGTGATGCACATACTGCCCTCCTGTGTCCTACCTGCTTACATCCTGTCACTGTTTGTACCTAGCTCAGAGTGAAGGCTATATCTGGGCTGACAGAAACACAGTTCATGCACCACACTCTCACAGTGACCTTTCAGAGCTCCACACAGACGCCTTTTCAAATAAAAGCACATGGGAGTAGAGTCTGTCACCTGTGCCACAGTCAATCAGTGTCTACCTTTTAGGTTTCATTGGTTATTTATGGTCACTATTGGTCTCCCGCATATAATTATTCACTTTTCCCAAACAATACTCAAAAAAAGTACAATCTTCTTTCGTGCAATTTATAGATACTAATAATAATACAAGAATCCCATGCATTTCATAGAGCATGTTTGTAGAAGTCAGGGTTAGTAGGTGTAATACTTAGAACAGTAATTGTTGGTTGTAATGGGAAGATGATCGCTTAAAA
Organism: Gobius niger; assembly: GCF_951799975.1. Taxonomy (NCBI): domain Eukaryota; kingdom Metazoa; phylum Chordata; class Actinopteri; order Gobiiformes; family Gobiidae; genus Gobius; species Gobius niger. Next base: position 19,816,737 of record NC_136852.1, read on the forward strand.
AGATGCAGCTTTTACAATTTTCCAACTGTAACCATGTTATGTTGCAGTCCTAGAATCTGCAGCTATTAAATATTCAAATGTCCCTCTTTAAAGCAGCTCTGTAAAAACATCATCATACCTCCAACAAAAGACACACTTGTTTGCACATGCCAGGCTGGGCGTTGTCTCCATGCAGCGGTGGGACTCAATGCCATAGAAAGTGTGCTTGTAACAGCCTCCTCTTCCTCTCAACATAGACTAAATCCAGCAACGAAGTAGAATCAATATCCAATCCAAAATGTCCAACAGCTTCTGTCATACAAGCAAATTGTCCTCTCTATATGTATTACCTTGGTCCATCGGCAGAGCTTCACACCTGAGTGGCTTCCAATTAACTTGTAACCTACAACAAGAAATTAATTGGAAAAGTCATCTTCTCAAGAAGGAGAATATACTGTAGGTACAGTAGTTAACGATGCATTTGAAATACATTGTCAACAAAAAATAAAAGTAGGTCTGTAGATTAAAGCAAAGATATTAATGGGATTTATGCTTCAAACCACTCCACTAAACCTGAGTGATGATGTATTAATCTGAAATTCTACAGAGCTTTTTATCAGGTGATTCAATACACTAAATTCAACAGATGAAGGATTTCAAGAAGAACGGCATTAAAATCACAGATGTAAAATACCTATAATGGTCTTACAAAAAATAATACAATTAATAATCATCATAAAAGTCAAGGCTGTAAAATGCCAGGGATTGACCCATTTGTCAAACAATACATTAAGATTATATACACATATTGTTAAGCCCCATCATCAGTTTTGGAACTATATACACCAAAAGCTGTTGTGTGAAATAACTATCCCATTCTGTTCTTTTTTAATCTACTTTAATATTTGCTATGTTTCCTCTCTTAAAAAAATAAAAAATAATAATAATCTTCTCACCTTGCTTTGACAGAGCATCTCTCAGGGCGGGAGTGATCATCTCTCTTCTCTCCTCTTTATCCTCAGCCATTTTCACTCCATTCACTTTGGACAGTTTTACCATCTGTTCCTCATCTTTGCTCTGAAAGCAAAAAACACACCATTTTTGTTAAAAGTGCACTCCACCGTCCATCTGTGCTTGTGGCCCAAGATGACACACCTCTGCAAACCCATTGGGCTGTTTTACTTTACAGCACAGTAATAACATTGTAATAAAATGACAATAAAATAATAAAACAGACAAAGAATGGTAACTATGAGGGATCATGCATTTATTATTAACAAGAAAATACAAACCTGATAAATTTGTCTTGATACTGGGTTAGGAATATTGTTAGGTTTAGTCACATTACCGTTAAATATAGCATTCATTATATTGATACAAGTAAATATGGTTTTGTTTTTTAATTCTGCAAACTGAAATGGTCCTTTGCTGTTAAGTAGGATTTGACGAACAGCTCACTTGCATTTCAGCGTGTGAACTCCATGCTACGACTCTTTTCACTTCAAAATATCCACAAAAGGATCCAATACAGTTCTTCCGCATCCATTTTCCTCTTCTTGAGTCATATATTCTCACAGTCTGTGCAGTGGGTGTCCTAGCTCTTACGCAAGCCTGTGCTTTCGCCTGCCCGGGTCTGGTGTCTATCAAACCATCTGCCGTATCTCCTACACTCATTCACTTACATTCAGCCATACTGCTTCAAGAATACGTCTTTCCGAGACTACGACAGACATAGACCAGGACTACACTTAGAATACTAAACTACTCATCAACCAAAACATTTGCATAATGCTAAACGGTCACAGTGTACCATTTAATGTAACTGCACCTATTTTAAAGTACAAAAAGCAACACATACAACGGACAGTGAAAAAGGTGGTAAAAAGTCAGTGTAAAGTCTAACCTTAGCTTTTTTAACTCCATTCATGATAATTCCCAGATCTTCCATGTCAACAACTGGGCCTTTCCCCTCATCTTGTAAACCAGACTCCTCCTCGTCGCTGCTGGACTCAAAAAGGTCCTCCTGAATATGATCAATACAAAATAAGATTTGAGACAGAGAAAAGCTGGTTAATGATGCTCATAGTAAGGATTTGAAAAGCATAAATACAAGTCTGTCCTTTAGGTTGAATGTTTCTTTTACCTCAGTATTAATCGACTGGATCACATGCTCTTTCCTCTCTTCATGCCTGTGTTCATGCTTCGTCTTGTTCTTACAGGAGCCGCCACTCTTACAGTTCCCACTACAGCTCTTCTTGTCACCCTTTGCCAGTTTCTTTAAGCGATTCATGAACTTCATTTTCCAGGCGGTAAAATCTGCCTGAATGTTGCCATGTTTGCTGTTGACCACATTACAATCTCCCTCCCCCCTGGTCATTATTCGAGCGGCGCTCAACATCCAAAGCCACTTGTCCACATTTTTCCCAACCTGTTGAGGAAATTAAATGTATCAAAGAATATTGAAAACCACACCCACTCCTTAATGTAAAGAACCTTACTGTGTTATAGTGACCAGTGTAGACAGAGTCCCCTAGACCAAAAACTGCATATTTAAGACCCTTCAGATATGTTTTTCCATATCTGAAGTCAGTGGATGCCTCCTCAAGCCACTTGCAAAACCATTCAGCATTCTCGGTGGGTTGTCCGTCAGTATATGTGGCCAAAAGAAACACACAGACTGTCTTGTTGGTGCCCTATAGAGAAGACATTGCTTAGTACTTTGTGTAGATGTAGGAAATGTTTAATACATGTAACAAGAGTGATGAACTTGCCTCATAAGCAAGATGGTCATCAGGGTCATAATCCTTCATGTCAATAATGTCACATGGTAATCCTGAGGCCTCAACTTCATCTAACAGCTCTTTCGCAAAACCCTGAACAAACAACAAACTGCCTTAACCAGATTTTACAGCAAGGCTTGTTGACAATAAAAAGTCAAACAGTCAAGCCAGTTGTGTAGCTCTTGAATAAGAAAGGATACAGTCAGTCCAACTTTGCAACTGAATATATTGGGAAATAAAAAACAGATTGCACTGGGATGTGAATATTATGATTCATTATGGTTTATCAAACTTCCATGATTTCTTTAACGGCATTACATAATGCAGTCACTTAAAATGAAAAAGGGACATACCTTTGCAGTTCCAGTTTGTGATCCAAAGAAGATTTTAACTCCGGACACATGAGCCACAGTGTCTTTGGCAGAATCACTGCTTTTCACAGGTTCCTGGGATAAAGGGTTGGTGGCACTGGGAACACTTTTCTAAGGGACAAAGGATGAATAACCCTGATGCTTTAACTAAAACCACTGATCATTGGTATAAATAATGACTGTATGGAGTAATGTTAATGACAGTGACAAAGTGAGAGTTAACCTTTTGCAGCGCCTTCACTGAAAACCAAATGCCAAATATCAGAGCAACTGCAGAGTATAAGAACAGTCTGTTGTGCCATATCGAGGTTATGTAGGACAGAACAGGACCATGCGACTCTGCAGGGGGAGAGAGGTGATGACAGATCATATTAAAATATTTTCCAAGCATTTAAATTGACAACAAAAGGGAAACACAGATAGTCTACAGATGACCCAGTGACCCTGCTAGCTTTTCCGGGATAGCAGCGTCTATAAAATAGCCAAATAATTTTTATTTCTATGTAATTGCAGCATAAAATTCCTTTACCCCTGTCTTCTGAAGTAGTTGCGGCGCTTGAGAAAGGCAGTAAAATTATTGCAAAAGTCTGCATAAACCAAGCAACATTTGAAAACATTTTACTCTGTACAAGTCCAAGCGATGAGTGAAACCATGTTGTTTTGAGCGAAATGAATGCTGGGAAATGTAGTTACTCATATAGACACACGTTTTCGTCTACATAACCGCTTGCGATATGTTGTTATAGTATATTTAATTTTTCCTCTTTATGTCGTTTTGTTACAAATGATGTGAGGAATATTAGAGATTAAAAATATAAATCAGACGTAAATGTCCGATGCGGCGGAACGAAAATAATGTGTTTGTTTGCGAGGACACATATCACAAACGGACACACTGCGTACCTGGTGTGCATTTTGTGGATGATATGAGACAATTGTGTTTTCCATTTAGTTCTTCTTACATGAGACATAACCATGTCTATATTTACACCCACAAATCAAATTCGACTGACAAATGTGGCGGTGGTGAGGATGAAAAAGGGCGGTAAGCGGTTTGAGATCGCCTGCTACAAAAATAAAGTTGTGAGCTGGAGATCAGGGGCGTAAGTATGATTATTAAATATGTTTTATAGTCTCATTAATATTTTGTGTATTGTACAAACTTGTCAGCTTAGGTAGCTCTGTGTGATTTGACTGTTATTCTTTTAGTGAGAAAGATCTGGATGAAGTTTTGCAGACACACTCCGTCTTTGTGAATGTATCAAAGGGTCAAGCTGCAAAGAAGGATGATTTGACCAGGGCTTTTGGAACAGATGATCTGACAGAAATCTGCAAACAGGTCCTATTGTCATGTTTTACCTGCTGAGGAACAACATAATAATACAAACTTCACTAACCTGCCTTTGTTTGCTTCTTAGATTTTAGCCAAAGGTGAGCTACAGGTGTCGGACAAAGAAAGACAGACTCAACTGGAGACAATGTTTCGGGACATTGCGACCATTGTGGCTGAAAAGTGTGTCAACCCTGATACCAAGAGGCCATACACGGTCAATCTCATAGAAAGAGCCATGAAGGACATCCACTACTCCGTCAAAGCCAACAAAAGCACAAAGCAGCAGGTAAAGATTGATTGATTGAGTTGCTAACTGTAACAAATCCTTACTCATAAGTCTTATTTTTGCTCATTCTTGTTTCGGCATATCATGTTTTGTGTCTACAGTATCTACAATTTTCGTATTTTCTATTATGTATAGTTGTGACATTGAACATTTGCTGATTTGTAAAGGCCCTAGAAGTGATCCGTCAGTTGAAAGAGACAATGGAGATCCAGAGAGCCCACATGAGACTGAGGCTGATGCTCCCAGCCAAAGAGGCCAAGAGGTTAAAAGAGAAGCTCAAGCCCCTGCTGCAGATTGTGGAAAGTGAAGATTTTGATGAGGAGCTGGAAATGGCATGTGCTTTTTCTGTTGTTCATGCGATTCATATCATGTTTGTATTGCTAGTATGTAAAGTAACAATTTATTTGACCATGCAGGTTGTCCTGGTGGATCCTGGGTGTTATAGAGAAATTGATGAGCTAATCCGCTGTGAGACCAAAGGCCGAGGCTCCCTGGAAGTCCTGAGTCTGAAGGATGTGGAGGAAGGAGATGAGAAACTTTAGCAGCTTAGACTTCAGTTAGTACGCACACATGCCCTCTGTATCACACTAACAAAGAATATATCAGAAAATATATCCGTTTCATATAAATCAGTGGTTCACAAGTGGTGTAGCTTTGGGACTCAATTTCAACCTATAGTGACAATTTTTAGTTTGACCCTGTTGCAATATATGACATCAAAAACAGTATTTCCTTGCAAAGTTCTGTTGATTCAAGCTCATAAAACTGGCTGTTAAAAAAAAAACAATCTAATCATAAGTTATTTTTGTCAAATGGTCTACAACTCACTGAAAATGGTGCTGCAAACCAGTTGAGAACTCATTTGGAACATTAAAATGTTTTGCTACCATACAGCGGACTTTGATGCATATGCAACAATAGCGAGAGCAAGTTTGGTAACAACTAAAATAGAAAATGTACAAAATGAATGTCAATTAACACTTTACTTTAATGCCCACAATTGTGAACAATGCATAGAATGTAATTTTAACATTTTAATTTATTTTTGCTTTGTTTTATTTTCGCCAATAACAATAAGGTTGTAAATGATGTTCTTGCAAGCAATATATCGAGACCAAAACTGAACCTAATAAATACAATGAAATGTTTTATTGTTGACTATTTAAAGAGATTATCCATTTGACATTTTGGTTTAAGCAACACACCATAAATTAAAGAAGACAAACATTAACGAAGAATCTCCAGAAACAGGTTTTGTTCACCAAAGATATAGGCTATAAAAGTAAAAATGTTGAAAATGTAAGTTAATTGCGACTCTGTCAAATAAATTCTGTTGTGTAAACATCATACAATAATGACATTCAAGTTTTAGCTTCTTTGTAAACATTGGTTGTTTTATTGGCCTGAACTGAATAGGTCTGAACTGCACTTGCAAAAAAAATAAACTAAAGGCTGTACCAACATGTCACCAAACATCACACGCCATAATGCATTCTAATTTCTTAAAACTAATGCACACACTTCATAGTTCTTGCGTTAGTCTCTGAAATGGTTAACGTCCTCTCAGACTGGTGCTTCCCCCCGCTCGTACTGGCTGTGAGTAAACGTGGTCCGGTTGATCCTGCTCAAGGGGTGGCTGGACTCCTCCTCTTGGTGGGGAGAGGTGCTTACTTCAGTATGCTCCCCCTGGCTCTGAGCTGTGGGGCACCTGGTTGTCAGAAACACTCCCCCCACCACCATCAATGTAAAGGCGATCCAGCCCAAGTACAACGCAGGCCCCCAGTCTCTTCTCAAGTGTATAGCACCCTCTAGAGGCTGACTGGTGTGATGACACGTCCATGCTGTGGGAACCAATAGCAGAATTCCAGACAAAACAAAAACAGCACCAGAAAAGACTTTAATCTGTCCGCGGTGAGGAAACCACACAGCCCCCACTGCACTGATGACCACAGCAAAGGCACCCGCACCGATCCCTGCTGAGATTAGAGATCTCCATGTGCGGAAACTTCCAGAAAGAGACATGAGAGTCTGGTAGAATGAGCAGTGCAGGCTTCCGTCATGGGACAGATCCCAATGATCCCACTGCAGCCACACCCCGTCCCAGTAGGCAGGCAGAGAGGCTGTAGTGTTGTCCACTGTGCCACTCACTTTCCATAGGGCCAGACAGCGAGTGAGAATGGCACAAATCCACCCTACAAAGGCCAAACCGAGGGCTCCGAGCTCCAAGTGCCTCAGCATGACTACAGTAACCAGCCTCCTCCTCCTCAGTTCAGGCCCCACTGCCCTAACCGCACACAGCTGGCAGCGCAGTGCAGTGCTCTGAGCCGGGCTGTTGTTTGTACATGTGCTACAGCATGGGTGAGGCTCACAGACACTCTGTGGAGGTGTGTGTGTGTCACTGGAGATTTTGCACGCGGCTCATAATGGAGAAACTGGTTCTTTGGTATTTGAGGAAAACGCAGAGCTTTATCTGGGTGGAGGAGGGAAATCCTTGTGTTTGCTCTGCCATGGTTTCAAAACAATCCCTTTCTCTGAGTTTGTGGCAGGACAAAGCTCCCACTGTCTCCCTTTATAAACCACTGCTTATATCCTCTAGCAGGCTGTGTTTTAAAGAGACATCACTCTCATCACTTTATTTGGAATGCCACGCAAGGCGAAATTAGATTCTACCATTCACTGTCAGTCTTTCAGGGGATTAAAAGAAACAATGATGCAAGATATTTTAATTGCCTATTCTTTATTCAAACCACAGTATCAAGACGAACTGAAATAAACATCCAAAACATTGTATTGCCATAAGACTAATAATGAACTCCAAACTGTAATCCAAATTATTTTGATTAGAAATAAGTCCTTGCATTGAAGGCATGCAGATGATGTCACAGCATAATAACAGCAACAACTGTCCACAGGATGTCAGCGTGATTACAGTTGAACGTTACAAATGCCACTTGGGATGTTTCTGGCTTGTAATTAGGTGCTGTTCCCTTAAGAAATGCACCACTCCCTAGACTACCTGATAACAATAATACATCACCTAAACGCTGCATATCATATACTTCATACATAGTTCTTGATGGCATAGCTGCTTTGTGTAGGCACCTTGGCCAGTGTGTATCTAGTTGAGGGGAACTTCGCCCTTTGAGGTGGGCAAGTAATACAGAGCAAAACCCCCCCTATAAAGAGCAGCCCAGCCGTCACAAAGCCGCAGTAAATTGCCGCCCCCAACTCTTTCTTGAGAACGTCTGGGACACGCGGGTTGTAGAAGTCATTGATGATGGAGTTGGCTGTCCAGGCTACAGCTACAATTGTGGTGAGGGAATCCAGACAGAAAATGAGACCCGAGCTCATCACCACTCTCTGTTTGGCTTGCGGGTGCCGCAGACAGTTTGTGCACCGAGCGCCCAAGAGAAATATGAGGAAACCCAGGCACCCCAGCACGAGGCTGATGCAGATGAGCCCTCGTGCTGCTTGCAAGTCTGGAGACAGGTCTAGAAGGGCATCATAGAGTTTACACTGCATCTGCCCAGTGTATTCGCTCACGCAGGTCATCCACAGCCCCTCCCAGAACACCTGCATGACCACCAGGTGTGTGCCGATGAAAGCCGTCACCTTCCACATGGGCAGGGCGCAGATCAGGATGGTGCCCGCCACGCCTGTCATAGATAAACTGATGCCCAGCTCCTGTATACCCCCCATGGGACTGCGCTCTGCTGTAACCTGAAACAAAACACAAACAGGTCTTTTGAAAAAGTCTTTAAACTGTGGTACAGCTATAGTCTGCCTTTCGGGTCCATTTTATTTGTCCACCTTTGGGTTTGACCTTGTTTAGAAGAAGGATTCCTTCAGTCTTATCTTAAACCTGGTATAGTACTTTTATATAGCTGGTTTCACTCTTGTGGTACCAAATAATGATATAATAGTTTTTTAATGTTTTACTGTATGAATAGTTTAGAAAGTATTTGTTCCAGTGGTAATTTAATTGTTCCATTGGTCCTACTTGAAATGTTCTTGTTTTTGCTGTAGATAAATGATTATTTGGATGGGCGTGTCTGAATTAGTCAGACATCAGACAGTCAGACTTTAAACTGATTGAATACAATTAATTATTATTTTAGAATAAAGTTTCTTGTCAAAGAAAAGTGAAGTTATAGCTTAGTTGTGTATTTTCTTTCACTGATGCCACTACTGAGAAACATTATAGTTGAATGTACTTGTAAGAAACAGGACACATCAAACTTGTTGTCATTGGTTGCTGTTAATCGTATCAGCGTTTCTTGCCTGCATGGCCTCAAATGCGTTTAGAATAATATTGTTTTGTTCATCTATTTAATCCTGTTTTGTCTGAGTGGAAAGTACAGGACAGTCCTGATTTGATACAGATTTTTACATGAGTCACCATGGATAGTCTCGTGTGTTGGAACCTGCCAAACAGGTTTATTCAAGACTCAGTTTGAAAACGGCCGTGGCTTTATTTGAGTTGAAACTACAATAAAAAAGAACATTAAAAACACGATGAACAAAATATATCAATTAAACTACAGATTTAAATATTCCTTAAGTTACTCCCTTTTTATGCCATTCAAATAATTATTTCGATATAGTTATAGTTAAAGAATGGCAAAGTAAAATTGTTTACAAAGCATCATAAAGTAACAAGGTTTAAAGTTCTATTAGTTTACATATTAGTTTTATATTATAGGGCTATTATTGCATATTTATTTGAATAATGGCAAGTTATCATGGAAAAATTAGCAAATAATTTTCTCTTTCCTTCAGCATATAGTTTATTGTGTAGCATTTCCACTTTCACAAATGTTTGCAGACTTTATCTTTATTTTGGGGACAGTTTGCACACACACAAACACCTCCCAAAACCAAATGTCCCCGTCTACCCCCAGCCTATAAGTCGACACACCCCAATACACTGAACCCTCTGTGCGTCCAGAGGGAGAGAGTTGATTAGATGCGTGAATTAGACTCACTTCTTCAAACTAATTCAACAAACATAATATTTTTAAGGTGGCTTGTTGAAGCAAGAGCTCAATTGGGTAGCTGAGGTGCTTTCCCATACGTGACGTCATTCTTCTTGTATTTAATTTACATCACCACCAGGAGGCACTAATGTACAGTATGTGTCTGAAACTCTGAGTTAAGCTCGGAGGGTTTCTGTTCACGGTTGCCGAATGTACATGGAATGAAAGTTTATTTGTAAACTTCCATGACACAAATCACCCAAAGCATTTCACACAGCATGTTCGTCATTCATGGTAGACAAAAACATAGAATAAAAAAATACTTGTGTTCCAATAGTTAGTTCTATATGCAAATCTCTCTTACTTGTTGTTTGTGTCTTCTTGGCCTACAGGTGAAACTCGGATAATTATAATATCCTTCAAAAGTTCATTTATTTCTGTAATTCAGCTTAAAATGTGATTTATGTAATTTATGACATAGACTCATTTCATGCAAAGTGACATACGTCAAGACTTCATTTGTTTTGATGATAATTGGCTTACAGTCAAATATTCAAAATATTCAAATTTTATGAAATTTTTGATTTGGCGTTTTACAAGCTGAGCCATAATTATCAAAATGATAACAAATAAAAGCTACACATATCTAACTTTGCATGTAATGAATCCATCATATATTAGTTTCACAGTTTAAGTAGAATAACAGAAATGAATGTACTTTTTAGCGATATTCTAATTTTCCGAGTTTCACCTGTGGCATGTAACATTTGTCATTTTACTGAAGCAACAAAACCATGTTGCTTTCTCTTTTGACTGTTTGCAGGGCAAATTAAGACAAGCCTTTCTGACTGTCCTGATTTAACGCAGTCCTAAACCAACTACAGTTTGTACATGAGTCACTTATCATTCCCAGGAGAGAGAGAGAAGTGAGTTACAGGAACCTGCCAAACAAGTTTGCTCCAACCTCGGTTTAAAAACTGCAGCGGTTATATTTTTATTTAAATGTAAACAGGCTTATAGGTGTGACAAACCCCATAAAAAGATAGGCCTAAACATGTGACGTGACACCAGTATAACTTGAAATTCAATTAAAAAACAACATTGCTCTCCCACACAATACAGAGTAATTGATAACATATAAAAACAAATCTGTATTTCTCTAAAACTGTACAAGAGCAGTACAATTATTTACAAAGCATTACATCAAGTTATAAAAACACAAAGTAAACAATATCAGTGCCAATAACATATTTTTTACATTAAGTATTATAAATCAGCTTTTACAGATTATTTAGGAAGTTACAGTGACGGGCACTTGAGGCCTTATTACCAAAATGTTTTCTCTTTCCTTCATTTATGTAGTTTATCATGTTGAATTTTCCAGCAGCCATTTCTTTTTTCACCAAACTCAACAATCATGTCCATCCAAAACTCAGATGTAAGTCTTTGTCGGCGTGTCCGATCCTACTGAGTTTATCTTGCTGTGTTCCGCTGTTGACTTGTTCAGCAAATAATTCACAGACGGGGCTTGATCTTCACCCTTGGGGCAGTTTGCGCACAGAAGAGCTCCACCAAGAACCAAAAGTGCCCCTGCCCCCCAACCAACATAGAGCGATGCACCCAACTCTCTCCTCTGTGCGTCCACCACCACTGGGTTGTAGAAGTCCCTGATGATCATGCTGGCTGTCCAGGAAACTGGGATGAGACAAAGAAGTCCACTGATGATCAGCACCACGCCGGCAGCAATGGTCGCTCTCAATTTAGCTCTTTCTTCTGGGATAAAGTTGGTACATTTCCCACCAGCAAAAGCAATGAGGAGTCCCACAATTCCTGTAATGATGGACACAATCACTAGGGCACGGGCTCCTTGGAGGTCAGTGCCCAGTGCCAGCATGGAGTCATACACTTTGCACTGCATCTGTCCTGTGCTCTGGACCACGCAACTCATCCAGATGCCCTCCCAGATGGTCTGCGATGTCACAATGTTGTTGCCAATGAAAGCCGTCACTCGCCACATTGGAGCTGCACACACCACAATGACGCCAATCCAGCCGAAAAGGGCCAAAACGGCACCCAGCAGCTGCATGCCCATGGAAGCCATCGCCGCAAAGTGAAGTTTTCAAGATGTGCTCGAGAGCAACAGCAGGTGCATGTGAAGTTCTGAGGTGCAGATAAGAATGGGAGGCGTGAAAGCAAACTAATAAGGACACATTAGAAGGCCTGCCAATGCACCAGCCATGCAGGATTCTTTGTGCTTCAGACAATGAAAGAGTTCAAACTCTTTGACTAAGATTGGGTTGCATGAGCTTTTGTGCTTGGTCTCATGAGATTAAGGAAAGAATATATTAGACTACAGTGGGAAGAAAAATAGCTGAACATTGTTTTATTCACATAGTTTAACAACACACTGAGTACTATCCTCCTATGCCCTGTCAGTTAAGCAGAAGTACTTGAGTAACGTTTGGAAGAAATTGTACTTATCAAAGTAGTTATACAGTAGTTATACAAGTCATTAAATGAACTGTGCCAACATTAAGGCCTTAAATGTCTGATGCCTGATCGTTGTATTTGTATGTTGGATTGTTGAATTTAATTAAAAAAGCATCAAATTCGATTCAAACTCGCATTAAATATACATTTATTGGAAAATTATGACGTTTCCAAACAATATTTTATTTATTTATTTGACAGGGACTTAGGGTTAGGGTTAGTAATTCAACATAGTACTAAACAAGCTTGTAGCTGATGCTATTCAAAAAGAGTTTATTGCTAGTGCTAATTTTCAACTCCATTTTCAATTTCATTCTAAAAACGTACCTATATACACACTGTACAAATCATTAATTGGCACAAACTCAGTGCTATTTACAAATGTACAGTTTCTGTTTTGATTTCAGCCAAGACTTAACACTCTAAACTCATGTGGTTTAAGTTCAGTTGGCAGTGACTTTTATACGTAAAGGCAGACTGACCAAATGAAGTCTTGCTGTGAGGAACTGTACAGTTGTTATTGATGGAGCCTCTTGTGACTCTGTTGCTGTTTAGTCTCTGTATAAATGAACTGAGCGGCTCAGATTTTTGATACATTTGAATGTTAGTTTGAGGAAGCACATACTGTATCACTAAAGTTTTCAAAGCTTAACAATTTATACTTCTGGAGAATATTGCAGTGATAGGAGTGGATAGGCTTTTTGTCCATAGTTCATAGTTTGATTGTATAATGACCTAATGTGTTTTGTGGCTGAGGGAGCGGCCTGGGCCCGTGCTGTCATGCAGTACGATATATGTGAGAATATCATAATGTGCTGAAGAGCACACTGGTTTGGAATGTAGTGCCTAATGAAACAACTTTTCTTACATTTCTTTAGATGTTTATCAAATTTTAGCTGAAAGTCAAGGATCAGTCGGAGGTATTTAAATCCTGTTACCGATTTTATTTTTTATTTTTGCAAATCAATTTGAAAATATTGCTCTACATTTTGTTTTTTAATAGAAATAATAGAAATATATATTTTAAATCTTTTTGGGGGGTAAAAAAACCATTGCATGCATTTTTTAAATAAAAAACTCGATTTACGATTCAATTAAATTTTTTTCCCCATTTAAAATAAAATAACTGTGAAATGTAAATATATTTTAAATATATATATTTATTGTATTTAATTAAAGTGCATCAGGATAAACAAAATTGCAAAGGCAAACCCTTTCTCTAACTGAAAAGTCACTGTGCAACAAAAATTGTTAAACATCCAAATTATATATACTGTATTTGGATACAGCAATAAAAGAGGTAAATGAGATAACTGAGGCACATTTGTGCAGCAGGACCTTTTCCCTCTAAGCAGAGAGGGGAAAAATCTAAAAGATCGTTGTTTTTTTTAAATATGAATCGATTTGACCTACTGACTGGATTTTTCAAAACGATTTTTTCCCCAGCCCTACATGTAGGTCATATGATAATCCAAACAGCCCAAACAAGCTTAGCAAGTCGGTCAACACTAGAATTTAAGACATGGCTGATGTGATTGTGTTCTTATCATAATTGGCTGCATGTCCTTCAGAGCAGAAAAGAGGTATTTTGTAAATTAACTATTGAGAGAAAATGTGGATTTACACTTCAATGCTTTGTTGAGCTAAACAGACCAACAGTAGTTGAAGAAAATACCCTTTACTTAAGTAAAAGTGTAGATAAAGGAGCAAAGAATGTACTTACATAAAAGTATTTAAGTACCCAAATCTAACAAACAAATATCAAATAATTTAATCCAGATAAAACTATAGAACTATAGATATGTATTTTCTGAAGATTTGTGCTGTTGTTATCAAACAGGTCAAGTAGGAAAGACTGGGGCTGAATAATAGACAAGTCTAAACCTAAAATCCAAATACTCCAGTTCTTAACTATTATAGAGGAGAAAGTACAGAAAAATAAACAAAACTCATTACTCAACCTTTTTCTTATCATGTCATGTCACATAATTGTGTCAGATTTCACATGGGTCACTATAGGACACTAAAACCATTGTGGTGAAATAACATTGGAATGAGATACTCAGGGTGTGCCCGCAGATGAAACATGTCTAAGACAGGTTTGTGACACACTGTTTGTGTCCAGAAGGAAAATCACAGGGCAATGTTTTGACAAATGTTTAATTTCTAAATTAATTTAAGTTGTGGGCAAATAATTTGAAAATATATCATTATTTATTGTTATATTTTACACTCTAAGCCTTGTACGCGGGGCTGGGCATGATCTTTGACCTTTTAGCACTGAAAACATTCAACTGTCATTGTTTTCACTGAGACCTGTGCTCTGTTGAACCGGTTTGGCTGGTCTGGTCTGCTCAGGAAATACCTTGTGACTTGTTCTTTTCTCTTTCTTCTCTTTGTGCAATACACTGAATGAAAAGTTACTGGTTACTGTTTCTGAAATCGTTAGTCTAAAAAATAATCGGGCAATGTTTAAATTAAAAATCAGTATTTTAATGAACAATTGCATCATTGTTATACTTAATACAAATCAGTAAATATACATACATCAAAGTAAACAATAATGTACAAATTCTCATTTTTAGTGACAGCACATCCGGTGATCTGCAGGTACAAAATAACTCTGTCAAATGCATGAATAAAACAGCTCTTTTTAAGTCCATCCTCAAACTACGGAAAGAATATCAACAAAGCTTTTGCAAGATTTTATCCTTTGGCTTTCAGCAGTGGCTTGGTTTCGAAAGAGAGGATTTTGAAAGGCATTACAGTCTTTGTGAAGAGAAGAGCCCTCAGACGTAGGCCCGGCTGTCTGTAGATCTGGCTCCAGAGTACTTGACGGGGTATTCCGGGCCCTCTTTGGGAGGACAGGAGCTGCAGAGAAGAGCCCCTCCCAGCAGCAGCAGAGCAGCGGTGCCCCAACCAATGTAGAGGGCAGCCCCCAGCTCCCTCCTCTGAGCGTTGGTCATGATGGGATTGTAGAAGTCACGGATGATGGTGTTGGCAGACCAGCAGACAGGGATCAGCGCCATGACTCCAGCGCAGATGAACACAACCCCAGCCGCAATGGCCACTCGAGATTTGGCTCTGGGTTCCTCCACAAAGTTGGTGCACTTTCCTCCAGCGACGCCCAGTAGGACTCCAAGAGCAGCAAGGATAATGGCAATGACGACGAGTGCTCTGGCGGCCTGTAGGTCTTGGGGCAGAGCCAGGAGCGAGTCGTAGATCTTACACTGCATCTGCCCTGTGCTCTGTGTCACACAGTTCATCCACAGGCCCTCCCAGATCACCTGCGCTGTCACAATGTTGGCCCCAATAAAGGCGGTCACCTTCCACATGGGCAAAGCACAGATAATGATGGTTCCCAAAAAGCCGATGACGGCCAGGGCAAAGCCCAGCATCTGACGTCCCATAGACACCATGTTGGTCCTTGTGGAAGTTCCTGAGTGCAGTAAAGAGTCAAGGAGAAGTTTCTTGTTGCTCGGATGCTCAAGTGAATGAATGCTGGGCTTTGAATGTGGCTTTCTTAAAGGTGGCG
This sequence comes from Gobius niger, assembly GCF_951799975.1. Classification (NCBI taxonomy): domain Eukaryota; kingdom Metazoa; phylum Chordata; class Actinopteri; order Gobiiformes; family Gobiidae; genus Gobius; species Gobius niger. Next base: position 19,832,487 of record NC_136852.1, read on the forward strand.
TCACAAAGCCCTTCCCTCAGACCTGAAACCTGTGTAGCGACTGACTGACCTGCCAGACAAGATTCTTCTCATCATCGGCAATTGGACAGGAGCAGTTTCGATGAGATGCACATCACTCAACCAATGACGATGTAAATTATGCTCGTAAAGAGGCCTCATGCAAACAATGCTTCCGTGATGGCTACTTTTGGATTGGGTAGTTACCGGAAGGCCTACAGGCCAGAGTTTCATTTAAGAATAAACAGATTACAGCTAAAGATTAAACCCATGATCAGCATTGATTGTATTAACAACTGTTAATACAATCAATCAATCAATTAATACTCTTGTTAGTTTTATTACCAACAATATAAGAAAAAAAGCTTTACTCTAATTTTACTCTAAAAGATTTCTACCCGCGTTCAGATCTGTGTTATATTTTTTTAAGTGAAAAGATATCTTGATTTTAATATTTACATGTTGATATGAATACAGAAAACGATTTATTCACATTTTAATTTACAATATTGTAGTTCTCTGTATATTTTTTATATTTAGAGCAGAGGAAAGCTCCTTTTAGCTTGTGTTGTTTGAATGAGGCACTAACATATTACATCTAATGGAAAATAATACTAGCAGTGGCAAATTCACCTAACATTTATCATTTATCTTCATTAATTTACTAACTAAATGATTTTCTTTTTTTGAGGCTTTGTACAATTTCATTTGTCTTGAAATGGGCTGTAGTGATTGTTTTCATAATTAGATAAGATCCTTAATAACATCCAACTGAGCATTAAAACATAGAACTGAGCCTAAAATTGCACTTTATTGCTCTTATTTTTTTTTTTTGCTTTGATATGTATATACAGGTGCTCGTAGAATATCGTGAAAAAGTGCATTTACTTCTGCTATTCAACTTAAACTGTGAAACTAATATATGATAGATAGATGATTATTATTTTGATTATTATGGCTCAAAGCTTGTAAAAACCCCAAATTAAAAATCTCAGAAAATGGGAATGTTTTGAAAATGGACTGTAAGCCATAATCATCAAAATGATAACAAACAAAGGCTTGACATATTTCACTTTGCATGTAATGAGTCTATTTCATACTGTATATTAGTTTCACATTTTAAGTTGAATAACAGAAGTAAATCTTTTCATGATATTCTAATTATATGGCAAGCGCCTGTATTTTTGTTTATTGTCCATTCTTTGTCTGAAACTTCAGCAGCATTTTGGGCAGTGTCGACTGTTTTTTTATTTTTAAATGTGCTTTATAAAGAAAGTTTAACCTTTGACCTTGCCTAAAATTAGATTTTAGCCTTTCCCCAGACTACTTGTTCTGGAAATTGTCTTAAAGATTTTTTATTATTATTATTGTGTATTATTCTTCTGTTCAGAAACTCTTTATGAATTCAGTTCTCACACAAAATTGAATGTGTAGTCAATAATATAATAAGTTTTATTACATTTCTTTCAACAACAAAGTAAAAAACAGTATAAGCTACACAATCTTCTACAAATGACACGCAATTCGTAAATTATACAGCACTGGAATGCAGCTTTAATTTCAATATAATTATGCCGTGAGCTATTATTAGGTAATGACAATGAAGGGAAATTCCTGACAGAGAAGTCACGAGTTTTGGAGTTTCTGTCTCCAATTTAAATACAATGGATATTACATATAGCTTGTTCTGGCTGGAAAATTCCTTTTGTAGTTCTTTAAATCACACTGTTCAACTGACATGTTTCTTACAGGTGCTGTTTAATACATTTATACATAAAAAAAAAAAAAGAACAGCACACAGGAAGATGGTCAGCATTTCAAAATGACCTTTTAGTCCAGATGCTATACCAGTCGTATGCATAAAATGTCTGTGAAAAGTCCTTCATAGTTCATTTTCAGATATATGGTCCACCCGAGTAAGCTGTAGGTGCTATATAAGGCTTGTTTGGCACATAAGTTCCACTGTATGGCTGACTCACTGGGGTGTAGACTGGCCTATATCCACCCTGGCTCCCTGGTGCGGCGTAGGGGTATGCGCCTGGGGGTGGTGGGTAGCTTGGATAGCCATAAAACTTCCTTTGAGGAGGACATGAGGTTGTGAGGATGATTCCCCCAATCAAAAGAAAAGCAGCAGATGCCCAGCCAATGTAAATAGACGCACCAATCTCTCTCCTCTGCGTCGCTATGGTGAGTGGGTTTTGAAAGTCTGCGATGGTGACTGCGGCTGACCAGCACACAGGGATTAAATCTAAAATCGCAGCCAGGATTATAAGGCAACCTGATATGATGACGACGTTAGCCATGGATGCTTCCTTCTTCAAGCAGCTTGTGCATTTGGCGCCGATGAATGAAATCAAGAATCCAATGAGTCCAATCACCAGGGAGATGATTATGAGCGCCCGTGCTGCCTGGAGGTCCCTGGTCAAACTCATCAGAGATTCGTTGAGCTTGCACTGCATCTGCCCAGTACTCTGCATCACACAGTTCATCCACAGGCCGTCCCACACGATCTGTCCAGTCACGATGTTGGCCCCGATGTAAGACGTCACCCGCCACATGGGCACCCCGCAGGTCACAGACACCCCAACCAGGCCGATGAAGCTTAGGACTTGGCCCGCTATCTCCTTCCCCTGTCTCCCCATTTCGGTGCAGTGTGTATGTGGCTTCAAGAGCTGGGAGCCAAAGTAACACACAGCCAGCCAGTTGGTTGTTGTTTGTGAGCCGAAGGACGTCCCGTGGTCTGACTAGTTGCTCTGGACTGACTAGATTCTTGTGTGAAATGGAGGAGTGGCAGCGCTTTTAGACTCGGTCCTGCTTTTTCTTATGCATATTGAGCACAGTGAATTGAAAGGGGGGTCGATTGAGGTGTGCTTCAGGCTGAAAGATACTGAAACTAGTGGCAAAAAGCCCACTTTATTTTAGTATCAATGGTTCTTTTACTATTGAAATGCATCATGTGGAAGTATAGATAAAATGCTGTGCAAAAAGTAATCTAAGCCACACTCAAAAGCTACTCAATTTAATGTAATATGATGGATACATGATCATGCACAGAAAGGCATTTCCTTGTTGGATCTCAAAATGTCCTCTGGCTTTAAGGGAAGTCATACATCAAACCTGACAAACAGGTATATAGACCTACACTAAGAGCAGCTCAGTGGAGAAGAGATCATCTTTTCTAGATTTGAAGAAAAACGTTAAAAATAAAATGTAAAGATTCAGTTGCTTTTTAAAGTAAATGGATTGCGCTCATCCATCAGGAAAAGAAAGAATTTTAGCACACGCATATTATGTGTCATGAAAACAGAGAAGGAATATGAATAAAACTTTATTATTCAATATGATTCAAAACTATAAGATTATATAACATTGCATTATTTGAATCAGAAAATAAAGTTTGTACATGAATAGGACATGTTCTACAGTTTTACTGTATTGTTTTCAAATCTTCATCGAAAAAAAACAATGTAAAAAGATTATCACCACGACATGCAGGACTGTCTAACAGAATAATTAGACTGAACATAATGGCTGTTAATAGTTAAACCTTTGTACAGTACTTGTGCTTGGTACATCTGATTATTACTAACAGTGATAATAGATATATGTACATATTTTTTTTCATGGTCATAGTAAATTCTCTGATGAGTTCACGAGACAGGTCACATTGGTCTAATGCAGTTGATTCTTGTAACAGGAATAAAGGCCAAAAGGTTTTTCAAAGGAATACAAATGTCAATCAAGCAAATCCTCTATGGTTTGTCCTACACATACTCTCTCTGCGTGGAGGTGGACTTGACGGGGGCGAATTTAGGAGCATAGTTACGGTATTGCTCTTTGGGAGGACAGTTCCAGCACATAAGGCCTCCTCCTATCAGCAGCAGAGCAGCAGCGGCCCATCCGATGTACAGGGAGGCTCCAAGCTCGTACCTCTGGGACTGCAGAAGCATGGGGTTATAGAAGTTACTCACGATGGTATTGGCGGTCCAGGACACAGGGATGAGACAGAGCAGTCCTGAAACAATGAACAGGACTCCAGACAGAATGCAGGTCTTGGCTTTGGCTCGCTCCTCTTCAATGCAGTTGGTGCATTTAGCACCTGCAATAGCCAGGATCACTCCAACTATTCCAGCCAGGATGGAGATGATGATCATGGCGCGGGCTGCCTGCAGGTCCCGGGGCAGCGCCAGCATGGAATCATAGACTTTACACTGCATCTGCCCTGTGCTTTGCACAACACAGTTCATCCACATGCCCTGCCAGATGGTCTGAGCAGTGATGATGTTCGCCCCAATGAATGCAGTCACCTTCCACATGGGCAGAGCACACACCACCACTACCATCAGCCAACCGACAACAGACATACAGATGCCAATCATCTGAATCCCCTGGGACACCATCCTGCTGCTTTCTCTGCACACCCCTCAGAAAGTGATGAAAAAAACAGATTGGCAGTGAAGGTGTATTTATAGTAATTTGTGACAACAAGGGCCACATACATGAGGGCAGCCTGTCTCAGCCTCCATTGGGCAAAATCAGTTTACACACAAACAGACCCAGTGACCTGTGCCGCTGACTGAGCACAAGTACACGGCCTGAAGGTCACATAGAGTGAAGCACTAACAGCTACTGTCTATTCTTTGTGAATTTAATTATGTTTAAAACAAATGTCAAACTTGTAGAACATCCCTTTTGCTTGAGCTTTTGTGGAATTGCTTGACCACACCCTTTGCCTCAACAGAAACAGAAATCTATAAATGTTCTGGTTTGTTGATATTTTTGCAAAAAATAGTGATCATGCAAATTTGTCAAAGCTTTAAAAAACTAACCAAATGCCATTGGTTATATGCCGTTAACTAATTAGTTGGAGCCCGGAGGGGTCAGGCCTGAGGTCCCCCTAAAAGTTGTTTACACATCTGTTGAGCATGTAGTGATATTAAATAATGCCATCTCTTTGGGCAAATACCAAGAGATTCAAAAAGAGCTTCTTCCCCCAGACTATATGCCTCATGAACACAAAGGAGCTGTAGGTTTTCTTGCTTTTACAAAAATTTCCCAGCTATCTGAATTGTCATTTCACTGCTTGTTATTAACTCAGTTTTAGCATTGTATGAGACACATAAAGTATCTTTCCATCTACATGCATGAAAAATCCGTAATAATAATAATACATACACTCCAGGAAAAGTCATTTTTAAATTGAAAAATATGTTTATTTACAGCACAAACTTACAACAACCAATGTTGAAATAATGAAAATGACACAAAACACATTGAACAATGTTCATTTGAAATCTCTTCTCTGTCCAGAGTAACCGTTTGGGCGTGGCACTTGTTTTTTGCAGTGTCAATCTGAAAATTATGATGAAATGAAAACGGCACACATAGCAAATACATGAAATCTTTCCAGGCACTAAATGCATCGAGAGCACAGTGTGTGAAAAGCTTTTGCTCACACATAGTCCCGGGGAGCACTAGCACGGGAAGCAGAGTACTTGGCAGGGTAGTCATCCTTGGGAGGGCAGTTTGCACAGAGGAGCCCTCCACCGATCAGGAGCAAAGCTGAGGCGCCCCAGCCGATGAACAGGGCTGCCCCAAGCTCGTTCTTCTGTGCGCTTATCATCAGGGGGTTGTAGAACTCTCTGACCACGCTGTTGGCAGTCCAGCACACAGGCACCAGGCACAGGATCCCACTGATGATGAAGATTACTCCTGCCGCAATACACACTTTAGCCTTGGTTCCTTCATCCTCCACACAGTTGGTGCACTTTCCTCCAGCGATAGCCATCAGGATGCCGAAAATACCCACAAGGATGGAGATGATGGTGAGAGCGCGGGCCGCTTGTAGGTCCTGACCCAGAGCCAACATGGAGTCATAGACCTTACACTGCATCTGGCCTGTACTCTGAACCACACAAGTCATCCAGATGCCCTCCCATGTCGTTTGAGCAGTCACTATGTTCTGTCCAACAAAGGCTGTCACTCTCCATTGGGGTATAGCACAGGCTACAATGACTCCAATCCATCCAATAATAGCCAGGGCAATGCCCAGGATCTGAAAGCCAGCTGCCACCATGTCTTCAAGTCTTCTTGCTCAGTGAGGTGAAAATGTCCTAGATTTATGCTCAGTGTATTCCAGGGGTGCAAGTAAAAATGTGTTGTTGAGTTTGGAGTTGGTCTTTTATACTGTTAAAAAGGGCTGGGCTTTACTCAAACGTTGTCACATAATGTGACGTGATGAGAGCCCCCCTTGTTCCCAGGGAACGACATGCTTCATCATGTCAGCCAACTTTAGTCGTTAAGTGAATAACACACACTGAGTCAGGTTCAGCCACACCTTCAAATCTTTTTTATGCTTTTTTGCTTCTTTTCAGAAGTGTTAATGGTTAAGAACATTTATAAAATACAAGTTTGCTCATGTCAAGATGAAAAATGTTAACTAAACAATAAGTAAAGAAAGGTAGACAGCCATCAATTTTCCCAGTATCTGCAAGTCCGACATGAATGAAAATGATTCATGTTTTTTTGCTAGTTTGTATGTTTATGTATTGACCAAAACAAAACACTAATTTACCTGGACTCACATGCATATATTCTATTAGTCAGTGGCTACTTGACCAGTGCTTCTGTTTTATGCTGTCCCACAAATGCAGAAGTCTTTCCTTTGTTTTAAAAAGAACTTCCGCCGAGTGTTAACTGCTGACCTATACTGTATGACCTCGAAACTGTTTTCTGACCATTTTATCTGTTTGGATGTAGAGTCCTCATATACTGTTCAATATTTTTGTTAAAACATGAATTGTCTTCCTAAGCAAATGACCTAACTGCAACAAAGTGAAAACTTTTGAAGTCCAATATTAAGGGCTAAACATAAAACTGCAGTTCACTAATAATTTGAAAATAGTTTTTGTTTTTAAATATTTGTTTGTATAAAAAACGGAATTAGTTTGCATCCTGCATCACACTGAAGCTTACAATTAGTCTTTGAGTTCATTTATTTACGCTGAAACAACTTAGGTTTTACAGTCCAAAGCAAACTGGAAAAAATGCATCACAAATGCATGTAAGATGATATAGAAGCAAAAGTTGTTATGCCTACCTTGTGTCTGCTCTTCAGTCAGAAGCTGTGCAACTGCCTCCCATAAGCTCTACACCACTCTTGACTATTTTCTTCAATTGTCCAGCTTAGAAAACCATGAAGGGAGAGCTGATGAGGAGCTGGCAGAGAACATAACATGTCACTGATTCCAGCTGACTGCAGAAAACCAGCACAGGAGAGGGAGTCAGGCGGACAGGAGTATCAGATTGTCCCAAGCATGAATGGACACTGTGTTAAGAGTCCAGAAGTACTGTTAAGAACATAAAGCCTTTATTTTGTCCAGGTATAGCCAGTAAGCCACTCAGCAGTATCTGGGGAGATTGGGTTCCACACATGAGGAGTAGGAGATAAGGAGGAATTTGAGCAATTAAGTCTGTGAGGAAAGATGGATTTAGGCAGAGATTTGTCTAGTCCTTATTTGCCCTCCACAACCTAAAATAACTTTGCACAAAATAAAACACTTTTATGGAATATTCATCCACCACAGCGCCTGTCATCAACAATGAGCCCATAGGCCTCAAAAGGGCACCAACAAAACATGGTAAGAATGTAGGTTGTTATTTCTTTATGTAACTGGGATTTATTGAAATGTATTGATTACATGTCTTGAATACTTAGCAGGTCTGGGGTAGAAATTAACGTCTTTAATGATGTGCCTTTGTCGAAACTTTGTGCACAATGTAAATAATGAACATGCTCTTTGCTTCGCTGTCGATGTCAACTTGGGTAAAGTTATCAGTCTGCAAGTATTCACCAAGCTAACAAGTATTACAGTATTGTATATTATTTCATAGCCTATCAGCAATTTGCGTATTTTTATTGTAAAAAGCATAGGTCTGAAATTGCTGCTCACATTTCAATAGACAGGTGAATATGGCAGCAGGTGCAGGCTCTTTTAGGGAGCAAGTGCATGAGAAAATGCCACAGGCATCTCAGTGACAAGTGGCGGCAGGCTGAACGGAGACATGCCCAGGCAACTGCTAACGGCTCTACAGGTTCTAAATATTCACAGCCATGCCGTTTCTTTGTATTAGCTGAGTTGTTTGAGTGGTGTTGTTTTATTTTGATGACTTATGGGCAGCATAGGTCTGGTCTGAACCTGAAAATTGTGTAATCTGAGGCTGTGGTGTTTGGCACAGTCACAGTTTCAAGGGGTATTTTGGTAGTATCTGTGGAAGGTGAGTCATAGGTGAGGAGTATCACATGATGAAAACCGGAAACAGAAGGTTAAAGCATGAAAAGGCATTCAAAGAATCGCAGTTATTTTTCTTCTTTTTTTTTAAGGAAAGAAAAAAAGAAGCTTTCTCCTGCTTTACACATTTTGTAACCAATGATTTGAATTGCTCCCAACTTGAGAAATTCTGTTGCACACAGAAACTGGTTGAACTGGCTCGCACTCCCACTACAGCTTAGTACGTACTCACAAGTGGCAACATGTATAGGCTATAATATCAGACTACTATTAATCCCAAATTACACCTCAATACACAAAACAGCCAGAATATTGACAAAATATTTAACAAAATAATAACATTTCACCTTGTCAGTAAACCACAACCATGCATCTTAACATGTTTATCACTTTTCAATACAGCCCAATGGTCAACACACATGAATCAGTTACGCTTATTGACACCACCCACTGTTTGTGTCATTCTGCATATTTTTTACCATTTATTATGTGCATAATTTGATTTAATGCATTTTACAATGCAAGGTATTGTTCCTTTATTTTAATGTTAAAGAATGTGATTTAATCAAAACTTCCAGCAGATAATGTTATCATCTACATCAGTGGTTCTCGTGGTGGGGCGGGTCTATTTTCAGTGGGTTGCAGGGATTTGCTTAAAATTACTGTTGACCTGATGATGATGATGATATAGGCTACAGAAACACTCTCTGGCGCCCTCTGTTGCTCATCTACTTTAGATGAACGGACAGGTAGCTCCTTTCCCAACACCACTTCTCTCCTGAGATGCCAACTGTCCCTCTTTGCAGGACTTTGAAAGATTGCCAAATCTGACTTTTCTTTTTCAGTCTTGTGAGATGTGCGCATAGAAGTTTAAGTAAGAAGTTGGAGGATGGTTAATTTGACCCACTGACCTCTGATGACCCCTGATAATGAGTGGAGCAGACAAAGGCTACCTGTCATTGAACAACTCAATAACCCCTTATCTGTAAAAGAACATGTTTGTTTGAGGGCATTCAAACCCATGATGCTGTAAGAGATAATGAAAACAATGAGACAATAAAATGGTTATAAACCATTGTGTAATATGAGTTTAGGTACATGTCTATTATCATGTATGTTGTCATCATCTTATGTCATACTTATTATAACAATAAGTGCTATTTTATTGTGTTGCCAATTTGAATGTGTCATATACTCGCTATTTTTCTGTGTCCAATATGTTGGTCTTGTGTAATTATCCTTTGATTTTGAAATTTGTTGCAAAGACTGCATTTGGACACACAAGTCCAACATCCTCACTGGATGCAAACAGGATGCCAGCTGAGGCTGACTCCACCTTCAGTCTTAGCTTATAAAGAAGACTTTTCTCCCTCTCCTCTCTTAAGTCGATGAGGACTTGAGTCTGTGATCTGATATCTGTCCTTGGGAAGGACTGAAGCTGCTGCTGCTGCAGACAGAGGCCCCTTATACGCAGTGTCCTGGGAGGAAAGCTCTGCAGCAGCATGTACTCCACAGGTTTGGAGATCCTGGGCATAATCCTGGCAGTGGCTGGGTGGCTGGGCGTGATGGTGGCTTGTGGTTTGCCCATGTGGAGAGTGACAGCGTATATTGGACAGAACATCGTCATCTCTCAGGTGATCTGGGAGGGCCTCTGGATGAACTGCTCTGTGCAGAGCACAGGGCAGATGCACTGTAGGGTGCATGATTCCATGCTGGGGCTGCCGATGGACCTGCAGGCGGCTCGGGCTTTGGTGATTGTGTCGATGGTGCTGTCCATTGTTGGCATCTGTTTTTCTACGGCAGGGGCCAAGTGTACTAACTGCAGCCAGGACGTGAATGGTAAACCTCGGCTCATGGTGGCAGCAGGAGTGACTTTTATTGTGGCAGGACTTCTGATGCTAGTGGCTGTGTCCTGGACTGCACATGCCATCGTCATGGGGTTCTATGACCCCATGCTGGAAGAGACGGGAAAGAGGGAGTTTGGGAATGCTCTATACTTTGGTTGGGCAGCGTCCTGCCTGCTCATCCTCGGAGGCGCACTGCTCTGCTGCTCATGCCCCCCCAGGGCATCCCACGCACATAGCGGCTCAGTGCCTCCACGAGTGGACTACTCTGCCCTCAAGACCCTGACAGCCAAAGGGTACACAAAAAAAGACTATGTGTGAACAAGATACATTGGACTGCAACGTGACAACAAATGAAGCACTGAGAGCTTAAAGCATTTATTAAAAGGAGGACAGATACGAAATACATTTCCCTTTTGTCAAAGCCTAAACTTCCATTTGTCTTTCTAAAGTGTGCTGAAAACTAAACATCATCTGAAACTTTGATTCTTATCCAGCACACTACTGCAACCACAGATGGGAAGAATGTATCAATGACTGATGTGAATGAGTAGATATAAAATTAGAACCTAAAATTACAGCTAAGTAATCCAGTGTTATCTCACTGTAAATATTCATGTTTTTACATGTTTATAAAGGTAGGTTCACTAAAATCTCCCCTATGAATACAATTATTTGCATTAAAAACAATGTGACTATCTTTTGTCGCACTTTGTTTTCTACGTTTTTTTTTTTTTCAGTCGGATGTGTTGTAGGTATTTTAGCAATAACAGTTAGGTAGTGCTGCCTTTTTCATTTGAGTGTTCTATTTCAATGAAAAACACAGAAAACAATGGGTGGCTTGTTTAAAAGTACCTTCTAAGCTTCTATTATAAGTGAAACTGAGTCGGGGAGCCAACGAGAGGAAGCTCAAAGTGGTCTTACAAAAACAAAGACCTTTACTGATTCACCGGCTCCACTCCTGCGGGTACTCTTACATACAACTACAAAATCTTTTTTACACCAAACATTTTATTTGGTAGACACAGGGCTAATGATTAAATCAAGAGCTATATTATAGACAGTAAGCTGGAAAGCCCCAGGGGCCCATGTCCTGTCCTGTTTGTCTAGGAGAGCAGAAACGAAAGCAAAGTTATATCCTCTGTCAATTTGCAACCAATGAGTTATTGGACAGGAACGAATTACTCATGCGAAAAGCTAATTTGGTTTGATATGTGTGGAATTTTGACATTTTGATAGCACCTCCCCCCTCACACACACACACACACACGCACGCAAGCAAATAAAATATATAAGTAAATGAAATTTTCCATGTCATTTTTAGGTCAATGTTACGTGCGTACAGATTGTATTGGGCAAAGCTCTCAGTGTTGATTTACTCTGCAGGTACATTTCACAGACATTCCATTCCTTTAGCTGATAAAGGAGGGGGATACACTTGCACCAAGCTACGATGTACAATAGGATCTGCAGCAAACCCAAATAAAGAAGATGCACATACATTGTTTTCTTAACAGACCCCTAATTCCAGTGGCAAAACCAAATAACTTTTCTAACGCCATAGTGCCACTCAAACAAATGTTGCCACTCACTGTGTATTATCACTGAATGTGATATTATTTGTAACCCTATTTTCTTTTGCTTATGCGAGGCCATGTTGCAGAGGCAGCAGCATAAGCAGGGACTCCAAGAGAGAAACAAAAAAGTAAATGTTTAAATATGTTAGGGTCATATGCTGACTTGGCTAGACACACACACATTTTTGCATAAGAATGCTTGTGCTCATTATGAATACAGGGATAACTCACAGAAGTTTTTCACTGTTTCCTATGCTGTCAATCATTCACTTACTATCTTTGTGCTGTCTGTTAGGCAATAACCAAAGTTGACCTCAGATACTGGCCCTCTGTTTGCTCTCCCCTCACCCAAACAGGTGTATGAGCTACCAAGGCTCAGCAGGTTCAATCATTAAGCCATGGTTGCTAACATTCATTTCAACTCATCCTGGCCAATAACCAAGTGACTCCACCCTCAGCTTCACACTAAACGGACTCTCATATTAGCTGGAGATACACGAGTTAGGTCATCCCATACAAGCTCTCAATTGGATAACATAGACCTTCAACATGCCTTCTGCCGGACTAGAGATTCTTGGTGTTACCCTGGCTATTTTGGGATGGATCTCTGCCATTGTTTCATGTGCTTTACCCATGTGGAGAGTATCCGCATTCATCGGGGTGAACATAGTGACTGCTCAGATCACATGGGAGGGCATCTGGATGAACTGTGTGGTCCAGAGCACGGGCCAGATGCAGTGCAAAGTGCATGACTCCATGTTGGCTTTGAGTGGGGATCTTCAGGCTGCCCGTGCCCTCACTGTCATCTCTGTAGTTCTGGGGATTGTTGGTGTGATGGTGTCTATTATGGGGGCCAAGTGCACCAACTGTGTGGAAGAAGAAGCGGCAAAGGCCAGAGTGATGATAGCAGCAGGAGCATGCTTCATCATAGCTTCTCTGATGGAGCTGATCCCAGTGTCTTGGTCGGCACATACAATTATCGTGGAGTTCTACAACCCTGTCATACCTGAGGCGCAGAAGAGAGAGATTGGAGCAGCGCTGTATTTGGGATGGGCAGCCACTGCCTTCCTGCTGATTGGAGGCATCATCCTCTGCACCAGCTGCCCACCACAGACTGAGAAGAGATATGGACCTCCATCGAAAGTCATCTATTCTCAGACCCGCTCTGTGGCCCCCAGTTACCCCGAAAGGAGAGACTATGTGTGAGGACATGGAGCTTGGTTACTTGTTTTTTCTATTCTCATTCTAAAGTCTAGATTGAAAGACATTTTCAAGTCAGTTTAAGTAGTTGATGTTAATGCTTGTTTATTTTTTTTATTGGAAAAAGACAAATTTGTTCATTTGTTCTTTTTTGTTCATTTTAACTGTTTAACTTAAGTATCTCTTAACATATTTGTTCTTTTTGGACTTTTTCAATAAATGTAACAACACAAACACACACATTTGTGTTATTTTCTTGAAAGTCCTGATACAGAACCTTCACATTAACAGGTGCCCTAAAAGTGCATTCCTTGTTGCTTTCTCTGATGCCATTAGGCTGATGACGGGAAGTCTCAGTCTGCACGTTTCACCTGGCTGTCTCCCATATGCTCGCTCTGCACTGAGAAGAACCACTACTTTGTGTGCTCACCCACAGCACTGAACAATGGGCCTGTTTCATGGAGCAGGGAGACTGGGGAGGGAGACTGGGTTATCAGCTTCAGGTCACTGAGTGCTGAGGGGGAGGTGTCTCGAGAGATGGCCTCATCCCTCCAAAAATTCAAGGGCATTTTGAAGACAGACATGTCATTACAGGCATCAAAGGCTACTCTCCTGCGTACGGAAAGTAAACTAAACTTACAACATGAACACAGATGAATGTGAGTAACTTTATTATGTAAAAAGTTCAACTGCTAAAAAGGAGCATCAAATCATTCATAAACAAATCTTTTCGCTTGACCCATACCTGGGGTAGACCAGACGGACATGTTAAATGTCATTAAGTTACTTCACATTTAACACTAATCTTAGTAGATTGTTATAATCAATGTTGCCACCTAATTACAGGGGTAAGAACACTGCGTGCCTCCTTCACCGTTGGGCTGTCAAAGGCCTCTTTGTGGTCAGTCCTATTGTGAGAGAAACCTGTAAACTGATAGTTTTCTTCACAAGTCAGTAGGTCCTTCCTCCTGTGGTGAAGTCAGCTGCTGCGGGCTCCTCCTCTGCACCTGCCCTGCCTTATATACTCTGGATACTGTGGTCCTGGCAACATCCCCCTCACAGGTGTGACGCACATTTAGGAGCAGGAGACAAGTGCTATTCAGGATGTCGATAGGCCTGGAGTTGATAGGTATTTCTCTGTGCATTTTGGGATGGATTATTGCCATTGTTGCCTGTGCTCTTCCCATGTGGCGGGTAACGGCCTTCATTGGCAGCAACATAGTGACGGCTCAGATCATTTGGGAAGGTCTGTGGATGACCTGTGTAGTCCAGAGCACTGGACAGATGCAGTGTAAGGTGTACGACTCCATGCTAGCCCTGTCCCAAGATCTACAGGCTGCCCGGGCGCTCACGGTGATCTCCATTCTTCTTGCCATCCTAGCTGTGCTCATTGCCATTGCTGGAGCTAAGTGCACTAACTGTATTGATGACGAGGCGTCCAAAGCCAAAGTGGTGATCATATCTGGAGTATTTTTCATTGTGTCCGGAGTCATGCAGCTTATCCCTGTCTCCTGGTCAGCAAATACGATCATCAGGGATTTCTATAACCCCCTGCTGACGGACGCTCAGAGGAGAGAGCTGGGAGCTGCACTGTATATCGGATGGGCAGCGGCTGCGCTCCTGATCCTAGGAGGGGGACTGCTGTGCTGCTCATGCCCGCCACGAGAGACCAGGTACAACCCGTCCCGGATGGCCTACTCAGTGCCTCGGTCCGCAGGGGGGCCAGCGTTGGAGAGGAAAGACTACGTGTGAAAATGGACTATGAGAAAAAGACAGTGTTGAACATGAACTCTGGTGCAAAACAACTGAACGAAGACTCCACAGTGAAGGATGTTTGTGACCAAACTTTCTTGTTTTGTAACGACTAGATTTTGTTTTGAAAAAAAAAGAAAATACACCATCCTTATCATTTTTTTCCAATATGCACTAATTCTAAACATTTGTTTGCCAATTAATAATTTTAATGTGTAACCGACTCCTTTTTTGGCAATGTTTTGTACAAATGTCAAGTACAGTTAAACAAATGCATTGTCAGATAAATTTGCAGTACATGTGTTTTGTAAATACTTGTGTATACGTTTTATTCCTCATCTTTGAAGCTCATAAAAGTAAGCTTTGCTCTGTGTTCACAGTGATATTTCAAAGGATGTGTGTTTTTTAGTAAAAATGTGTGCATGTTTTTTAAATAAATGTTTTTTTTTTCCACAAATGTGTTTTTTTCCCCCGTCCTTCCCACAAATGACATGATGCACCAAAAAGGACTTACTCACACCAGCGTCAGTCACTAAAATGATGCATGTGCAATACACCGCACCTTTGTAAGATTATCCTGTCACCTAACGCCAGGTGCCACCTGACCGCGCGCTGACGATTTGACCACATCTGCTCTCAACAATTAGCCAAAAGATCAGTTACAGCACAGGTGACAAGTATGAGTCAGCCACGACTTACAGGAAATATTGTTTATGTTGTAGAGTCTTCACAAATAAGTTACTTTCATTAACCGACAAAATGTTCTTAGATAAAGTCAAGTAATGATTCTGAATGTTTGACGGCAGATGTAAAGAGGACAAACCAAATGGCATATATTGGATATCTGAAATGAATGACACGATTATCAAAGAACTTGCATGTTTATTATTTGCATGCCTATAAATTAAAAAGGTTACATGTGCACGTTGAATTAATAATAAATGTTCGAGTATGAAATATGGGTATATCACATTCCAGTCTCACTGTTTTTCCACACATCACACAGCTGAGACATGGAATGGAAATTGTAATTGTAGAATGCTTTCTGAAATAACTAAACTTATTCGTTGTTTTTAAGCAGAAAAAATAAATAGTACCCTAAAGGTGCTTGATTGATAAAACATTAGCCTACTATTACTTATTTATTCAACACAACTGCTACCACTGCATTAGGACAGCCTATAATCAGAAACCAATTATGTTAATACTACTACTACTACTACTACTACTACTACTACTACTACTACTACTACTACTACTACTACTACTACTACTACTACTACTACTACTACTACTACTACTACTGATCACTACTTTGATCATTTTGAAAAATGTTTCAAAGTAGCCTAAATGTGTGCATCACATTTCTATTATAGGCCTATTCTTTTTCATGACCATAGTAGGCTACATTCATTCATCTTGTTTTCATTCAGTGAAGAATCACAAAATGAAGTCATATTCAGTCTTATCCTCAGAGAGAGTAAGCCTGAACATTAGGTGCATCATTGACCACTTCAATGAGCATGGCATTTCCTGTTCCAGTGAGCGATCAAACACCCTCAGGCAGTTTGGCCTCAGTTAGAGAATAATCATTGATACAACATTTCACATACAAATAATGCATTGCAGAGTTATAAGGTCTCAGGATAATGTATATAGACATGATCTTCACAGTGGGATCGATAACTTTTCTTATGTAAAAAACATTGTTGAATAGAGAATTCCAAAGGATTGTATAAAAATGTGCTGAAGTCAGTGCTACTCTGGTCTGTTAGTGTTGGCCAAATGCTGATCACATGACCGATACTGGGGGATGTGAAGGGCACACCGGTTGCCTAGTACCTGAATCAAAGTTTATGTGTGGATGACCACACAGACTAATGTGTTCACTTGGGAGTTAGATACTCCTGCATTCTTTTTGAAAAACTCACATCTCTAAGGATGTTAGGCAAAGTCTTTTCAAATAACTGTAGACTAATTTTAAAAAGGTATTTAATATAAACTATAAACTGTTTCATTGCATATTTCTTGACTACTTAGTGAAACAAATCTCGATGAGGTTGAATAACTTCTGCTTCAGTGCCCAACATGCAAAACACACATCAAATATAATTTATCAGCATTTGCAACGCCATCTTGTGGCCATGTCGGGCCAGATCATAGAACTTGAAACCAACAAGCTTTACCTTTGCATTATACAACATTAGATCCAAATATGCAAAGGAATAAAAGTGACTGTGTGTACTTCTATACATTTCTAATCTGCAGGTTGCATATCCAGTTATTGTCTATTTAAATTTATTTTAACAGTCGGAGAGGGGGCCTTCAGTAAGCCCTTAAATGTATAGCAAGCAAAAGTGTAACTTAAGCAAAGATCAGTTTGCTGGCCTGTTTTTATTTTCACATCAATCTTAAAGACAACATAAAAACAAACAAAAACAAAAATAACTCACCAAAATTACCATTGCATTAAATTTCATTAAGTTGAAGAAAATAAAAAAAATCTAGGTAGCATCTGGTTGATTATTTTCAATGTTAGTACAGTAGAAAAAGTCTCAAAAAGTTCCCAACGGAAAATTTGTGCAGAAATATTCTGGATTTTCCTCTTCATAGATAATGGTCACAATCTCTCCATGATCTGATATAGCTGTATTTGATTGAAGGTAGGCCTAAAAACAAGCAAAAAAAGTTCACATATATTCAATATGTTCAAATAAATAAAAATAAAAAGAAGACCATTATAGCTCAACTTAGACAATTTGAAGTAAATAATGTTTACCCTTTCAAGAAGCTGCAATCTCTCCTCATACAGAAGATTGCTCTGCCTCAGATGGCCTACGGTTTTCTCCAGCCCCTGCAGTTGATCCAGGTGACTGTTGTGATGCTGCTGCAGAATCTTCACTTTTCTTTGCAGATCCACCACAGTGGCCTCCAACTGCTCCTTACTCGTACTGGTTTTGTGGTAACTGTTCAGATAAAGAAATACACTGTCGTTCAAGTTTGGGGTTGCTTAAAATGACGTTTTTTAAAGAAAAAAATAAATGTAATTAATCAGAAATACAGTCTAAGTTGTAGAGCTTTAACTGTGGAAAAGCAATGACTCAGTGGTTCATCCATCACAGATTTGCTCATCTAATATGCCAAAATGTCTACTTTATTGTGCTAATTTGTTCACTTGCTTATGAATAGATTGGTTATGATAAACTTTATGCATCACTTAGTGGTCAAAATGTTGTGCTGGAAGAGTCTGTGAAATTACACAATATACATGCGTGCAATTATATATTATACTAAATGAAAATACTGACCAGTGCTCCACTTGCTGCTGATGTTCAAAGCTGCTACTATCTAGTCTGATGTCATCATCCTCTTCCTCTTCAGTGTCAGGACTCTTATCTCCTTTTGAACTCTGAACATGCTTGGACACTATCGGCACAGTGGAGGTGATAGGCTGAGTACTCAATGCTGACGATAGAACAGTTTCCGGAACAAATGTCAGCTGAGGAGTCTGGCTGGATAATAGACTGGGTATGACCTCAAAGTAGGCTTTGTCTGGAGTTTGATCAACTTCAGTAACACTCGAAAAGTCAACTATGGCGCAGGTTAAATCCTCCATATCTGCTCCTTGTACATCAGTCTGTCCCGAGGAGGTTGAGCCATGTACGTCTTCAGATATGAACACTATTTCTGTGTTGTCTCCAACTATGCTAAAATCCTCAATAGCATGCAAAAATGTCACCTGTTGGTCTTTCAGTGTTGCCAGATTCATGTCCTGTTGAGATGGGTCTCGGTCTCCGAAAACACAAATCTGCTCAGACTGTAATATGCTTCCAAGTTGAGCACCAACAGCCTCTGTGACCAGGCCATGCCTTTTTATGCGTTGACTATTGCTTGCCTGACGCCGATTAAAGCTTTCATTTTCTCTCACCACTTTCTCTTTCTAGAACAGGAGAAAAACAATGTTAAAAGCAAATGAAAAATGGGTTTAGAACTGTGTTTGTAAATTTGCAATGTCAGCGCTTATTTATTGAAGAAATCAAATCTTTAAAAACACAGATGCGAATGACAATCTTTCAAATTGGGGGCATTAGCTTTAGCCTCTGGACAGCCCCTTTAAATGTTTGGTACTAGAAGGCATGGAACTTGGAGTAATTTCTCATGTATAAGCATTTTCATATTTTATGCTCACCAGAAATAGCGTTGGCACTGCTGTGTTCTTGAGGTAACGCACATCCCCGCAGACTTTAAAGTTTGAGGGTGCAAAATGTTGATGACAAATGTACTGATGTCGAGAGGGTGTCCATTTGTTGCGGCCCATGTTCCTCAACCACAGATCCAGTCTTTCAGGATCATGAAGAGGAAACCTGCACAAAGACATACGGTCCCTTACAACTTTTCCTTTTATTAAACTTAACCAAATAGAAACGTGTCTTTATATACCACAGAGTAGACTTCTTTTTTTTTTTTTAAACACACTCTATTACATTGTTTTTTTTATTGTCATATGATCTCCTAGTCGTCGTGGCCGTGATTGATCCTTGGAGATATGACTGAACAGAAGCTATATTAGACGGGAAAAAATATAATACATACTTATAGAAGCTCTTTTTGTCACCAGGTGCTGTCCAGCAGTTTGGTACCGAGCAGTTTTTTGGCATGTTGGAGAACTGCTGAAGATAATCCTAGGCTCGCTTCCCAACAAGGTGAAACATGGGTGAAACTCGTGCTGTGTTGTCAATACTGGCGCATAGTTGACGAAGAGCAATCAGCTGTTGACGGTAATGACGTCACTTATATGCGACACGACGTCCAAAACAAGTCACCCGTAATGTAATTTTCTTGCATGTTAACATTGAAAAAGACTGATTAATCGAGTCAGTCCTGCTAAAGGGACATTTCCCAACAAGAAATTTGATGTATCTCATTTACAAATTGATTTTGGATATTGTCTTAACAAGCAGGCATTCCCTGCCAATAGTCATGTTACGGTCTCCAACAAATTATTGTAATTTAAACCAAAGGTATCTAAATATGTAAAAATGTGTCCATTGCCCCACACACAAAAATTTCAGAGGGGATTTATTTATTTATTTATTTTTAAATGTAGTTTTGCTACATTTTTAATTATTAGGCTATTTTCAGGTTTTGGGTCGATTTGGTTTCTTAGTCTTAACATATAAAATTTCACTTGGAAGCAAACTACCTAATTTTCACAATAACATGTTTAGTTATTTCACTGAATCAATGTTTCTCCATAGTTTTATTTGGGAAATTGTAATTTCAAGAGCCATTTTCTCAAAATGCATTTTTTTTACAACGATATTGCCACATCAGTAGCTCTTACAGACTTCAGATTTTCCTGTCTTGGACTTTTCAGAGGGATTTTTCAATATTTAATCCCTAGCCTGATTTATTCAGTTTTGAATTACAAATTTCAATTTTTATTTCAAAACTTTACTTTGTACAATTTTGTAAAATAAAAACATACATTTAAACCGGGCTTAATCCAGTATTCAGATTTTGTCCCGGAAAATATGGGACATTTTGGACATTTTTAGGAATAAAAGGCCTTAATTTTATATGGAAACATAAAATGACAAAAAACTTGAAATACATTTTTTTCTCATATTGATGTCACTAATCTACAGCAAAAGATTCAAAACTGACATCTCTAAAGCTTGAGAATTCGCCTTGTTTTCTGCTGTTCAAAGCTCAATTAATCAGGCGGGGAATTAGATATAAAAAAATCCTCTGGCTTCCTCCGGGTACTCTGGTTTCCCCTACCACTAAAAACATGTCCAATAAGGCGAGGATGAATGAGGGTGTGTCTGAAAGTCTGTGTGTGGGACAATGGATGCAAATAGTTCAAGGCTACAATCCGGTTTAGCCTGTTCACATACATGAGTCCCATGTATGTTCATTAACATGCACTGTCCCAAACAAATACACAAACAAACTCTGAGAAACTAGATTCATAACCTGCGGAGGGAGAATGGGGAGTCTTTGTAGTTCTAAGTTCTAGCGACCTAACTCACCTGAGTTTCAGTCTGAACGGCCCTAGCAGTGATCAGCTGAGTGTAGGGTTGTTCAGATTAAAACTCAGGTGGGAGTTAGGTTAAGACTTATAACTGCAAAGGCTTATAACTGCAAAGATGTTAACCCCCAGGTGAGAGTAGCATTAACAGAGGGGAGGGACTTTGTCAATCTAAACTCCTCCTCATGGTCTACAGTGGCGAATTTCACACATTTCTGCCTAAATTGGTGAAATGTGGTCTGATCTTCATCAAAATCATAAGAATGAACAAACAGTGTCTGCTTTAACTAATACCATCCAAACATTTACATTGTATCATATTTTTATGGGCCATAACATGTAAACGGCGTGGAATAAGTAAGTACACCGCCTGAATCTCACTGAATATCAGCAGTTTTGTAAAAAGAAATGGTCCAAGATTCATCCTGATCGTTGTGAACGTCTAATTTGCAAATACAGAAAAGCAGTTAAGGGTCAGCCAGCTATTTAGCCTACTACAGGGGTTCACTCACTAATTCCATGCATCTTGGTTTTTTTTGCAAAATATCGTAATAAACTTGTGAATACATTTTTCTATTGATGATAGATGTTGATTTAAGCTACTGTACATGGATTCAGCAAGTTAACCTCTTAACCCTCACCTGAACTGAGCACATTTTCTTCAGTTTGGAGATTCAAAACCTAGATAACGCAAATCTAAAAGCTTCATGAAAAAAAGCATAAAAATAAGGATGAAAACGAGGATGAAAACGCAAAAGCCACAAAAGACCAACAAAAAAAGCAAGAAACATGGAAAAGCAACACAATAAACAAGCGACAAAAAACATGACACAAACAAGGATGAAAACTGAGGCCTGGAATCGATTTTTTTTTTTTAAATAACAAATTAATCGCAAATCTAAATTTAAATTAATCGCGATTAATTATTGCTATTATGAAATGCCTAAAGTCACCAGTCTAGAATTGGCTTAAAAGGCAAAAACATCTCTCAGCTCAAAGCTTGAGTGAACTGGGAAGGCCTCCAACAGGCGGGATGTATCTGGATATATCTCTTGTGACGTCACACGTAATATCTCGGTACTGTAGAATCGATTAGTCATCTTTTAATGTTCTTACAAGTATTTTGGAACGACATCAATCTGTTTGTGAATAGAATAGATTTGCAACTCAACCTTAAAGATATTTTATTTAAAGAATCTCCCCCAAATAAACTTTTTATTTTGAATTTAATAATGGCCAAGTATCATATCCATACTAGGCTACCTCAACCAAAAAACAAAGCTTGTTGTATTTGAATCACTAGCCAAAGCCCTGAAGACCAAGTTGTATGTAACGAATTTGCACTGTAAAACTATTTTTGTGTTATGTATTTTTTTTACACTGAAAACTGAAGTCTTGCACACCTGAGCCTCAAGCTTTTTCAATAAGAAAATTAAAAAAAAACATCAATAGACGTTGGTCTGCTTCAGTGATTTTATTGATTTATTTATTTTAAATAAAGTAAATACATAAAATATTGTATTTTAAGCAAAATGTGATATTTTTAACCATTTGCAAATGTAACCTAATTGATAAGTCAAATTGATGTTCTTATACTTGCGTTTAATAGTGGTCTTCCTCCACATTCCTGCATGGCTATGTTGCTAGGCTCATATCAATCATATATAAGTACACCGTACAACTGACGCTTAACAGAAATGTTTAACTTAACACAAGTTTAATTACTTGATATTTTTTATTCAACAATCCCCCACCCAATACACAGAATCTTTAAATGATACAGTATATATACATACACAACAGTGTATTTTTTTTATCTAAAAAGAGGGCCATTGAACAATGCACTGTGCGTTTCAAGACAGGGATGCATCGTGGACGTTTATGTACTGAAGAAATCCACATGAGCTAAACAGTAATCAAACATGTATTGTAGGCTGGAGTGCCATCAGAGTTTTCTAGACTAAAGCTAGTTAACAGAATGGACTGTGCGGGAGCTGCCTGGTGAGGGGCACAATTATGTATAATGATGACGTTTATGAAGAGCAGCAGTACCTTCCAAATCAGGAAGCAGTGCAGCAGTGCAAATCAAACATTACCAGCTTCAAAGCTCACCCAGTAAACACTACTAATGGCAGACAGCACCTTGTGTGGAATCATTTGTTTGACTTTTACAATATCTCAGAACATAGTCATAAATGCTAACAACAAAATAAAAGTCACATACTGTAGGATGGTTTGAATTTGAACACAGGTAACCATTTTAAATTGTTTGGGTGACAGTACTCTAGGCTTCAGCTACCCCCTGCTAAAAACAATCACTTTCAACTCAGATCTTTGGTACATGACAGCTGGTTCATTTACCTACTGATGGTACTCATGACAGATGCATAATTCAAATATTAATTTTCCAGTTGTAACCAATAATATAAAATAACATATCAAGTGGTCTAAGAGATTGCTTCCATGTGAATTGCAATATTTTTGCATTAAAGAAAGTGATCTCTTAGTCCAAGCAAGAAACAACAGTATCTCTGGGCACTGAAAGGAGTGAAGTGGCTGGGATGGTTCGTGATGGAAGGACAAACTACATCATCCCCAACTGCATTAATGTGTTGGCGTATGCCATGGGCTTGACATTCGGATGAGGCTGTAAGGAAACATTGTTTTTTCTAATTAGTACACGTCTAAGAGATAATGAGGTAAATATTTGCACAGATGCTACGATCTAAATACTCTTCTGCACACTCTAAAAAATAGCTGCAATATTTTAATTCTTTATAATATATACAAACCACAGCAGTGAACTGGTGAAACTCTGGCTTGAGATCAGATCCCCTGAGATGGATATAAGCTCCTTTGTTTCCCATCTGATCACTGCAGAACACAAATGAATGCTATAAGAAAGCATCTTTGCCAAAACATTGAGAAGGTTGCCTACCAAAAGTTTTACCCACCAGTAGTTGGGTGCAGAAAACACGGTGATGCACTTTCCTGAGTGAGTGACTTCGTAGCCCTCAGTCTTGACTTCATGACTGCGTACAATGTAGTCCAAGTTGTTCTGTTCCAGAAAGCGCTCCGTGACGTCTGGTCCAAATTGGCAGCTAACTCCTCGCTTACTGATTGACCTGCCATTCTGCACAATACACAAATGTAAGAGTTCAAGAATGTTAATTTAAATTAAATTTTCTACAGATCCAAACAATGTTGATTTATATGTTTATACTGTACCTGTGGTTGTGGGTCTGACCAAAGGAGATCGCACATGGGCCCTGTAGACATATGTACAAACAGTATGGTTTAATACAGTAGTTTTTGCAATAATAAACAATTCTAACTACTATAAATTTAATAAATGCTATAATAGTACCTGAATCTGGTGGTTGTCTGTTTCGCTCAATTTTCCTGATGTCTTCCAATGTCACTCCATCTTCACTGAAGAGCCCTCCATGCATTACCTTTCACAATATATATTGTGTATTCAACAACTGCCTTGAATATTGTGATTGTGATTTCAAGCCATATGTCTTTTCCTAAATTGTGTCAAAAATACTGAAACAACCAAAGACCAAAACTAAATTAAAGGGACTATACGGAGTTTAAAAATGTTACTAAGTATTTTCCTCCCCCTACATGTTCCAGCAATGTCCTAATGTGTAGAATGAGACCATTCACCACAACTGCCTCTAAAATCCTGCACTGTCACTTAAAAAGTTGTTGTGCCGCCATGCACGAGCTTAAAATAGAACCCGCAGTTACACGCAACACCTGAGGTGGCAGTAAGCATAAAATGACCAACTTTTATCTGGCCCCTTTAAACTGAACTTTGCACATATTTAAGTAACGATGCGTTTTTGTTTCATGCTGCTCAGATGGAAGATCTCAGTGATTTGTCTATATATTGTAATGTGGCTTCTTGTGATATGGATTTTGCGTCACCTAATATTACGATGACAATAATATGTTGTGCAGCCCTTTTAATTATATTTATTGCTTAAAACAATTAACTTTGAATATATATTCCATATATTGACAACAATACATGTCACAAAGAAAACGCTAAAAATACTCAATAAATAAGATTTGATGCAAATAATAATATATCCGAGTTTGTGTGCTTACCAATACTTTGTTGTTGATACACTGTGCAAGAGGCAGCCACTGGAAGACCTCACTGAAGAGCTGGAACATCTGGGCTGTGTACTTGGCCTTGACCTCACCTTCAAAACCATACATCTGGTTCATGTTGTCGGTCTCGTGGTTACCTACAGGGGAATATTTTGATTGATGTTCACTAAATCACACATTTGTTCATTTCTGTTGGCAAGCAATTATAATTGACACATACTGAATATTTGGAGCAGACAACTACTCACCTCTCAGCAAGTGAAAGTTGTCAGGATAGAGAAGCTTAAAGCCAAAAAGTGTTAAAATTACTTCAAGTGAAAAAGATCCACGATCTACAAAGTCACCATTGAACAGCTGCAGTTTGTAGTTAAGAAATAGATAAGTTTGAGTTGTTTATGCTCAGTTCCAATAACTTACGTAAAACACAATACATGTAAAACAGACTATTGTTTAAAGGATACATATGGGTTGGTCTCTGATGGTAAGCCATTCAATGTAAAGATGTTGAGAAGATCATAGTATTGCCCATGGGTGTCACCACAAATGGTTATTTTATCTGACTGTGAAGATGAACATTTTGATATCATTAATTTGTTTTCATATAAAAATGCAATAAAAATATTGTTTTAAACACAAGTTGTCACCTCTTTTAATGTGATTTCAACAAGACTTGGTAGCGTTGACAAAACATCTTTGACTTGCACCAAAATCTGAAACAATATTGTTTAACTTTAGTTGGTGTGAATAATATACTACAATGATAAATAGTATGAATCTTACTTGATATGCACACTTTCTATGTATTTTCTTCTGGTCTTTGAACCAATCCATCAACTCTTTCATGAATGTCAAAGTGACATTCCCATCATCAAGTTTGGGTCCCACATAATCATCCTCAATGGCTGCAACAAGTAATAGCATAGAAAAGGGATAAACGCATTGTACAGAAATAGAGTTGTCTGTAAGGACATAAGGAACTTACTCATGTTTTCGATGTCCAGAGAATCAACCACTGATTTTTTCGTCTCATCGCTGGCAATGGCCCTCTCAAAAGCTTTCTGCTTGACAATTTTGTTACATTCCTGGTACTTCATTCTTGCATCTTTGTCATTTGGTCGGACTCTCACAACCTACGAGGAGAAAAACAGTTTATTATAACATGAATATTTTTAAATGGGGCTATAGTCTTAAATCAAATTCTGAACTAACTCACTAGTCAAGAATATTGCCATGATGCTTCATGGTGCTGGTTTCATTTATAAAAAAAATATTTATAAAGTACTATAACATAAATTGTCAAAACAAAACCTCATAATAATTACAAATGCAGGGTGAAGACCAAACATTAAGATGTAAACACAGTCTCTGGTCTTACAAAGGTCAAAGGTGAATGTATAAAAGTGAAACTGGATCTTTTTTTTCATTAATTCTAAAGTTGTCCATAAAATAAATGTTGTAAAGAGATAAACAAAACAAATTTGCGTCCAGAAGATACCACATTCTTCATTTGCAAATACAAATACCTATATGCTTGTGATTTCTTTCTTATGAATACAAATCACAGTTGATGTATTGATCCTTCTTCTGTGAGGATACACATTTTCAGCTGTGAAATAAATGTCAATAATACAAACTGAGTGGGGATGGGCCAAAATCAAATTGCCACGAGATTGCCTGTACTTAGTAATATGGTGGTATTTTCTTGATTTGTACTAGTGGCATCAAAGATATATGGAAGCTATATGGAAGTTTCCACCATTTAAAAAACAGTTTTTAGAGTCATAAATCTGAGTTTTACACTTCTGAGTTTAGATGTATAAGTATAAAGTTCAGAAAAGGTTTTAAATAATAATAATAATTTAGTTTTTTAAATGTATACTTTTAGATTTAAACTCAAAATTAGAAGTTTAAAACTACTTTATGTTTTAAATCTATGACTTTAAAAAATTCAGAATCTCAGGCTTGTTGATTGCAGCTTGGGCAGCTGTTTGCCCAGAAAAAGCCGTCCAAGAAATAATGATAAATGAAAGTCAAGTTCTTCAGTGTGAAAGCCGATACACACTTGACAACAGTTTACAATTTTTGTTTTGTTTTTTTCCCTCATTTTACTCACCTTTCAGGCAGCTGCGATCTAGCATGCAAAAGCAGTAACTTAAGTGACAACACACTCTGAGACCTCTCAGTTTAGCCAGGTAGGGCTGAAACAACTAATCGATTAATCGACAACTAATCGATTACTAAAATAGTTGTCAACTATTTCAGTAATCGATTAATCGTTTTCTAGTAAACACAGACTAAAGTAGAGCAAAAAAGACATGAAAATTATGTATTTTGGATGAAAACCTACTTTGTTTTTAAAGTTAGAGTCTGCAGTGTTTTGTACATTGTAAATTTCATAAATATCTGTCTTTGCCTCGTCCAATCAGAAAGCAGAATTAGCACAAAGAGCCTCCTACAAATGTTTACTTTAAGTTTACTCCATCAACATGTCCTCAAGCGGCGCCACTTTAGCTCTATGTGATAAAAAAATGGAAAAAATAAAATTTCCATGCACCTTTCACAGCCAAGCGATTAATCGATTAATCGTAAAAATAATCGGTCGATTAATCGATTACCAAAATAATCGTTAGTTGCAGCCCTATAGCCAGGTCTCGCTTATTAGCTCTAAAACACAGCCAGACCCAACACTCCCCGTGGCCCAACCCACCTCGCTCTCCCCTATACTTCGCTAAGGTGAGCTGGCAAAAGCAGGAACCGAAAAAAAAGACAAAGAAAAAAAAAGTTACCTGTTGGGTCCAGGAAGGACAGCGTTAAGGGAAGTTACTTGTTGTTTCACCTCAAATAAAGGATTTTTTTAATGTAACAAATTAACATTATTGTTGTTTTCTGCTTCTAGATGGCGAATATTTTAGCATACGTATCGAAAAAAGTATCGATCAGGTATCGGTATTGTAAACCAAGTATCGTTAAAGTACCGGTGTCGAAAAAACTTTTTTTTAAAAGGTGCCCAGTCCTACTGACTAGTGTTTAACTGAGCTAATCATTTAAATTTGGAGTAAGTTCAAGTTCACGTTCACGTTCAATGTTCTTAAGCTAGAATTTATAGTTGGCATTTCTCTCAAAATTATGCTACACCAAGGACAATGACAGCTCATACTAAACTCCCAAAAATAGCAAAGTTTAACTAAAAAGCTCACATTAAACGATAAATAAACAATTAAGCTGATTTCAGGTCAGGTGGATGTCGGGAAGCTTATTTTGACTCGAGTTCCCCAGTTATTTTCCAATTTATCTAATTTTACAAATCATGTCAAAATCTTGTCTTGTTCTCTTGAACCTAATCTTGTGCCTCATCTCATGGGATTTGTGTCTCAGCCCACCCCAATACTCACTGCTGAGTTGCGTTCTGGCTACACTCGAAAGTACCTTTATAGCTGGTGCAGATCCTTCTCACTTTTATATGCATGTTACAAGAGAGGGCATAAGAAATCTTACCGTTTCATAGTCTTTGAGCGCAGCCTTAAACTTCCCTAGTGCCATATTAGATGTGGCACGCCGGTAGTATCCCTTTATGTAGTTTTTGTCTATCTCCAGGGCCTTTGTGGCATCAGCCAAGGCGTAGCCATAGCATTCTGTGCGTAGGTACGCCAAACTTCGATTGCTGTAGTAGATGGCGTTGGATGGATTGAGCTCCAAAGCCTCTGTGTAGTACTTGATTGCATTTTCATAGTCTTTCTCTGTAAAGGGTTGAGATAAATTAATAACAATAAATAAACAACACAAGGATCTCTAAATAGGGAACATGCTCTGGATTTGTGACTAAATCACGTTTTGTCCGTCACTGACTTCGGGATTAAAACTTTGTTACAGTCTCAACACATTGTTCTATTGAGCATCATATATACATTTTCTACTGTTCATGATAATATGTCAGAGAAGAAATTGCAATGCAATGAATTTATGTTAAATTTGAACGTGTATCCTCTTCATCTTCCTCTCATCACTAATCTGACTAATATGTTAAGAAACCAAAGGATACCAAACATTAAATATAAACCACGTTGAACAGAATGAAAGAGAATGACAGGTTTACAGGGCGAATACAAACAATGCATGGCTCTAAGTATAAGACTATAATTTCAGCGTGACAGCATGGACTGATCCTTCATGATGAAGCCGACATGCGGCTAATCGCCGTGTAGCCAAGCCGGGCAACACAGTTCGCAGCAATGTGACTGAATGAATCGGAATGAATAAGCTGCGGGGTTAGCATGCTGTAGCTTAGCCATATATGAGCGTATGTGTCCAGTTGTACGGATATAATATCGTTCTTTTGTTTACCATCTTGGTTGGCTACAAAGCCTGGCCTAAAACGGCGAAGTGTCTACAAATATATTTACCTTTAAAGTACTTATTCGCCTTCTCCTTGAGTAGCTCAGCATCATTACTTCCCTCCGCCATCTTCTTGACACTGCCGTTTTACGATCTGCGCACGATAGACAGAATTGTCGCAAAAGGTCGTAGAGTCACTCAATTGCTCAATTCCCTTGTGCACAGAAGTCTGGGTGGGCTCTCAGTTGTCCATCTTCAATGAAGTTTACTAAGTCAACTTCAGTACTCTGTTGTTGAGGTGTTGAACGTTTCGCCTCTCATCCAAAAGCCATTTGACTCAAGAACCTTTATTGAAGACTTGTGCACGGAAGTTCATCATCTTAATAAGAAAGAGCTTGACTTTAGTCCACCAGTCATCAGTGATATCACTGATAGTTGAGTAGTTGAGTTTTTGCTGCTGTAGCCAGAGGTTTTTGGTCTCATCTTATGGTTTTAAATGGTCTAACGTTATCTGGACGTCAAAATGCATAATAGGTTTAAAATAAATGGCTGAAAAATTATAGAAAGAACAATGGTGTGCCAACAATATACTGTAGACTACTTCACTTGTTGAAATGGACAACGGGTAAGGCTTATATGTCGAGTGATATCATTCGATGACCAGCAGATGTCAGCCTATATTCACTGTTTGTTTAGGCCACTTCGCCCATCAACTTGTTTGTGTTTTAGATGTATTATTACCATCATTATAGCCCAGAATAATTAGCATCTTTTGTATTGTATAATTCATAAGAATCTTCAGTTGAGATGCCTTTTGTTTCTCCTTTTGTGAAACTTGTGTTTGGGTCGTTACAGATGGCTTGAGGTGATGGAAGGTTCACATTAAGTATCAACCACAGAATGCTGCTGTGACCACAAGTATGTCAGTATGAGTATCTTTACACGGTCTTTACATGGAGTGCATTATATCATGCATATCTCACACATCAAAGAGCAATGTCAGAACACATTACAGACATTTTAAATAGCCTACTTCCCCTTTTGCCTTCTCCATGTCTCTGGGAAACCTGACTTTCTAAAACGGTCTGAGACAAAATATATTATAGGTGAAATCAAGTCCTAAAATAGAAATATTGTGGTTCAGTGGGCGTTAGACTGTTTGTGTTTGAGGTTTTACAAATGAAGAGACATTTCGAAGTAGAGTGTGACACAAAAGAGACAGTCCAGTCTGTAGCACTGACTCATATAGAGTAAGAGGTCGGACAGCCTAGTGACTCATCTGTGTTGAGCAAAAATTAACCCCAAGTGTGAGTTCACTTTCCCCTCAAAAGTTTACCTTTGGCTAGAGCCCTTATCTGAGCCATAACTGATTTAGACTGGTAAAACAACCATAGGCCTACACGAAAGTGTAAACGCAGACAGTGAGTGGGAGAGACATTGTGGGGGAGACGAGAGGCATTGCTGTTCTCTTGGGTCCATGGTGCAGCAGTGTGGGCTTTGGAAGAGGTCCTGAGAAAGTTATGACATACACAAATGGACAAGCATGGATATATATGTGCATCTTAAGTAAGGAGCATTAAAGGTCAACAGGGGGAGGTGAGTGACATTCCTGGGCTACGAGCCAGTGAATGATGAGGCCTAATCTGTAAGAAGTATCTGTATATGTAATAACCCTTTTCTATAAACTATTATTCTGTTTTGTTGCGGCGTGAATGTTAACCTCCCTTCCCCTTGAACTGTCATGTCTGACTTTTGCCAATATTTCGTAGCATGAGTCTTGCTCTCCCTCCTCTTCTCAACTCACATAATTTACTAATGAGCATTTGGCTTTAGGGAAACTGCAGGGGGCACACTCATTCAAACCACATGTTTTTTCTAGCAGGGAAGCACTTTAGGCTGAATAAAACACAATTTGAAAAAGAAAGCCATTTTTACTGTTTTGCCTGTGCATACCCTAACAAGGTTGTTCAGTGAGCCAACAGGAAAATTATGTTACTGATGCATGTGTGATATGAAAAGATTACTCATGTTGCGCTGGCATTAGAAGTCATCGTTCCTTGTTTCAGTGTGTCATGTTGATCATAGTAAATACTCTTTAAAGATGATCATTACCACATTGAAATAGCCCATGCCATTCAGGTTACAGTCCACATTATAAGTACACGTGTTAATTACATCATGTAATTCATCTTTCTCTATTACATACTTATAAACATTATGGCTAATTATAAAGTAGCAACTTACTACAGCATTTTGACTAGTTAAAATTCAAACTTTCAAACCAATCAACCACTTAGAGATCAGCATTTTTCAACAACTTTATAGTATTATATAATCTGTTAATCTGCTTTAAATCTAAAGTCCTCTCTGACTTTATGAGAATTTATTAAACAGAAAAATCCCAAATGACCTCTTCAGTGTGATATTAAGATAATTTGGGTGTGAAATTTGATTTAAGTGAAGGTTTATTGTTGTCATTTACATTAACAACTATAAACATTTAAGATTGTGTGTCATTACAAAATATATTAAAAATCAAAATCAAATGAATGAGTACAACAATGTACTTTGCTCTGGGCCCCTATTTGACAATTGTAGATCTAAGTATCTAGTCTTTAGCTGTCACTTAATAGTTCAAGAGTACCTTCAGCTTAAAGACTCTACAAAGCAATGTTATTAGAGGTGTACTTAATAATGTGGCCAGAGAGTATACACACACTTTTTGTGCTACTCCACAGTGAAGAGTTGGAAACGTTTCGTAAGTGGAAAATAGAACGTGATGCATACCTGTTGGACACGTCTGCTACTTTTACCTTTCCACATTAAACCCCCTTGTGTTTCTTGGACCAACTACTTCCCTGGTAACGGGGGCCTTGGAATGGGTTTTAAACGCAATTGTGTTTATATTTTGTTTCGTGTCTGTTTACCTCTTTTTCTGAGCTGTTTTACCAACTAAACATGTTTGTTAGTCGCAGGGCTTGCAGAAAAGAAAGACTTTCTTTCAGAACCTCACTGAAACATTTACAACAAAAGCCCTCTGCTTACACACAACAATAGAGGTAAAAGTGCAGATTGTGGTTGCACTGGTCGAGTAAGTTTAATGAATAGGTAAAAGTTCATTTTGCCAGTGAAATTTGTCAACACATGTACCACCCTCGTAGAAAACGTTTGGCTTTACAGGCTACATTATTCTTGTCACAAAACAAAACATGGATTAAAAACCAGAACAATCAGAATCTGAACCATGACTAAACCAGGTCTACATTAAGCCAATTCAGCCAATACTCAGAGCAAGTAACATAAAACTCAATCTCATCAAAGAGCCGTACACCGGGGATTCACTGATTTACTGTATAATATGCCATTATTCAAAAGTGCCTGTCAGTGATGTTTCCGAACCAGTACAGTTGGCTGATTTGGCTATTATGAAGCAAAATGCCAACTGTGAAAAAGTCCATTTGGAGATTGTTATTTTAATGGGCAACAAACCTCGCTGAGTGGCACCACAGCGTCATTAAAAGGACATTTCGAAATGACTAAACATACAATTAGAATAAATTAACATAATTGCCAGAGAAGTAAAAGAAGCCAAGACCACTTTACACCATGATAGAAGGAACTATTGTTTAGGGTGAACTCATCTGACCTAATTATGCAATTTATCTGCAAACACTTTTGGGAGACAAGCGCGGCTACATTTCAGTACTGGCTTATTCTGTCACAACTGTGTAATGCTTCTCTCGTGTCTCAATTCTGCCTTTTCCACAATCAGTGATACACACAGATACACACCCCAAACAGGAAATGAGGAATTTTACTTAATTGTCCAATGTCTGTGGAGCTTCAAGAAACAGACAGTGGAATGTAGAAAGAATATGTCACATCTTCAGATTGTATATAAGACTTTGTCAAAGGAAAGTTTAAATACTTCTGCCAAGTATAATATATCGTCCTCGTTGGTTTGTTTGTTTGCCTGTCTCTGTTTGTCTGTTAGCAGAAGGAATGGTCAGATTTTGATGCAATTTGCGGGGCGGTCAGTAATGGGCCCAGGAAGAATTGATTAGTGTTTGGTGTGGATGCCTTCCAGTTGCTCTGTGGTTTTGGTCTGAGCTTTAGTTAACGATTTGGTTTGAGCTCCTACAGCAGCACTAATTCACTACAAACTCTATTCCGGTAATGAATCCGAGAAACATTGTGGTGTGCTACACATTATATGTAGGAATTATTTTTGCCATAAAAAAGTACTTATTTCTAATAATAGCAAAAACAGATGTACTAAGTTGGTTTGTTTAATTTACTGCAAATGAGGAGGAGAACAAGCAAGAAGTCTTGGTTGATGATCTCGCTAAGTGTGGAAGGGGAACATTATGAAGTAATAACAAACACTAGTGGTTCTCAACTATAGAGAATGAATATCTTAAAGTTACACAGATGATCCTAGGGTTGGCATGGTGGTCCTAACCCACAGTATGTGCTAACTTGCAGACTGTGGCAGTTAAGCTTGTAAAAGCAGAAGGAGCTTTTAGGGATTTGGGGTCTGCGCAAATTTGGTGCAAAGGACGGAATATTTGTGTGACTGCAGCCCTCTGATCTGGTAGTGTGGTTCTTGTTTTTATGCTGCTTTATGGCGGTGTTGACATGTTGTGACAGACAGTTTATTTTACATGGCACAACGCGCTCCTACTGTGCATGAGCAATGAGCACTGGTGCGGTCCGCTCCTGGTCAGGCTTTCCCACAGCGAGCGACTGAGCGCCCTGCATCACGACTGACTCAGGATGTCTGCTTGCACACACTCTGACCATTATATGACTATAGGACTTGAAAGAGGAGGAAGAGCTCAATGGGTCTCAACAAACAAACTTAAAAAAGAGAGGCGGCTTGTTGAGAAAACCACCCCGTTCCTGTAGTGAAGATAAATTGTCTTAAGTGGCGTGAATAGCAGTGGTGAGACAGATAATAAACAAGCATTGCAGACAGACATATCACAAGACAGTAAATATATTAACAAAATAACTTTCCCAACCATTACAGCACTGCGTCTGTAGATCACTGAGTCACTAAGCATGCAAATAGCTGCCTAAGAACAAATAGAGACTTAAAAACACTGTCTCAAAATATCCAGTCACATTTAACATTGGCCATCCAGGATGCCGTGGGGGGAATTTCCTCTTCCTGTTGCTCTTACCACCGGACCTTCCTGTCAGTTTTAGCATTAACTACTGACAGACCTTTGGGTGACTTCCAATCACCGTTCTCCTTTTGCCTTTACTTTTTTTTTTTTTTTTTATCTTGGGGAGTATGATTCCTCACTGTTAAGTATTAGTTCACATCCTGTACTCTTGGGTGGTCAGAGGGAGGTAGTCGTGTCAGATGTAGGTGCTCTTTACAGCGCACGGCTGCTTTGTACCTATTTGAGTGTCGAGTGCAGCGGCTGTATCTAAAAAGCATACAGACCACACTCTGTGTTGTTAGTGAGCCTGACGATTAAGTGAGCCGCAGTACTGAGCTGGACTCCAGTGTTGGCACTTTATGATTCCCACTTTATTCTCGCTGAGGAATTAAGATATGAACGTCAATATGAATGCAGTGGTTTTAGACCTGGAGTTTTTGCCATTTCTGTAGTCTCTTTATTAATTGCTGATTGAGAGCATTGTTATGGGTCTTCAGTTGTTTGATAGAACTACAGAATTTACTTCACATGAAGTTTTTGCTTTACTTTTTTTACATTGAAAAAAATATATTAACATGTTATTGTGGGGATAATAAGTACCAATTTAAAAGAAATGTATGATTTTAGTTTCAGGCTGCAATGTAATAAAAATAAATGAATCGATTAAAAGAGGTCTAAAAACGTTCTGAACCTAAATACTTTTTTGTTTCAATATTGCCAGAGGGACTGTCTGTGGTGCCAATGCCACAATGCAGACTGGTTTAAATTAGTGCTCTTCTCTCTGAAGTCTGTATTCCGTTAGCCCTGTCTTTTTTCCATTTGGTTACGTGTGTAGTCCATATGTGGCTTGTGCATTTGCCCAACGTCCTGTGTTAGGCTTTAAAATGAGACAAACACGCATGCATACACATAACCTTATGTGTCCACGTAGCCGATAGCTAAGGCTGTATTTTGTAATCTAGAAAACATTTATTGGATGCAATCAGAAAGGGTATCTGGTGCAGAAATGCTCAAATTACTTCAGCAGTTTGGCTCTGCTGTATTAAAACATAATTCTAATTAGTTCTGGAAATGAACAAGTCAGAATTATGAGTCAGAGTGTCTTGGTGAGAAGAAAAGGGTTGTAGCCGGCATCATGCTCAGAATTACGTCACACTGTTAGTGTTGCAATTAGACTTTTAATACGCTGATGTACTGTATATTTTTAGGCCTGAGCGGCATTAGAGCTGAAGGGCTCTTACAATAAAGTGTCTTTTTGTTATGCTCACTTAATCAAACTATGCTGTCAAGCCACAATTAAGAATAGTAAGCTGTCTAAAGAGGAATGTATTCAAGGGGAAATCTTGGGAAAACCAAGTTTGGCTTTTCATCTAAGTGAAAATACAAAGATCAAGCTAATACACATAAGCTTGCAGTATAACTACTATGTATAATATATTACACTTTCTTACCTAAGATGTGAACTCTTAGCAAACTCAGGCAACACTATATTTTCCTTCCAAAAACTACATTAAAGTTGATGAATCATGTAAACAGACATGGTGGTCTGTTCAGCTCTGCTTTTTGTCCAATTCAGACAGAGTTCCCAGTTAATGCCCATAGCGTATCCCACTGACTCAAGTGAAACTTACCCATGGTTATTTGGAAAACAGTGTGTGCCCACACTTTTTACTTTTTATTTCATTGCAAACAATTGAGGAGTTATAATTTAGGGCCACTTTTAGCTCCAATCTGGGTTTGACTGAGTATGACCTCCATTGCTCAGTCGACTCCTGGCACCTCCACCTACTCATTCATGGATCTCCCAGGAATAGCAAGTTTTCTCCATTTCAACACACTCTGTCTAGGTTGTGTAAAAAGACATCTTAAGTTTGTTTGTGACTCATAGCTTTCTCCTCCACCCATCGCCGCCTCGCTCAACTACGTCTTCTGTATCCTAGTGAAGCAAAAACAACTGTCTGGCAAGTGTGCTATGCCCTAGTCATACCTGTTCAGGTGCATCTAATCTATGCAGCAAAAGACCTCTTTGATTTGTGCAATCCGGAAACATTTATGAATTCGTTACACATGCACATCTCCGTCTTTCCTTACACATTCATCTTCAAAGGCTGGCGTGTCATAAACAGAGAAGAAGTTGGAATGTGCGGCTCATTTGGGAATATGAAGAAGGGGGAGCTGCGGTGGGATGGGATATAGGGTGGGGGCAAACTGACCTAATGTCCCATTGCGCATAGAGCTGACAGACTTAGCCCAGGCCCTCTCTCTTGCTGTCATAACCCTTGTATGGCCATCAAAACACCATAAAGCCCACTGCCACTGAAGGCCTCACTTCACAGCTGAATAATGGAAAACAGACGGTTCACAAAGCTAAACTCGATAACCTGCGTTGTGACCTCCCATTTATCCAATTAAGGGTCACAGAGTCAACGCCACCATGTTTTATCTCTCTATCCTGCACTGGCACTTTAACAGCAGGGCCTATATAGGATTTCGGGCTTTCTCGCTGGTGTCAGGAGACTCGGGATAGGGTGGACGATGACTAATGGTGTGTGATTGAACATAGTTTACTTCGCCGCTGAGGGTCAAGGCTCTGGTTCAGCCAAGCTCTCCGGGGGGTTTCTCAGACACATGAAAGCACGCCACAGCATGACTGCACTTTTATCAACTGCTATAACTCACTGGTCACTGGTCTGGTCCGAAGTAACCTCTGTATATGGCTCTAGAATTTTCTTTCATGTAATATGGTAGGAATTCATCAACCCCGGATAATGCAAATATGAAAACATGGTGATGGTGAACTTTATTGTACCTGTAGGTAAATTTGTCCACTGCACTTTGACCCATCCTTTCGTTAAGCTAATGGCTGGAGAATTGTCCTATTGTGCATGTTTTTCGTTGATGGGGGAAACCGGAGCACCCGGAGGAAACCCATCCAGACACAGGGAGAGAAACACGCACACTCCACACAGAAAGGCCCGCACGGTTTGTGAATCAAACCAGGGACCTTCTTGCTGTGAGGCTGTGATAGGGGTTTACTGAGGAAACTAATAAAAAAAAATACAGCAGCAGTAGACAGGAAAAAAATGCATCTGGTTGGTTTAAATGTTTTTAATTTATTGACCAACCTGACCGCGTGGTGTCCTGCACTGGTCAGCTCCTCCTCCATCCTCTTCCTCCTGAGCAGCTCCCTCCGCCCCACAACAGTCTTTCACCATCTTCTGAAAAGAGCTTAGCAATCAATCTGTCTTGTTCTCCAGTGAATGTTCATTAGCCAAAACAATACTAGGGACAGAAGGCATGTGGTATGAATAACTCTTCAACAGGGAAGGGTGGTTAGACTACTACTACTCAGACTACTACTTTATCAAATATATACAGTCCACTAAAGGGGGTATTTCCTAAACTGTGAGTTATCGGGCTGCTTAGGGACCATCCAGTTTCTTTCCCCCGTCACCATCGTCATGTGTCATTTGTACTGACCAATTACGCAATTATTCAGACATTCCTGTTTGTTGTAGGACCCTAGATGTGCATTATCAAAGGGCATGACACTAGTCTTGTGCACGCGTGAAGCAGAGGGAGACAAAAAAATCAGGAAGGAAAGGAGGGGCATCAGCTCCAAGTGTAATTGGTACCTTTCCTTTTTTAGAAAACACTTGCCGTGGTATATGAGTCAGGGCTTAAAACCACTCACACATTGTTTATCATACTTTCCCTTTGTACTTTTCTCTTTGAAGAGGGTTTGAGTTTCTCCTTTGACTTTGATCCACTGGGTATAAAAACGATGATGTTAGCTACTGGTTATGTTCACGATCGCACGAGTACCTTACAGTAATATTCCAAGTTAGCATCAGCCTAAAAGTCACATGTGTGGTCTGTTCCCCTCCATGTACACTTGTTTTTAGCCCCTACCTATCACTTGTCTTTCTTGTGGAGCACCTTGAAAGAGCTGTAAAGTGATGGGAGAGAAAGAAGTACCAGATAGGGTCTGCTGACTCAGGTGGTGATAACATCTGTGCTTTACAGGTGGGATACATCAAACTTCAGACAAGACAGGTGGAGGAACTCTTCACCTTTATCACTTTATTTTGATTGACACATCTGGTACATATACTGTAGGACTTTTACATGTTCATAGGCCACTTGGGATATTGGTTTTGCAGACTTTCCTATTTCTCAAGACAAGAAATAAACAATTTTGGAAAGGGTCAAATTGTGTGGCAATTCATAAAGCATGCAGTTTGTTTATTTGACTCTAATGGGCTTAATTCAATTGAATTTTACAATATTTTAATTCACTTGAACACATTACACAATCACAACTATTATTCATTCTTTCCATTATCCTGTTATTCTATCACTGAATTAAAGATAACAGCTCAGGAAATCATGGAGGGAATTTGGGACGGACATTAAAAACACTACACATTTATGTTCACATGAAAACATTGGCAACACTTCATACTCCATAAATAGTATTGGTAAGTGTACTACTATTCATCATTTTTAAAACGTCACCAACACATTAAATTCAACAACTTCAGTGCTCGCTGCCTCCAGTGAGGAAGAGGTGTTTATTTTTGTTTGTGTATGTGTCGACACAGAATGAGCACCTGCAGCAACAATGGCCCTGGGCAGCTGCGTGTTTGTGGAGCTGAGCTGAGGAGCAGCAGGACACCGGTCTCTGTTATTAAGGTCAGAGCCTGTCCCATCCAAAGCCACTATGTCGCTTCACTGATCTACTTTTAACAACCATGTATGGCACAAGATCACGGACATATAATTGCAAATGTTACATGTTGTAATAAGACCAAACTCAAAATAGCCTTTCAAAAGCTTCAAAAGCTTTTGTTTAACAGAGAGGAATACTGAAGTAAAATACTGTAGTGTCATTTCCAGTACGAGAAAAAGTAAACTAAAGTTGCATTCAATATTTATGTATTCAAGCAGTTACTCTCAATCTGTCATATTAAAAATAAAAACTGCAAAGGTCATCCCTCTTTATAAAACAAACATCACTTCAAGACCTGTCTCCTGTCCAAAATTTGAGAAAAACAATTTAGTAACAGACTGAAAATAGTCAGTATGGCTTTAGAGCCCAAAGATCAACTTCACTTCCTTTAAAGGAATAGGCCTGATCTTAGACGAGTTGATACCTACTTGTCTGGTCTTTGTGTGTGCCCGTGGAAGAGCTTGGTCGCTTTTAACTTCACCCCAGTTTGGAGCTATAGGAATACACTGGGAGAGGCCAAATGCTAACAACATCTTTGGTCTTTTTGCATGACTGAGGGAACATAGTTTTTCCATACTGAAATATGTTCTTTCCTGAGCTTAGACGAGTTGATCCGTACCTGTCTGGTCTTTGTACGTGCCCTCAGTCACGCAGAAAGACCAAAGATGTTGTTAGCATTAAGCCTCTCCCAGCATATTCCTATGGACCCAAATGGGGGTGAAGTTAGAAGCAACCAAACGTTTCCCCTATTTAAATTCAGTTACATGAGTGGTTACATGGTCCAAGTATAGTCACACAAAATTACACATGACGACTTTCTAAGTGGATAAAAAGGGGGTACTATATTGTGCGCCGTAATGACACCTTAGGAGCACTTCGACATCCGCACAGTAATATCTTCACTACTAAAGAATTCTGACTGGCTTCACAAAGGGTGGAAAGCAATTGAACAAACAGACAACAGGGAGCTAAGTTGGCTGATAACTGCACCTCATTTCTCTGCGGTGTTGGAGTCACTATTAGGACCAAAATCTTTCAGGTTGTAGACGGCACAGTATATCAATTTATCCATGTTATTGAAGCTTTTATTGTTGATGGACGATTTTATCTGCTACTAAGTTTCAAAAATGATTGGACAATGTAGCTTTAGAAATGGGAAATTGAAAATGTTACTGAAATAAATGATGGATAGGATCGATATGAAGATGGTCAAAGAAAGTAAATTCTTGGGGGTATTAGTAAATGAAAAACGTGAAAGCACAGATCAAATATGTGCTATTTCTACAGAAGAAAGAAGTGTTGGAGTTTTAGCTAAACCAAGACATGTGCTATATTGTTCACTAATCTCACAGTTAACAAACAGTGCGATAACCTTGTTGAATATGAATTAGAGTTGTGTATATTGTAGAAAGTGTACATATGGATTGTAAGATTTAGTTTAAAACTTAGGAAATCAGATGAATTACAGATGAAGTAGAAATTATGTAACAAAGGAAACAGGAAGTAAGTAAGAAAGGGAAAGGGATGGGACTAATAAGTTTACATTACTTTTTGGATATGTACTACTGCTGACAAAATTACAAGTGTAAGCATTGTATTATTTTTCTACTCAAAAAGTCGCATTTTTTTTCACTTTCCATCACTGTTGTTTACAAAGTCAGCTTTACTTTGTTAAATGAAGGTTCAAAGGAGAGATGATTCAGGCATTACATAAAGCAGAGCTGGTAAAACCAGGATGAAGGACGCACATGTCTGTAATTAAAGTAGCAATTATGTGAAAAGTGAATGACTTATCCACAATAACAATGTTCCTGTTACTCATTGGTCCGTAAAAAGTCGGCACGTGTGTCCTGTTAATGTTGACTGAACACCTGTCTGGCCTTCTAACACAGGGACAGCTCAGTCTCTGTCGCTTGACTCTGTAACACTAGGACACTGCACAAGGGCTTCAAGTGGCCTCCTTTTCATTGTTTGCGTGCCATATGATGGGGATTGCTTCACTCGAGAGGTGTTCACAGTTTGTCCGTTTAAAAAGCCCTGGGCCTTAGAGGAAGCAGCTGCTGAGAGACGAACATGATCTACAGCGGGCCCGTCCTGCTTGAGTCTGAAAACCCCATGGGACAGTTGCATTAACACAGGGGAAATTTATGAGCCTCTTGACATTCATTCTCTTTGTTTGGCCTGTGCAGCGAAAGTGAAACAGGTCGCGACATGGGGACTTTCACAGACAAGTTGTAATCATCTTTAGCTTTCAACCCACCTCTGCTTATTTTCGGTTTGCTTATAGTAATGATCCTGTTTTTCTAGAACAAAAACCCCTTAACAATACAATAACATCGTCGCTGACAACATTACACTGTGCCTATTGTTCTTTAGCAACTTTACTAACCAACCTGGCAACACAGCACGTCTGTCTGGATATTCAACGGAGACATGAAAATTGCATTACGATCAGGCTACAGTTTGCTTCGTCACACTTCTTACCATTTTTGGAACTAAAGTGGCATCCTCTAATTTAGGTAATACAATAAAGAGTCTAATGTGTGAATAAATTTAAAGTCTCATTCCAGTTACTCCATCAAGAGGTCATGATAAATAAACTGACATACCAGAGACCCCAAACATAATAATGCTTAGATAGATAGATACAGACAATGTTGGGTCTGAATGTATTAAACTTAATGTTTGGCAACAGCTAAAGCAAAGTAGGAACATCTGCATGGAGACGAGTTGGTGATGTCCCACTCCCAGCATAGTAAAGGAGACTTTGTTGTTAAGAGATGTTTTTCACCAATAAAAACACCCATGTTTTAAACTGGACAAAGTGTCCCTCTTTTGATTAGTAATACAAACTTTTTTCCGCCACTTTTAATTATTTTCTGAATGCTATTTTAGATTACTGTTTATATTGTTGACCACAAAAGGACTAAGTGGAGTCTCGGCTACAATGATCTGCATGAAGCTATGGAACAAGCTTGCACACATGAGTGTCACTTGATGCAGAGAGAGACCCTGACACTCTTCTCCAGTATGGAGCTTGTTATGTCAAGTATTCAACGTGGACATGCTTGAGCGTCAGCGGGTTCACGTGCATGTGCATAATATGTGTGTTTCATTTTCCATGCAGTCACTGCCCTTAAGACTATGGCTTACCAACGGGTCCGGACCTGCACGCCTCATTCCCAATCCAGCCTTGTGTGCTGCCAGTAATCCCCTGAATACTCCTCCGAGGGGTGGGGCTGGCAGGGTGGGGATAGAGGTGTTGCATGGGGTAGTGGTGGAAACCCCTCCCAATAGTTAAAGATATACCAGCAGGTGAAGTGCAAGATGGAGGATATATTGCCCCTGTAAACTAAGGGTCCACCCCTGAAGCTGTATGATTTACAGCTGCCTATATTATTTTATGACCTTGTACCAGTTTCCAAATTTTACTTGAAAGGTTTTATTAACACTTCCTGTCAGCTCTTTTTTAACTCCAGTTATTTCACAACTTCTTCTTGTTATGACCATTTAGTTCTGGAATCTTAGGTGGTACATATAAGTGTCTCAATTGTTGTGGTTTTTGTGTATGACATTATTCAGAGAATATTAAGAAAATGTAAACATTCCCGTATATGAGGAACACTGTTCAGGCCTCAACCTCATGAGTCTCTCAATATGCTGAATGTCTCTCAACGCTCTTCACTCCTTCTCATCCTGCGCTGTCCTAGACTATTAGTCTT
The DNA here is from genome assembly GCF_951799975.1 of Gobius niger. Taxonomy (NCBI): domain Eukaryota; kingdom Metazoa; phylum Chordata; class Actinopteri; order Gobiiformes; family Gobiidae; genus Gobius; species Gobius niger. The sequence continues at coordinate 19,875,264 of NC_136852.1, forward strand.
GTGGGCCAAAAAAAAAGAGTCTTTTTTTTTTTTTTAAGAAAACATACACAACATATACTTTATTTCAATTTTTTACATTTTTCACAAGTACAAATTGTAAGTGCATTTAAAAACAGTAAACTTTCTGGTGTGTACTACATCTTTGACCATTAGATAAAGGTTTATTGCTTGTGCTGAAATGATGGTATCTCATGCTACGATCTGTGTCAAAAGAGCTCTTCATTTAAACCAAAACGCAAGCTGTAAGACACTTCATAAACAGGAACATTGTGAAGAGAGATGGACGGTTCGTGTGAAATGTTCAGGAATTCCCCTCAGTTGGACAGTCCCTTTGCTGCCTGCTGCCGTGCACACTTGCTGCATTACAGGTGTTTTTTGCGGCAGCATTTAATTCCATACCTCAGTGATAGCACCTATAAATAAGGCCTTATAAGGAAGTCTCAAATGTCTTAAAGCAGTGGCTCCCAACCTTTTTTTCCTTTTGTGACTACTGTGACTAGTCCATTTCAAAAAGGCTAATTATTTGATTTACTAGCCATAATTTATCATGTGTTTTGATGGTGCTGCATGTAATCTTTATACATGTTTTATAGCATTTATTTTAATTTTGTTTTACATTTTTATCCTCTGATCATGATGAATTACATCACACAAAGTACACAAACATGGCATGAGCAAAACCTCGATTGGAAATCAAAAATCCGGCAGAAATTGGCTTGTGACAGAAAAGGTGTTACGTGCCAAAGTGACTTGCCATATTAATATCTCTTATGACCTGACCCTCTAACCAGGCAATACTCCAGGGACACCTCCCAGGTTGCGAACCACTATCCTAAAGAGTGAGTCCACAAAAAAAATCGATCATCCATCAGAGTTCATTTGGTCCAGGCTTTATCCACGTTTGAAATAAAATAAACGAAAAATGTACTTTAAATCTAAAAAAATAAATTAATTCCAACATGGATATGTTGACCATCGTCAGATCAGTTCAGAAACGGAAAATACTACCTATACAGAAGTTTATGCTTTTGTCTGCATCCATAACAATAATGTCATGGATCGCAGGAGGAAAACTGGACCACAAAGGTTCCAGATGGCTTTAAAATTTAAATATTCCCTTTGTCGGTGCATTGAGTCTCAAACAAAACTCCTTTCATCCTTCTCAGTTGTATATCGGTGTGTGCCAGGGCTCCATGCCACCTTGTATTTTTAGCTACACTTGCAGGACTTCACGATCATATTGGACAGCTGTTCCACCTAAAAGTGAAAATCAACACCAATATTAAAACTCATCTTCAAACACATAGCAGAAGCATGACGAGCTCTGTGATGTGGTCTTGGTACCTTGTGTTGCCGGCCCACATAGTACAGAATTGGCAGTGGCTCGAGGCTTTGGGGAACGCAGCACGGTTGGGCTGAGGCTCCTGGGTTGTGATGTTTGTACAGGGCCAAGATCTGTAAACAATTATATCATTCAAAGAACAGTAATCCCAAACTGAACATTTCACCACTAACACAATCAATGGTGAAGATTTTAATGGTCATGTCACTAAAAATACATGAGGAGGGTATGTAACGTTTTTCAGAAACATGACCTAAGCTCATAAAGATGTCCCCTGCAAATTGCAATGCTGGTTTATTTAGGAGAATGAGCCCCCACTTAGGGTTGCCAGATCCTATGCCTAAACCAATTCGGAAATGAACATAAAGGGACTCTCTCCTATTTTCACCAGACCCCAGTAGAATCCTCATGAGTTCTAGAGTAGGCCTCCGAGAAATTAAGCTCAATGACTGAAATCTGGAGGTTCTTTCAAATTAGGAATTGCATGTTCACATATATTGAATTTGTGATTGTCCTCATTTAGCTTAAGGCAAGTTCAGCTTAAATTGTCATGTGCAGCCTACAAACATTTCTTTTTATATATATAAATATATATATATATTGTCTTAAAATTCAGAAAAGTCATACCAGTCCATACCTGTGAATATTTGTTTTCAGCATTCCAGATGTATGTGCAGGAGCCCATGCAGTAATTGGCGAGGTAGCCTGTGGGCTTGTGTATCCACTTCCATCCTAAATCCTTCCTGAAATCGATGTACAAGCTTCGAACACAGCATGTCTCTGTCTGCCTGAAGAGAAAAAAAGCGCACAAAGTCCAATAAATATTGATTATTTCAATTATTATATCTATTTTCCATTCCACTAGAGTTCTGCAGGGCTGGGGTTTATATATATATATATATATATATATATATAGATATATATATATATATATATATATATATATGGGGTATTAAAAAATGCGGTTTCATTGGTGTATGTCAGTGTGAATGCTTCACAGCAAGAAGGTCCCGGGTTCGATCGCCAGTTGGGGTCTTTCTGAGTTTACATGTTCTCTCTGTGTTTGCCAAGGTAGAAATAGATAGAAATTAGCCCAAGGCGACAATCCAATGTAGGGTGTTTACATGCATGTGTATGTTCATCAACATGCACTGTCCCGACCAAATCAAAAATAAGCTTTGAGTGCCTAACGTAAGTGGATGGCACTGTATTAATATTGTAGAGACCATTTACCAATGAAATTTTGCCCCAGCAAACCAGTTAAGAAAAAAAAAAACTTACGCTGTGCAAGTGTCCTTTGAGTCCGTGGAGCGTTTTCTGCGTGACGTGAGATGGCTGACATTTTTAGGGATGGACATGGTGAGGATGTAAGGCGGTTGTTGTGTCAACAACTCCACTCGCGCTTGGTCTCCTCTCCCATTCTTTATCCCAGAAATGGAAAAACTGAAGCTGTTGTCCACACTAGCATGGTTGCATTCACAGAAGAGTCGAAGTTGAAACCCCTGTTCACTCTCTGGTACACAAATATCAACAGGTTAATTCTATCTACTGAGCAGTATCCAACAGTGACCTACACAAGACCATCCTCACCATTGCGTTGCAGCCAGCGCTGCAGTGTCTCTGTGACATCAAAGGACAACCACTTGTCCTTCATATTGTTGGTGATGAATCGGGAAGCCAGATAGCGGGCGGAGGTCCCTACACCTTCATAGAGCTCCACACGCTGCTCTGATTGGATAAAAGTCTGTTTGATGAGCATGCGCAGCTCCGCAGTGGTTAGCAGATGAGAGTCCCCCACACTGTTTTTTATGTCCTTAATGTTGAAGTACATGGAGACATTGTTGGCGTTCCTTGTCGTTTGAGCTTTTTCTTTTGCTGTGAAGGAAGAAATATATGTGAAAATCTCAAATCTAATTCTTTCAAATTAACTGCTTGCTTGCAGGATTTTCACAGCAAATCATCTATTCCTCTGAGGTGACACCAGATCCTGATACAACCAGCACAAAGAATGACCTCTGCACTGCACTGTGTGGTAGGACCTACTGCACATAGCACAATTAAGATGGGTATGACAATTGATTTTGTTGCATCAAGTTGAAAATGCATGCCAATTAATGTGGAAATACTATATTGGAGTTCAATTATTGAGACGGAAATGGTTGTAATTACACTGTTTTAAGACCATATTTTGAATTAAAAGCCTAGGTATCTCCAACCAGTAGCTCGCCAAGCCTCTCCAGGTAGCTGGCCAATGACTTTCTACATCTCTTTACACTTGATAACTCAAATTGTAGATGCATTTTCTGTTTGTTCTGAACATGCTGAACACAATCTGTAATTTGTGTAAGGAATAAACTCAAGTCACTTTCTTTGAAATACCATCTTGGCAAGTAATTATTCTGGTTGAACTCCACCTAAGCTGCATGTTTTTGAACATAAGTAGCTCTCTGATGTTCATATTGTGTAAAAGTAGCTCGTCGGGTAAAAAAGGTTGGAGACCCCTGGTCTAGAGGTTTATAGAAGCCTCGTAAGTGTGCATACTCATTCAACATAATGAGCCAGATTTTTAGTGCACTACTGTTAAATTCTGGCTGGGGCGGTTATCTCGCCCACAAAGTTGTTTTACCGTAATAAAACTGTAAATCTTAGTTTGACCATATCTTGACAGCGAGAACATTCCTCCTACAAAGTTTGATGAAAACCAGAGCCAAGTGAGGGCTTCAGCTCCATAAATCTTCCATATTAAAAAGAATTAGGTGAAATAAGCTAAGTGCGAGAGGAACTTGTGTAAAGAGAGAAAATAAGAGAAAACAAGCTCCGATGGGGGAAATCCAAAGAAAACATGAAGAAATGATGTGCATGTATACGCTTGCAAGCCGAGAGTGGGATAGTATAGAAATTGGAGATTGGGGTGTGAAAAGTGCTGCCTCGAGTCCAAACCTTTTCACTGTGTCTCAGCCTGTCAACACCGCATACTCTGCGCTGAGATCCGGGAATTACTCACTCACTGACAGTGGCTACAACATGGATCGACTGCATACTTGTTCTGCTGACTCGGGCCAAGACTGTACCAGGATCCTCCGCATCCCAGCTGCCTCTATCATTTATGAGCTAAACCATCTGCCTATACTGTATGTAGTGTATCGCTGCTTGTAGCAAAAACTCAGAGAATTGAAAAGAACTGCTACAGAGAGCAAAGGGAAATGAAATGACATCTTACTGGTTCCACCCATGAAGAAGAAAGTGCCTGAATATACAGTCAACACTATACTGAACAGATGCATCAAAGAGGTCAAGCACTGTGTGAGTCTGAATAACTACAAAAATGTGTTAAGGGTGAGAGAAGTGCGTGCAAAACAGGAAATAAGATCACTTCCTAGAGAAGTATGTTGCTTCAGAGCATTACACTTCTGTATCTGCCCTTTACAATGCAGTTATCACCCTTTTTCATCATATTATGTAAATGTGTCTGACTAACTGTTGCTCAGTGTATTTCAAACTGGAGTGTTCATGCCAAAGGTGTTTCAAGGGCCTATTTTTTTTGCCTGGCCTCCATACTATAGATAAGATATAGACAGTACATAAGATCTCATTTAGTTGTTGTTAGGCCTGGGCTTGTTGTAATGAATACCACATAGTTTATTTAATTTAATGTGAATTATACTAAATTTAATATTAGTATTAGACAAATAGTTTTTTGGGGGCTTCTTGAGCATTTTAAGATTCAATTGTACATGCATTTACCAGTATACTAACTCAAACAAGAGCAATGCATGCAAGAAGACACTGTCGGGGTGAGGATAGACTGGTGTGCACTATCTTGGGTGTGGAGGGATTTGTGTTGTCGAATCAGGGCCTATGGCAGGTAAGCCCAGGACAGCTGTTGTGGCAGGTACGGCGTTAGCTCTGTAATTACCCGTGGGAGGAACCAGATTCCTGCACCAAGCTAAATAGCTGCCTCCTTTATACGCTCCACTCCACCTTGCAGCCCACTCATCGATCACTGAGCTAATTACCTTTGTATATAAGCACATGATGGTTACTTCGGATGATGTTGTCTCCCGTTTGGATGAGCTAATATTTTTTGGATTAACTAAATTGGATTTAATTTCCTGTTTAAGGCGAACACCCACTTTACTGCGATAGATTAGGAATGCATGTTACTGAGGGAATTAACTGTAATCCACCACACAATTAAAATGATGGACTAATGCTAATAACGCTTAAGTGCTTTCCACAGACATGCACAGCCCTAGGCTATATCAACAGAGTGTGTCTAGCTTTTAACGAGGCAAAAGCTTTTACAACAAATACTCTTAAGACTTCAGTATTTACTATCCATTTACCAAATATATTGGATTGGCCAACGTGCTTAATAGTAATAGACTGAAGCAATTTGAGTATTAATTTTGAAGAGACAAAAACCTAAACAAGGTTATGTTGCCACATGGGTTCACCAGGTGAACCTTTTTTTAAACAAGCAACTAAAACTCTATCTTAAACATAACTCTGCTACCAAGCTCTACAAAAGCAAACAGCCATCGGACTGGGATGGGTGTTTCTGGCATTTCCACAGAGTAAGGAAGCACATGCTTCCCATGGGCATCACTTGCACCGGACCTGAGTCACTCAGGATTGCAGCGGCTATCAGCCAGCTTTCCTTCCTGTTAAGCTGCCCTGTCACAAACATAAAATGCCTATAACAAGCCAAAGAAAAACAACAAAATAGAAAATGAATTTCTTGATAGGTAACATAAGCTTGGGCATTGAGAGGGCAAAGACCTACTGAGAACAGTGGCAGGGTAAGCAAGGGAGAATCCATAGCTCAAGTTACAGGAAAACCCCATGTCCCTGTGGGAGCAAGGCTGGAGACACAGCAGGGTGAGGGTGAAGGAGTTTATTCACGTCTCCTCTCATCTGAGCTTTGTTTGGCGGCTTGTCCTTTGGTTTTCATCAGAGCATTACAAAATCCTGCCACTTATTTTGAAAGCATCTTTGTTCTCTCCTGGTGCTGCAGATACCTAGTAATGGTCCATTCACTCACATCTCTTTTGAAGTGGTGGATAAGACGGGGATAGTGTGAACGCCTGCCTCTTGGGGAGTAGTATAGGCATGTAGAGAACAATTGAGCAAAGAAAGAGGGAAAAAGATATGTTTACCCTCAGCGTCCTCGCACAATTATTGCCATATTTTCTTTTGGCTGAACAGCACATGCACTCGAGCCAGGAGTAATGTTAATAGGCAGTAAATGCCGTAGATAGAACGAAACACAGTCAAATCTAAAATATTTAGTCCAGATGCAACAAACTAGCTCTGCTAACTTGTAACGCCTGTGAACTCTGACCTCTGGAGCCTGCCTCAAGGCATTGGGATGCAATGAGAAACGTTACACATGTTTTGGGAATTTTTGGCTTCATTTAAAAAGGCCAGAATTGACTGATTTGGGGAGGAGCTGATGAGTTCATATCGACATTTGCAATGGGTGTTAGGCCACTTTATGAGCTCAACACAACCTCATACACACCAGGCGCAGACGTTCTCAGTCAAAGCAATCCATTAGACATTATTCAAAATCTGGCATTTATAATCTTTATTTTTCAGACCAATTCATTTTGGCATCAATTGAAATGAATTAATTAGGTATACTGCAATCGAATTTAGATAAACCTGGCAGCAGCTTTTACCGTAAATATAAAGTTTGAAAAATAATGTGGCCTAAGAACTGTGAATCTTAGCCAACCTTTACTGCTGTCAGAAATGCAGTACTTGCATGTAATCTGTGTACTCACCAGTCATGTTGAACTTGTGCAGGACCTTGGCAAAGTACTCCTCCTCCTCCTGCTCCATGGAGACGATCATCTGGTCCTGTTGCTCCTTCAGCAGGTCCTCTGTACTGTTGTACAGGGACATCAGTGTGGAAGGGATCTCCTCTTCGTCCCCGGTCTGGTCCTGCTCCGGTTCTTTGGGGAGACGCAGTTTACTGAGAATCTGGCTCCTAATCGCTTCAATGCGCTTTTTCTTCACCATCTCCAGGTCTACAGTCTTACACGTCGACATTGAGTTGACTTTTCCTATAATGTACATAGCCATTACTATCAATAGGAACCTCATGGTGCCAATGTGACAGACACAAGCACCTTTGGACTGTGTTATTCTTCCTCAGCCAATGCCTCTCTCAAACTGGGATGCTTAGGGAACAGTGAATCACCGAAAGAAGGAGGTGTTACTGACGCAAGGTGTTTACATATATCAGAATAGTCTGTGCAGTGTGGAGAGTCCCAAAAAGTTCAGCAACCCAGGTTGGCAAACGGTGGCAGTTCAGTCCTCTGTAAAAATACTTCCCCTGTCTTCATCACATGGGAGCAGGTGGAGGAGATCCCAGGAGTGGGCAGACAGACGTCAGGTGATGAGCCAGTTTGTGACTCAGCCTCGTAGGTAACACAGTGATGTCCCAGACAGTGAAGCATGCCCCAAACCGAGCTGTCAAAAGCTACTACAAAGCCAGCCTAAATATCCGTCCTAAGATGCAGTGAGACCTTGAAACTATCTTCCTCAAGTGAAGTATTCAAATTCAATGTTTTAGTTTCGTTTAACTTTTTTTTTTGTAAATTATTTCATCCAATATTATTTCATCCAATATGGCTTGTGTCCTTATCGATTATATGCCGCAGTTCGAATACAATCTCTTATGGATTTTTGTTGTATTTGAAGTCTACCAGAGGACCTTTTGCCCCTTTAAGGCCAGATACAATTCCCAGGAGACTTGAGTTCACTCTGGAGATCAAATTGCCAAAAGAGAGTATTTAATCATATCACTTTCAACTGCAGTCACACTACACTGTTATTAAGGCAAGTGTCCTGGCAGGAAACATCTGACACACACAATGCCCCTGGCTGTGACTACCTCTTTTCAGCATAACAGCATGTGATCAGTGTACAGCTGTATTTGTACAAAAGACTCTCATTCAAGTTAGTGCCTTTGTTTGCACTTTGTTACTCATCTAAGTTCAGTTCTTTAGAAATTTAGCATTGAGTTTGGCTCGACTTATCTTGAGGACTTCCAGGACTCAGCCGAAGTAACCCCAACAGTAGCAGGAGCAGTCCCAGTTAGTTCTCACTTGTCCAGGTCAGGCGTGTGTCAGTGCCCTCTGTCCAGGGATGTCTGTGGGCTGGTTCTCCTGTGCAGCTCCTTCCTCATGTGAAGCTGCTCTTTCTGCTCCCCTTTATTTAACTCCTGCGCTGCCTCTCTCTTGGAGCTTGTCAGAGCTTGCTGGTGACAAAGTGATTTGTGGGCGCTGTAGGCTTAGATAACTTTTCCTTTACACTCTCTTGCTCTGCCTCCTTCTCTTCCTCCCTCCCCCTCACTTCTCTCTGGTTCCTGTTACTGGTGTAATAGTGTGGGGAGCTCTCCCCGCCCAGGAAATGAGGGTAACGGCCGCAGTGTAAAACATCTGCTGTTAAACACTGATGTGCTCTGCTCCTGTCCTCATCAGGAAGCAGCAGCTCAGATCTGGAGACACAACTGTAGCCTGATACTGTGGCCTGCCTGATGAGTGGCATGTACACAAGCCTTGCATGACACACTGCCATTGGACCAGCTTAACATGTGCCCATAGCAGCTGCCATACTGTCGGCCAGCTCCAAATAAACAGCATCGTTGTTAAGCCAAAGTGTGACCCATGTGGAAATTACAGTTTGACTGTGGTACAATGGTTCTTAGTTTGGGGAAGTTGTTTTTTTAATTGACCCTCTTTTGTTTTTTGAGGCAAAACTGAAATCAACTTGTGATCATTTGATAATGCCATCTGTTGTAGAAGAAGGCTGCTTTATAATGTCACTTTATCTCAGTTATTTCATTCAAATCTTCATTCAAAATCTTTAAAAAATAAAAATGTATAATAATGATAATAATAATAATAATACTTTGGTTATGGTAGACAAAGTAGTGGTAGTGGTAACTTGGTTTCTAGTGGCCCGCAGTGCCACCTGGTGGACATAAGTGATACACACGCATATGCGACTTATTGATATTGTTAATAAAAGAAACAATGAATACGTTGTGGCCTGGGTAATATTGTTGTTATTATTACTACGATCTACAATTCTTATTCTCTGTCAACAATATTTGAACTATTCCAGCTTGGTAACACATACGAACATCTCAGTAATCATATAACAGCTCAAAAGTGCAATAAGCAAGCCTACCTGCCGGTCTGCCACCTGTCAGACTTGGCGGCCTCCCTGGCAACTACGTAAGTTTATACTTGTGCGTCTCAAATCCTGCGTAATGTCTTTGGGGAATAGGCGCTCTCACTGCGCACTCACTCGATAGCCTTTCTCCCCGTGGCCCGTGTGGCAGAGGGCAGAGCACAAGCAAAGGAGCCGCTCCATGGATCTAATGCCTGTGCGGATCTCCAAAACTTTGTGGAATATGAAAAAATAGTCGAAAATGAAGATTGAAACTACATTTAAATGGTGGGGAATATCGGGAGCGTATCCTGGAAACTGGCGACGCATAGGGCGAGGATAAAGCAGCACCAAAAGTGAGTGATGGACCCCTTTATCCTTCCACTGTGTCTGACGCACCTCTGGTCCGGGAAACTCGCTCGCACTGTGGCGTGGACCAATGCAAAAATGTAGACAATAGTTCAGTTCCACTCGAATATTTGTTCTTCAAATGCAGCCAAAAATGTAATTGTATTTATCTCTCTTTAAACCCAACAAGTGATTTAGTTTGACTATCATACTGTATTAGCTGCCTAATTAATGTCTAGCACTGTATTGTGTCTATAAAAGAGTCTCCCAGCTATATGGTAAATATTATACAAAACAATATACAGTATGTTGTAAGAATCTCTTTTCTACAGGTGAGAATGGAAAAGTATGAAAAGCTTGCCAAAATTGGTGAGGGTTCCTATGGTGTGGTGTTCAAATGCAGACATAGAGACACTGGTCAGATTGTAGCCATCAAGAAGTTTGTGGAATCTGAAGACGATCCAGTCATTAAGAAGATTGCATTGAGAGAAATACGCATGCTTAAGGTAAGATTCTTCTATTGGCATATATTATTTATTTATTTTTAAGGTTGACAGTGACTAAAAAACACCGTACTTTAATCCAATATCTGAAAGTTATTGTTTCTCCTCTATTGTTCTTGCAGCAGTTGAAACATGTGAATCTCGTCAATCTTCTGGAGGTGTTCAGGAGGAAACGGCGGCTACATTTGGTGTTTGAGTTTTGTGAGCAGACGGTCCTCAATGAGCTGGACAAACATCCCAGAGGGTAAGTTCACTACACGTGGATTAGAACTTTGAAAAGTTAAATAGTTACTAACAGCTGTGCAGTTTGTACATTTAAGGATAACCTACAAATACCTTCATAAATACCTTGTTAAAGGTGTGTTTGCTCAACTCTGCTAGTACTGCTTTAGTTGCATTTCAGTATCACAGACAAATCTGCATTGAGAAAACAACAACATATGGCAAAAAAATAGGCTCAGGGAAATGGGTTCAAAATGAAACATCTTCTTTATGATTGTCATTTCTTTCCATATATTTTCTCTCTCTTTTCACAATTATAGCCTACTTAACAGCATACTTTGTGCACTATATCTAGATTTATATAGTGTAGTGTATAGTATATATATCTAGTATTCATTGATGTTCGACTGTGTAATTTGCGTGCAGAGGATGCAGAGTGTTTGAATAGCCATACACAGTTCACTTTGACCTTTCAGTCTATAATTTAGTCTTTCTGTGTAAATGTCACTGTCAGCTGCCGTCCCTTTTGCCATTTTTCCTTGTCCCACTCGGCCGTCCAGCAGAAACTCTAGCTGCTCCTGAAAACAAAGGCGCTGTTGCCGCTAGTGACAGGCCTAAGGTTACCCAGGCGATAAGAGGTCGGAGCAAAGAGCCACTGCATCTTTTCCAAATACTGCAATAAAGAACATGACCCGACATGACAGGAGTGAACTTGTCGATCGTATAAGTTTAGTTAATTTATAATCATCTCTGCTCTTGCTCTGCAGTGTCCCCGAGGCTCAGCTCAAGAGTATAGTGTGGCAGACGCTCCAGGCGGTCAACTTCTGCCACAAACACAATGTCAGTATTTCATTTATTTTACCATTTTCTCTGTGTGTGTTTTATTCATTTGTTCTTTTGTCTTTGTATTTGAAGTGAGTCATAATAATCATTAGGGCCCAATATTTGGGTACTTTCAATATTTTTTATCGGCTAATATCTCCAGAATAGAACGTGATAGAGATAGAAAAAAAACAGCTCAGTCTGAGCTTTAAAGTGAGCCCTGTCGCAACTTCTTCTCAGGGGGGTGGAGAAAGATTGTGGTGAAGATTGGTCGAGTTTGTACACTTTTTACATTTTATTTTGACTTTTGCATATAATTTCGGATCCATAAGTGAGACATGCCCTTTTTTGTTTTGGAATCTACTGATTTTTGTCTTTCAAACAAGCTCCCTCTGAAGTACCTACTAAACAGGAACATACAGTGTAATACACAGGATTATAGACATTTAAAAAAAATATTGGCCAAAAAATGTCAGTGGTGCATATCAGCATCGGCCTTAGAAAAACCCATATTGGTCAACCTCTATTAGCCATATGTCTATGATTTAAACCTATACTATAATAATGAATGTTTAACTATAGACTATTAAAGATTTAAAAAAAGACTATCCGCCACAACAACCCCCTTGATATCGGTATCTTTATCGGAGCCCAAAAATCCATATCGGTCGGGCCCTAATTATCGTGTTATGCAACAGTGTTCTCACCTGCTTGCATGAACACGTTTTGCTTTTTGTGTAGAATTTAGACCAATTGCTACAATTAGTTAAATGAAATGAAAGGATGCTAGAAATCCAACATGCCCAAACCAAACAAACTGAAACTCTTTCCCCTTTAAAACAAAAATCAGTAATGCTGAAGCAGCAAAGGAATAAACGAAATATTATTTTAAGTGTGGCAACAAAACAAGCAAATTGTTTGTCTGGCACGTAGAGATGCTGCAAAATTCATATAGTGCTTCAAAACTGTTGATGACTGTTGTCTTGATTGCTAGAATTTTTATGTAAATTGTGCAACAGTTTATAAAAGGAAAAAAAGATATAAATGTATGTTTGTATATGGATTTGTAAATTGTACAATAATCCACGAGCTTGAATAGCACATACAGTAGCTGCGGTACTTCATTATCATGAAATTATTACAGTTATTAAATTGCAAACACTTTGATGATATAGACTGTAGTATACACATATATGTCTTGTGTGGCATCTTAACTGTTGAACTTTCCTGTTTGTTTGTATTTTTAGTGCATACACCGCGATGTCAAACCAGAGAACATCCTTCTGACCAAAACTGGAGTGATCAAACTGTGCGACTTTGGCTTCGCCCGGATCTTGAGTAGGTCACCTCAGGGAGCCCGTGCATTTATGAGCATTTAGTGTTAATGTGCACTGATGACTAATTCAGCATGGCCTTATATCAGCTCCTCCTGCCTCCTCACTTTCAGCATTTGAGCGAATCAATTGCTTCGGAGGAGCACTGAGCCAGTTAGTGCACCGGTGTGTGGCGTGTCTCTGTTTACCCTCACTGCCTTGGGTTTCAGTGTTATGTTTCCATACCTTAACATGAAGTCATTCAGTGAGCGCTGTAATCCCTTTCTCTACATTGTACCTGCTATTTAGTGTTCATTATTCAGTATTCTCTGGTTTTCTCTTTGTGCTGAAGCTGGGCCGGAGGATGACTACACAGACTATGTAGCAACGCGCTGGTATCGGGCCCCGGAGCTGCTGGTGGGGGACACTCAGTACGGCCCTCCTGTAGACGTTTGGGCTCTGGGCTGTGTCTTTGCTGAACTACTCAACGGTAATCCTCTATGGCCCGGGAAGTCTGATGTCGACCAGCTCTACCTGATTCAAAAAACCCTAGGTATTGTATGAAACACTCTTTCTCTTTTCATTCAAGAAGACTATGGTGGCCCAATATTTCCCCATATTGTTGACAATACCACTTATACAGTCATTGTAAAAGTTGAGGTTCCATTGTAAAGTAATACAGTGTTCACTGTACAGTATATATAGTCATACTAACAATTTTCTTTCTTTCTTTCTTTCTTTCTTTCTTTCTTTCTTTCTTTCTTTCTTTCTTTCTTTCTTTCTTTCTTTCTTTCTTTCTTTCTTTCTTTCTTTCTTTCTTTCTTTCTTTCTTTCTTTCTTTCTTTCTTTTATTGTAGCTATTTTTATGCCCACCCTATGCCTTCATCTAGGTATATCTACCTCTATTTCTTCACCCTATAGGCCAGGATGAATGATGTGTATGAGTGGATGTATGGTGGTGGTCAGAGGGACCGTTGGCGCAGATGTGTGCAGTCGCGACAGCGCTTCTGTCAGTCTCCCCGGGGAAACTGAAGCTACAAATGTAGTTTACCACCACAGAGTATGGAGTGAATGTACAATTGTTTCATGTAAAGCGCTTTGTGACCATGTCTGTGAAAGGTGCTATAAATAAACTTCTTTTTCCCTTCTTCTTCTTCTTCAGCCCTTTTCAGACTGCCCGTAAAGTTTTTGCAGGCTGGATAAAGAACTCTGTTTTTTGGTTTGTTTACATATTTTTGATGTGTAAACACCTTGTATTAAAGTAAAGTATTTCTCCATACTAGGTGACCTGATCCCCAGACATCAGCATGTTTTCCGGTCTAATGTTTTCTTTAATGGAGTCAGTATTCCGGAGCCGGACACAACGGTAAATGTTTAAAAAATGTACTGGATGTTACTCTGAGCTTAAATAATTGATTTATCTTTTGTGCCAAACCTAGGAGCCCCTTGAAAAGCGCTTCTGTGGTGTTTCTGCAAGTGCGCTCCAGGTTATGAAGGTACAGAAACAAACTACAATTATGACCCGACTGATATGGATTTTTGGGGTATGATACCGACATGAAGAGGGTTGGCAGGGCTGATATTTTAAGTAATTTCATTTTATGTCATTTTTTAAAAATCTCTTAAATAGTCTATAGTTTTGCATGTATGAATATAGTAAAGGTTTCAATCATAGAAACATATTGTGTTTTTTTCTAGCGCCAATGCCGTTTTGCATCGCTGATATTTATGGAAAATGTCTGGTCTCTAATCCTGTGTATGAAGCTTCTAAATGTCAGTGTTGAACTGTGACAGCAGGGGGCGCTGTATAATCATGTTTAGTAGGTACTTCAGAGGGAGCTTGTTTGAAAGACAAAAATAATTAAATTCCAAAACAAACAACAGCAAGTCTCTACCTCTTATGGTTCCGAAATTATACACCAAAATTATGCAACATAAAGTATATAAAATACTGTAGGTAGTATTTTCACTGCGATATTTGTTCGCTACCCTGAGGCCTAGGAAGTTGTGGGAGGGCTCATTTTAAAGATCTTTTATCTGCATTTCCTTCTGAGTACCGTCCACTGCAGATAACTCCTCTTCACAAGTCATCCTTTGTGCAATTCAAATGCTTAATTAGTATCCCTATACTTAAGCCTACTTTTCTGTTTTAGACTATTTCAACGTTTAACAGTTATGCCATGTTTGATATTTTCGGGTTTAATTGCAGAGAAGAATAATCTTGGCATAGAAATTGTGGTAAGTTTTTATGAGCTGGTGATTTAACTAGTTGTCACTCGTCAGTTTCTCACAAGGTACCGGTTACTTTTATCAGATGATGAAATCATGCTTGGAAATGCAATTTATTCAATGATCCACATTCATGTTTTACCTTTATGTGGTGCTCAGTCATGTCTGGCAATGGACCCTTCCCTGCGCCTGTCCTGTGAAGAGCTGCTGGAACTGCCTTACTTCCAAGAGGATGGGGCCAACTGGGCCAGAGAGTCGGAGCGGCCCGGCAGGCGCCACGAAAAGGGCTCAAGGCGCAGACAGGCAGGGGTAAGGTTCAGGAGATTTCAATGGGATTGCAGTAGAAATGTAGCTTTATTCAAATCTAGATACAGTGTTACTATGGAATTAACCTCTTACTTAATTTATGTTTACAATGAGGTGGTTTACTGAATTGTGTATTGCAATAGTTTTTAGTTTTAGAGTAGCACACTGCAAAAGAGCAAAGAATCACAACGCTTGCAGTTCTCTGTACTAACCATTTATTTGTTTCAAAACATGACACAGTGAGATGTATGAAATTGGTATTATTGTTATATCCATAAATGTTAGAAATCAGCCAAAGCAAGTGAGATGTTGCACATAAGGTATGGATTTAAAAAGCATCTGTAAATTTATTCTTTTTTCTTTTTTCCAGGCCCAGTACCTGCCACAGTTACTACACAGCAATCTTTCCCCAGCACCTGATGTAAAGAAACAGGTGAAACATAAATATCATCTCCCCAACATTTAGATCTACTTTAGTTTATCAAAAGGTATTTTACATGTTTTATACATTTCTGTACATTGTGTATGAATGAAAATATTTAACATATTCCTTTCCTAATGTACACTATCAACTAAATTTCTTATTAGGCACATTTTAATAAAATTGTTTTGAATTTTGTAGAAGCCACTGATGTGCCATCACCTATTGGCATATATTATCTGCACAATGAGCAAATGAACTTGAAAATACTTTTTAAAATACATTGTCTTCTATAATAACGTGTACTTGGGGAGGTCACATCAGTACATTATGAATCAACAACTGTAATGTATGAATAATAGCCATCAGCGTGGTGTTTTTGTTTACCATTTGCAATTAAAACTGATAATGCTTTTACTTGTGACTACATTTTACTCTTCGTATTCATTATAGTAGCTACAATATTTTTTCATGCTTTTGTCAGGTGAGACAGAGACAAAGCTGCCTATTGCACAAGCACAAGTTGGAATAACAAGGAACAGATGCTGTTGTCATTTACAGGCCATGTTGTAAAATTAATCAATTAATTAGCTGACTTCCTTCCATCCCTTTGTGAGTCACAGAGAGCTGGATCCTGTTCCATGAGACAATTAATGACAATCATTTTGTTCTGTGAGGCCTTGATAAAAAACTTATGGGGGCATCTCCAAAACTTGTTGAGTAATACAGTACAGTCCCTCTAAGCTTTGGTCTTCACAATGAGATGCGTAGTGGCTTCTTTCACAAACTAGGCTTGAAAGTAGCACGCCAACAAACTGACACCTTACCTTGATTGATCACTTTAAACTCCTCAAATTACAGCCTTTGTTTACGGTAGTAATGGGAGTAAGTGTGGCTAAACAAGTTTTGTTTGAACACAGGGATATCGGGTTCCTGTAGAACTCAAAGCCAAAGTTTATTTGAGGGGAAAATGCAAGAAAACACATTATATTGCGCCTGGATAGGTAGGATTGACTGGATGCAGAGTCTAGCAAGTGCCTGCAATTGGCGGTGGTGTACTTAGTTTCTCGAATGTGCTCTCGTCTCATTCTTTAGACCAGCCCAACCACAGAGGGAGGTCGCTTTGCTAGTTATTTTGTCAGAGCTCCTAAATGAAATGTATGCAAAATCAATGTCTATATAACAGCGCACAATTAAGCAGATTAGATATGGGATTCCTTAAGCATTATATCCCCGTCTTCACCGAAGTGTTGCGATAATCTTGTATCTTCGATGTACATTGGCAAAGCTGCTGAACTCAGGACTCAGGTCTATACTGTCCGGACCTCCAGGACAAGTAAATGTGAAACGCTGCAGCAGTGTTACCAAGAACAGGAAAATTTCCATACGAGCAAGAGATTCCCCAACACAAGCCCTCTTTCCTAAACAGAGGAAATGACAAAACCCATAGATTTTGACCATTGCTATTTGTGTTTTGAAATAGCACCATGTATTTTATTTAAAGTGATGAAAACAGAGGTACCTGCTGAAAAGGGAAGGAATGCTGGATTTTTCTTGAAGTTTCCATTTTGATCTAGAAAGTGCTGAGGGTTGAATGACAATGGAGTCGTCCACTGTTTTTCGTCTTTAAGTACAGAGTGCAGCAGTGCGAAGATCATAGTCCCCTGAATTAACAATTGTGTTGATAAACTGGTTGAAAGGGGGAAAAAAAAAATACATTGACTACATTTAGTTAAAAACCAACCGTAGGAATGGTATAACCCCTGAAGTTGATGTTTTTGAGTGCGTAGTGCGGGGCTCCCAGAGGCGCAATATCCATAAAGCGCTGGACTTCGTGGAGAACAGCATCAACAAAGTGGAGGGACTTCCTGTCCTCCATAAAAGGACAACGCTCCTGTCCAATTACACTGTCGATCTCTTTCTGCATTTTTTCTAACAGACAAAAGAAACACCTTTTCATAACAAGCTGTCGTACAAGTTTGAGGTAGTTAAAGGGTTCCTGGATTTTTGACATAGGGCCTCATTTCCTAGTTATTCAGAGTGTTGTTGATTTGAAGAGTTTAGTGGTGCTAGGCTAGTGCTAGTGCTAGTGCTAGTGCTCGGCTAGCGCATGTCTATGGTAACTAGTAGCCTGCATTAAAAACAGTCTGACCCAAGCACAGTGCACCTGAAGCAAATCACTTATAACACCGGACTACCAATATAAATGTCTGTGTTGACTGAATCATTTAAATATAACCATTTAGCATTTAAAAGAACTTGTATTTGCTCAGCATCAGCTTCCTGGTTGTAAGCTACTGTACGTAAGGGCGGGGGGATCTGCTGGTTACCGGATCTACAGTAGTTGGTTTACATGCGGCTGGCGTTACTACACCTGGAAATCTCAAAGTAGCTTTCTACAAATCCGATATGGCAATGTTTGGAGGACTACCCCATGATATTGAAGAGGTTTTTAACACAGGGTACTAGTTACCATAGACATGCGCTAGCCTAGCACAGCATAGCACCACTAAACTCTTCAAATATAAGGACTGCAAAATATCTCCAGAAATCAACAACACTCTGGATGACTGGGAAATGAGGCGAAATGTCAAAATCCTGAAATATCAGTACATGTGATTACTGTTTGTCTCTGTACAATTGGGTACAATCATCTGCTGGTGATATTTGTTATCCTCTGATATTTGATTTAAGTATTACCGGTAATTGCATTTCAGTTATAAAAATGGCAGCTATTTTTACAAACGATAGACGTGAGACCTGCCTTGTATTTCTGGATACTTGATGAGAACATTTAAAGCAAATCTTATGGTGGAGCTTGTGGTTTCTGTTCCTCCCATAAACAGATTAAACACAGTGGAGATCAGGTTTTCATAGTGGAACTCAGTGGGGATGTCTTTTTCCTTAAAACAAAAGAAAATGGTCAATTTTCATTTGGTATTTGTGATTGGTAGGACAGTAATATGTTACGATAATCCAACCTTCATGCCTCTTGTGAGGAAGCAGTCGATGTAATCTCTAGGGGAGCTTGTGTCTAGTGTGTCCTCATGCTCCTGCACCTTCTCAATCACAAACTGTCTCAGCTCATCGATCCTGGCAAATGCTTTGTGATGGCCTCCGGGAAGCCACTCCATCAACCGTGGAAATATGTTATACAACTGTGAACAGAATGACGATGCTTTCACGATTATACTCGAATAAAGAAGCCTATGTTGAAATAAACATCCAGATCACAGTATTATGTCAGTAATTATTCCATACATAATCACAAAACATGTTAAAATGCTCTGAATAACAATAACACCACAATTTGTAGAATAACACCACTATTTGTACAAAGCAGCTAGTTTGGGTGGCCATCTTTTGAAAAGGATGAAAATATATATGTGACCAAAAAAAACTTGCGTACCCACCCACCCATGACAATAAAGTGAGATGTGTGTTATGTGTTTTGAGTACTTTTAAGAATAAATTGCTCTGGTCTCTTATTATAGCTTTATAATCCTTGTTGGAATAGGTTGGTCTTATCTCACCACTGCCCAGGGGCTGCTTATTGATATCAGTGTATACGAGATGATATGCAGGAGGTGAAGGAAGTGCTCGTCGTCGTAGGAAAAGCGTTGTCCAAAGACGAGGCAGCAGATGATGTTGGATACAGAGCAGCTCAGGAAGTAGGTGGGATCAAAAGGTTCACCTGCACAAAATGATGGATGGGGTCAGAAACAGATACGAAGGGTACTATCGGTGTTCTGTGTCCCACTGGAAATTCACTGTATAGAATGGGTGGTAATGGAGTGTGAAAAGTACTTGGCTGTAATTACTCGAATCTCAAGACTGACATACAAGGAATCTACAATATGATCATATTTCCGTAGCTATTGTGAATCTAGATTAAAAAGAAAGAAAACATCACTTAAGCAGGAAAGCTATTTTCTGTATCACTTGTAGTCTTTGAACAAATGTAGAATAGGTAGAATACCTTTCGTGGTTTTGATTCGCTCCACTAAATGTGTGCTCTCCTCTTGGATCCACTGCTCCATGCCTTTGCGTCCCATCCCAAAGTCCCTCAGAGTGGTCAGGGTGAACTGCCGCAGTTGTCTCCACTGTTCTCCATTACTGATTATTAGCCCTTAGCAAGACAACAACCTCATCATATTTTTTATAAATTCAGTTTATTATAGACAATAATACTGCAGTACCATAACCCTTGGTAATTTTGACAAGAAAAGGAAGTGGTCCTCTGCCAATAAAGTCATCTGCCTGATCCACCAGAGCTTCTTTAACTGTTTTGTATCCAACTAGAAAGACAACCCTCTGGGGTCCTATGTCCAGCTTGACCACAGGACCATAACTCTCTGTCAGCTGTAGAGAAACAAGTGGAGCAACATCCGCAAAGAAACAGCTGATTATATTCTCTGATACAGCATGTTTAAAATAGCTCTGCATTCTTTACTTCCACATTCATAACATTCCTGGAAGAAAAACTCTGCTGTGCTCACCTTCAGCACACTTTTGTACGGCGCTTTCCTGTCCAGTTGAAACAGGTTTCCTACAATGGGGAGGCCAGTAGGTCCAGGAGGCATGCACAGCTGCCGGGACTGTTTTCTCCAGAGCAGCCAATACAGGACGAACACAAGAAATGCTAAAAGCGCAGAGTCGAGCAACGCCATGTTTCACAACTGCATGTGCAAGTGAAAACATCTTGTCAGATCTGCCTCTTGTTGACTTATCTGTGATTGGTCACTCTCAGAAGAGCACAGAGTCCACCTACCAAACTGATTTGTATTGATTTATTTGGCATTTACACATCCTTGGCATGCCTTTTTACCCTTGCACCACATAAATGTTTTTCAAGTTGCTACTAGGTCAAATTTCAGATGCATAAACAATACATCAAAACAAAAATAAAAATGTCTTTGTGTATTCGGAATGTATAAATAAAAGCATGAAATACTTTTTTTTTTAATGCCATTTTAAGATGTGTTATAGTATTACAACTAAGGCCTCTTCCATTATTATTAAATTGCAACAGTTCATGAACAAATTGTGTAAACATACTTTATTTGTGCCAATAAAGAGACATTTTAAAGCATATTTTTTACAAAGTATTTCCATTCTCTGCAGGTAAGTTGCCATAAAGATACACAAATGCACAAGTTCAAATTATCTTGAGACATAGCCTTATCATATCCTTAAAAGCATTTATATCATCGTCCAAAAGCATTCAATTATTTACATTTTCTGTCATATTTTCAGCTTGATTGTGAGTTTTGGAAGTTGTGAAGTTGAGGAAAATACTCACACATTTACCAGTCCTTCTCTTTTACCTTGTATCTCATTTGCTTGTGATCAGAGGAGCACAGATGTGTTTGTATTTTTCTTTATGCAAATAAAATACTTTGGGCCTGTTTGCACATGTGCAAAATAGATAGTGTGTGCACAAGTGGTGGGAAAAGGGTGCAGCTGAGATTTTTGCCTCATAAACTCTAAAAGGCAAAGTCATTTATATAGGTCCCAATCTTAAGTAGTGCTTGCAATTTAGCACCTGCTTTGTACATAAACCTCACAGTAGTATTTACTGAGCTCATGCTCATCGCGGTGTGGCAACGACATCATATCTTCGGGGCACGTTCCCGAAGCCGCTGAATTCAGGGGTTAGGTCAATACTGTCGGAACTTTCGCTGCAGGAGAAGGTGAAGTGTTGGAGCAGTGTCACTAGAAAAATGAATAACTCCATACGGGCCAGGGATTCTCCTACACATGCCCTCTTCCCTGTGGACAAAGGGGGACGTCAAATTTATGATAAATACATTTTTGAAAAGTAAATGGGGTAAATGGACCTCTGTCGAGTCTGTGTATTGAAGTTTACCTGCAGCAAATGGCATAAAAGATGGATTTTTCTTGAAATTGCTGTTGTGATCCAGGAAGTGCTCGGGGTTAAAGGTCAGAGGAGTCGCCCAGTGTTTTTCCTCTTTCAGCACAGACGTTAGCATGGGAAATATGAATGTGCCCTAAAAAGTGGTACATACTGAATATAAATGCATCCATTCTTTTCTCTTTGCAAAATAGCATGAATTACCTTTGGGATTGTGTAGCCCCTGAACGTAATGTCTTTGAGTGCATAGTGTGGGAGACTGAATGGCACAAGGTCAAGCAGACGTTGCACCTCATGAATGACGGCATCAGTGAAGGGGAGGGACTTCCTGTCCTCCATGTTGGGACTTCGTTCTCGGCCAATCACAGAGTCAATTTCTTCCTGCATCCTCTCTGAATATGGTAAAGATATGAATGAGTATAACTTTTGTACATTTGGTTTAACATGGTTACTCTGGAATAGATCTACTTACTCTGAACATCAGGATATTTCATGAAAACAGTAAGGGCAAATCTCATTGTGGTACTAGTTGTCTCTGTTCCTGCTGCAAACAAGTTAAGCACTGTAGACCACAGGTTCTCAAAGTGGAACTCGCTGTTGGGGTCATCTTTCTCCTGAAATATGTCGAGGTATAAACATTTTTTACTTGATGGGCATTGAATCGTGATTATATTCAAAGTCTGTTTGTTTTTTTACCTGATTCATGCGGATGAGGAAGCAATCAATAAAGTCTCGTGGAGAGCTGGGGTCCAGTGTCTTCATGTGCTCTTCAATCTTTATCTTATTGAACGATCTCACCTCCTCAATCTTGGCAAACATGGTGTGATGATCACCAGGGAGATGTTCCATCAGCCAAGGGAAGATGTTATAAAACTGAGGAGATTGTGTAAACATGTTGTTGTTGTTTTTTAAGAATATGATGCTTCGCAAACATGTCCACTCACCTGCCCAGAGGGGCTGCTATTAAATTTAATAAAGTCATTAAGAGTCTGTAGTAGTCCAAGGAATTGTTTATCTTCATAGAGGAAGCGCTCCCCGAACACCAGACAGCAGATCACATTGGACACAGTTTGACTGAATACAAATGTTGGGTCGAAGGACTTGCCTGAAACAAACACATTTGCTTTTGATAAAACTATAAACAACAATATCTACATGAACAGTATGACTTAGTTATTCAGAAGTTATTAAATGTATATAATTTGTTTTCTGTTTTTATAACAAGTTGCAAAACCTTTGTTCATCCTGCCCAGCCTTTTGATGAGATAAGAATTAGAAAGAAAGTCAGAGCACCACTCAAAACCTGTGCTATGATTTGATTAGTCATTTAATATTTAGCATGCTAACCCCTTGAGTGAAATATAGTATAGGTAAAGGTGCATATAGTACCTTTGTGTGTAGCAATGCGTGCTATCAGGTGCCTGCTCTCCTCCTGTATCCACGTCTCCATGGTTTTGCGGCCCATGCCAAAGTCTCTGAGTGTGGTGAGGGTGAAGCGTCTGAGCTGTCTCCAGCGCTCACCATTACTGATACCCAAACCTGACAATCACGTAAATGAGTGTTATTGAGACCAGACATGAATGATGAAAAGCAAACAATAAAAAAGTCCATATGTTACCATAGCCTCTTGTTGCTTTGTTGAGGAAATGTACAGGAGCTCTTCCGGCAAAGTCATCTCCCTGGTCCACCAAAGCCTCCTTCACTGCATCATAGCCCACAAGACACACAGTCCTCTGCCAGCCCAGGTATATGGTCATCACAGGACCATAGGTTTTACTGAACTGCAGTAAAGAAACAATTTGCATTTAAAGTTCATGTAAAAAAAAAATACATTTTAGTTAATTTAAACTTACCTCCACAAGAGATTTATAAGGTGCATGTTTGCTGATAGTTAGCATGTTGCCAACAATAGGAAGTGCCAAAGGTCCTGGAGGTAACTTGACATTTTTCATGGCAACTACCCATAAAAGAACTAGCACAAGCCCCCCTAAAATCACAGTTGTGTAGAGATCCATGACTTCTCGCTTTGTTGTCAATAGTGGCTGTGGCTGAGCGTGTCCAGCCTGTTTTGAAGGTCTTGCATTGGGACAGAAGTCAACCACGTGACTCCTCACTTCACCTTTGCACACGCTCACCTGATTTATTATTTGCTATTGCAAACAAGACTAGACTTGATTGTTAAACTTAGATTGCACAGTTACAGTTAACAATAGTGCCTTTCCCTAATTCACAACATACCACTCCCTACAAGACTCCACTTAATTTAGCATCAGCTTAAAAGCAAAATCACTGATAATATATTTTTTATATAATTGGAAATAAATTCAGGCATCAAGGGGTTAAAACTGCTAATCAATTTAAGATGAAACAAACAGGAAGCAAGCATATAACATGAATTTATTTAAAGGCAGTTTTGCAGAGGTGGGTTTTTGAAAGATCTTTTAAAAACAGTGAGGATGACAAGTCCATCAATCATGTGCTTCTGCAAGGAGTTCCAGAGAGTGGATGACTCGACAGATTTTCATTTCAGTTCTGATGAATGGAAAAGGGTTAACGTGAACTGATCTGCTATGGTGGTGGTGGAGGAGAAGGAGCTTTACATGTTTGGGCTAGATTGTGGAGGCACTTATACATAATTGTGAGAGAGACTTGTTCACAGTAGGATGCGTCATGATGAGGAGACCAACAGCAGTAATGAAAACCATTCCAATAAAAACATGTGTGTATGGATTTCAGCAGATGGGAGAAAGAGGGATTTTTTAAAAAGTAGTAGAAGGCATTTTTGGTGATTTACTTGAAATGATAATGATCTGTGTTTCATATGACAGTGTCTGGTCAAATATTATTGCAAGGTTACAGAAGTGAGGGCAGAAAGGAAGAGCAGCGTTTGTGGTGAAGAGAGTGAAGATTTGAAGGTTTTGTGAGGGTTTGATGTCCAATTAGGATTATTCCAGTGTTGCTGCTGAAGTTTGATTGAAGCTGTGGTTTTATTTTAGAAATGCAAGTGAAGTGAGTGGCAAGAACAGTTTATTTTACTACAGATCTGAATGTCATGTCGGCAAAGTGGGAGTATGAGCCAAATGAAGAGGAGGGGGGGGAGAATGGAACCTTGGGGGACGCCTTGAGTGAGGGGTCAAAAGGTGCAGTGAGGACAAGAAGGATATAGATGTTTGTGGAGAGCGGTCCTTTATGACTCAGAGGACCTGTTATAGTGGTGTTATTGGAACAGAAACTGAATTGGAAACTTTCAACTGTATGGGTTGTGACGTGTGTTTTCAGAGTGAGAAGTTTAGAAAGTAAGGGTGGAGATGGATCTGTAATGGAAGTGTTGTGGTAAAGTTCAGGTTGCTTTGTGTGTGTGAGTGGGACTGGACTAAGCCGGACAGAGAGCAGTTGATAAGATATCTTGACTTCCTACAATAGGAAGTGCTCGGTCCTCGAGGTAACTATCCTCCTAAAAGCACAGTTATGTAGAAATCCATGACTCCATGTTTTTCAGCAGTTTAATGGTTGTGGCTGAGTTTGTCCAGCCTCTTAGGTGTAGTATGTATATATTTGACAGAGAGTTTGCATTAGGATAAGGCACAGGTCAGTCATGTGATTTCTCAGTTTACACTCATTAATGCATTTTATTACTAGTAGACACTGGTTTCAGACTTGAATTTGTCAACACATTTCTTACACAGGACATGATTTGGGCATTTATTACCCACCAGGTAAATGAAAACAATGATACAAAATATTTAGTGCTTTTCAAAAGACTCTCAACAATGTAGGGCAAAACAAACAAAACATCTAAAGTTTTCAAAGTTTTGTTTTTTGGGTGAGATTTTTTATTTTATTTACATTTTGCAGTTCATCGCGGTGTGGCAATGACCTCATAGCTTCGGCACACTATGGTGAAGCTGCTGAGTATAGGCGTCAGATCAATACTGTCAGGACCGCTGCTGCATGAAAAGGTGAAGTGTTGGAGCAGTGTCACGAGAAAAATGAATAACTCCATACGAGCCAGAGATTCTCCCACACAAGACCTCTTTCCTGTCGACAGAATACAGCAAACTTAAACTAAGGTGTAATTATAGACCTCTACCAAACAAGTGATTGACGTTTACCTGCAGAAAATGCCATGAAAGATGGATTTTTCTTAAAATTGCTGTTGTGATCCAGGAAGTGCTCAGGGTTAAAGATCAGAGGAGTCGCCCAGTGTTTTTCCTCTTTCAGCACAGACGTTAGCATGGGAAATATGTAGGTGCCCTAAAATATGGAACATAAAGAATATTACATGCATGCATTCTTTCCTTGTGACTCATGTCACTCAGACTCCAAATCCAAAGTCATATTATGTTATTGGGAATTACATGGATTACCTTTGGGATTGTGAAGCCCCTAAATGTGATGTCTTTGAGTGTGTAGCGTGGGAGGCCCATTGGTGCAATGTCGAGGAGGCGTTGCACCTCATGAATGACCGCATCAGTGAAGGGGAGGGACTTCCTGTCCTCCATGTTCGGACTACGTTCTCGGCCAATCACAGAGTCAATCTCCTCCTGCATCCTCACTAAATATGGCAAAGATATTAACGAGCATTACTTATGTATATATAATTTCTAATGGTTACTCAGCAAGTTACATACTCTGAATGTCAGGATATTTCATGACAACATTAATGGAGTATCTCATTGTGGTACTGGTTGTTTCTGTTCCTGCTACAAACAAGTTGAGAACTGTGGACCACAGGTTCTCAAGGTGGAACTCACTGTTAGAGTCATCTTTCTCCTGGAGAAAAAAAAAGGTTAATTCAAGAATGAGCTAACTTTAAATCAAGAGAAGCATGAAGTCAATTATGGAGTGTAGAAAACTTGTGTACAGACTTTGTTTTTACCTGATTCATGCGGGTGAGGAAGCAGTCGATAAAGTCTCGTGGAGAGCTGGGGTCCAGTGTCTTCATGTGCTCTTCAATCTTTTTCTTATTGAACACTCTCACCTCATCAATTTTTGCAAACACAGTGTGATGACGACCGGGTAGACGTTCCATGAGCCAGGGGAAGAGGTTGTACAACTGAAAAGAATAAAGATGTTATCTTCTTTCTGTTGTGCATTTAGCACATAGATGAAGATTCAACTTACCTGCCCAAAGGGGCTGCTGTTAAATTGCATTGTCTCATTAAAGATCTGCAGTAGTTGAAGGAGTTGTTTATCTTCATAGGCAAAGCGCTCCCCAAACACCAGACAGCAGATCACATTGGACACAGTTTGACTGAATACAAATGTCGGGTCAAAGGACTTTCCTGGAACAAAGAATATGAAAGAGCGATGAATTCACAATCATGAAAATGGAATTTATTTGTTGTTGTTGTTGTTGTTGATATGATGCAACTTGAGCATATTCCAATCAGGCCCGAGCAGAGTGCTGCTTTCCCCATGACTCAAAAACAAACGTCAGTGCAGCTCTGGATGGAAGATGCATGGGTCTCACAGGAGCCCAAAAACTCACATACCTTTTCTTGATCACACACTTATTGCAAAGGAACAGATCACAGGTGAGGATGGTTACCTTTAGCAGCCGTTCAAACCCATTTGTGTTAAGTTGTGTGCATGTTTTAGGCCAAAATCCCTGGGGTGTGTTAACTTTACAACAGGGTCATGTTGGTATTTTCTATTGTTATGGTGATTTGAAAAGTGTAAACATTTTTTTCACAATAAATGGCTTCACAACATCACTGACCATGCATGAAAAAAATGTTTTTTGTTGTTGTTTTCGTCCATTTTTTGGAGAAATGGCCAAAAAATCAAGAAATCCACCAGGGTGTGTAATCTTATTGTCACAACTGTACCTCTGAAGGTTTCGATGTGTGCCATCAGGTGCCTGCTCTCCTCTTGTATCCACGTCTCCATGCTTTTGCGGCCCATGCCAAAGTCTCTGAGTGTGGTGAGGGTGAAGCGTCTGAGCTGTTTCCAGCGCTCACCATTACCGAAAGCCAAACCTGAGGAGCACAAATGTAGTTCACTTTTAGTTCAGCCATAAAAAGCATTTCTAGCGATGGCCAAATCTTACCATAGCCCTTCGAGGCTTTGATGAAAAATGGTGTTGGAGCTCTTCCAGAAAAGTCGTCTCCTTGGTCTACAATAGCCTCCTTTACTGCATCATAACCCACAAGAAACACAGCCCGCTGCCAGCCCAGGTATATGGTCATCACAGGACCATAGGTTTTACTGAACTGCAGTTGAGGACAATTTTAAACAAGAACATGCTCTATTTATGTACATTTTAATGCATTTAAGCTTACCTCCAACACTGATTTATAAGGTGCTGTTTTGTTCATAAATGGCAGGTTTCCAACAATAGGAAGTGCCAAAGGTCCTGGAGGTAACTTTCTCTTACTTTTTACTGTAAATATCCATAACAGAACTAGCACGAGTCCTCCTAAAAGCACAGTTGTGTAGAGATCCATGACTCCTCTCTTTGTTTATAGCAGTTTGGTAGTTGTGGCAGAGAGTGTCCATCTCCCTGTTTATATTGGACAGAGAGTTAGTACTAGGTCACCGATCAGTCATGTGACTCCTCAGTTCACCTTTGTGCTTACTCTGTCATTATACCATTTGGCGTTCATAAGAAAGGTTTGGTCAAATATTATTCCAAGGTTATAAAGTTGTTGCAAGTTGTGGTGGTTTTAATGGAACATGTGTAGTCGTTTCAGCTTTACAGTTTCACCAAAAAGAAGGTGAGGATTGAGTTGGTGGCAAAAGGAACTGATCCGGTGAACACAAAATGGATGTCATTGGAAAGGCATTAGCACGGGGCAGGTTTTTAAGATTTCAGCCATTCAGAGTGGGGTGACAGCTGGGGGGGGGGGGGTGTTTCAGTGCCCCAGGCCTCACTGCAGCTCCGACCCCATCGAGGCTGCAAAGGATGCTACTGGAAAAGATAGCACATTAAAAATACAGCAAACACTGACCAGGTTTCAGAAAGGGATAACATTGACAATATACAAATGTGTGAAATATATATAGAAACTAAAAAAATAAGAGCAATAATGTGAAATATTCAGCTCAGCTTGTGTTGAGGACGTTTATAGAATTTAGAGGAGTGAGCTTAGAATTGAACCTTTTGGGATATGTTGGGTGAAGGAAACAGTGAGAGATGTGGAGTGGTACATTCAGCAGCATTATTGTTCTTTTATTGCATTCATTATGTCTTCTTATTTCAACAACGTATATAAGGTGCTGAAACCTGCGGGGATATGTAGGAGGATGAGTGCAATCCCCACTGCTTTTGCTGCAGTGAATAAGTGTAAATGATGACAATGTTAGAAATGTTTGTAATCATTAAACTGTGGTCAGAGCAAGTTTGGCGAAGGTGTTATTAAACTATGAAACACAGAAACTTCATGGTTTTCCCTGTAGATATAATACAAATACAAACTAAATGTTCAGGTTTTCCCAAACATGCATGAATGAAACACAGCAACGCTCCACTTAGGTTTTTGATGAAAATTGTTTATTTTAACATGATTTTTTGGAGCCAAATTACATTTTGCTCATGAACCAGTTCATCGCGGTGTGGCAATGACCTCATATCTTCGGGGCACATTGCCGAAACCGCTGTATTCAGGCATCAGGTCAATACTGTCGGGACCTCCACTGCACGAGAAGGTGAAGTGTTGGAGCAGTGTCACTAAAAAGAGGAATAACTCCATCCGGGCCAGAGATTCTCCCACACAAGACCTCTTTCCTGTCGACAGAATACAGCAAACTTAAAACATAAAGTAATCAGTAATTATAGACCTCTACCAAACTTGAGATTGAAGTTTACCTGCAGAAAATGGCATAAAAGATGGATTTTTCTTAAAATTGCTGTTGTGATCCAGGAAGTGCTGAGGGTTGAAGGTCTGAGGAGTTGCCCAGTGTTTTTCCTCTTTGAGCACAGACGTTAGCATGGGAAATATGTAAGTGCCCTAAAGAGTGGTACGTAAAGAATTATATATACATCACTTCTTTCCTGTTATTCCAAATCCTTTTGTGTATTTTATTGGGAATTACATGAATTACCTTTGGGATTGTGAAGCCCCTAAATGTGATGTCTTTAAGTGCGTACCGCGGGACGCCCATGGGCACAAGGTCGAGGAAGCGTTGCACCTCATGAATGAGCGCATCAGTGAAGGGGAGGGACTTCCTGTCCTCCATGTTGGGACTACGTTCTCGGCCAATCACAGAGTCAATCTCCTCCTGCATCCTCTCTAAATATGGCAAAGATATTAACAAGTTTTACTTATTTAATTATCATTTTAAATGGTTACTCCGCAAGTTATGTACTCTGTATGTCAGGATATTTCATGAAGACAGTGAGGGTATATCTAATTGTGGAGCTTGTTGTTTCTGTTCCTGCTGCAAACAAGTTGAGCACTGTGGTCCACAGATTGTCGATGTTGAACTCGCTGTTGGGGTCATCTTTCTCCTAGAAAAACAATGACTATATGTTCATAATATTTCTGTATGTGTTAAACCGGTTTTAAGTCTTTTCTTTTTTTACCTGATTCATGCGCAGGAGGAAGCAGTCAATGAAGTCTCGTGGCGAGCTTGGGTCGAGAGTCTTCATGTGCTCTTCAATCTTTTTCATATTGAACTTTTTCATCTCCTCAACTTTTGCAAACATGTCATGATGACGACCGGGCAGATGCTCCAGGAACCAGGGGAAGATATTATACAACTGAGGAGATTACACAGATGCACATGTAGTTTTCTTTCTATTGTGAATATGTTGAATTTAATTTACATTCACCTGCCCGAACACGGTGCTGTTAAATTGTATGAACTCATTAAAGATCTGCAGTAAACGAAGGAGTTGTTGATCTTCATAGACGAAGCGCTCCCCAAACACCAAGCAGCAGATCACATTGGATACAGTTTGATTGAATATAAATGTGTCAAAAGAATTGCCTGAACCAAAGAAAAAAAGAAATATATATATATATATTCAAATACACACACACGCATACATTTTCATAATGATATGTATATAACTCGTAGTAAACAGTTAATGAGTTCCTCAGACAAAGCGCTCACAATTTCTCTTGTTATACTAGGTCAACAACTGAGTCATCAAGTAACAGAAGTCTTTTTACTGCGCACATGCTTTTGATGAAGTTTTAGAGAGAAAGAAAACCTGTTTGGTCCGAGTCATATAGTGTATAACCTCTTTTGTGCACTGCATGCATACCTTTGAATGACTCAATGCGTGCTATCAGGTGCCTGCTCTCCTCCTGGATCCATGCCTCCATGGTTTTGCGGCCCATGCCAAAGTCTCTGAGTGTGGTGAGGGTGAACCGTCTGATCTGTTTCCAGCGCTCACCATTACTGATGGCCAAACCTGAAAAGCACAGACACAGATTTTGATGAGCACAAACAGCAGAGGTGGGAGTAAGTCACTAAATGCAAGTCTCGAGTCAAGTCCAAGTCGTGAAGGTCCAAGTCCCAAGTAAGTCCAAGTCAATCGGTCATGGGCTCAAGTCAAGTAAAGTCATAGCTTTTGTCAAGTAGAGTCAAGTCAAGTCTTGCTTAAGCCGGCAAGTCACCTCAAGTCACAAACGCCAGCGTGTCTGCTTTTCAAAATGTGTTTTATCTTGAAAATTACAAGTGCTTTCTCAAGATACAGCAATTTTAAAAATTTAGGCTAAAATCAAACTTTTTAAAATCTCATGGATTAGGATTTAAAGTCTAATTAATATTTAATTGCCAAAAAATTCAAACTATATATATTTTAAATAAACAGTCTATGTACAAAATTACCGGGACAGCATTTTAAGGAAGGGGGCCGGGGGGGCCGACTTTAAAAAAAATGAAACAGAGTCTTTTAAACATGAGCTGTTTTTCCTTGTAGTATGAATTATATATATAATATAAATATAAAACAATATTTTTATTTTTGTTAGTCTCTGGCGGTTTTTCTGTCAGTGGTTCCCCTGTACTGCCCCAGCCCCTGTATACTCGGATTCGCCCCTGCTCAAAATAGATTCTGCGTAGTCCTCAGTCCCGCTGTCACTGGGCTGTGTGCGGATGCGTAAAATAGTCACTAAATGCTGTAAACTTTGTGTGAACGAATTAAAACATCGAAAGCCCCAAGATTTCTATTGATTAATCCAGCTCTTATGCATCGTCGTTCTGGAGGCCGCCCGTCTGCGCTGTTGTAGGTCCAGCCCATTGTTTCAAACGTTTTCCTGTCCGTAAATCTCCTCCTCTTCACTGTTTTTCGAAAGCTTTTAATGCATCCAAAGAAATATTTCCTCCTGCCTTTTCGCGCTGTATTGATTAGACGCTCCGTCTGGAAACCGAACACGCATGTGGCTGATTACCATATGTAAACATAGATCTGCGCCGCTTTCACGAAATGAATCCTGATCTTTCGACAGTTTCACTCAAATAAATGATAACTATAAAGTCACAGCAAGTCATTGAGAGGCATTGGCCTCAAGTCCAAGTTAAGTCTCGAGTCACAAACAGCAAGTCCCTCGTCAAGTCAAGTCTTTTCGGAGCTTTGGTCAAGTAGCTAATTCTCAAGTCCCAAATGAGACTTGAGTCAAATGACTTGACTCGAGTCAGACTCGAGTCAAGTCATTTGACTCAAGTCTCCCACCTCTGACAAACAGCGTGGTTGAATAACAATAGAAATGACGAAATCTTACCATAGCCTTTTGTGGCTTTGTTGAAAAAATGTATAGGAGCTCTTCCAGAGAAGTCGTCTCCTTGGTCCACTATAGCCTCCCTCACTGCATCATAGCCCACAAGAAACACAGCCCGTGTCCAGCCCAGGTATATGGTCATCACAGGACCATAAGTTTTACTGAACTGCAGTTAAAGACATACTTAAACAAGAGCATGCACTACATCTATTTGCATTTTAATGCGTTTAAGCTTACCTCCTGTATAGATTTATAAGGTGCATATTTGTTGATAAATGGCAGGTTTCCAACAATAGGAAGTGCCAAAGGTCCTGGTGGTAACTTGCTGTGACCTTTTACGGATAAAATCCAGATCAGAACTAGCACAAGTCCTCCTAGAATCACAGTTGTGGCCAGATCCATGACTTGTTCCTGTCTTTGTCAGTAGTTGCTGTGTCTGAGCCAGTCCACCCCCTTATAAGAGTATGAGAAAGGGTTCACATTGGGTCACAGAAGAACGTGAGTTTTGTGCACGCCCATCTCATTGCAGCGTTTTATAATGTGATTCTTACAGACTTGCATAACCACTATTGTACACATTATTGTTATATAAATACATAACATTTTGCTAATAATAGTACAATACCGCCCCATTATATCAGTCTATGAGCATATATAATCTTACATTGCTGGACATGTTGGTCATATTTATTTGATGATATAGGCTCATCAGCTGAACCTCTCATGTAAACCACCAGACACCTATAAAGTGAAAAGCTGGGGTGTGAACCTCTAGCCATGTCTCCAGCTGTTAATTAACAGTTGAGATACATGTTTAGCAATACACTTATTTCATTCTATCATTGAAAGGCATTTTTATAAGAATAACAACCTTAACATTTTGTAAATAAATACAACACTGTTTACAACTGTCAACTTTTATTATTACTTCTTAAATAGACAATATATTATTTACAAAGGTAGTTATTGACTTACAATTTCTTCACACAAAGTTTTTGTTTGGTCCTCAGAATGAAAACTTTAAGCTGAAACCTCAGAATGGCTTCATTCTGGCTTCAAATTTTCCCCATGCAATGTCCCAGACAATAGGTTAAAGTCTGAACTGTCACCTTCATTCACAAACTGCTATTGTTTAATCACCAAAATGAAAATGCGGGGAGGTAAACAGTGTCACAGTGACATAACTGGACTGCATTGGAGGTGGTTTGCACACATAACAGTTTAGGATGGTTATTCTTTGCAAACGAGACAAATGAAAAAGAAAAATGGAGAGGGTGTGAAATCTAAAATCAACACGTGACACAGTGGATCCATCCCGCAATGGAAGGGTTTGAGTTTCCTCATTAAGCAGTATGTGGTGCAGCGTCCCTGGCTGACCTTAGGCCTTTCAGTGGCGTGGAAATAGTGATACAGCACAGACAGAGAGTGTTCAGAGACTTGGTGTCATGAATGATTTATCTAAGGAGAAGGGGCGCAGTGTCAGGAAGAATGTGCTGATTAATTTATGAATTAGACCTTCACACAATCACATGAGTAAAAATGAAAAACAATATGCCACCCCTTTCGGAAAAACAAAAACAAATCTGCTCCTAAAAAGCAAAAGACCCGCAGTCAAACGCATCAAAATCAGAGTCCGCCTCAAAGTCGAAGCTGTTGAGGTGTGGGGAGTCCACATCCTGGCTGCAGGCATGGAAGGCGCCCCCTGTTGGCAGCTCAGTGAAGGCCCCAGAAGTACTGCTGACCTCAGGGGGTCTGCTGGTGGCGAGGGGGGACATTGGTGCGCAGGAGTTCAGATACCCCAGAGCAGATGAGGCGGCAGCCCCGCCCATCAGCAGGCACACAGCCCGCACCGCACGCGCATCACTGCTGTTACCATGACGAAGACAATCTGACATCCGGTGAGGCGGCGTTACGGACATGCTCCTCATGGGGCGCCGCACTGCACTCCCTGAACACATATGAAAGTTCATACATTGGAGTACCTTTATAAAAACATCACATTATTGTACAATTTAAAACTTTTTACAATTGTTTTTCTATTTAGCATAATTTTCTATTGCATAATAATAAATCTGAATGAACTGCCTGGAAGCTGTTTAGTCCTTGCTGTTTTGTGAAAACTGGTTACTCCCCTCAGTATCAATGGAAGACGTTTTGTCCTACTCCGAAATTTGGGGAGTAAATCATTTACAGCTTTCCATACATACAGTTTAAAATATGAAATACCAATATTAAGTTATCCAATTGCAGGTCTATTAAAAAATGAATTTTGTCTGAATAATGCAGTGTATTGGACATTTAAAGTGAAATCAGGTATTTGTTCCTCATGTCTGTTTTTCCTGATACACTGCCAAATGGTCTACAGGTCTATCTGTATAGTATTCTTTGCAAACCTTGGCTTTGCTCTCTCAAAGACCCTGCTCTGTCGACTAAGCGGCTCAGTGGTGGAGTGTTGTCACATATTTTGGGGGAGCCTGGGTCCTTATCGCTGCAGGAGTCCGGCAGTGAGTCTCGGTCTGTGATACACGGCGTGATGCTGCACTGCCTCTGGAGGGTCATGGGTGACATCACACCCTGTGGACGGGCACAACGTTACAAAGGTAACGCAATTATGTTTAAAATTTTACACACACAAAATTGCACCCAGCGTTCTTTAGATTTTTTGTGATGTTTGTGGTTTCACTTCCTTATTGGACACTGACAGGAAGTGACATAGATAGAGGAAAACAATCTTAAACTGTTGCCGTGCCGACCATGTTGTGTCAGTGGGAAATGAGTCAAACTGCTATGGGATCTTATCTCTGCTTCACTGAAATAAAGTGATGTTTATTTCTTACAGATATTAGTGATAGAGTTATATTAACAAAAGCCTTCAAACCTGTCATTGTGCACTTTAACCGAGGAAAATAAATAAATATATTATTAACCATAGACCAGGTGCTTGACATCTGCATTTTGTCTGTTCAATTTCATCTCAAGATTATGGGATGTTTTCACCTCAATGTTATTATTTATTATTATTAGCCTTTATTCATACAGTCTCTAGAGATTCAATGTCTCATTTGCAAGAGAAACCTGTTTGAACAGTTATACAATATCACTAAATCATACAATATAGACCAGTGGTTCCAAAAGTGGGGGTCGCGGGACACTGAAGTGGGGGTCGCAAGATATTGACGTAGAATTTGATGTATTTTTGATTGAAAGCAGCATATTCTAGTGAAATAAAGCCAAATATCAAAATACAGAATTGCACCTTAAATGATTATAAATACATTTTACAGGAGGGGGTCCCGAGTTGTTGGTTGAGTGATTTTGGGGGTTGTGGTCTGACAAGTTTGGGAACCCCTGGTATAGACAACCAAACAACATAAACATTCACTCAATTAAAGCAATTACAACAGCATTAATATAATGATATATTTGATATATGCCCTGGTCAAAACGTGTCGGCATGTCCGTTCAATAAAGGACTTTTAATTAAGTCAGATCTCTCAGATCCTTTTTCCCTCTGTTAATCAAGGTTTAAACCTGATCTCTGAAGAGCACCTGCGCCTACTTTTTTGGACCTACTGATGCACTCACTTTTTTTTTCTGTTTTTCAGCATTAATATAATGCTTTAAAACATGAGCCTTCACATGGTCCACTAACACTTTTGGTTCTGGAGATATTGGCCTTTTATTTGCAAAATATAGTAAAATACTCACATAATGGCCAGCGATATATCGGTCGACCTTTATACAGCACCGGTTGATTTTTTAGGGTCAATAGTGAGCAACATTTGTAAGAAATCATGTTGGGGTGAAAGGTATATGGAAGTTTTAGATCATTGTACTTTGAACTAGGAGCAGAAGTGGCGGCTACACCTGTTTATAACAATGAAAGAGGGAGTGAAAGTTTAAGCGATGAGTTTACAAGCACCTTTCACAACTTTCCTGGTCACTTTTCCTGGTCACTGTCAAAGTACTGCTAACAAAAACTAGCCTGCAAGCTCTCAATCAGTAGAAATGCTTTATAATTACATTTCACATCAAGTAAAAACAAGTACAGGGCTTTTAAACAATTGTCTCTTTAAAATACAGTCATGTGACATAACTCATGTCACTTATGTCACGCCTATCTATTATAGAATGCAGGGTAAAAGTAAGTCTGTTGTTATTAAGGTTAAGTGTCAGTAAGGGCATAGTTTATTGGCAGACTCACCTCTCTCACTTTCCGGATCAAGTTCAGCCATAAACTGAAATGCAGAAAAGATCAGTCACGCGTGTTTATCTAGCGCAGTGTAAACATGTCAAATAGTAAGTAGGACAGAGGAGACATCTATTTAATTATGTCACAGTGTACCAGATAAAGACTGGGGCAAAGGACTTTTACAATCTACATTTACCTGCAGTCAACGGGATTGTCTGACAGCAGCAGGAGGAACTTGTTTTGGGGCAGTATAAGGGCGAAGCAGCAGTCTCTCCTGCCCCCCGCAGGTAACTTAGGCAGGTCTAGGATGTCTTTGCCCTCCGCAATGGTCTCACAGCCGCTCTGCAGAGAGATGACCTGATCTGGTGGGGACTCTGCATCACGACAGACCAGCAGGCTGCCCTCCACTGTCAGCACCAAGTACTTCTCCTTCCACTGTTTGAACATGAATCCACCTGCACATGAGAAATGCGTGTAAACGTAAATTGTGAGGGATACTGTGTTTTTATTGTGTTGGATTATTGTTGTTCTGCATTTAATGATGCACTAATAAATTATGTTCTCCAAAGTTAAAACATATTAAAG
Source organism: Gobius niger (assembly GCF_951799975.1). NCBI lineage: Eukaryota > Metazoa > Chordata > Actinopteri > Gobiiformes > Gobiidae > Gobius > Gobius niger. The sequence goes on from NC_136852.1 coordinate 19,912,282, forward strand.
CCACTATAATGCATTATTCTGTCGGATCAAGCTCTTGGGGCACTAAAACATTAACTTTCTCTGATTTAAAATGGTGTGTGGCTGTGGAAGACACACTTGATGAGTAATTCTGTTTGTTTTTTTTTAACCATCTTGTATGTTGCTTTTAGCGCCCTCTGCCAGCTGCAGGGGGCATTATCCAAGGTAAAAACAAAATAGAGGAAAGACATGCACATCCACAACTCTAAGCCAGTGTGCTGGATCAAAAAACAGTACAGTGAAATAAATGATCCGCACAACTGTTATGCTGACGAATTGCTCTCCCTGGCAGCCGTGACATTTCGGGCCTTAGCCCGAACTAAACATACAAGCCATAACTTTCAGCCAGCAACCCATAAACCAGGGTGCCATTATAAACGAAGTCCGAGGGCAGAACTAAAAGTCTCAAAACCTTAGTTTTTATTTTGCATTAGTTGTACTTTATGTCCCTTTTAAAACTCTATTAGTTGTATCACTTATAATGATAAGCATAGTATCGTCATGATGGGATTTATACCCCTTTAATGGGAGCTGAATGGTATTGAATCATTTCAAAAAGCCATTCAAAAGATCTGATTTGGTCATGAACATCACATCACTATTGTTTGCCAGATTCTAGCCATTACACAGTCCTATTATGCATGCTTGCTTTGTTTTTGTTTTACTATTAATTCACCACAGACGCACACAGTCACAGTAGACGTCAAAAAACAAACATGACAGACATAACCTAAGACTAAAAATAGAACATAATAGCAGAAAATGACGGCCGTTAAAAATACAGCAAGTTTTATTAGAACATATGCGGCTTTTGTTAATAGTGCCAGAGCAAAAACACTTGTTAATTCACGAAGAGGATGTGCTCTATTTCTCTATGCAGAGGATTACAGCGTGAACACAGTGAGATGGCTGCTGTGTCCCAGCTTTGGAAAATGGAGAAGCATGTGCACATTGTTTACATATTATTGTAATTATTATTAATTGTCATTATCAATCTTTAGGGGGGAAAAAGCAGGAGTGACAAAGGTTGCTCTTTGACCCTTTACTTGAAGCTGCACAAGCTCACATCAAAGTAGAAAGTGGAGTATGCTGGTTAAAGTTATATTTTCTTGTAATATTGTGAGCTTCAAGATCATTACATAAAACATTGTGTATATTGATTCTTCTTATTTGAACATGTCAAAAAATAAGAAGTAAAATAATTTCAGGCTCCTCTTAAGCTTAATTTCAAATAATCACAACTATAAAAAAAAACATAGCAGCATACAAATCTAGCTAAGTGTCTTCAATAACAATAGAGTAAAGTAAACGTACCATATTTTCGGAGGAATCCGCGGTGCACTCCGGTGTTCATGTCTGTGGTCCTCAATGCAAAAGGCTCAGGAATAACAGCAGAACATTGGATGCTGCTGAGCTGATGCTGAAAAATAGGCTAGAGAGAGAGGAGAGAGTGAGAGAGACTATAATCCCTACAATTTAGGCCTGTGACCTAAGCCGGGTCTGTCACTTGTGCAGCTTTGAGTGGTGTGATGACAAAATCAAAATACAGCTGGACATGAAGTATTAATCCATGTTAAAATGTGAATCAGCTTTGCCAGTCATAGATTATTTAGGTTTTTGAAAAGAAACAGCACACAGCCCCAGATATACTGTATGAAGTTTCTTTGATCCCTACACATGATGACGGGATTACGCCTCTATGATTGTTCCTAACTGCAATTATTTACCAAGTCAGAAAGTCCTTATATAACAGTGCAGATCAGAGAGACTCAGACTTACCACCAAAACAGATCTAAACATGGCATTTTTTGGAGTAAGGGTTAACACAAATACACTACAAAGCATTGACTTCTGTTCCATAGGTAAGATTTATAACGTTACAAACAAATGCATTTTTACAAAGCATGGGTTTCTTTTTGTTGTTGTTTTACTTTCTTTTTTTAGTTGACCTTAGCCATTGCACTGTCACTAAGCCTCTGTGTATATCTTTATCCTGGGACCATTTCCTAAATCTTGAATCCCACTCTGCTCAATCAGATTAAAACAGAGGGATTATTGTTCTTGTGCATCTGGACACTTGTTGTCATAAGGGTTTGATAGGCCCCACTTGGATGTCATTTGAGCACACCAAACATGGCACAGGCCCCTTCGACTAAGATAATATGGCAAACATCCACTGCAGATTAAACATTGTGTCCGGCAGTAATCAAGTCACTTCAAATATCATTATGTAACCGTAACCTAATAGAATGCAGACCAGGACAAAGGGGATAAAAGAATAACGCAGCGTGTCACGCGTGAAGTTAGTACAGAATATGAATGTGACCAATTAAAGGTATTGCTCGGTGTTGAATGTAAGGCACTTCAGCTCTTTCATTATGCAAAGAAAGGATTATTAAAATGATATCATCTATTCAGTTTGCTATGAAATCTAAATTCTTATGTAAAAAGTAGGCCACAAGTTTTGTTCACATCATACAATTTAACTAATACAGAGTAGAGGTCTGATGTGTAGATCAGCCTTTCTGTTCGCAGCTTGCAGTTTTTGTTTTTACCAGCAGGTGGCAGCATGCACCATGTACTAAACGTTTAGAAGTCACGTGTCATCACAAACCAGCCAGCTGATGTAGCAACAGGTTGTTTGTGTCTGGCGCTGCCTGCTCCTCAAATGGATGAGGAGATTCAGCACATCAGTGTAAGACATCGTGTTTATCTTATGTTTGAAGAGACCCCGATTGTCTTTGTTCCTGACTGTCGCAAGAGTTACATAAGATTCCATATACACTAGCGTTGGTGAATTAACTGAGCTCTTTTAATCCACTTTTGGTAAAACGCTCTATTTCTTAAAGGGTCTTTGGTGCAAGGCAGCACTTTGACTTGTTCAGAGGCTGACCTAAACATGAAACTGTGCAGCCTGAGCCCATCCCCCCCGCTCTCAGCAGCGCAAGGAAACACGCTCTCCTCTCTGACCCAATCCAACCCAAAATTTAGTGTTTTGGAGCAGAGTGGAGGACCCCCTTGGTGACTGCCGCCCCTCTTTCTTGTTTCTTTCTATTTGGGAGCAGCGAGAGTGCTATTGCTCCAGCTCCTATTGAAAAGGCAGCGTACAATGGGGTCTTTCTCAGTCCCTTTCTGTCTCCATTTAAAATCCCTGGGAACACAACACTGTCCACACGGGCCCTCCTTAAAGGGGCAGCGGGTTTACAGGTTTTGCACGGGCAACCTGCAGCTCCCAGCAATTTCATGGGAACAGAAAAAATAAACAGGAATGCACACAACAAATCAATTACGTGCGAATGGTATGCCACCTTTACTCGTCCTCGCGCTGACAAGCTGCACATTTACCAAAACACACTGGTAGATTGTACATCACAGTCTGAAGGAAAACAAACAAGCTGCCACTGTGTAAAAACAAGCAATCACATAAGGTGCACATAGCCTTAATTAAGACTATTTAGAAAATACACTATATGGGCAACAAGCTGGGGTTTGTATTCCTTCATGCCTCATCACTTAGCATCTTGAAGGTCAGCATGCTGCCTTTAACTAAACAGGAAATCAGGTGACAGACAAACGTTTTGCCAATAAAGTGCTGAGTAGGAAAAAAGATCCAAGTTCACGCAGGCACAATTTCTTGAAACATATCTCGATCAATTGGAGGCAAGTTGGGATGGTTGGATAGATTGATTCAGCCTCCATCAGTACTATATTCAATATTCAGTGGCTTGTGGGGAAAAAAAGATTAGTTACCCTTAAAGTTGAAGAAACCCGCTTAAACTCATCCCTGTCAAGAAAGGATGAAAATAGGCTAAGTGAGGAAATTTAGGAATGACCCTAGACCACAACTAGGGCTGAACGATATGGACAAAATTTCAGATCTCGATATTCATGCCAGATATCTCGATATTGATACAATACAATATAACTAGGTGAAAACCAAGCATTTTTCTGAAAAATAAGAACATAATACAAAAGAGTGCAGTTGTATTGATGAAAATCTATGTCATTCATATCTTGCTTTTTTATTTTAATGTGTTGAATGTTCATATCTTGATATCATTACGATAATGATATATTGTTGCTTTTTCGATATTAATATCTTGAATGTTCACATCTCGATATCGATACAACGATATATCTTTCAGCCTTAACCACAACTAACAGTTTAAAGCTGTAGGCCTACTAAAACTCATGCCCCTAGAGGCCATACACGCCACTGCAGGTGTTGTAGCATGTTAGTTCCTTTCATTAATTAAAGTTCGTGAGAGTAAAACTATGCTGACAGAAAAGAATGGAGGGAGGGATATTGTACATCAAATTATACAATGGAGATCATTTTTTTCACTCCTATTAGTGTGTATTGGGGCCTCCGACCCAGTGCAGGAAAACTGCAAGTGTGGTTTTCTGGCCAGGGACACCAGTGGGAGAAAGACCCCAAGATCATCCCATTAACACTTGTATTACCCCCTAGGGATTACGAAAAGAATTTATTAAGGTAAACAAGTTAGTACTGCATTAAACTTTCGCTCCCTCTGTCAGCATTGTTGAAGGGGAAAAAACAGGAAATCTATAAGGACTTTAAGTTATAGATCTATGGCGCTGATGAAGCGCTGTTGTGGTGGCGAGAAACGGGATCTTCTCTCCTTTTATAACCTGAACGTGGACGGTGCGTAATTAAAAAGTGAATGGGGGATTGTATCGAGACAATCCGCATGCCGCAGGGTTACTCACATCCTCAAAGGAAGCAGCCACGCTCAGCAGGACTCGGAGGAGGAGGAGGCGGAGGAGTGAACAAGTCGAGTTGAGGAATTTGAATCGTGTTTGAAGGAGGAGAGGGAAAAGAAAAGGGCCAGGGGAATGTCTGAGGGACCCGATGTGCAGGAGCGAGACTAGGACGACGCGCTACAGGAAAACACACGCATCGGCCACAGACGGAAACCAAACTTTGGATAACTTTATCTGTGTTTTTTCAACGCTTTTTTTTTCTTTGGAGTGTTTGAATGAGTGCGTAGAGTGCGCGCAGAGATTCAAAACAACCCGAGTGAGCGAGCGCAGATTTGTTTCCAGGGGGAAGTGAAACGAGTGGGTCCTCTTTGATTTGGTCTGTGGATAATCGCATGTTCATCATCTGTTGGAGTCAAAGGAGAGCTTCTTCAACACTTGGCGAAGTTGCCATGTGTGTGAGATGACCACGGTTTTGCGCCTCGAACCTCTCGCTTCCAGAAGAGCCATGAGCGCATCTGTCGGGTCGGTGCTGCTGCGTTGCCTGGCCGTGGCGGTGTTGTGTGTCGGTCCGGCGAGGACACTGACAGGTAGGTTAAAAAGAATCCTTTGCGCTGCCATTTGTGAAGTTGCGAACATGTTGACTGTCGTTGAATTAAGTGGGGAAAACACACTTAACGAGCAATTAGTCCAGCTTTGCCCCCAGCTCACAGCTCATTAATCCAATTTGCTTTGAGGTGGCGGGGGAGACCACATCTGTGTGCCTTCAGCATCTGGCAACGTGACTTCTAGACTTGTAAAAGTGCGCCGTAAACAAGGGCAACAAAGAAAACAAAACACACGTTAGTTTTATGGGAAGATTTCGGATTGTTTTGGTCTTTGGTGAAAGGTCAAGGGGACGCGAAACAGTTACGCATTCTGAACGCACAGAAACTCAAATGAGGCTGTTTGATACAACACTCACAATTCACTATTTTCGTGCTGCAGCCCTAAAGATGAGTTAGGTTTGGTTGTGTCATGAGGGGCATTTGGTGAAAGAAAACACCAAACTAAGTTGCAAAGGAAAAGTTTCATTATTTGCTATAATGACACCAGGTGTAATCTGAAAGAGGAAAGATTCACTTTGTGTGTAAAATAGCTTTGGATATTGGTGATTAACGAAAGAGAAGCCCACACAGTGTAGTTGCATGTTCAAATCTTTAAACTGTCAAAACTAATTGAGGCATGATGTTACTTCAATTGTTTACATGCTAAAGACAATAATATAGCAAGCAAAAAGGCCTTCCTCTGTGATTTGAGGCATGGAGCGTGTGTCATGTTAGGTCTTAAAAATGAGCACCAATAAAATCTGTCAGCTCATATGTTTTGGTCATTATAGCCCAGCTGTGTTGCCTGGGCCCCTAACTTCTGCATGACAGGGACAGTGCCTGCACAGCCCTATGATTTATAAGCTCAGAGTGAACGTTTTACAGGTTTTTTTTTTCTTGGATAACTTTTTTTTGTAATGGTTTTGGAGGGGGGCCCCAGGAGAGTGAGAAGGGGGGGGATGCAGAGTGTGTGCAGTGATTTGGTTTTAGTCAGAGCGGGCTGATGACTCAAACTAACAGGCTCGTGATGAATGGGGGGCAAGGGGGCAAAAGTGTAGGGGGGGGGAAGTTTGGGAGGGGAGGTGGCTTCATCTAAAGGAAAGGCATGAATAGGAGGCGAGATGAGAAAAAGGGCAAAGGCGCCGTGGTGCATGGGAGGCTGAATTATGTGGCGTCAAAAAAGCCACTGGGAATGGGACAAATGCATGAACTGTGTTGAGTATTTGGGGAATGTGCCAGTCCACTGACATTTAACATGGGGGGGCAAAAGACTGAGGCGCTCTGGCCCATGGCACCAAAGGGAAGAAAATGTGTTGGACCTTGAGGGGAGCTGCTGAGGACAAAGGCGGAGGGGATGAAGCAACTATGGACAGTCATTATCACGCCACACATAAAAGTATACAGGTCAGGCATGTCTGTCCTGGTGCGCCGCTAGCTCTATTATGATATGAATGCAGCATCAAGAGGAAAAGTAGGTCTGCCTTTGTCCAATGTGGCATTGACCAAAAAAAAAAGAAAAACAAAGTCACGGCCATGCTGATCCCTGAAAGCGCCTAGTCAAGTGTGAAAAATAAAGGGAGGCAATGACTTTTAGTGGCGACAGAAAAAGCGCAGACAGAGAGGGGCGGCGAAGCTTCAGAGGGACTGTTTGACTATGCAAAGCTGCTTGGTTAAGTGATTCAACAACTTGGACCAATGTATGGACTCACTCCATAAATCTAGCCCCTGAGCGTGATTTGTGTGTTTGTGTGTGTTTGGGTCACTTGAGTTACCGTGGAGTCCCCCCCCCCCTCAGGGTCACAATCATGGGGTTGGAGTTCAGAGGTTGTCAGTGAAGCGGACGAGGAAGGTGGGCCGACAAGCTTGAGAAAATCTTTACAGACATGGCGGTATAAATCAGTCATGGTGTAACTCTTGCCTCAGGAGTCAAAACATGCGTCTGCTGGAACTCAAATCGACACTTGATGATATTTATGTGTGGGTAATGGAATGCTTAGGATCAGGACTGCTTCAATGTTGCAATTTTAATGGCCACAATTTACAGATCTCAGACCTTGTAGCTAATCTGAAGATCTGAACTTTTAAACATGCATTGTAAATCTAATCACAGTTGCAAGAACTAGTTGCACAATTGCAACTAGTTTTCATATGTTATTCAGCCCTACTTGCTATGTCAGGTTTTTGTTGTACTTCTCAATCTCTAAATCTTACATTACTCTGCAATTATGCAGAGATACAAATGCACCAGAGTTGATGTGTTGGCAAAAAGGCCAGATAAAGTCATATTCATCAATTTTTTTTACCCACTCCTGCTACGTTTGTCAAACTTAAGCAGATTCACAGATGTTCTTTGCTGTGAAACCTTGACCGCTTTGAGTTGTGCACTGAGCTGGGGGCAGCCAACAAGAGGCCTTTGTCCCCTATCAGCCCGTCCCTCTCAGGTTGGCTCCTCTATCAGCAGAGACACCAGATAACCAGACTCTGTTCGGCCAGGGGTAATAATGCCCTGTCTATATGGTGCAATTTAAGTTGATAGGCGAAAGAGTCGATATGTAAGTCAATAGTGATTTATCAATACTAAAGGTTTTTAGATCTAATACAACCATTATCATTTATTCTTGTGTTTTATGGTGGGACTGCATTAGGTCATTTCAAACAGTTGTGTCACTGGCCTTAAAAACATGTATTTCATTTGACAGATTTAGAGTTTGAGCGCAGCCCTGCCACAGTGATCTCATCTCTGGGGAGGCCTGTGATGATGCAGTGTACTCTGAAGGGGGCGGGGGGCGAGGAGGAGGACCCCCCTGACGTGCTGTGGCTTCACAGGGGAGAGCCCCTTCAGTTGGCAGACACTACCCAGTCCCAGGTGCACACGGGACGCCACACCTGGACCATCATGAGCACCCTCAGGTGAGAGCACTCAGCATTGGCACTCTATATATGTTTGGTATTTCTGCATTTAGGTTAAAAGAACAGTGGGATGCAGGTTTTAGAAGGGTTTAAGAATGAACTTAAGAACTTACACACGAAGACCTAGACACATTGGGTTCAGCGTTAAATTCCCTTTCAGACACACAAATATTTACATTTAACAAGTAATGTACGTTGAAATATTAGGTGATCTGTAAGGATAACAAGCTTGCCCTGTTTGATTTTTTTCTTTCATCCCTGCTCTTTACTCTAAAACTAAACAGGATTGAGAAAGTCCAGCTGACTGACATGGGCTCATACCAATGCGCTGTCTTCATCGAAGCTGAGCAGGCCTTTTCCGATGAGGGAAGCATTCAATTGGAGGGTGAGTTTATCTAGTAGTGCCTGTACTTTCATGCAGCATACAAAAACATATCCATGAATCCATTTATTTACTTTCTGCAGGTCTACCTCATTTCTCTGTGGAACCTCAGCACATGTCTATAGTGGCTAATGTGTCTGTGAGCCTGCACTGTGTCGCCCATGGGCCCCCTGAGCCGGTTCGGGTCATTTGGCTACAGGACGGGGTCCCCCTCAACGCCTTAAGTGACCCAGTGGCACTGTCCCCCTCGACACTCAATATTACAGGTGCCCCCTTTATGGTCTTACACTTGCACAGATGTGTTGCATGTCTTTTTTTGTGAGGTTCTTGCTTCTTGCCTCTTGATTTAGAGCTGAGGTAGAGCGCCAGGTGCTCTTTTGTGTTTTGTCATTGGGGATGGATAAAGGCAGATGACAAAATAGGCAAGTGACAATTACATAAACACAATACTAAACAAAGGAATGCCTCAAAAGAAAGAAGCAAAGGATTCGCTGTTTGCCTCAAAGCAAACATCTGTGTTGTGCCAGCTCACAAACTGCTGTGAAGTCCAGCGGTCGACCCACATGGATGAGTCACAGAGGAAGGAGTGAGCAAGAGGCAGCAGCAGAGAGTGGGGCTAAAGTTTTGACTCATTGGAGCAGGTTGGCGCTGACCAGGCCCCTTTGACGGTAACCTTTGCTCATGTCCCAGGAATGGACAGCTGTACTGGCACACCACAAAAACAAAACTTCAAAGAAAAAGATAATCACTATCAATAAAATGGAGACATTGTACAAACCATGCACTGGGTGTGAGATTCAAACGGATGCAACTATCCTACATTTTCCACAAATCACAAGGATGTGTTTTAAAAATAGTTGCAATAAAATAACTGTTTTTGTTGTTGTGTTGCAAAAATAGAACAATGGTTGCAGGTTCAGAAACACATAAGCTCTTCCAGTTTTCCAGGGACATGAGCTGTATCGCACCAAACAAAGCATCGTAGCCCTAACCCCCTTTAGGATCTACCTGTCAGTTCTTTTGACAGCATTTGCAAGACTTTTTTAGACTTTGCACCCAAAGTTGTAAAGTCAGCACTCAACTTTCACTCAGACCTTGTTTCAAAGTTACGCCAGCTTCTTTGCAGATTTGTAACAGTCAGGTGTGATTTTTAGCTATTCCAGAGATATTTGCTCCGGCGGCAAGTTCACAATCTCAGAATTACAGTTCGAATGGACACAATTGCTGAATCATAAAGGCAGCATTTGTTTAGGAAATATGCTCTCGGGCGGCACGGTAGCACAGCAGTTAGTGCTCGTGCTTCATAGCTAGAAGGTCGCAGGTTCGATTCCCACCTAGATGGGGCCTTTCTGTGTGGAGTTTGCATGTTCTCCCCGTGTCTGCATAGGTTTCCTGTGATCCGCTTTCCCCTACCACTAAAAACACGTACAGCAAAAAATCCTCCAGCCAGGTGATTCTGACCATCAGCCTGGCTCCACATCTGGAGATGGATCCCTCCTGTAAGTGGGTGGTACTGCTGCCGCCCAATGCCCAATACACCGCTGGGACGACTTACGGGTCGTCCCAGCGGTGTCGAAGGATGAGTCAAATGCAGAGGATAAATTTCAATGTACAGTTGTTTTATAGTGACAAATAAAGAACCTTAACCTTAACCTTAAACAGTCTGGTCTGGCCCACTTTCAATGTCCCATAATAAGTAAATAATATTAGGCTTACTGTGACACACCCACAAATGCAACATAGGCTACACAGCGACATGCACTCTCACTGAGGATGCCCTGCCTAAAACATAATTATTACAGAGAAGTCCTGTTGTCTTTGCAGTTCTTAAGTGTAGCCTTTAGAGCAGTGTCAAAACTGTGGTAGAATCGAGTTCAACAGCTAAGATTGGGGGTTTAAGTACTTGCATATTAAGTAGCCATGTGCTTCTGGTGTGCACTGAGGTTCAGGCCTTCAATATAATACAATAGAGCTGGAAAGGCTTTTGCTGCCAATAGGGATGAACACAGTGAGAGTTATAATACTCTACCATGCTACAGGCTTTTATCAGTGTTAAAGCCCGAGAAGTGTTAATGCTCCTGGTTGTGCGTAAAACTTGTTAAGAAACATCATTATTTGACATTTTTGCAAAGTTGTTCAGCCCAAGTTGCTTGAAATGAGCCATGACTCTTGGCTGATAGAAAGTGATGTAATCCTGGCTAGAGATCCTCACACAGTCAGTGGTCACTTCCGCCCCTTTCCCTGTGCCATAACTCAATGCCAAACAGTGCCGGCTCGGTCCTGTTCTGTCCCGAACACAATGGCGGCATGTGTCAGTGGAGCCGGCAGCCGCGCACAGCAGATTTGTGCCTGAGCCTGTGTTTGTGACTGCTGTGACAGAGTGCAGGGGTCACGTGTCTGTGTGGAGCAGGGCAGTGGTGGAATGTGTGAGTGAGCCGTGAGTCACTGAGGTCCACTCTCTCTGCTCTCTGTCACTGTACGTCCATGTGTTTAGCCCTTTACAGTAAGCAGCCTCCGCCTTTTTGACATGGGCACAAACTCAGATGTTTTTATCCACCACATGGTTCTTTGTGACATGACGCCTTCTGTTCCGTCATTACAACTTAATAAAATACTGATATATTAGGCGCTTGCATGATCTCACTCTCATATAATTGCTTTGAATGTATCTTTAAAAAGAAATGAATGACTAAATGTAATATTGTGCCATTCAGGACTAAACAGAACCAGCTCCTTTTCCTGTGAGGCCCATAATCGCAAGGGCGTCGCCACCTCGGGCTCAGGTGTCATCACTGGTGGGTGTCTCTCCTACTCTTACACTGTGTTTGTTGTCATTTTTTTTTGTCCTATAAGTGTCTTTTCCTGTTTCTTTTAGTGCTCCCAGCTCAACCTCAGAACCTCAGAGCAGAGGAGCTCACTCAGGACAGCCTGCGTGTGACCTGGCAGCCAGGGTTTGGAGGCGATTACCCCATAATCCACTGCTCTGTTCAGGTGAGACAATACAATGCAACTCAGGCAAATGAGAAAAGTCAATACAAAGACCTAAAGGGAAACCGCTATTTTAAATGAGACAAAAAGAGTATTTGAGGACTGGGAGCTCCTTTTTAAAAGAATAAGACAAAGCTTTTCTTTTCTTCAAACTCACCCCAGGCCCCTCCCTTTTCAATCCGCGTACTACTGGATCATGTTTCAGTTTGGGAGAGTGGCCTCCTGGACTAACCCGGCACCACTCCCTCTCTCCCCGACTCTGCCACTAACTCAGTTCTGAATAATTTCTCCTGGAAGAGGCACAACCAGAGCACCACCCTAAAACGTCTGGTTCTAATAAAGCTGCCCCTCATACCTCGAAGGCCCCCCTCCCCTCTTGCTCCCTCTCGTTTTTTGGCTCAACCCTCTGCAGCACTGCACCCTCGCTGGGGAACAGGGAGAGGGGCTGGCCTCAATAAAATGGGGCAAACGTGAATGTTAATGGATCATTGTGTAGACAAAAGAAATATGGAAAAACGTGAACAAAGCCAAGCTATCCCTCTTTGAAAAGGTCCAAGATGAGAGTTACTCACTGCTCAGCCAGTAATAAAGCTGTAATAGATTATCATCAAAACAATAGTAAGTTTGTTTTAAATGTAAGTTTCCATAATGACTGTACTGTCGGATGCCCTTCCTTTAATGCAAACTTTGGACTGGCCCAAAAAGTACTTATGGCTCTAATGTGCACATAATTGCAATCATCAAACAAAAACAAAAAGAAATTGCTTTAAGTTATGTGTTATAAATGCACTGTACAATGGCCTAGGGGAATAGGTTGCAGATTATGGCACCTTGCATTCTCCATCGTTGTGATTTTGAGTCAGAACTCTGACTATTTGCTCAGTGTCTCTCACTGCTCTTCACCCCCATTTCACTCTTGACTGTCCAATCCAATAAATCTAAAGGGGCCTAAAAGGTGCTTTGTAAATAAGCAACCAGTTGGTAATAATCTTTAGCTAGTGCCTGAAAGCATGAGTAATTCTAAAGTATTACAAGAATGTCAGTAATACATGTAGACAGATTTACGAGTAAAAGAAGAAAAGACATTAGCAAAGAATGTTGAACTTAAAACAAAGTTGCAAATGGTCCTGAAAGCTGTTTTTTTTACTTTGAGCAATGCATTGGGAATGCTGGTTGGAGTGTGACTCACAGATGACTGTTTCAATTGAATTAGCCGCACTTTGTGTTTACGCTTAGATAGTGATTCACTGCGCCCGGAAGGACTGTCTATGCTCCACTCTCATTCACAGCACCTCATATGGACCGACCCAACTGCTCCTGCCACTTTAGCACTTTTGTGTCCAAACCCATTGTTGAAGCTGGTTATTCCAGCTACTCCTAACACACTAGACTTACCTGTTTGCGAGACTGCGGCAGGTTTTCTGTGCAGCTTACCTTGGAGGCGCTATCTGTGGCCAAAACAGCAACTTTAATGTGGTTCATGAATTGCTGTAATGACACATTTTTGGCTCCATGTTCCTCTTTAAAAGTGTTAACAACAGAGGCTAGTGCAGAGGCAGCAGTTTCCCAGCTGTAATCTTTGGTTTAGGAGTGTTGTTTTGAATGCACCTTGCTGAGTTTGGCTCATGTTGAAAGCAGAAATGATGCATTAGGCTATTTAGGCTGTTACACCTTAAGACCTCTGCTTTTAGACTATTTCAATCACAGCATGGCCTAGTGTACAGCACAACAGGACTTTTGTATAAAATGCTAAAATGGAAAAGATCAGTCAGCCAGAAAATAAGAATGCAGTTCTGAACGTCAAATGCTTTTTTGACTGCCCTGATCACAGTAAATCTTTGCACACTTGGGATTTGCTGTAGGGGCTCTGGAGGGTAAAGGAAAGAATAACATTTTTACTGTAAAATATACCGATAGATGCCTTTTATCTTTCAGGCCAAACTTGCAACGCAGGCCTTCGCGGCTGGACCCGATCACATGATCCACAATCAGAACGTGAATATCCCCCCTGCCTCTCACCTGATCGGGGACCTGGAGCCCCACAGCCTGTATGCAGTCAGGGTGTCCTGCCACAGCAGCCAGGGGGTGTCTGAGTGGTCGCCCTGGGTGGAAATGCACACCAGAGAAGGAGGTGAGATTCCGGACTGTTGCGTATGTTGTGTGACAGTGAACTCACGTGTGTCTCAGTCGATTATCTGCCTCTCACGGGTGAAGTTCAAGTCTGAAAATAAGACTGAAGTGTTCTTATCGAATGCTTTAGATGCAGTGAACTAGGCCAAATGTTGTACGTTTCTTTTTGACTGTAAGATATCAGCTGGAGTGTTTGTGGTTAGTGTTGTGATGGCATTTTCTGTAAGGTTTAGTGATGACTTGTGGAAGGAATAATGTCATATTTTTATTCTAGAGCACCATTTGGAGACACAACCATAGTACTTCCATAGGAGATGAACAGTCTGCTTGATGCATGGCTTGTTTAGTGCATAAACTATATATTTTCATAAAACGACATGACATAAAGAATCATTTTACTTAAACCTGCTGTTGCTCATTAAACTGCCTCCCGCTCTGTGTGTATAACAATTGCCAGACCCATGTTGCTTTACTTCACCGCTTAAATGTAAACCTAAACGGCAGAGGGTACAGCATCACTGACAGTGTGCATAGATGGAGAGCAAGAGGCACTGGGAGGGCGAGCGACTCCCTCCAAACGACTGCTTGAGTTTATACAGAGGTGGGATTTTCCATGCCAGCTCATGCTCCTCTCTCTCAGCCCGTGGACAGGAATGGAAACAGCTTATGGGGGAAGATATGTTGGTGGACGAATACGGGGCGAGTCGTGTTTGAGTTATGATTTTTAATAAGCGAGTTTCCCATAAACAGAAAGGCAGAAGTATGTAACGTGTACAGTTAGTAAAAAACACACACAGGTCACTTTTGTTTATGGAATAAGTTTCATTTCAGTAAAAAAACGCACACATTTTGACATATTGTTCAACTTCCCCTGTTGTAGAGTTCATGAAGCTGTTGGGTGTAAAGCAGAAAGAGGAGAGGTACATTCTGGACGATCTTTGTTTCTGGGATGTCAACTTTAACCAAACGTTCAGTTCATTTTTTTCTATCTTTGTTGAAATGGCCAAGAGATCGTTTGTTTCTTATTACTCCGTCTTGTAGAAATGTGCTTTGCTATCTCTTACATGTGTCATCCTGGCACGGACTTCCCCATCCATCACCCCTCCTTAATTCCTATGTGTATTTCACTTCATAGCTGCATTTTTGTCAGCCCCATTCCCATAGAGTTCTGTAATGACGTTCGAGAGCACTGGAAAAAGTAGCATTTCTTTTCCACACCGCGCACAAACATCAAGTGGACTTTGTTTTCCCGCTTTCCAAACAAGTGCGACAAGTTTTGCTCTGCTGCTGTGTCCTTTCATTTGTTGACCTCAAATGACCTGTAATGTCTCTTTCCAAGACGCTCGCTGGTCACTGTGGGAAAAAAGTGGGTTGTTGGTGGGTGCAGGGGAAGGAATAGATGGGGGGGGGAAGGGCCGGCTTTGTGAAAACACTCGTGCAGCTATTTTCCCAAAGCCCGTTGTGATCCCAAAAGAAGGAGAGCACAGAGAGAGACGGAGAGGGAGGGGCGCTGTCTGCTGGGGGGGAGAGGAAGCAAGGTGACCCTCGTGGCCCAGACGCTATCAGTCCTAGACATGTTCAGCAAACACCAAGTGTTAGGCTTGAGAGGTTTGAAAATAACTACTTCTATACTACAAATTCTTAAAGCCATACTGCATTTATTTAATTTTTATGGGTGACACGTTTCTAACAACAAAAACATGTCTTTACTGTAAGGGGGCTCGCCTCTGCTCATACCTCACTCATAACTGTACTGTGAGTTTGCAATGTCTAACCTGGAATATTCCACCTTGGGGCTTTAAGAAACGGCAACACTTTACTTTAGAGCACAATGATACCATCGTAAAAGGGTGGACATAGTTCAACTTGTACAGTATATAAAACAATTACCAACTTACTTTCACTAATTTTCATTGTAGCTCAGGGAAGCTCAGTTTGGGTCGGAGTTAGTTTAGGACTAGAGCTTTTTGGTATGTTTTCTGAATCATCCACACATGTGTTACATTATATATCAGTCGATGCCCCTGAACCAGTTAAAATCTCACCGTCGTTACCGCCTCTGACTCACAGGTATTAATCCTGTTCAATGCTACAATCAGCTAAATCTAACCACATTCATTTGTCTACTCATGGTACTTAGTCAATGGACTATTTTACAGTGAAAAGTGATTGTACACGTGCTTTTAAGTTGTGACACATTTGATATCACTGACACTAATGCTGTTCCCATCTGAGGAACACTAAGGAGTAAGGTCTGTTTTCATTTATGGTGAAAGACATAGTTCTGAGTCATAGATGTTCTCCATCATGACCCCTTTCCTTATAAACGTTGACTCATATGAACAATAGCATTCAAATGTATTAGGACAACTCTCACTCTGGTCTACAAATAGTGTCACATAACAGAATGTGTAACAGTATCTTTCGGAGGATGCAGATGTAAACTTCTGCTGGTTAAACAATTGGCAAGAAGTGTTGTTTTCTCAGCTTTGAGACGCTTTTATGTGGAAGACAAAGAACTTTAAAACATTTCGTTTTAACAGCCAACACAATATTTGACTTATTTAATATAGAAAAGGCCATTTTAGCATGTTTAGTTATGACCTTGTTGCTGTGCAGCTCTTTATTTTCCAGCAGGATTTTAAACTCAGAAGACAGCAGAAAATGAGTATTGTATAGTTTTGTTTTTGTTTTTTTGTGATTCTGATTAGAAATTCTACATACTTTGTATGATTTTTGATTTTTGTTCTCTGGTGCTACTGTCCAGTATTTACTGTGCTGTGCATTTGATTTTATCCTAGGGACTAGGATTATTGTTATTTTTATACTCACTACTGCCACCTCAGGTCTTACTGCAGTTAACTGCAGTTTCTATATTAAAGTCATGCATGACGGAAATTCGGCAACTGACGAATTAACAACTGACAGTGACAGTACAGGATTTTAGAGGCAGTTGTGGTGAATAGGTCTGGGCTCATTCTACACATTAAGACATGGCTGGAACATGTAGAGGGAGGAAAATGCATAATTTTAACATTTTTAAACTCTTTATAGTCCCTTTAAGCTTCCTTGTAATGGATCACTTTGGTGTTGACAATTTTATTATTTACACAAATATAGGAAGGCCCCAAAACGCCTGCATATTTCACTGTTTAATATTGGCTTTTTCAAAGTACCGGTAGGCCTACACAGACTGCACCGCTGTATGTTGTATTCCGTGGTTGTAACAGGTCAAATTTAACAAAAGAGTGAAATGTTTAATTGTTTATATTTTGCGGCTCCAAACTATTTTTCTTTGGAGTAAGAGGGGGCAAAATGGCTCTTTTTATAATGAAGGTTACTGACCCCTGCCCTAGAGGCTGTAAATCTGTCTGGGGTAGTTGTAAATACTGAATTGGCAATGACAGATTGCTTATAAGGTAGATGCAGTTGTGATTTTGGGAAACTGTTGGGAAAAACATTTGGAAAATTGCATTTGCAATTTGCACACTAATTACTCTGTTGTAATACAAACTAACTAGAGATCTGTGGTGGTGTTGGTTGGTTTGTGTTTTTGTTGTTTTTATTCAAACCAATCTAAAGAATTGATCAGGTTTAATTGCTCTCGTCTGGATTAAAACGCTAAACAGGCCACATGTGACCCCTACCAGGCCTTCATTTGCCCACCTCTACTTTTGAGCGATGCCGAGATTGAAGATTCACATGTAGAAGATAGAAAGGCTTTCGCAAAGAGGTGACTTGAGGTTGGCGATCTTGGAAAATGTCGGCAACAAAGAGAGGAGGGGAAGCAGTGAAGAAGAAAGGGAGTGCGTGTGCGCTGGGTGACGGAACGAAGGTGGAGACTTCGATTCTGGGGTTGTTTTTGTTGCTGCTGACTGAACAGGGACCACATGTGGAAACAATCAGCTTCGAAACGCTTCCTGATAACATCATCCATATAGACTGGGTCGTGTTTCTCCAACTCACACTGTATGTATGTGCAAAAGCTCGTTATAGACTTTTTCACCTCCCCGGGAAAAAGAAAAAAGTTTGACAACCAGACAAAGGGGCCCCAACTCCGTCTCTGGCTGTTGCAAAAGCTCAGTGAGTGGAATGTAGAGCTTTGCAATACTAATCTCTCACAAACAAAAATTCCTCAGACTATTTCAAGCAAAAACATATCTCCTCTGGGTACAGGCTCTGCAACATATTTGTCTAAATTGGCTAAAACTTGGCAGTGACATACAGGATTCAGAAAGAGGAGCACAACCAACACGAATCCTGCCTTATTTGTCTAATGAAGCCATGCAGTGCCCCCTCTGATGTGTTGAGCCCACAGCTGTCACACCCCAAAGGCTTCAGGCTGTCAAAACAACACACGTCTGGCTAACCTACAGCCCACTGGCCTCTGGAAGTGTCCTCCTCTGCTAAATTTAGACTCTGACTCCTACTCCTATCATGGAGAAGACACTGTGCCTAAAGTCAAATGCCTTACAGTAATATGTTTTTAATGTTCTTTGTTTGTTTCAGTGCCAGAAAATCCACCGGTGAATGTGAGCGCGGTGCTTAATGGGACAGACGTGCTCATGACATGGCAGGAGCCCCCAGGGAAGATCAA
The DNA here is from genome assembly GCF_951799975.1 of Gobius niger. Taxonomy (NCBI): domain Eukaryota; kingdom Metazoa; phylum Chordata; class Actinopteri; order Gobiiformes; family Gobiidae; genus Gobius; species Gobius niger. The sequence goes on from NC_136852.1 coordinate 19,930,616, forward strand.
TGGAGAACTGCAGGGCTATATGGTGGAGTACAGCACCCCGGCCCAGCAACAGGTTAGTGTGAGGCTATCAAACTGTGCACTTGTGAGCCCATCATTTTTAGACCTGGGAATTCAGCAAATAGCAGCAGGGCTTTAACCTCTTAGCCCCCGCCTTAACCAAGTGCATTTTCTCCAGTTCATTTTTACCCAAATCTAAAAGGTTGCAGCCTTTAGGCCAGTGTAACGCCTCATTTGAAAGCTAAGACCTGCAAAACTCATTTAAACGGATCTTTTCCCTCATGTTGTTGGAATTTTGTTTTCTTTGCTTTTTTATTGCGTTTTCATCGCGTTTTTGTCCGTTTTTCACCGCACTGTCACATTTTCATCACTTTTCTGTTACTCCTTTGTTGCGTTGTTGTCACTTTTCTGTTGTGCTTGTTTGTGATATTTTTGTCACTTTATCATCACCTTTTTGCCATGTGTTTCTCGCTCTTTTGTTGCATTTTCATCCTTGCTTTCATCTCACTTTGTCGCTCTTTTGACACTTTTTTCCAAGAAACCTTTAGATTTGGGCAAAGCCAAACTGGAGAAAATGTGCTTGGTTCCGCTGGGGGTTAAGAGGTTAAAGAATATTCATATTTTCAACCAAGCCATTGAATGTTTAACCTTATACTATTCACTCTGTTTTTTGTAGATCACTGTGGAGACTGGCCTGGACACAGAGCTGTCCATCAACCTCTCTGCCCCTCTGTCCAATGTGACTTTTCGACTTTGCGCCTACACAGGAGCAGGCCCCGGACCCTGGACCCCCACCCAGACTCTCATGCTCATCACGCCAGGTTAGGGGGCCGCAATTTATACATGGTGTAAAAAAAAAAAAGTGCTTGCAAAATGTTAATTCTTTTCCTCTCTTTCACTTCTACAGAAATGGAGGGAATGAAAGGTGAGTTAAGTTCTTGCTTGCCGTTATTTGACCGCTATGTTCTTTCTTGACCTCTTTAAATGCCTTATTGTCAGTAATGGGAAGTGAGATCAGTGTTTTTCACCGCACAACTTCCCTTTCTTATTTTCTGTCCCTGGTTCCTCTGTGAGACTGCCAGTTCCTTCCTGAGTATCTGATAAAAAGGAAGAAAGAGAGAAAGGAGAAGATGTTCATAAGGAGGGGGGTTATCGGGAGGCTGGGGGGAGGGGGGGGGTTGACTGAGGCGACGCGTCATAAATATTTATCACAGGCCCGGAACAGTGCTACATCTTTGTTTGCTTAGTCTGACAATTGAAACAACAAGAGACAGAAACGGTGAGGGAGACGGGGGGGGGGGGGGGGGGGAGTAGGGGGAGGGAATAGTGAGAAAGTTACAGACAAACAGTGGGTGGAGGAGGCTGTGGGAGACTGGAAATAAATGTAATGTTGCCAGTGGGACAACTCTACTCACGTATTTACAGCTGCGGAAAAGGACTCCTATATTTAGAACGTGGAGTTTGGTTTTCGTCCGACCAAGGCAAGTCAGCGCCACCACATAAACACATACACAGTCATAACAATGCTATAATTTACAGCATGTCCACCTAAGAGCGACAGTGAGAAACTGATAAAGGCTGAAAAATGAACTGAAAACCACATTTCAATAATCTTATATAATTGTATGTATTAATACAAGTGTTAATGGGATGATTGGGGGGGGGTCTTTCATCTCCCCCTGGTGTCTCAGGCCAGAAAACCACAATTGCAACTTTCCAGCACCGGGTCGGAGGCGCAAGACACACTAATAGAATTACGAAAAGAAGCTAATAGGCTAACGGGCAAAGCTAACTGCGGGCTAGCGCCACTTAAACAGTATTTACATCCAGGTTTGAGTGAAAAAAATGATCTCCATTGTGTCATTGGATGTACAATATCCCTCTCTCCCTTTGTCTTTTCTGTCAGCAAAGTATTTACTCTCACGGGCAATTAATGACTAAAAAAAAAAGCTTTAACCCATTTTCTCCAGATCAGTTTGACCCACATCTAAAAGCTTCTCGGTGCCGGTGAAAGACCTACGAAACTGATCCTAACTTTTTTGTCACATTTTTAATACGTTTTTGACCTGTTTTCTGAGTGTTTTCGCTCACTTTTTCGTCACATTTTTGTCCCTTTTTTGTCCCTTTTTTGTCAGTCTTGTTGATTTTGTGTTGCTTTTTCATCACTCTTTAGTCGTGGGTTTGTCGCTTTTTATTATTGTGTTATTGTTGCTTCTGTCGCTCTTTTGCTTTAGATTTAGGTAATGCCAAACTGGAGAAAATGCACTGGGTTCAGGTGGGGGTTACGGTGTTAAACCAGTTCAAAATCAGGTTCATAGCAGGTGCAGAAAACAAGAAACCAAGTTGATGGGATATTACAATATTGTGTGAGTGCTAGATGAGAAAAATTCCCTGAAAAGATGAATTGCCAACATTACTCAGGCTTCCACCTCCACCTGTTTTTGGCTAAATAACTGCACTTTTCCCCAGTACTAATCTTGTTACTAAAAACACTGTTCTAGCCTTACACCCACATCCTGTTTACTGGTTAATAACCTGTCATCATCCTCCCCCAGGTGAATCTTCGCCCCCGGCTTTTTCCTGGCACTGGTGGTACGTGGTGATGGCCATCGCTGGAGCCGTATCCATCGCTGTGCTCATGGCTGTTTATGTGGCCAAGCTGCGGCGAAAGGAGACGCGCTTCGGGTACGGGACCACGGCTAAAGCTTTGCCAAACCCGAAATCTGCAGTTTTAACATTCCTCTTAGCTAGACGCTCAATTCTGCATGCATTCTGAAGCACTTGGACAGACCAGGAAACATCTGTGCTGAGAGACCACCACTAATTTGGTGAATTATGGACTCCTCAGCTGTGTTTATGCAGTTTAGACCTGAATTATTCGAGCTGTGTACAAATTTACAGTTGCTCAGTTTTATTATGTGGCTTATATGGCCGGACATGATACCATCAAGTAAATATACTATCAAGAACTATTTTGCTGTTTTTTGATTCCTCTGGCTGTAATCATTGGGAAAGCCTTTATTTTCACAATTGTTTACAGTTTTTGGCTTACTTATTTTCTCCTCACTTTTGCCTTGTACTTTTTTTTTCCTCCAGAGAGGCTTTTGAGCCAATGATGGAAAGTGGAGAGTTGGTGGTGAGGTACAGAGCCCGTCGCACGTACAGTCGAAGAACCACAGAAGCAACACGTAAGTCCACTTTAAAGAACAAAAAACAACCCAAAAAGAGCATGTCATCATCGGGGATTTACGACGTGTAGTTATGAGCAGCTCCGAACTTGCCTCTGCCTATGGGCTTCACACTCCAGTACAAAAATGTCACATCAGAACATGCTCGTTCCTGTCGAGGGTAAAATTCCCGTGAGTAGGAGCTGCAGCTGCTGTCATGCAAGGTGATTCTGACGGAGACAGCCATCAAGTTCAAACAGCATAGCGTCAGACTGGTTTGTTTACTTGCAACAAAAGCCGGAATAACAGTCATGCTACACGATCAAAGGAAGTAAGGACGTTACCATTACATAAGTGACAGTTAAATATATGCTAGGCTGTGCGGTTAAATCTATGGTCAATCTCAGTTATCAGCATGGTGCGTTTTAATTGACAGGTGTGTATCCAATCCTGTGGTGGTTACAGCGTATTGTTTCTTGTGGAGGAATCAAATTAAAATGAATCATTTGTTGTTAAAGCTGCTTTTGAATCACACTGGCATAGAGCCTGTAAGCTCTCCAGTCAATTTGCTTTAAGATTTGGATGTAAATAATTGTTAACCCTAACCCCGAAGTTAAGTAGTTAAAAGTTTGTTGTTTTTTTGCTATTGCACTACACGAACGAACTAAGCTCACAAAGAAGCAAATTGTACTTACTTAACTGAACTACTGAAATACAATTCTCTTCTCCCCCATCACTGTTTAATCTCATTTAAGCGGTGGATACTCAATATGTGTAAAGACCTCCTGTGCAGGCCTTAACTTGCAAAGAGGCCAAGTGAAAAACCAGCCCCCAAATGTGTCAAATAGGTAAAACGAGAGGGCTGAGATGTGTAGATAACATGCGCTCTGAGTGAATAGGAATTGCTTTGGGGAATAGACAAAAGGGGGTAAGCTCGGAGGGATTTAGGTGGTATTTATGTTGTTGATGTTGACAGGTTCTGCCCAAATTTGAACCTTGAGGCTCTGTGTGTGTTGCGTGGATGCATAGACAGGCTAATAGCTGGTCATGATAACGTGTGTTGGGACATGCCTGTGGACTGAGCGCATTGTTGTCCTGATTGATAGTGGGAGAACAGCAGCTGAGAGGGCTGGAGCGCTGTCCTGTCATAGCCCTGTCCAGATGTGAAAACACAGTGTGCAGAATGGAGCTAAATGTTTTAACCATAAGCTTAAACACTCTGACCTCATATCTTCCTATGCATTATTAGACACACACCTGCAATCTGGGACAGGTCTGACAGTACATATGAAGGGGTTTATTGTTTTGTTTTTGTCAATGTTGATGTTAAAGCTCTCAGTAGGAGTGACGAGATTGAATAGGGTTAGATATGCTGTGCCAGGGACAGCTTTTGTTGAACTCCCAAACGATTTGAAAATTAACAATAAAATAGATATGAAACAGTGAAACAAACAAGCAAATATGATACTCAAATGATCAGTCAGCAGTGAAGCAACAGATGGATAGTTCCCTGTTTTTCTCGGCAAGGATAAACTAAATATGAAAAGTGGAAAAAAGAAAAACCTCAAGGAGAACCACACTGAAGGAGAGATCCGGCTCCCTTGAACAGACAGAAAGGATATAGATAGATCCAGGGCTGATGCCAGTCCATCTGCAGATAGGGCTAAAGGCTGTGGAGCAACTTCCAGTGCTTGCTGGAGCTTCAGGACAGAAGGGCAAAGGCCAAGAGACTTGTCCAGGCAGGAGGGTCTGTGGTTCACATGCCGCTCAGACAGAGATGGGGCTAACTCAGGTCAGTCATCACTGGGGCGTTCTACAGCCAGGTATCTGAAACAGCAGTAGCCACTCCCCAGAAGTGAGTGGAGCAGGGAGACAAATTGTGAATTGCAATGAGCTGTCTAGTTCATATAAATATTGCACTAGTTTTTGAAGGCATAGGAGGTACAGTAAGAAGAGCATAGGGCTCAGTGCACCATACGTCCCCTAGACTGTGTGTTTAGATCTGTCCTGAGAAGTCTGAAGGATAAATGAGATGGGTTTGACATGATAGTAAACATTTTGAGTGTCAGGAGGTGCAGGGGAAGATTTAAAAGATGGATATTGGGAAGAGTTTTGTGGATGTTGTGTTTGATGATAAGAAGGGAGAAGAGGAGTGGATAAGGTGGCCACAGTAGAAAAATACACTTAGTTACACAACAGTGAAAGCATCGTTTTGTTTTTGCGGTGTGGTTTTCGGAAAGTCCTCGTGGAAGTCAGTGCTTTTTTTTTTCTTTCTCTTTCTTTCTTGCATCACCAACAATATGTGTTGTCTTGTTTTCCAGTGAACAGCCTGGGCATCAGTGACGAGCTGAAGCAGAAGCTGCAGGATGTCATGGTGGACAGGCACAAACTGACTCTGGGAAAGACCCTGGGAGAAGGTGGGGCCTGACTTTGCGCTCATAACATTTTTGGGAAACTGGAGGAGGCTGTGTCTGTGAAAGTGCTGGGAGTGCCTGACAAACAGCAGCTTGAAAACATAGCACACAGACAGCCCTCTTCTATGATTGTTTTTGCCTGAACAACTAACCATTAAATATGTTATTAACATTTTATCACCATTGATTTTGATCTCTTCACATATACAGTTTTAACATGTTTTAACAATATTTTTCCAATATTCTGGAGCATTTGACCTGAATTTGAAGTGCTTTTGTTGCTTGTTTTTAGGCGAGTTTGGCTCTGTGATGGAGGGGCTGCTCACTCAAGAGGAGTCTGTTCTCAAAGTGGCTGTGAAGACGATGAAGAGTGAGTAGAGTCACAGCGTTACAAAGAGTGTCTTCTTTTTGGAAAACACTGTCCGGTTCATAAGCAGCACTCCAATGTGACAAACGATGAGGTCTTGGAGGGCAGCCATCTGACTTTATGATCAGTAAATGAGAACTCAGTCTGTGTGAAGTGATTGCACAGAACTTCCAACAAAACATTAACTTGTGTCTTGTCTTAGTTGCCATCTGCACACGCTCAGAAATGGAAGATTTTCTGCGCGAGGCGGCCTGCATGAAGGAGTTTGACCATCCCAATGTCATGAGACTCTTAGGTAAATCCCCACACTTAATTCTTGATTTCATTATAAAAATAAAATAAAATAAATAGTATTAATATTTTGTATTGCTTGTACAACAGATAATATCAGTGAAGCTAAAGTCAATTAGATTTGATATGTTTTTGCACTAAAATAGATCTGACCGTGGAAATGACTATTATGCAAAGAGAATCCTTTTTCAATGTCCATTCCCTTTTTTTGAAAGACAAACTCTCCAAAAGACCCATGCATATTTTAAGCATGCATCAGCACCGTTGAACTGATAGCACACAGGATTTATGCGTCTTTCGGTGTATTTTTATCCACTTATCTTAATGCGGAGCCTGTGTATTTGTTCAGGTGTGTGTCTGCAGACCGTGGAGAGTGAAGGCTACCCGTCTCCCGTGGTGATCCTGCCCTACATGAAGCACGGGGACCTGCACAGCTATCTGCTCTACTCCCGGCTCGGCGACTGCCCCGTGGTGAGTCCAATCGCTGTAACAATCAAAAACGCCTAATCTGCTGCACGCTCCCTGCACAAACACAACCTGCACTTTATTGGACTTCCACTGCTCAGTAGAACGGGATCCAAAGGTGAGCGGCATTTGTCCCGACCACGCCTTTTGAACTACTTCTGCAGGTTAAATGCTAAAGATACTAAACAGAGACAAGGAAGCTCCATCATTGCAGGAAAAACAGGTGGAAAAATGAAACCTCGAAACACTACTCTCTCACCACGTTTGACAAATAGTGCAGAGATCCTCTTGGTAATGGGGTAAAGGCACTTTCCAATAAGACGTCATATCCTCACAATAGCATACTCCTGGTTCATTTGCAAACTTGGATACCTACCAAATATAAATCATTTCGTCCCCAGCCCATTACTGGCCTCTTGTGGGGTTAAACAACAGCACAGAATTTAGTGTAATGCATTAGCAGTGAAGTCACTTTTGGATGGAAAAGTATTTTACGCTGTAAGTCCCTGCAGAGAGTGACTCAAGATGCACTGAGTTAATCAAAACAAGACTAAACTGTTCCATGGATTTGGCAAACAGTAAGAAACACAATAGAACTGAACCCTGATCTTCCCATAGGATCTGTGTGTTAAAGCGAGGGCAGCCAGTTCACCCTCCCTCCGTGTACAACACCCCCAGCGCCCTCTGCTGTCGAGATGTATTCGTCCAGTCTGATGTCTAATTGTGACCACTCTCTCTGTTGTCCGGCAGTACCTTCCCTCTCAGATGCTGGTGAAGTTTATGACCGATATTGCCCGAGGGATGGAGTACCTCAGCGGCAAGAACTTTATCCACAGAGACCTCGCCGCTCGCAACTGCATGTAAGCGACACACTGTCTGTTTCACTTCCTCCAAGTGTTCCTGCTCCTCTTTCTGTTCCGAACTCATGGGATGTGCATGTAGCATATTCATTCAAATCTGAAATAAACACGCAAAATAAATGAGGAAGGGCACGCACTTTCTGTAGTGACAGTTCTCATTTAAATCTGCAATTCTGAGAAAATGTTTTAAGCGGATGCATGGTGGGTAAAAAAAACACACTCTTTAATTATATATTTTCTGATTGGTGGCAACTTAATTTAGACTCTGATTCTGTTTTGACAATGAGAAGACCATAACATAACCAGTTTCCTGCTGATACATTACAGTTTTCTGTACTTTGCTTTTTAACAACTTTAATTCACAAAACTAGAGTTAAGGGTGTAGCTAAGCTGGTTCGTCATTGTTTTAGGTTGAATGAGGCCATGAACGTATGTGTAGCAGACTTTGGCCTCTCTAAAAAGATCTACAATGGCGATTACTACAGACAGGGCCGGATCTCAAAGATGCCAGTGAAATGGATTGCGATTGAAAGCTTGGCGGACCGTGTCTACACTACTAAGAGCGATGTTGTAAGTGTTCTTGTATTTGCATATCATTAACTGTTTGTTCTCACGGCATTGTTCACATAAAACATTGTATGATTTCAGTGGTCATTTGGAGTGACGATGTGGGAGATTGCCACTAGGGGGCAGACTCCGTATCCTGGAGTGGAGAACAGTGAGATCTATGATTACTTGAGACAGGGCAACCGTCTCAAACAGCCTCCGGACTGTCTGGACAGCATGTGAGTCTCTCCCCCTTTTCCTTAAATTACAAATAAAAGGACATATAGGCTATGTCTACATTAATACAGTTTAATGTAGCTATATACATATGATTGACCTAGCTTATAGGATGGAATATAAAGAAATACTGTAAAATATGTTTTTTTTAAAATAAAAAAAACCCTGTCTTTGCTCTGTGTGGTGATACTTTTCATCTGCAGATAGTTTTCTTTATAAAGAAAATAAACAATCTGTACCTATATAATATCCAAGTAGTTTCAAATTAATTCTTTGGTATATAAAACCGAGTTGTTTAAACATATAGAAACACAGACTTCAAGGAATTTTAGATTGCCTTTTTGTCTGTACAATTTATAAAAGCAGCACTGAGGTGATCCATAGTTATAGTTATACATTATTGACTGTATTTTATTTTGGGACACATCTTCTTTACATAAGCAAAAAAAAAAAGAAGAGTTTAGTGTGTGGATATGATCAACAATCTTCTCAATCTTTTCCCTCTCCAGCTACACCATGATGTTCTCGTGCTGGCTGCTGAGTCCCAAAGACCGTCCCTCCTTTGAGACTTTGCGCTGTGAGCTGGAGAAGGCCCTGGACGATCTGCCGGACCCCCAGGACCCAGACGAGATCCTGTATGTCAACATGGAGGAGTCGTCCATGGAGCTGGGAGCAGTGGGTGGCCGTGACCCCACTATGGGCCCCTCCCCGCTGTGTCTGAAAGGCCTGGACTCTGTCACCACTGTGGAGGTGCACCACCCGAACCGCTACGTCCTCTGTCCGCAGCACGAGACCAACCGCGCCCTGTGCGATTCCATGGAGAGCTTGGACATGCCCATTTCGTCCTCCACAGCCACGTTGCCCTTACAGCCGTCCTGCCACTCTACACCCAACCTGACTCCCGCCCCCACACCCACCGTGGAGCTGCTAGAGGACAGGGACATGCCCAGGAGAGTCCCCTGGCAGTGATGTCTGACAATGAACAGTTAATGCCAGTGTGCCCGTAACAAGACTGAATTTGTTTACTGTAAAACAACACACAATGTGCCCCATCAATTGCTTTTGCACAAATGTATTTTTACCCACACATCTGCAAACATTCCCCTGAAGTGAGGCCATACACAGATCAGAACATTATGAGCACTTGTGTGACAACACCAGCAATAACTTCCTCCACAATCCAAGCACTGAGCAACAGCAGCATTCAACCGCTGCCTGTTTCACCTCTCGCATGTTCCATCCTTGGACCACTTTTGGCACATACTGACCACTGCAGCGGGTGAACACAAGAAGAGCTTCCATTTTGGAGACAATCTCGTCATATTCTTCTAATAAGTTGTAATACCGCTGGTGCCATTGGTCAATTCTGTAAGTCCCACTGACTGCATGCATTCGAGAGGACGCACTGCCGGACAATCGCAACAGTTTCGAATCCAGCCAGAACACTGCCATAATGCAAAGACACTCAGGAGCTAAAGGACAATACTATGAGTAAGCATTTCCTCAACCATTTTATAGCAACCACGGTTTTAATGACCAATAGGGCTGTGAATGAGGGCTTCGAAGCTGTCATCTTTAATTTCTTGTACCCACAGAAAGTGTTGAAAAGGCAGGTACTTAGGGGTCACATTAGGTACAATAATCCCTGGTTGGACACCGCGGCATATCTCTTCAGAGATGACATTTTACGCCTTTACATTGGACAAAAGCACAGTGTTATTACTACACACTTTGTATGTTTTGCTGATATGATTTTTGCACTAATGTTTCAGAGTACGTCTTATTTGTACATGTTTACTTTTTCGCTTCCTGTACATTTTTCTTTTTCCATTGTCTTTCCAAAAAAGATGAGTTGTGAGAGACCATACAGTGATACTGCAGCCTGTGTAGGGCTGCTTGAGGTACTGCAGGCTTGTCCCTCTGGTGGCCATTGTTGGCAGTACAAATGAGGCCATCCTGAGCTGCAGCTTTTCAACATGAAGGCACTTAATTTAAAATCTATTTCCTTTAAATATACACTTTTAATATACACTTGCCCATGAGATTTATGAACCACACATTTTGATTGAAGGGTGCTGTGTTTTTGTACGTTGATGGTACTGTTATATATTTGTTGACTCCTAAGACACCGTTTCAATTTAGTGTTTTTTTTAATGGAATCTTTGACTGAGACTAATTTAAGTAGTGAAGCCAAAAACATGCTCAGGAAGAAAAATAGTTACATTTTGAAAATTACCAGTCCTCCAAAATCTACCAGCATTAAACCTAATCACACATTAATCTCAGATTAATTTCGTTTTACCACTTACTCAGCAAATTATTTCTGTTGTGCATATGTTTATATGTTTTACATGTAGCCTTAAATGTACAGTAACGGTACCGTTTCCTAGGTTATAAGGATTTGAGCTTTTCTGGTCTATTGTGAATGTATTACACTTGATACTTAAATGGATATTCATCTATTTAGTTTCCTGTTGCTTTAGACCTTTTTTCCTTCAGTGCCTTCAGAGAGCCAGACTTTTCCATGTGCTGTGGTTCCTCTGGTGTGTCAAATTGGGAGATGACTTTTATAGTTACATTACACTGCCATTGTTTTAATTTGTATGCATTTTTTTTTATACCTGCAGTATTTTTATTTTGTATATGAAATAAATCTGTTTCTGTGTAAAATTGCGCCCTGTTCTTAAGCTGTATAATTAACCTCTTAACCCCCACCTGAAACAAGCACACCTTCCCCAGTTTAACTTTACTTTATCTTTATTAACAATGATTTTCGTGTTGGGTTTACGTCTTTATTTAGATTTAGAAATGGATGTAAGAGATCTGCACGTCGCCATCAATCTCCAGTTTGTCGATCTCATTGAAGGAATGCATGCGGTGGGAAAAGTCAAACAGGTTCTGGCCATTCACAAACACCTTAAACCTCTGATTGCCACAGCGGATCGACATCTTAACAAAAACATGAGAAAACACATTGTAAGACACGGCTGAAAATATGCATGGTAATATAACAGGTGCTCACATCAAAGTACTGTCCCTCTACGAAGGGGTTGAAGTTGAGCTCGCGTTCTTCATTGCCCCACATCCCACCGATTAGACTGTTCCTCACCACAAGGCCGTCTCTGATTCTGGGGTTCAAGTGGAAGGCAATGTCGTTGTTTCGGCTCACTACGAAGTTTACAGCCATCCTAAAGGACAAAAAATCAATGCAAAGTATGTACAAAAAAATAATAATAACAACAAGGCCTGGATCTACAGAGGAGCAAAAGGGTGCATTACAACCTTATTTTAAAAGGTTTGCAATGCACTTTGTTCAAGCAGGTGCATCACAATGTACGGTGATGTACCCGCTGTGCATGATTTGAACATTTTTACTGAGAAATAAACTGTAATGAGAAATGTACCTGCTGCTTCCATAGGGCAGCATGCCTCTGATGATTATGGTTCTTTTTGGAAACAAACCACCAGAAATCATGCCCTGATAAGGCACAGGCTGAAAGATGCAAAAATAATTAAGAAGATGCACTTGTTATTGAGGTAGTTTTCCTATTTTCCTTCTCCAGAGAGTGCAGTTTTATGTAACAGCATGAGCATACTCACGGGGTTGTACACAGGCTGTCCCCCCATACCCTTTGATCAGAGATGAACAATGAACAGTTAGTTGAAACTGTCTGATTGATTCAAAACACATAGAAACAGCCAATGTGTAAACTTACAGGAAGTGTTGATCCTGGGAATCCAGTCTAGAAAAAACAACGTTTATTTCAGCACGTTTCACATCTTTCTTGCATTGAATGTACAGTATTCACTATTAACATAGCCCCATGTCACACCCATATTTCTAAAAATATGTTACTTTATTTGTCGTAAATGCTACTTTTTGTACGGTGTTGTTATTAACAAAAGGACACACTTGAAAAGCGCTTACCCCCATTTCACCTCCAGGGAATCCTCCCTATAAATAACATGGATACATAATTTATCCATAGAAACTGGGTTATACAGGTTTACAATATACTGGTTTAAACTGTGTTTGGTAGAAGTACAGTGACATACCCCCATATTTCCTCCAGGATATCCTCCCTGTAAGAGAAAGGTTTAGTGATAAGCCAGCTACTAGTTACTAAACTTGTTACTAGTAATCTAGTAATTTCATATATTCAGTTATAATACTACAAATTACATAAATTACTGCCTGCATATAAATGTAAACACATACCCCCATGTTGCCTCCTGGGTATCCTCCCTGTGTGAAAAAGAGCAGTATTTGTATTTGATCATTTGCAGCAAAGGTAGGAAATACATGAGTACATAATTGAATTGCTTACCCCCATGTTACCTCCAGGGTATCCCCCCTGTGCATAGGTAGCAATAATTATTGCTTGATAATGTGCAATTACAAGTAATTGCTAATGAAAATGAGAAAACAATACAAAGCAAAAATGTAACTTAATCACGCACCCCCATGTTGCCTCCTGGGTGTCCTCCCTGAATGTGAAACAAACCGATTCATAGTTAGATTACTGATAGATGTTAGATTGTTATGGATACATTTCATATATTGGGAGACATTTGACATACCCCCATATTGCCTCCGGGGTATCCACCGCCCATGCCTCCTCCCATGCCACCCTAAGATAAGATAAATGTAAAATTTCTCATAGTAAGAAAGAAAAAGACATCTTTGTGTTTAAGCTTAATTTAACTGACACTAATATTGTTTATTGAAAGCACAAATTTTTCTTCAACAGGAGGTATATGACCCCTAGGTGCCTGTAGAGGTACTACAATTAATTGTCTCACCCCTATGACATTGATGTTCTGGACAGACACATCCCCGTCAATCATTATCCCTGCAACTCTCTCCACGGGCAGTCGGTGTTCGAACATGTGGAAGTCGTTGCCATTGACTTTGATCTGTCATATATATTTCATAATAACATACAAGCAGAACAGGCACAGTGCTTGTAACTTGTGTATAACAAGTGTATAACATTTACTTGGTAGCCCTCTGATGTGATGAGGATGACCAATTCAAATCTCTCGCCTTTACTGAAAGGCATTCTCCTGATCTTGTCCTCCGAGTCCCAGGAGTTGTTCTGACGAGTGTTGAAGACCACTTTGTCCCATCCGTCAAAGCGAGGGTTGAAATGGAGGGCGATGTCACTGGATTCAGACTGGCCACACAGTAGGTTTATACGAAACCTGAAAATGAAAAAACTAGTGTGACTAATGTAGCACAATTGCTGGAGAACAGCCTGGACAAGGCACAGCATTGTCTGGTGTAGTGTTTGCTTTGAACCTGCTCTGTAAGAACCGGTATATGGATGATAAGAGAAACACAGTGTTGTGCAACTTCCACACCTCCCAGTCTGATGTTACGAAATGTCAAAGGTATGTTAAAGATCGCCATTGAAGTTATAGAAAAGTGTGCCTGGGGCGCGTCCCCCCTTTGTCCACTTGAAGGGAACTGACAGGTCAAATTTGCTGCTTTTAAAAAAAAAGTGTATATCTTTATTTATTGGTTTATATTATAAAAAGAAACAAAAGTATATAATAAAAACAACTACATCCCATCCCTCTCCACGCCACAGTAATAGCATGGTAGATAGTTTCTGCTTCTGAAACACTGAAGAGGCACCAAGAGTTCCCCACACCTGCAGCACAGTCGACGTCACAAAAGGCACTACAGGAAACAAAAAAGAGGCAAACGAGGAGGTATCCAGGCAAGACTCAGACAAACCCAACATCTGATCCACGCAATTTCATTGTACAATTGTATAATCACAATAAAGTTTTTCATTCATTCATTCATTCATTCATTCATTCATTCAGAATTCGTATAGTATGGCAACTAAAAGTGTAACAACAGGGTACTCACGGAAACAGGACACACACCTGTGACTTAACCTAGTATGAAGACTACCAGGAGGAAGCAACATCACTAATACATTTGTGGTAATAATATGGAAATAGACCTGATGCTTTATCCCCCATCATTTTCCACTGCTTTCTTAGCTCTCTTTTGTAACTAGTTTATTTAACTAGTATGTTTTAGTCTTCCTGCTATTGTTGTTTTTATTATTATTATTACTTGTTGACATTGTCTTGCTTTTATTTTTAACCCTGTACTTTTTTGAAGGTTGCCCTCTGTACACCTGGCAAAGGATTACAGATTAAAAATAGCCTCCTCCTGGCTAATTCTGATATATTATACAGTTGCACTGTTGGTTAATATGCACTGTCCTATAAATAAATAGATTAATTAATGAAATTGAATTGGTTTTCATGCTATTTCCTATCATCATGTATTTACTCCACAGTAAAGAGCTTTAGACTTGGTCTTCTCTTTATCTAACATACCACAGACCTGTTTTCAGCCTTCACTCTTAGAGATATTAGAGATAGGGGATTCACCTGGAGATGTCCTCAGGAATGGAGCCCTGGATGTAGATGGATGAGCCCTCCCGCAGGCCTCCGTAGATGGGCCCAACATAGGGAATGGTCTGTGTTGAACATTGCAGAATATTCAGACAGTAGTGGAAACTGGTGGAAACACGGGAAAGGGGACAGACACAAATCCTTCCAAATCTTTCTGGAATGTGGCCAAATAGTTTCATGGACTATTGTCATGTCTGGTGTTTAAGTTCTTGTTTTGTGTTATTTAGTCATTCTGTTTTATTTTGAAATCTTACCTTTTGTTTCTCGTTTCAGACTTCCTTCCTGCCCTTCCCTGTTTCCCCGCCTGTGTGATTACCTGCCTCTCCCCTAATGTGTTACACCTGTTGTCTTTGCCCTCCCTGCCCCTTTAGTATATATTGTCTGAGTCTTCCCCTTTGTCTTTGTCAGATTGTCTTTGTCCTTGTGCAGGTAATCATGTCATTTTGTTCTCGTATGTTTTAAGTTTTTTGACACTTCTGTTTCTTTGTCCTTGTGCAGCTCCTGTGGGAATTCTTTGTTTACTTCATTGTTTTTGACCACGTCAATAAAAGATTTTGAGCCACGCATTTGGGTCTCTGTGCTGAACGTGATAGACTATAAAGTGTTTTGCCCAAGGACAATGACACTTTCTTCTTTCAGTTATTAAAAAAACTAAATCTTTGAATTTGAAACCACGTTGAATAAATCCATAACAACACAAGGTTTGCTGATTGAAATGCATGTTTCAAAGAGATGACACAGAATCATTACAGGCATAGTCTTTGATTGTTACCACAATAACGCAAGACCAGGATTACAATAAAATACTGGTGTTGTACAATGTCAATGTTGCAGGATCATTAATTATATGGATGACTAAGCAGTGTCCATGCAACATTAATTAACTCTCACTATTATTACTGTTTTTTAAAATGTGCACATTTTAAGGTACTCACAGGGTTGTAGACGGGCTGGTAGCCAGGGGGTGCAACGAAAGTCATGGCGGGAGACGACGCGATGGACAGACCTCAGGAAAAAAGGAGGATTTTCAGGTTAGGCCTTGCTTGGTTTTATACAGGTGTATGGGAGGGGCATCATGGACTCACCGAGCCCAGCCTTGTCAACTGTGTTTGTTCTGGAAGTATGATACGCCAATTGACCTCTGACCCAGCACAGGAGTGGTGCTGTTCAACAAAAGCTGAATTGTTGAAACAGCTGTGTAAAAATCTCTTATATTTTTTTAAACAGATGCAGAATGTTCAGTGAAATTGAAAAGGAAATGTTTTGAATAAGCAACATGAAGGGGAAAAGGAAAGCTGTACCATTCTCTTGTATTGGTGCAAATGTTAAATATTGTGTGTGATTGATGAAACGTCCAGTCCATCCTAAGGCAAACACAAGTGAACCTTATCTGGACTAATAAAGCTCTGTAGTGCAAGCAGAACAAAGAAGCCATACTGACTCAAGGTGTTCCCTTGTAATATTTGATTTTGATAATAAAGAAAATGTATGAGGAAGCAAAGTAAGTTACTATAATGTCTGGTACTTAACAAACGCAAGAAGTTTCATGTCAGACCATTATGAAACATTTTCACCTTCTGGTTTTGCAGAGGAAAGATGTGAAAGATTACCCTGAAAAACACACAATTTGACTAGTTCTAAAGCAAACAAGTAAACAGAGCAAGACAAGAAGTGCATGTTGTAGACGGCCCACCAAAACAAACAAACTGGGGTAGAATTCAACACTTTTCTGCACTTGTACTCCTTTCTCAGTCATATGTGGATATTTTTACCATTTAAATGACTAATTAAATAATATCTCTGGCCAGACAAAGCTCTGCCCCAGTTGAACATGGTTGAGTCAAACCATATTATACTGTTGCACTACTGTTGTAGTTAACTTCTAATAATGATACTCAGACAAAAAACGAAAAAATTAAACTAAATATTTTAAGATACATGCAAACAATCATGACAATAGTTAAAATCCTTAAAATAACCCTTTTATTGTGTCTTGAAGCACAGGTTTCAGTCAAAGGGCACTCCATAAGGTAAAGTCGTGATCTCCTCTCGGTTCAGTAGTGTGAACTACAACAGCACACATTTCAGATAACAGTGAACTCAATGCTCTGCCTTTGCAAAAATGGCCATAAAATACAACTGAGAAAATACAAGGGAAATATGAGTGTTGTGCAGGAGGCGACAAACTGCCTGAAATCAACACATCACACAACTTTCTTAATACAGAGAACACGGGCTTCCTAAAAATATTTATCTGAAATATCTATCTATCTATCTATCATAAAAATCTAACTACCAAAACAATTATTTTGCTTCTGACCATAAGTCGGAAACGTCTATGTTCATAATGTCCATAAATAAATGAACATGTAATTTGTCTAAAGTATTGTTTAAACTCTTCAAAGAAAAATAAATATATTTATATGATGTATGTAAAATATCTCTTCAAAAGGCATGTCTCTTGTCACTTCTAATAACACTTTGGCCTAATAAGTGTTTATGAAATACATTCAGTCCTTAGGATACACTGAAACTCAAGTGTGCATGTGCAAGTGTCAAGCGCAATCTGCATCAACATATATAAATAAATAAAAGTGGTTTCTCCCTTGAACCTTGTGTTGGCACATAACTATTGCTGTTTCTGGCGGGCGGACCACACACATCCATTGAGATGCATTGTAAGACTTAAGAGTGGGGGTATACACTGGTGGGACATGCTGGTAAATGTTGTTCTGGATATGTTTTGGGCAGGTCATCCCTGCTAAGAATTTCCAAAGCGGACCTCTATAAAATTGTCGAAAGAGCGGGAAAAAAAAATGCTACTTATTTGCTGCATTCATTGTGGTATATTCCCTTTCCACTCTTGACACATAATAGAACATAAAATATCAGATGGCAGCAGCCACTTTCAAAGTTCCTCAAAAAAATAAAATAAAATATTTTCAACCAAAACTAGGTCTAAAGTGTTAAAAGCTAAAGCAGTGACATTGCTATAGGCACTAGATCGTTTACAGCAGCAGAGAGCCCAGTGTACAAAACATCTGATATGCAAGGCAGCCTATGTTGAGTCAGTCACACAATGCCAGAGTGTGCACTCGGCTTTGGTGTTTTTTGTTTTCAGGTTTTCGCAGATCCGCTCAGTCAACATCCTGTTTCAGATGGTCAGAGTGTGCATGGCTTCAACAGAGGAGAGAAACATGCACAGCTAAAGTGGAACACACAGTGGACTCTGATCCTCCTGATTTCCTCTGCTGCAGGAGTTTAACTGAGCTGATCCTCATACTGCTTTCTGAAGCAGTCTCCAGCCGGGAAGAAGTCCCAGCATCGCTCCTGGTACATCTTCCACACGTAGGACTCCTACAGGGGACAAAAACAGGTTTAGAATATAAAAACTGCAATATGTGAAGGGTCTGTAGGAATTAAACCCACCTGTCCTGTGTGCTCCGTTTCATCTTTGTTGATTAGATACATCAGGAAGAACCTGAGGAGAAAATGGCCAGTTGAAACAGACACAAAAATAACCTCTAAATTGTGTATGAAGTATAGAGGCATATTACTTACATGTAATTGGCTAAATTATGCTCTTCCAGTGTATGTGTCTCAAAGCCATGCGGCGTTGTGTCGAAGTAGTCACTTCCAATTCCACAGATGAAACATTTTGTCTGGGACAGAACATACAATATTGTTCAAATCAAATGTAAAACAACAGAACAATAAAGTACATAAACAGACAAACATTATGTTACAATGAAATGACCAAAAACAGATCCCACTGGTTCTTACCTCCATGTCTTCTCGGACTTGCTCTTGTTGGTCTCTCAGCTCACCAAAAGCATCAATAATCAAACCTACAAAGAATTGAAGTTCACACATAAACTAGCATTCTGCGATAAGATTTAAAACAGTCTATTATAATATACAGTTGTGCCAGTAACTTTGCATAACCTGGTGGATTTTTTTGGCCATTTCTCAAAGAATATGAGTGAATGTGAGCTCTCCCCACAGTGGTTCAATGATATTGAGGTTAGGAGACTGAGTTCACACATTTTTTTTCCACAATAAATGGCTTCACAATATCACTGACCATAAGTGAAAAAAACCTTTTTGTGTTTTCATTCATGTTCTCTGAGAAATGGACAAAAAGATCCACCAGGGTGTGTAAACCTATTGGCACTGTATATATTTAGTTGTAGCCTTAAAGATAAAACATCTTAGGCGTTGGGTAGTCCATACCCTGAATGATGGCCAGCAGGATGACAATGACAAAGAAGAAGAAGGTGATGTCAAAGACCACGCGGTACAGCTCATATTCATCACCGGCCGGGTCCTCAATCTCATCTCCAATACCACCACCAGCGCGCACACCCACATACATGTGGAACAGGTAACACTGCAACAGAACACACATTACAGAGCACAGAAATAGAGAGAAATATGTCTGTAAGACTGGTCTCCTCTGCTCACAGTCATCATGTCGTCACACTTCATGTCAGGCTCGTCTTCATCTTCACTCTTGTTGTAGAATTTTCTGAAGAAGTTGAAGGCAACGACAGTGTAGAGATACACCACAACAGCCAGCAAGCCCACAGTCATCATCAGCTGAATGCAGGATAAACAAAGTTAATTCAGTGTCAAGGAGTAAACGCAAGAGCATCAACTAAATATCCAAACCTGTTTTCCATTGTGAGTAACAGATGACAGGATGGTGCGTAGGGTTTTGACTCCCATTGCAATATCCAGGAGATGGCAAGCGTAGAAGAAATTGTTGTAGTGTCCAAGCACAGACATCAGCGTGTACCAACACAGGTACAGGAAAGTCTGCGAATACAAAGAGACATGATTATAATGATGTTTATGACATAATGAGCCTGTCCACTTTCTGCTTCAAAAGTCTTTTTACTCACATTGTCAGTGAACACAACTCCAAACTTCCAGATCTGGTACTTGATGTCAATGGAAGTTATCCTGCAACAAAACAATTTTCATGAAAACACAAAAAGTATGTTCTCTAATTACAGTATTGTCTTTGGGGTCTGCACATACTCCAAACAAGTGTTGATAACTAAATTAGTCATTAGTTCTTTTTATAGTTGACTAGTCACTATTAACGAGTAGCCATTCCAACTCTACTTCAAGTACACAGGCAATTTCAGAAGCATTACACACCAGCTAAACATTGAGGTGTCTGGTTCGGGCTTCTTCTCATGGGTCATGGCACTGACATCAAGAGAGGCCAAGTCCATACCAAGCAGTTCAGCAATCCTCTCTCTGCCGTAGATGTCACCGTATTTATCCAACACCTTATCAAAGACACAGAGGAAATTACATGTACATAGATCTAGAGCAATTCAGGCTGGTGCAAAAAAACAACAACTCACCTTTCTCTTCACAAACTTGTCCCAGTAGTTGTTGGGGAATGACCTATATCCATGAACACACATTTGTATTACGTCAGGAGTAAATGTAAGGGAAATGTCAAGGTAGTAGTGTTTGGAAGAGCAGCAACAGTCATTTTTTATAAACGTTCATACTTATGTAGAAAAGAACAGCACATTTTTAGAGCTTTTTAGTGCTTTTTTTTTTTAGTGCACAGTGACACTTACGGAGTGTTCAGTACAAGTCTGTCCCATTGGCCTTTGATGTCGTCGTCCTCAGGCTGCTCAGTCACATAGAGACCATCGAATTCAAGTTTTCTGGCCAGTTCCTTCTCCCTCTTGAAGATAACCAGAGGGACCTGTGAGAACAAATATCCAAATATAAAGCTTTATTCAGGGTTGTTTTCATACATGTTACTTCATGTTTTGCAACTCAACAACACTTTGAAATATGAACGCAACAAGAAAAAGCAATCATGCCCTAATATCTGTGCACACCGAACACCTGCTTGTCTGCTGGCACAGATGGAAGTGAAGTGGTAAATAAATCTAGAGACAATGGGCCTCATTCACGAACATTCACAACCCGTTCTTATGCACAAGTTTGTTCTTAAGGCCTTCTTAGGAAGATTTTTGGCATTAACAAAACTTTCTCTTTCTTAGCTGAAAACGTTCCTCTGTAAGAACAAACCCTAAGAACAGTCTGGAGGACTCTAACGCATTCAAAGAAATCTCCAGTTCTGTTCACGATCATGCTCCTGATGGAACCCAACATTCTGAGTCATATATATTTGTACATATTAAATCATGTATTAATTCCAGAATGTAAAAATCCTCATCATAAATTACAGATGCCTTTATATAGAATATGTAGGTAATCACTTGTAGTCTACTTTTATTAATGTACCAATGTATTACTGCTAAAACTTAATGCACTGCATAAACGTTATTCGATATAGACGATCCTGTGACCTTGTGTTCCCAAGGCACGCGCTCTGCTCGGGGTGCTAACCAGGCAGAGTGTTGATCTATTTAAAGGAACAGGCCACCATTTTTCCATACTGAGATATGTTCTTACCTGAGCTTAGACGAGTTGATGCGTACCTGTCTGGTCTTTGTGATTGCCCTCAGTCACGCAAAACAAAAATGTTGATAGCATTTGGCCTGTCCCAATGTATTCCTATAGCTCCAAACGGGGGTGAAGTTGGAAGCTACCAGGCTCTTCCACGGGCACGCACCAAGACCAGACAGGTACGTATCAACTCGTCTAAGCTCAGGTGAGAACATATCTCAGTGTGGAAAAACGGTGGCTTTAAGGGACTGACCCGTCGGAAGAGAAGGAAAACCTTTTTGCAATTTACAGGTTATATCTATTTAAACATTTTGTAATGAGAGCTAATTTGCGTGACCAAGGTTTAGGACGGTCCTTGAGCACGTGCCGGAGATTATTTTGGGGTTTTGTTGGTTATTATTATTCATTTTGGATTCGTGTTTGGTCATTCATTTTCTCCTTTGGCTGCCTTTTGCGCGCAGGACATTTTTGTCCTTATATGGTGAATAGAGGCGGTGACATATGCCAATTTGTCTGCAACACAGTTGTGAAGGATTTAAGAACCTGTCATGAATCTGCCGCAGTTTCCAGACACTGTCTTCTTAAGTATGGATTTTCAGAACTTTCTTAAGAAGATGTTCATGAATGAGACCCAATAACTGCAAGTTTTTAGCAAGACATGTTTTGAATCCCACCACAAGAAAAATATTATAACATTGTTAAAACAACAAAAGAGTTGATTTATAGGAACACAGACCTTGAGACAGTTGTATCCAATGATGCAGAGGAATGAAATGATGGTGTGGACAATCGCCAGGCAAGACATAGCGGGCTCCATGTAGCCGGTACTCTCCTCCAGGAAATAGTACAAGGGGCCTTCCTCTTCGTCATCCTCGCCCCCATCCTCCATCCCAGAGCCCTCCTCTTCTGCGGCTGAGCCTTCAAAGAGACCTGAACCCTCAAAGAAACCAGAGCCTTCAAAGTCCTCCTCACCCGGGGGAGTGTCAGACACCTGTTACAACAACAAACCACACACGAAAAAAAAACAACAAACAAGATCGGATTAATACATGAAATAGAAATGAGTAATGTTAAATCTAGGCAGCCTCACCTTATAGAAAAGCAGAATGAAGTTGAGAGCAAAAGAAATAAACAGAGCCAGGAACCGGAGGTTGTAGAAGTTGCGAGACAGGTAGTTCTGGAGAATCAGATAAAAATAATCATTTTTTTTCCCCAGTGCAACATCACTGAAGATGAAAAAGATATATATATTATTAAAAAGCAAATAAAGGGAAAAAATACCATAAATTTGATCCTCTGGACTTCAAGCTCATTCCACAGCTCAAAGCCCCCCTCCTCAACCTTTTTTTCTTTCTTTGACTTTGTCTGGACCTCTGGCTTCTCCTCCTCCACTGGCTCTTCCTCCTTGACTTCTTCTTTGACTTCTGGCTCTGGTTCCTTCTCCGCTTTCTCCCCGGTTTCAGTGCTAGAAAGACAAAATGTCAAAAATGTTCCCAAAACACAATGACACTTTCAGACCATAGTTGTGGATGATCTAAATATGTGGCAAAAATCATAGAAACTTGTGGAAACATCTTACTCTGCTTTTTCAGCCTCTTGTTGAGGAGCCTCCTCTTCCACCACCACCTCAGTCTTTCCTTCCTCTTCTGGGCCTCCCACAGTAGCAGCCAGCTATATCAAAATTTGTTAGTGAGGGATAAAAATACAAATACACAATCTCAGTCGTCAACAAATGGTGCTGAGTTAGTTTGATCAGGATTTCAGATTTATAGGCTCAATAAATGTACAAGAATCTGAGGATGTGATGTTGAGTCCCGATGATTAACAACCACTGGTTTAAACTATTCAGTATATCTCACCAGTTTTCTCTTCAGCAGCGGTGTCCCTTCGGGAGTAGGCGGTTCTTCTTGAGTTGTCTCTCCAAAGTCGCCAAGTCCTCCGGGAGTGTTAAAGCCCGGCAGCCGCCCGCCCTCCCTCTCCTCTCCATCCTCTTCTCCCCCCTCTTCTCCCACTGCGTCTAAGCCATCTGCTGCTCCTTCTTCATCCAGGACTTCCCGAGCTCCTGGTTCGGGCGGCAGCTCTCCGTGTACCTCGTCCTGAGTGGGATCAGGCATGCTCGCGAGGATCTCCGTCACAGTCATCTTTTTGGCACCCTCAACAAGGCCTCCACCAAAGAGCACCTTCCATATGAGCGTGAAGAAGCCTTTACAAACACTGTACACGAACATGAGGATTCCCATCAAGATTGTGTAGAAGAACGTGACCAGACCAATCACCATCTCCTTCACGGTCATTTTCCTGAGTTTTCTGTATTTGCGGCGAAGGTTGCGGAAGGTGAACATATTGAAGAAGTTAACGACACTCTTGAGGAACTCGGCGAACGCAGAGGCAGACTCCGCTTCTGCTTCTCCATTGCCCTCCTCTCCTTCTGCGCACTCTCCTTCGCCTACTCCACCTTCCTCCTCCTCTTCATCATCCTCCTCTTCTGGCTCTCCACCTTCAGGCTCAGAAATAGATGCCGCAATGTTCATCTCAAAAATGGTGTCCTCACAGAAGTTCACAAACATCTCCATCTTCTCGCTCTCTCCACCCTCATTGACCACATCAAAGATGAACTGCCGCTTGGACTCCCGGACCTGAGGCATTTCCCACTGGTTACGGTTTGCCTCGCTGATCTCAAAGTAAATACGCTCAATCTTCCTGCTGGCTCCCATGATCTCAATGCGGCCAAGGAAAGGACGGAAGTAGTTAAGCACGCTTTCTGCCTGCTCTAGGAAGTTCTGCAAACGAGTGTCGTGGGGAACGTGCTCTGACAAGTTTGTGAGAAGAACAGCAATATTGAAACCAATGTCTTTGGCCGGCTCTTGGTAGCGGTCAGCAAACTCATCAAAGTTAATCATCTCATTCTCGTCTGCCTCTGAGCAGGAGAGCAAGAACTGAATCTCAGATGGAGTGTATTGTTTCTGGCTGTCCATGGCCTTTGAGAAATCCTTTTTGGAAATGAGGCCACGAGGGTCTGTTACATAGTCCCGGAAAGCATCAGACGCCACAATGTCTTTGAGCTTCAGGAACATGTCAAAGAACTTCAGGATCATCTCCACATTGCTCGATGACTCCACCAGCATGTCCACCATCTGCCTGGCAATGGTGCCATTCACCACGTTCCCTACGAGAAAAACGTGTAGAAAGATATGGTGGAGATATTTGTTTTAATTATAGAAGCTAAGCTCTGACCCAGACACCCTGTAAACATCTCATGGACAATCATGAACGAAGAACGGAGTACAAGCATGCATTGTGTTATGTCTGTGACAACTATGACAACAGTAAAAAACGCTCTGTGAACTGTAAAAAATGGATGAGATATGGGAGATGACATGAATGCAGAATATGCCTCTCTTCTGAATTGCCTGTTTACTTGAACGTTATTTCAACTTTGACAATATGAAGCCCAGTTATGATGACAGGTGGCTCTAAGAGATGTCTTACCCTCAAGAAGTGACAGAAGCATCACTACCATGTCTTTCTGGAGATCCAACAGTTCTTTCAACAGACCAATTTGACTGGAGTCCTGCATTCCACGAAAACAAAATATAAATTTGACATTTCTCGACCATTGTTTATGCACTTACACTAAATTACTAAAAATAGTAATGTACTTGTAACTTTTTAAATATAATAAATCATACCTGTGCAAGCTTCATCATCATATGAGCAAACACATGAAGGAAGCCCACAACAGCGTCCCACAATCTGCTGTGAGCCAAAGACTGCTGGTTGCCAGTGCACGGACCCTGATATAAAGATACAAATATAAATCTATTACAGTAAAAATGGGCCAGTTAACTTGAATTATACCATGGTCTGGGAGAATACTCGATTCTGATTGGCTGGAGGGTGTAGGTTATTTCTGATAATCTACACCAACAGTTCAATCACATTCTATATCACTCCACTGCAGCTGTTTGCATAGAAACGATAAACAATTGAGCTGGAACTAGCGTCAGGTAAAACAGCTTAAAAAGTGAAATAACTCCTGCCTGGGACTTTAAAAAAAAAAGCAACAGGCTGCAATGAACAGTTTCAGTTTGTGAGACCATGGTATAAGCGGGATAATGCACTCCAAGGTGTCCATTATCAGAAATAACTGGACTCTGGATTTCTGATAATGGACACCTCATCGGGCATTATCCCTAACATAATTTGTGTACAGCATCAGCTTTACCTGAATATACTCAGTCAAACTGTTGAAGACCTGTTTGGCTACATTCATAGCTTTGGAAAAGTTCCTTTTGCCTGGATCATCAATGATGTCTTTTCCTGAGTAATACCAATAGAAATCACTGATAGACTCCTAAAGGAGGCAAGAACACACGATTAATAAAATGAACGCATGGTATAGTATACAAACATATTCAGTGTCAGTGAGCTGTATAGCACACTTTCATTTTTATCATAAATCTCATCTGCTTCCATCAAGGCTCAAACAATCATACTAATAATAATGTGCAATACAGCAATACTGTCTATAATGCGGCACATCATAGACATATCTTATCACGCAGACCTGCAAGCGAAGCAGGTAGTCCACAGTGCAAATGATGACATTGATGGTGGTGGTGCTACCCGTCTGTGTTCTCAAATAGTTCTGGAAATCTGATGAAGAAAATGTGACATTTTAGATACAACTCTACGCTCTGGATTCTACATTCGATGTAATAAATCTTTCACACCTACCATTATTATGACCTTCACAAAGCAGTTGTAGGAAGCGGAAGAGGTCACAGGTAAACTCATCATCTGCCATGACTTTTTCATCTGCACACAGGAAACATAAATGCTAATCTGGAAATAATACTCTGGATTAATACACCAGGTTAGGGATGAAGCAATAAAATAGTTAATTACAATGTTATATTAGTTCAATTTCCTATCAACTTACCAGTGTTCCGCTTCAAAATTTAAGGCAAATAAATGAAGTAATTATACAGCATAACATATTATGCAATAAAATCACAGCTGGATTTGTTAGATCGTCATTAATTGAAGAAGGAGCTTGAGGCAGCCTCTTACATGTTCACAAAGCAATATTATGACAAAAATAAAATTGGCCCCTGCAACTGTAATGAAAATGACAAACAAATAAACGAACAGAACACTCCACATAAAGGTGAGACGCAAAGACACACTCACACATGAACAGAAAAGATAGGAAGAATACACACAAATGAAACAGAACGAAACACAGATACAAAAAGGAATGATCTGAAGTCACGCTGCCATGCCGAATACAGATCTACTGAACTCTAAGTCTTAAATACTAAACGGGTCAATGAAAGGCTACATACGATGACTGTTAGGAGTGTGACAGTGAAACATGAACAGATCTAGTGTAGTCTAAACGGAAAGTGGTGGGATTATTAAAATGAGTAGAATATAATGCTGACAATACAGTTTCTGTAATCATGCCATGGAGCACTAGGTTTATGGGTTAAAATGACATGCTCAAGTCACAAACAAATGATGATGGTGATGGAGGGACAATGGAGTTGGTTCACATGTAACGGAACCAACATAAACAGACAATTCAACCAAATACTACCCTTATACTGTATTCACTTACTTTAAAGCTGACCTTGACCTAGAGCTTCACGCCTTTTAGAAGTTTAAAACGTTTGTATGTTCTATAAGTTTGAAGTCAATATGTTATGTATGTATGACCTTTTCAGGAGGTTATGGACAAAATGACTGATGTTGTGAGGACGACACACTTGAATTTCAATGAAATGCCTTCAGCATTGGGGAATGCTATTTTAAGTGCTATTGTATACATAGTGCATACAGTACATATATTCTCTAATGAAATATATTTATAGGCCCTGTCCCACAGTTTATAGGGGAGACTCTAAATAAGGAGACTTGTCCGAGTTGAGCTTCAGTAGATCTGTGATAAAACAAAGTATTTAGTTGCCAGCCAGGAAAAGTCTAGTCAGATGAGAGCAAGAATAGACAGAGGACAGAGGAAAGAAGGAGGAGAAAGAAATTGAGAGCAAAGATTATTTACCACGTTCTAGCTTCTTATCTGACGAGAGGGAGCACATGGGGATATGGATAAGGGGAATAGACAGTGATTGTGGTGTTTGGGAGAGAAAAAACAAGAAACACGTAGTAAATCCATAACATCACAAGGTTGTCAGTCGATGATAACGTGTCATACATTAAACAGCAACATACATTACATTAAAATGCTGCAGCAAAGCTCTCACTTTACTTACACTGATCCGTATTCAAACTCTTGCACACAAATGTCCAAGCACATAGCAAACAATACACTGTCAGATGACTTAACAAAGAAAACATGTATTCATATAGACATTAACGCATAAACTGTACTCACTAGTGCCTTCCTCCGAAACCATCCCCAGACCTTCAGCTTTGTTCTGCCTCTCAAACGCATTCAGGTCCAAAACGCTGCCAACATCAGGCATGAGTTACTCATGAGATGAACAATATTATGAGTTTTAAAACATAATTTAACGATATACCTGCATGTCTGCATCAAAGCCTGAATGCTCAAGAAGAATCCCACATCCTTTTTATCCTTCAGATAGTCCAGCATTCTCTACACAGAGACAGATCAATCCGACAAGATTATGTCAAATACTGATTTACAAAAAAATACCTACATTTATTTATACTTAAGTATATTACAATAAATTTTAGGCACCTGCTGCACATCACAGTTGCCTCCGTTGAGGATGGAGATTCCCAGTTTGAGTGTGGAAGAAACCATGGCTCCTGGTTCACCTTTAACAACAAATAAATGCAGAATTTGTTAGAATTTTGATTGTGTCTAATGCTAGACACTTCCCCCCGCCCCCCACAGAAGTACCTTTGCAGGCGCTGATCATCTGCAGCACCATCTCAGCAGCCCCGCGGTTGTGGAGTCGAGACTGTTGATACAAGAGCCTCTGTTTCTCCATCTCCTTTTCCTGTGGAGGAGCAGCAGAAAAGTACAGATATAACACTGCTAAACAGAGGTGCACTGCCCCCCGCACTCACTCACACACAGTCGCTCCAGCTGCTTTCTGTTTTTAAGGCTTCACGGTCTAGATCTATTTTTTTATTCTTTCAAGAGAACACAGGGTATCACTTTATTTTACAGTACCTTGATACATTGTACCTAAGTACATTTAGCGCAGTCTAATGTGCTCCGATACAATCTGTAAACACTTGTACCTATGGGTTAGATACACAATGGAATAACCTGTATTAGTACTTTGTAGGTACATAATGAAATAGGACATGAGACCCTTCGGGTTGGGGCTTAAGGTTAGGGCTAGAGTTACGTAACTACTATTACATATTATTCCATTGTGTATCTAACCCATAGGTACAAGTTATTACACATTATTACAGAGCACATTACATTGTACTAAATTTAGTTAGGTACAATGTATCAAGGTACAGTAAAATAAAGTGTTACCCAATACATTGAGAAGAATGACAAGTGGGTCACTCAGGTGCAGTATATACACTTGCTGAAGCCAACTACAGTAATGTACTGTAGTTTAAGTTGCTGAGCGGAAAGCAGCATTTACTAAAGAGGACCAATTAATTAAAATATTCATAATCACTGGATTTTGACCAAATATGAACTAAACCTGTTCTCAATAATGAAATTCCAAATAAACACTCATCCACAGGAACATACACACATTCTCTTCCATTGAAAGACAATGTGTATTAGTGGTGGCGATTGTTATTCAGCTTTTGACATCTCTCAAAGGCAGCGAACATTCATTGGCGGCAAACATTTCTCACATCAAATATAACACTTCATACACACTTCACAGAAGTAACAGCAGTTTCCTTTATCAAATGTACAACATGCAGATACTGTGCCCAACAGTGCAACTGTTGATCCCCTACACCCTTTTAAGGACAAACTTGTGAAGTAAGAACTTTCGCTATGTTGTGCGCTGTTATGCTAAACTGTCCCAATCTAGCCCTGCTCTATGTATGCAAGCCACCCTCGTCATACCATGCAAGGGCCGTTGCTCCGCCCCCTCACCCCCATCCCACGTAAGCCTGACTGTTCATGAGGTAATGAGAAACAAAATACTTTGGCTCATTGACATAATGTGTGTGCAGACGTGTAACAGCATGTGTGTCTGAGGAAGTTAAGGGTAAAGGCTTGATTTTAGTACAAAGGAGATGTACGGCTGACTGTGCAGGCTTTTACTGGAGTCCTGGCTGAGCACAGAGAGCGACTGGTTAATGCAGTCGGATTTAGTTGAGGAAAGACAAACAAAATTGTTTGATTAGTTATTGTTAGAGTTTAAATGAAGATGGAAAGATTGCAGTTAGTATGTAAATATGAGTCCAAAGGTCGGGAGATGGTCATCACAAGAGGAGGTGTGAGCATAGGCTCTTTTCACATGACGTCACACCGCTATTGATTTGCTATTGATGAAGTGTTATCAGCAGATAGCTAGCAAATAAATAAATATTCTTTAATTACGAGCTGGACACAGGTTTCAGTGGGACTCATTTGGGACATTCAGAAGTCACCACACGTCTGTGTTTAAAGAGGCTAAAGCTGCTTTGCCTCAAAACTAACAAAGTGCACAGGCTAGCAAGCTAGTGCACATGCTCATATACTGCTACGAGGCCAGAATCATGACATAACTGTGAAAAGGGCCTATTACGAATGATGGTTGGTTTACCATAGTCCTTGATGGCAACATTGCAACCCTTTTACACTTGAAGTAGGTAGGCATTTTACTATTTCATTTAAGGCCAAAATTACTACAGTACATTATATAATGCAATGATACCACCAGGAATAGCAATGAATCTAAAGCTGCTACTTCACATTTTCCAAACCTGGTTTATGATAGAGGCATGCAATAGCAGTAATGCCGAGCCTCCTCTTTAAACATCGTCAGCAGACTTTGCAATTGTTTTGGTTTAACATGTACTCAAAGTGAAGACTAATAGCAGTGCAAGTATGAATAGGTAAACCCACAGAACTTCAGGGTTGGAAAATGCGGTTCTAAGAAACCACTTATTCAGTGATTTGCTTTAACTTGGGTTTATTTTGTTGTCTTTAACAGCATCATCTCTCTGCACTCAAGTCATGCACTTTTCGAAAGGTTGGAGGTTGGTTGAGTTCAGCAAATGCATGCACAGGTCAGTCCACCATAGCAGGAAGTAAATAATAAGTGGTGTGAGTGCAGGAGAAGTAAGACAGGAAGAGAAAATATGGATGTGGGGGGGTGTGCCGGGTGTCGCAGTGTGGTGCAGTCACTGGTGCGCGGGAGCTGCTTCTTCGCTGGCTCCCGTGTCTCCCCTCCCCAGGCCCCCCCATACCATCTCTGTCTGATGCACCTCAAAGGAAGACTCCTCCCCCTCTTCTCCCCCTTCGTCCTCCTCACCAATGTGGCAGCTCTGGAGACAACAGCGAGGCAAAAAACAATCAGCACACACTGATGTTTCCAATAAAGTTTCTGAATCAAAATTAGATCTGTATTTTGTAATTCAACACACACACTTACCTTTGCCATAATATCAGCATAAGACATATATAGATGGTCAACATCAAGTTTTCTGAAATTGTACAGCATAATAGCAGTGCAATTAATTTATGTACCACGTTACTGTGACATTTAGGCAGACATTTAAAACCCATATGTCTTACAGCTTTTCAGTAAGAGCTGTACGGCTGAAATGTAGAATCAGCTGGTGAAGGGGATCAGGTTTTGATTCCGTCTCCTCTTCCTCTTCCTCCTCTTCCTCCAATGCTTTCTATTCATTCAGCATGAGAGTCAGAATAAATTTTAAAAAATGACATTGATAATAAAAACATCGTTGTGTTTCAAAAGAAAGAACAAAATAATAATTAAAAAAATGAGAAAGTGACATCTTACAGACAGGTCATCAATCATCTTATCTTCAAAAGAGTAACCCTCAGTTTCTAACCAGTTGCGCTTGTAAGCGTCCAAGAACATATTTGTTGCTCTGTGTCTGTAAAGAGATATTGATTGAAGAGATGCCCATGCACAGTATGTGTTGAGAGAGGAGAGTCATTACTTTGGGATGTTGTAAAGAGGCGTCATCCTGAAACAGGCGACCACAGCCTTGCGCCGTTGCTTAGACAGCAACTTGTGCCAGACCATTTTCTTGGATTTGAAGGGATGTTCAGTCTACATATAAGAAAAAAACACATTTGAATGTTTAAGGATTAAGTGCACTATGCATAGCAGAATTAATAATTATTTATCATCAATATTTCAATTTATTCAAGCCATCAGAATCAAAGTCAGAATAGTTTTTATTGCCATTGTTTGAGAACAGGTTCAAAAACTATGATTTACTTCTCGGTACAATCATGCAACATAGAACATGTAACATAGCTATAAAAACTATAAGGCTATAAGGGCATGCATAAAGAATTGAAAATAAATCGAAATAAATAATAAAAAATAAAAAGTTAAATATGATAAGACAACATTCTTACCACTTCTATGTGGTACAGAACAGCAGACACCTCTTGCACTCTTTTGACCACTTTCTCAGGGTCTTCAGCATCCTCAGCCTTGCCAGACAATTCTTTATACAAAGACATTTGCCAACGCATGGCAGGGTCCTCAACCTGGAGAAAAAAATGTCTATGTGTAACACAACGAGGAACATTTCAATGAAAGATAACACTGAAAGCACTATAACAAAGTACCTTGCCCTGCAGATGTAGATTGTTGTGCAGAAACTCCCTCACCTCCTCATCTGTGTCTTTCTACAGTCAAAAATATTTTTACAGATGAAGTAAATGAAAATGTTACAATATTGTCCTTTTACAAACAGTGCACAGTAAATTACCAGTGAGTATCTGATCTTGGCGAGATTGATAAGCTCTTGGTCTGCAGGAGAGCACATGTTAAGGCCGATAGGCAGCATTTTCTTTAAAGCAGCTACAATGAGAGATGTCTGTACAGAGTAGCGGTCGCCACGCTTTTTCTTCTTTGAGCGCTCCTGCTCTGAGCCTCCAGACTAAAAAGAAAAACAAAGGTTTAGCTATGAAAGGCTGCAAGGTTTAGCTATGTTTGGTCCTCAAGCACCAAGACCCAGGACAGATGCGACGCAGCCATGTTTTGCAACATCAAGGGCGTCCTACTACTCTAGAAAGCGGGAACAAATAGCCTAGAAACACTATGGTCAAACTGCATATGCACATGCTTTATAGTTCAACAGCTACAGTACAGAGCAGAAACAAACTAAAAGCTTTTTATGAACACTGAGACCTAGCTTGTGCTGCATTTGCTTATAACATAAAATGCTGCTTCACTGTTAGTAGAGACCAGACAGCAAACTCCTCTCCTCTCCTTAAACCACCAATGCCCATTACTGGCTGTTGTTTGGCACTGCAGCGCCCCTTCTCATATCCTTGGACTGTGTGATTATACTGTATCATATTTGTTTGGGGAAAGGGGCACTGTTATGAACAAACAACAGAACCGGGTTACAGTAATATTCATCTGGTAGCTGAGGAATGGAGGTCTAAAGCATAAGCCCAAAATACAATAGAGATATATTATTGTAAGAGGTCATTTACAATGAATGAAATAATTAGATATGAAGGTAACCGTTAAGATGGTGAAATGATAAAAACATAGTAGATTCTAACACTTTAAAATGAATATAGCTACTTTTCCCACAGCCAAAAAAGGTCACCACAAGAGCTGAAAATCCAAGCATAAAAAGTTTACATCACATATTAAAAAAAAAAAAGGAATCCGCCAGTGTATCCCAAACAAACGCTTCAACCGAACACAAACAGGGTGATGGTGCCCGGCGGCAGAAACTTAACACGAGTGAAATACAGTACTTTCCACTGCTAAACCGAGCGCCATGAAACCTCACACGCTTCTACAATCTACAGACAATCCTCGTCACACAAGACACATACTAACACGGACACTGTCACAACATACAGCACTTTTTATAGCTTGGATAATTTATCCACTATCAAGTATTATTCCCTCGTGATCCGTAATGGCTTTCTTAGTGGCAATATCAGGGACAATTTTCACATGAAAACAACGGATCCCTTTGAAGACATTTTCTTCACGTAGACACGTTTTAATGTCAAAACTGCAATCTGTGTGTCAAGTGTTGTAATCCATGGGGAAGTTTAAAAGCTTCCCAGGATCAGGGTGCCATGCGATCAGCACAGCGCTCGTGCACAAACCCAGTCTAACCTCTGCATCTCCAGCCTAGTGACCCCGCATCCAACCGCCACAGGATATAAGGGAAAAAAATAGTTAGCAACACTCCAGTCATCCCTGACAATAACCAAAAACTAAAATAAAAGGAAAAAAGAGGATTAGTTTTTGTTTAAACAGCTGTTTTAAGCTGCTCAAAATGGGAAATATTAGTAAGTTATAACTGATAATGGGTTAGAGGATCATGTTACAGTGTGTGATTTTTAAACTTCAATTAGGAGTTTTCTTTTTGCTCACCTTGCTCATCTTGCTCTTGCTGTCAGCCGTCAGGAAGGACATGTTGTTGATCTCATTCATCACTACAAA
Organism: Gobius niger; assembly: GCF_951799975.1. Taxonomy (NCBI): domain Eukaryota; kingdom Metazoa; phylum Chordata; class Actinopteri; order Gobiiformes; family Gobiidae; genus Gobius; species Gobius niger. The sequence goes on from NC_136852.1 coordinate 19,964,438, forward strand.
GTTCTGCTCCTCCCTTTTGAAGTTCTGTAATGCAAAAATAAGTGTAACCGTAGAATTGGTTTCCAAAAAATGCACAAATGCACCACGACTGCAACACAACAAATACTTACATGGGACTTTGACCAGAAGATAAAGACCTCTCCTACCATCCTGAATAAGTCCTCTGCGTCAGGATCAGGACAGGTCAGCCATCTTGCTCTTTATACAAAACATATACACTTTGAATATAGGCTGCACTGTACAACAACACAGATCTTAAAAACCTAAAATAATTGAGAAAGATGGGTTACCTATTGTTGTCCACATAACGGATAAGTAAGGGGTACAAAGCGTACAGGTCCCGACACAGCACAGCAAACTCATCTTTGATGGTCCCATCCTCACTGTCCATCTCTGTTGTGCCCTCCATACGTAGACGGTCCTCCTCTACCACCACTTTGGATGAGCGTTTCTTCAGCTTCTCCATGGTGGGGATGAAATGAGATTTCAGCATCTCAGGTTTGGCTCTGCTGACAATCGGCTGTGCAAAGACTGGGAAATTGCAGAGTAAAATTGTCACTCAAATAAAAACACAGGCATCCCAACTTTATGATCTTGTCTCACTGACCAGCTAATCTCTTCATCCAAGAGGCTTCATCTATACCCAAGTTGTTAACCACAATCTTCATGATGCTTCCGAGGAGCTGGTTGAGCTGTTCAGACGTCACGTCAGTGCAGAGTTGTCCCTCCTGCTCAGGGAAGTTATCCAGACCCCTCTCCCACCAGCGAGGCAAGTAGTTGCACAACATAGGCAGTGTAATCTCAATGACATGGGGCATTTCTGTATAACGAGCACCAGAATCAGCCAGATCATGGATTTCCTTAATTAGAATTTCCAGTTCTGGGATGTCAGGACACAGCTCCTCCACTTGGTTTGGAAGTCCCAGGACTGGATACACATAAAAGAGCAAAGTCAAAATTACAACTTCTTTGAATCAGTTGTTCCAGTTCATAAAAACAGTTTGTACATACTCGCTCTCTCTCTCGGAGTCTTGGTCGTGTAAACAGAATAACTGTTGTACTCATTGAGCACTGGTTCTAGGAAAGCTACAGGCATCGCTGCTGCTAAGTGAGCCAAACACTCTCCAAGGGCTGGTCGCTGCCTGCAAAGAAGGAGGCACAGGTCAATACAAAGAAACATTATGACATTATGACATCACAGTAAATGAAGGGAAATTTAATTACTTTTCAACATGTGGAGTCTTTACTGTGCCCAGAGAATAGATGCTGCACATAATGCGGTAGCAGGATATTTGTAGATCATCCACTTTAATCAGAAACGGTGGAAATCATCAGTATGTAACATAACACAGAATTAAAACAGAAAGTTTATGAGACTTACAGATGACATCGTCTCCAAACTGGTGCTGCGCGATGTGGTCAAACAGAGTGGTGAGCACAGGGAGCAGGGCAATCGTGGTGTAGTTGATGTTTTGGGACACACCTTTCACCTACAAACACATTTCAGTCAGTGACAATAATCCATAGGTGATATTTGTGTAAAGATATCTCTGACCTGGTTCCGACTGGATACTTTGCCCAGTTTTAGATTTTCAACCATTTTCTCAATGTCATCCGCTGCACTCTCAAAGAACTGGCGGAGCCCAGCTTTCACAATCTCTGGGCCTGATTTCATGACAGTTCTTAAAAAGAGAAACAAAAATAATGCTGAATGAATGATTGCTTTTCTTTCAAATTCTATGAGTGACTTATATTGTTTGAGTGTTACCTGGCATCCAAAGACCGCGACAGAATGTGGAGACAGTTTACCACCGCACTTGCATCAGTTCCTAAATAACAAAGCCAAAATAAACACTCAAATTTGCATATCTGTTGCTTTCTGATTATAAAACACAGCACACAGAGTTAGGGCAAAGCATGGCAAAAATGCATTACTGACAAAATCAACATGACACCAATATTACATATACAACGCAAATTACCCAAATCCTACATTCAATGCATTGGACAAGGTTATTTATAGCGTAAAAGGATTAAAATACCCAGAATCTAAACCAAGACTCCTAATAAATGTGAGTAACATAAAAAGAATTGCACCAAGCAGAAGCATAGCGTAAGAAGGACAAGATGAAGAAGGATAGGAGTAAACGCAGTGGACCAAAGACACAAACAAACCAAAGTAAAACCTGTGACAGCCACCATGAGACTCCTTACCAAAAAGAGATACTCTGTGCCTCACCAAAGCAGCCAACTTACAGAAGATACTATGGCACAAGGAGAAAGGGGAGAGGCAGGAGGAGGATTAGGGAAGAAGAGTGATGAAGAAAAGACAGTTAAGATGACAAGGAAAGCACATTTAAGAAAATACATACATGTTTAGGCACATAGGAGATTAACATTAAAATGCCGTAATGGAAAAGTGGGCAGACAAACTACATTAAAGACGGAGGCAGATGAGAAATTGGATAAAACTATTTGTTTATTTGTTAAGAATACCTGGCAATCATCTCCTTTTCCTTGTTAGATGAAAGGCCTCCACTGCCCAAGACTTTTGCAGGAGTGGACAGGAAGTAGAGACAGTGGTTCTTGAAGTACTGATTTACAAGTGGCAAAAGAATCTATAAAAAATAATACAGAATTGCATGTTAAAAATCTTTTACAACTTAAGGCATTGTGGTTGCATTAATATAGTGTGAGTAGTTTACCTTGGCAAAGAACTTGATCTCCTGCTCATGTGGCGACTTCTCCACTCGTCCACTGCTAACCACGGCCTCTGTTGGAAGAGAAGTTGAGTGAGACAAACATGAGCTTGGTCAATTCTCAGATTTCAAGTCTATTTACCGAGATGAGCAATAAACTCTTGCGCAGTGTCCATCCATTTAAGAAGCTTTTGAAGGAAGCCATAGGCAAAACGCTTCTCAATGGAGGAAATGTCCTGCTCCATGTCCTTCAGTCCCCTAGTTTCACACAGGAGTAATTAATATGTTTACTAGAACTATTCACTGTATTGTATCGACTGGTTAAGGCATCCAGTTTACCTTGTGACGGCATATCCATTGAGCTGGAGGAACTTGAGCAGGTCCTGGGCCTTCTCTCTGTCTCTAGCCTTCTCCTTGGCCGTCAGGGTGTCATAAGGCACAAGCAAAGGATGGGTGCCACCGCCTACAAGAGCATTCATGATTTAAACAAATATTACATAAAAGTAGAAGCAAAGTGTTAACTTAACTAGGGAAATAAAATAAAAAACAAATTTTACCTTTGGACTGGAGTTCAAGCTTCTTTTTCCTGCCCCAGGTGTTATGATAATTCTCAGCTAACTGCTCAGCCATAGACTGCAGAAAGAAGAGTTCAAACATTAGATTTCAGGGTTATTGATGTACATTGTGCTATTAGGATAGGAGAAAGGTACCTGAAGTTCTCTAGATAAAGCCATTCCTGCGATATCTATTGGCTGAGGGTTGTAGCCTTGACTGGGGTCATATGTGGCCTGAAAACATTAGGGAAAACAATGTGACTTTGTGGCTTCATTGCGAGATTTTAAGCAACTTACAGCTAGCGCATCAGTGAAAGATATCGTCAATAGGCTACCTGGGCAGTTTGAGAGATTTTGCGTGTGGCAGCTTTCTTTTCCACCTCTCCCTCCCCATCTCTGGCTTTTTCCAAGGTCCATTCCCATGCTAACATTGCTTTTATAGATTCCTTTATGGGCCATCGATAAATCTCCTTATCCTAGGGAACAGAGAGGGACAATCTCATTAACGTACAGAATGGAATGAAAGCAAAAAAAACCTAAAACAAATGTTCATGTGATCTTACCTTTTCAGAGAAGGTTTTGTAGGGCCGGAGCATTGGGTGTGTTTTAGCATTCTCATCCAAAACTTCTCCGTATGTCCAGTTGTTTTGAATCTGAAATGGTGTTGGTCATGTCATAAATTACAGGTGATATGGTGCATGCACTGTGAAACATTATATTAGAAATAAGTCATTGCTGACCTTTTCAAAGGCCCATCTGTCATGAGAGTGCTCTGCATATTTGTTGATAAAAGCATCAAGTCTTTCAGGGATGATGGTGCTAAAATACACAGATAGAGATTAAAACTGCAGCAACTGCAATGCAACACTTTGGGGGTCATTTACCAAGCGTTTGCTCATGTGCAAAAGTGGATCAGAAGCCGATTCATTTGTCTTGACATATCTGATTTGGGGCACTAGTGCAGTAATACAGGCCTTGTCGAATGGTAAATCAGGTGCGACATGCCCACAAACAGCCACAAACAGCTATCAGCTATCTCAATAAATGACCCCCCTTTGTTCAAATGGTAAAAGTATCATTGTCAGGATCATGCAAAAAAATAAAATAAGATGTTAACACTCACTTAGTGGTCTCCACAGGTTTAGGGTCGAAGTTGCCTTCAGCATCCACAGAGGCCTTCTTCTCAGTGTGAGACGAGTAGGTGGCATCAACATAGTCAGGCGGGATGGCTCCAGCAATGGCACAGAGGCACGGCATGGCAATTTTGAAGAGCTCGGCATCAAATTTCTAGAGTTTTCAAATCCAAAGTCAATCCATACCTTTTTTTTCCACTGACACAAACTCTAGTTAAACTGTAAATGACACAAAATTATTTGACAAAATCAATGTTTCACCTTGTGCGCCAAAGATTCAAAGATTCCCCAGAAAAGTTTACGAGAAAGATGCAACTCCTCCTCTGAGGTCACCCCAAAGTTCGCCCAACCATTGGGCAAGCAGTAATATTTCCAGCAGCGCTCATAGTGATTGGTCAAAAGCTGACAACATTATAAAAATACACTATAATTAATTACACTTGTAGCAATGTATTTGATTATTTGAATCTACATCGTTTTGCACCATGTAAAAAAACAACAACAATTAAACAACTAACCTTAAGAGGCATCTTTGCATATTCATTGAGGATTGGTACATCAAATACTAGCCGCCTTAGCAAATGCTGCAGCATCGATGGTCGAAGATATCTGTGAACATTTTAGAAATGTGAGTGATGGAAAAACAATCTAATGTAATGTATTCTTCAACTGTATTACCAACACATTATCGAAAAGTGTTCCAACACAACATTTGAACTAACTTGCAAAGAGACATGAGGCACTCTTCAATGACATCTCTCTGTGCCTTGGTTAGAGCTCGGCCTCGGGACAATCGATAGATGGTGTGAAGCATGGAGTCAATCATGATGGCCCGATGGTCTGTACCAGCAAACAAGGGGGCACATTTGGTGAGCAGAGGCAGCACAGCTGAGCAGAGGTAGCGGTTCAGAGCCAAGGCCATTTCAGTAGTGCTGAATGCAACCTATGACCACAAATAATATTATTCTCACTTAAAATATCAAATTAGACAGATAAATGGTTGTTTGCACTCACGGTGTCTAAAGATGCTGAAGCCCTCATGTCAGGAAGGAAGCCAACCTCCAAAACATGAAGCAAGAAGTCCTGATTGTCTATGCCATAGACTCTGTCAAGGAACAGCACCATGGACGCCTTATGGTCAGGTACAAAACTGGCAGACATCTTGGGCTCAATAATCAGGCTCTCTGAGAGATAAATAAAAACATCACCATAAAATAACTTACACTGAAATGAGCAAATGATCACAAACAGTACCTTTGCCAAAGGCTGGAATCTGCACAGGCAAACTAATGACTCCAACCAGGTCCTCTATTGGCACGAGAGACCTCAGGATGGCCCTGATTCTTAGAGCCTCACCCTTTCCAGCTTGAATCAGCTGTGAAAGTTAATGTAAAATGTGGTTATTGTAAACAAATCTAACAGGTAATTTGCACTAATTGTATGTCACAAGAGCAACATCACAACTTACATGCATCTCAGGAGCACAGCGCCCCAACAGATCGATCAGTGCAGAGTAGAAAGACATAATGGCATTTCCAAGATGAATACGGTTTTCCTCGTGATGCTGGTCCCCACCAATTCTTTTGATCAAAGGACGAAAAATTAAGTTGGAATTAAGATGGGAATCGTATTTATACTCAAAGTTTAATTTTAAACAACCTACATGAATCTTCTATCTTTCTTGACAGTTGGTCCGTCTCTGGCTGGGTCCTCAGAGATCTTAATTGCATCCTCCATAGCTGCCAGCAAACCATTGCCACCCTCACCTCTGAGAGCAGGCCCAAAGCACTCAGGCCGACGGATCAGAAGACGCACAACGACGTTAGCATTCTCCTCCACGCTCTCTCCTGTAAAAACAAGAAGGGGCAACAGTCAGAAGAAATGCCAGGACTAAAATATATTCATTCATAGATGGGTACAGACCATTGACAAAGACAGCAAAGCGCAAAAAATCTAGGTATCGCTCTCCTCCACCTGGATTCCAGCCGATGTCAGGGTAGCCCTTAGACAGGAGCATTGGACACATTTGCAGTCCACAACCTGCCAAGTAAGTCACCACCTACAACAAATGACAGAACTATCAGTCTGCTGTGTGCTATTATTTATTTGTTCATTTGCTTCTTAGAATTTGAATTGCCTAACCATTTCCAGATCCTGCTCTTGTAGAGCCAAAGCCAGTTCATTATTGTCAATGCAGGAAGCTGCAGCAACATCCAGAGGAGTTGACCCACGCATGCCTGCACATAAAAAAAAATACATTCAGCTTATGTCTGTGGAATGTAATAAAATCTTCTCACAACTTTTATAGAAATAACATTAGACAGACTACAAGGTAATTCCCCGCTATAGCTGAGTGGGGAAGAAAATGCAAATGTTTCTCATTTGTTTTGTTCACTAACGCACACAAGTAATTTTTGTTACTCTAAGAATGATACAGACCCAAGCCAATGCCACTGTTCTGTAGCAAATATCCCAGATGATCAAACATGGAGCGCTGGTTCTGACGACTGATGCGGCAAAAGTAACACAGGAAGCGACAGCAGTTTGTCACCATTTGAGGGAATCTTATTTCCTGAATAAAAAAGCAAAGATTGTATAAATAAAGTGCAGGAATGATGAAGACTGTCAACAAGAACAATCAAAGAATTACCTTTGAGTCTCCACCTCCACCCAGCACATTGACCATGACCTCCATGACAGTCTCATGCATACCCAGAGCTCTCATCAAGTTAGGGTGTTGGTAGAACACTTTATTGTTCATGATATTGCTTTAAAAACAGGGAAATCAAAGTTAAAAGGTTCCACGTCATTCTAAATAGTGATGAGTAGTTAAGTATTGATGTAGTTAACTAACCCAATGCTCTGAATCATGAGCCGCTCCTCCTCTGGACCCATTTGAACAATAAGCAATGAGCGGATCTGTCCCAAACACTCCAGCATTTCCATTGTGTCTTCGACAGACACAGCATTGATTGAATAGGCTTTGGGCAAAGCTCGGATTAACTCCCCAAGCCCATCATACTGCCTATGGAGCAGACTGAACATGAGACGCACAAGCTCAGGGTTTTGGATATAGGACTCCTGAGCCCAGTGGATCATAGTGTGGGAGATGAGCTCCTGAAGAGTGCCTGCGCAAAACAAGAATTTATAAGAGAAATTAGAAAAAGCTTACTTATGATATTGTACATGAGTATACGAACAGAAAATACAATGACTGTCTTATATTGCAATAATTACATTTGCACAATCCTTTATCAAACCATATAAATGAATATACATTAAATATTAACAAAAACTCTGAAAAATGTATACATTTCGTGACCAATACAAGGCTAAAATGGAACTTAATTAGGAACTACTGGCTTTTTCTTGATTATTGTTGAGCGTTTTTGTTAAAAACTGTCTACATTTCAGTCAGATGGAAGACCTCAGTAATTTTGCAATAGATATGAATGTGTGACCATATTTTCCCATAACAATAATTTGGCAATATCATGGACAGCCTTCAATGTGATTATATTGTATCTTACTTGGTTTTGGCTCTTCCTCAACTTCAGGCACCTCTTCCTCCTCTTTCTTGCGTAAACTTTTGATTTTGTCGACCAGACTGATGAGCCTGCCCCTGAGGGAAGCATCCACCTCCTCTTCCTCTGCCTCCTCCTCAATATGGATATCTACGACCATAATTAGCATTGGATGAAAACAATTAAGAAGGGAAAAATGCCAGTTGCCAAGATTATTTACCACAGTGAAGCAGGAGGTCCTTATGGAAGTACGCAAGACTCTCCCGTATGTCCTCGGGTACGGGGCTGTCTTCGTCGTCATGCTTGAAGTTTGTCAGCAAAAGTACCTAAAGAAGTCGCATGACGCATAAGGCTACATCTACATGAAAGCCCCTGCTGTCTCAATAAAGTCAAAACAAATAAAGTGAATAAAACAATGACCTGGTCCTGGGGTGGAGATCTGAACTCACGAGTCTTGCGTGCGGTCTCAGCAGCCGACATGGTGAAAGCTCTCATTAGCAGGTTATAACGCACACGCTGGTTACTTTGAATACCTTTGACGAACTGGTCGGAATACGCCACAATAGCTTCCACCCTGTGCCGCAACTCACAGTCACAGAAGTACTGGAGAAGCTTGCACATCTGTGAAGATATGGCAATAATTAAAGCTGAGGCAACCGACTTATTTTCTAATGTGCATGGAAAGTAGCTTTTCCCTAATGCCACATTTTTGTTACTGTATACAGACAAAAATAAAGAAACCATGACAGAAAGAGATTATACCTGGAGTTTCACAGACTCTGGCAGTTTCATTTGGAGCAGTCCTTCCTCCAGACCCTCCTCCTCCTCTTTGGGCTCGGCCTCTACAGCCTCCGCCTCCTTCTCCTCCTCTGCCTTCTCTCCGTCCACTTTCTCTCCTTTGGCCATAGCTTCTCCCTCCTTCTCTCCCTCCTCCTCGCTAGGCTCCTTTCCTTCAGCTTCAGCTTTCTCCTGACCCTTGCCCTCTTCCTCCTCTTCATCGCCGACGCCCTCGTCCTCCTCCTCCTCTTCCTCCTCCTCCTCCTTCTCTTCCTCCTCGGCTCCTGCCTCTGCTTTCTCCTCCTCTGCCTCTTCCTCCTCCTCCTTTCCGCTGAAGACGTTGGGGTCAATCATTTTGAGGATGTGTTTTGTGTCCTCATCATTGAAAATGCCCATAATAAGCAGAGTGCTGATCAGCTTCAGGATGGGCACAAAGTGGAACTCCACGCTGCCCCCTACTGGATCTCGCATGGCCTGGCTTCCATCCAGCACAGCCTCTGTTAACATGCTGATCGCCCTGGTCTTCAGGTCCTGTTGGCAAAAACAGTTGGAAATAAGTTATGTCTGTATCTGTCAAAATGTGTAAAGTAAGTAGTAGTAATCTGAGACAGTTTAAAATTAACTAAAATTATAGGATCAATGTGTGTTTTTGTTTTGTATGTTAAATATAACATTTAAATTTTTTTGTTTGTTTTTACAGAACTACAATCCCTGTGATAAATGTGATAAAAGAAATAGTCCAGTAAAAGGATTTGTTACTGGTCAATACTTAAGCAAAGTCTGAAAACTGATGCATGTACGTTTTTGAGTTCTACCTGCAGAGGGAAAATGGGACTGAGAGTGTAGAGGTCAGGGTCGGTGCCGACAAAATTGATTGAAGAGAAATGAAGCTTCGGTCGCAGGCACGTCGTGAGTCCTACACCTGGAAGAGAATGAGCCTTCTTTGCATCGGGATAGAGGTGGATGCTGAGAGTTTCCTCAGTCATGGGAACAATAAATTCCCTGTTGGTGCCCAGACGGGCCCGCTTGGCCGATTCCAGGTGGATGCTGATAAGCAGGTCATAGTAGCCGCTACGGAGAGGTCCTGGGAGGTAGGTGTTTTCAGTGGCGTAGAAAAGCTGAGATTCATCCACATGGCTGCACAAGGCATGAGCCACCCGATTGTTGCCCAGAGCGCAGACTGCACAGTACAGCATCAGGGTGTGATAGTGGAACTTCATTAGATCCTGGCGTTCAGACAGCTCCAAAATGTCAATGCATCTAAAATCACACATTAACATAGTTTTATATATTATGTATATTATTATATTTATAAAAAATACTTTTTTCACCCAATACCTATATTTAATTTATTTATACTGGGTTTGCAATACAGTACATGTATCAAAACCACTTCTAATATTTATGCAATTGAATTATTATTTAGAACCAAAAAACATAATAATAATAATAACGTAAGCACCGTGTTTCTGCCGCATGGAGAACCCAGCGCTCTTTGATACCAGTTAAAGAGTGGGACCAACAGTATTCTCTTTCTCACGGGACATGGACTCACAAAGGGATAAATGAAGTTTGTAGAGGGAGCTTAAAAAGGATGTAGCCTAAATGCTGAATGAAGTGCAAAAGGCAGTAGCGCGACATAAAAGCACACCACTCCTCACTTGACCTCTTTATTCTGAGAAACACCTTCTAGCGACTGACCATAGGCGCAGCGGTTGTGGGGATGCAAGATGTGAACCTCGTCTGGACCAATGCTGTAGTTGCGCCAGGCAAAATATTACCTATTTCTTTGAGCAAGACAGAGATTTGTTTCATTTATTTGTGCTGCAACTGCCTAATAACTTTATACAGGATTTACCAGGTAAATGTGTACAGGTTTTAGGCGCGAGAAGCATTGAAAGATATTGTACCAAAGTAATTTTTTCAAACATACCCAGCCCTAGTGAAAAATAGTTCCCTCAAGAGCAGTTTTACCTGTTTTCTTCAGGGATGTGCAGGGCCATCATAGTGAGTGGTTCAGTGCACTCCACCATCCAGCCCAGCCTCTCACTCACTCTGCCCACATCTGGGTTGAGGAAGTTATTAGGCATTCGGCTCCAAATGACCGGGGTGAGCATCTGGACGTCTAACCTGGGGGGGCACTGCGGGACCGGGTTGTTGCGCTCGCTGCGAAACATGGCTGCCGAGATAGGCATGATGTTCTGAAGAAAAGGCACGAGGTGTTAATTGAAGAAAAACGAAACTTAGTAAAGCCATGGAATTTTACTCACCTTCAGTTTGCCCAATTCAAGCTGCACCATGTTCTGGTTGGAAGGTTGGACAAATACAGCGGGGAACAGCTTTGTGTTTGGCTCCACCTTTAATCACAAAGTGTAATTGTGGATAGGGCTGCAGATTAACATTTTGGGTTGGTTGCACCAGGACATCATTTAGACGTACAACTTTAAATATGTCCCAAAACTATCCTAAAAACAGGGTTCAAAGCTAATATTTCAACAATATATATTAACCATCAATGCTGTTTGCCTTTCATTGCACACTTTTTTATACAATAATCAATATAATTTGACAATAAATAAGGATGACGAGGATCTAACTGGTCACAGCAACAAAAATATTTCATCACGGCCAATATATTTTAAGGTGCAAGTGCCCTGCCTTTAAATTAGTTCAATCTGGACCTTTCTAGATCAGACCTATTTGCATTATGAGTGTACTTATATTACTTAAATGTATGTCGCATTTCCCAAACCTGGTAAAAGGCATTTATTTCTTTTCCATTTGCCGTAAAGGTCATGAGTCCTGTTGCCAAATCGACAAGGCACCCAACCACCATGTCCTCTTGACTGAAACGTGTCTGCTGAGTGCTGACCAGGTCACCTCCCCAGACCATGTAGCAGTTACTATGCTTCATGCTGCAAAGAAAAATAACACATAATACACACAAAGGCAATCTTTCTTAAAAACCAACATTAAAAAGCACAAATCTACCTGTCATGAATGTTGCCCTTGTCGTCTCCAACGGTAACGGTGACATTGCGAACTTTGGAAAGGTCAAAGCTTTGGTCATATTGATGGTAGTCAGGAGTAACCCAACCAACCCACACGGTAGTCGGCTCCTGCCCAGCGAAGATTCTCACAGAGTAGTAATACTGCACACAACACACAAAAGGTAACGTGTTTATCCTGATTCACCTTTTTTAAATCTTATGTGTAATTGTCTTCCAAAAGATTTTGTCTCACTGTTGTTGTATTGAGAATAATCTCGGGGTCATCTCTGTCGTCTGGCACCACATCTTCCACTAAACGGGGCACTGCTGGGGGTGGAGGCGGTGCAATGGGGGTCATTGCAGCCTTTTTGGCCTTTGCGAAGAATCTGAAAATAAAGGCAAATCAATGCGCCTATGAACCTTGTTACAAATGTGTGATGCAGTAACCCAAACAAAACTAATGGTAATGCTATTTTTTCATTCATTCAACAAAATTCAACGTTCTTTTGTGATGAGAAAAATAAATGTTTCTGATTCAGATTGCTGATAATGATTAGAATCAACAAACCCTTTCTTCTTTCCCTTTTCGGAAGCCGAGTCCTTCTCATTCTCCACAGAGAGCTCCTTTGGTACGGAGGGTTCTTTCTTCTCTTCTTCCTGCTCTTTTTTGCTGGCAGACTTTTTCAAAACCTCAAACTCAGAGTCGGGCTCAACAACCACCACCTCCTCCTCTGGTATGGTGAGGGCGCGGGTGAGCAGAGTGGTGCCAGTTGGTATCTTGAAAGTCTCATCAAACTGCACAGGCATGCTAAGTCGAAGGAAGAGCATGTCCGTGTTGGCGTTTTGAGAGCCAAATGTCTTGTGAGTAACTTTCAAACAAGGGGCACTGTCCACCGTCCCATCCACATGAGACACCTGAGATGCAGACATAAAGGCAATCGTTCCAGTTTCTATGGGTTCAATTTAAATATAAATTCCTAAATTTTACCTCAATGTGATTATGATCCGTAGGTACAGGCACAAACTGCGGCAAACTTTTACTGAACCACATGGTCGTATCACGCTTCATGTTTATGGCAAAAGGTTCAAATCCTTCCTGCAGGCCACAAATGGCAAAGTAGCGCAAACTGCTGACATTCTGACCGAGATTGATTCTTCCAACTTGTGACAGGCCCAACGTACATACTGGGATGAAGCCTGGAAGGAAAACCAAAGCAATCATGCTGCAATATCTTGGAAGACATTTTGGCAAAATTACAACACAGATGAAATGCTTGCCTACCTTCCCCAATTTCGATATCTTTGAAAGCCATCTCTGAGCCTGAGTCACTGATCAGCATTTCTCCATTGAGAGTGAACATGATATTCATTTCAGTCAGGTCGATCATGCAGCCCACGACATCACCCGATTGCCACTGACGACCAAAGGGCTCATTGCCGATGTGCCATCTTTGGGCCTATAGAGAACACGCCGTAGTCAAAAATAACAGAGGTCTTATATCTTGACTAGCGGTAAACTACAACTGACCTTATCGCCGTTAAAGACATAGGCAAGTTCATCGGCTCCCAGTTCTGTGTCAGAGCGGACACTAGGACGTGCCCAGCCGACTCTCATTTCTCCAATGGTGACAGCCTCGAACTCGAAGTACCACTTTCCCTGAGTGACAGCGTACGACCTCTCTGCCCTGAAGATGCGTACTTTGTCTCCACGGGTGTTTTCAAGGCCATGGCCAGCTGAAATGAAATCGATCAAATTGCTATTAACAACATGTCGTGGTTTGTAGATGCGTATATTGTGTGTCCAAACTTACTGCTCTCCTGATCTGGAGGCTCGATGTTGTAGCCATAACCAATGAGTGTTCGGACAGCGTTGTTAACACTGTCTCGGTTGGTTTTCTTAGTTCTCTCGTCCAGTAGGTTGTAAGGCACCAGACGAGGGTTCCGCTTATTTAGGATGTCCTATGCAGTAGGCACAAATATTTTAATAGTCTATAAAATATTAGTAAAATTTAGCTAAATTTTAAAAATACCTGCACAATGCTGTAGGTCCATCCTTGTCTTACCCGATCCCTTGCCCACACATTATGCCCATTTTCTGCCAGTTTTTCCACAAGCTGGTTCTGATTGGGTGTCAGTTTCACGTGGTTAAGGTCAAGGGGGGCAGGCTTATATGAATTGCTCATCACATAGCTGGAAAGTATATTGAATTAATCACCTTTCAATTTCTCATTTACAAAACAATAAATAAAATTTCTAATTGTCTTTGTACGTCTTGGGTAGCTTGATCTTCTTAAGGTTCTCCTCTGCTTTCTCATCGCCCATGCCAACATGGCACCCCAACGCCAACAGAGTTCTGTCAGAAAACAAACAAAGGTGCAGAAAAATGTAATTACAATTAACATCACATATTGAATATAATGTCTGTTTGCTAAAAAAAAAAAAGAAATTACACACTTGAGAGTTTCTCCAGACATCTGAAGATTGTAGTTTCTCTCAGGCTCAGGGAGACTTTGGAAGTCGACCAGACAAGGATGAAGTTTCTTGTTGTCATCCCTGAACTGTGGTGAAAAGACTGAATTCAGTACAAACTTGATGCAACAACTAATCTGTATTTTTACTACTCTAAACTTACAGTGCCATAGGTCCAACCTTGCTCAATTCTAGTAACAGCCCAAAGCTCATGAATATTCTCAGCCAACTTCTCTCGAATACGCTCCAGGTGAGGGGGCAAGACAATCTACACAAAGGAAAAATCATAACAAAATTACAAATTTACATATGTGTACAAAAATGTAGCAATAGTAACCTGTGACAGACATCACCTGAACAGTGTCCACCGGGCAAGGAGTGAAAGAAGTATGGGTAAGAGACTGGGTAGGTCCCAAGAGATTGCGGACACCATTGAAGTCATGCTTATACTCCTTTATGGGCTCAATCCGCATCCTCTCTCTGGGCAGCAGAGCTTCATAGCATGGGGCATAACCGGGTGGGGGCATGAACTTAAAGTCTCCATGTCGACCACCAAGGAGGAACCGAGCCCTGAGGTAATATGCAATTTATTTATACATTTGTAAACAGTTTTTCTAAATTATTTGATTTTCAAATTCAACTCACTTGACTCCAGCAGAGAAACTGATGACAGGGAAGAAAAGGCCATCAACATTGAAGTTTTCAAACATGCCTTGAACCGGGTGGCCGTTGATGCGGAAGGAGATACTGGGCACACTCAGATCCAGACAACAGCTCACAACATCATCAGCTGCAAGAGTGTGTGCACTGGGGGAAGCAACTTGGCGAGGGATGGTTCCTGGAGGAAAGACAAATCAAGTTAAAAAAGTTGTTTTAGAGATGATGCCCTACAGATTGATTATGGGGAACAGTACCTGACCAAAGATGCAACCCATCAAAGCCATAGGAGTAAAGGTCATCTCCCACGCCATTGCCTCCCCAGCCTTCTCCTCCTCCGGGGTATGGGCTGTAGCCCTCTGTCATGGCCCAGCCCACACGCAAATGTGTGGCCTGTGCCGTCACATAAGCTTCCACATAATCCACCATCAACTCAAAATACCACTTCTTAAACTGAGTGGATCCCTCGCATGTTCCCAGGAAGATGTTTGGCCTCACACTAAGCAAAATGATTAAAAAAAAATAATGAAGGCAAACAGCTTGTCAGTTGATTGTTAGGTATATAAAATAAAATACCTTGTTACATAATTTACAATGTTGGTCTGCAGCAGGAGCTCACGACCGGGAAGGAGGTTTTCAGTGATGAGGTTCTGATTGGACCTCACAGCAACACCATTACACACACAAAGAGAGCGCAGGACATCCAAGACCTGCAGACATGGTGCTCATTATGCATTTCTGCCGGGATACACTGCAGCAGCCAGATAATAACAATGAAACCAACCTTGTGATTCCGTCCATGTTTGTCCAGTAGAGAAATTATGGATTTGATGTGGTTCTCTTGAATAATGTTCAGAACCTCAGGGCTTTCAATTAGAACGCAGTACAGCACCTCCAGAATACCTAAATGTTCCCCAGAGGCAAATAACTAAATGCATCAATAAACTTGGACTGAAATGCAGGTTATGTGTAATATGTATGTGTTACCTGATGATGCCTCTAGACGGTCCAGTTTGCTGACCAGCCAGTCCAGGTTATCACAGAACAATGCACAATTAGAGCGGTTTCCTCTGATCAGAGAAGCTGTATAATAAATACAAGGAGAGATGTTACCAAGTTACCAAATACTTTTGAACCAAGCAAGGCAGCCTACCAAGGAGCTCATAAAGCAGGTTCACAATCTCCTTCCAGGATTCAGCAGCTTCTTCTCCCGCAAATTCTGAAAAATGTGCTGCAGTGTTGTAAACATTAAGGCGATCAATACACTCCAGCACAAGGGTAATCATGCCCTGAAAAACACATTTTAAAAACAAACTTTAATATTTCATAAACATTGCCAATGTACCAGGACGATGGAGATTACCTCCTCTTGGAAGAGATTCTGCCTGTTGCGGAGGGAGCGGAGCTTGGTTTGTTTCTCCTCATGCTCCAGCTCCTCTTCAGGGGGACGGAAGTAGAAGATGAGATCCTGAAGGGAGAGTATGACTCCTTCCAGAGGGAGGGACACAGACACTGGGGACTTGTTTTTACCGCTCAGGGAGTCTAGACCCCTACACAAAATATGTATAAATATTCATGTTCATGAAAAAATGTTCCTTTTGGTTGTTCCTCAAGGCATTTTCTTACTTGATAAATTGTCTGAAAAGGCCTGTAGTGCTATAAATCATTCGAGCTGCTTGAGACTCTTCCGTCTGGGAGCGTGATACAGTAAGAGCATCATCCATGTGACCCTCTTGGTGCAGAATCACCTGGAGACAACATACGTTTTTTCACAAAAGAAGCACTTCAGAAGATAACGACCCGTTAGTTTCTAAGAGTCAAACTTACCTTTCTCTTCATCATCCCAAGACGAGCGGCTTTTGCATCCAGAGCAGCGTATGTGAGCCACAAACCAGTGGAAACATGTTGAACAAAGCACATAGACTCGCCATATTTGATTTCAGGAATGCCCATTCCCTCCACATCTCGCTTCTGGGCCACATCTACCTTCTCCTGCAGGGGGCAACACAGACAAACAAAGCTGCTGTTTACAATGCAAAAAAGTTAAACGATAAAATAAAAGATAGTATTCAAATCAAACCTTTGAGACACGGAAGCAAAAGGCTGATTGTTTTGTGTTTGCTCTCTCGGGATCAACAACTAAGAGACCCTTTTCATCCTCCAGACACAGGTACCGGCCTGTGGTGATGTGACGAATGCGGAAAGACTGGCCCCACTTCATATGGCTACCACTCCAGCTGTATACCAAAGACAGGTATAAGCCTCTCAAGCGCAGTGGTATCTCACATCTATAAAACAGCTATTACCTGATTCTCAGGGGCTCCAGTCTCCACAGAGATCGAGCCTGACTGCACACAGCGCCACCTTCAAAAGACGCAATCCTACAGCACATACAAAAATACTTCAAAATGTAAAGGAAAACAGGCAGGTTTTTAAAATACATTTAATTTGTCTTCTTGACAACACCTTCGTTTTTCCTCTCCTTCTTCAGGGGTTGAAATGGCTAGACATTCGTCCATGTGTCCGTGAAACAGTCTTAACACGTGACCACCCGTAAGATAACCTGAGCAAGACATACAATGTTTGTCTAAATCAGTTTTTTGTTATTTAGAGAATATTTTTTCAACAAATGCTTTCTTTTACATTGTTAGCAAGTTGTACATAAAAATAGGCTTGTACCTTCAGCGAGTTCACATCCAGAACTGATGGGGTTCATGTTCCAAAGAGTTTGCATGAAAGAGGCATCCACCATAAGATCTCCACTGGCGTAGGAAAGGTGCTAATTTCAAAAACAGGTTTTAGAAAGTTTACTATGCCTTAATGATCCTCATAAATCTATATCTAAATATCTGTATAGGAATTGTAAAGGGAATTTTACCAAGTATCTCTCAGATGACACACTGACAAGGATGAGGTCATCTCCAACCCTGACCTTCTCACCTTCTGACCTCTGCTTGGAGGCGGGATGAATGGTCCACCAACACGCCTCACCTGTGAGAGGAGATGGCTATGATGGGGTACAATCATATAACTTAAATCCATGGAATCCATGTATGAGATTGGCAGTTCATATTTCAGCCTTTCTTAAAAGCATTAATGCTTCTGAGCATGTTTATAATGTGCACAGATTATTAATCCTAATTCCAACACTTTTCAATAAGTGTGCAGTCCTAGTACAGGATGCATAGATGGGTCTAATTTTATCATTCCTAACATATTATAACATATTACATTCAAACATATTCTGACAAACCTATTGAGTCTTCTTGTAAACCAACATCAAACGCCAGCTTGTCGGTGAGTGACCGGGATGAAGTCAAACAGCTCAGATACTAGATACAAGTAATGATGGAAAATAAACAGTTATTGACCAGTGGTTTGGAGTTCTGTGTCTTTTCTTCTTAATTTCTCACCATTCCTGAGTGATGATGTCTCAGAAGGATGGCGTGTCCGTACAGTAGCGTGCGATGACCTCCGCCCTGTGACGACTAGATAGAAGCAAATGCAAACTTGAGACATGTGACGCAAGAGGCTAAAATGTAACAATCAAGGGTCCACAACAAATAACAGATTTATGGGAATATATGTATATATTTTGGAAATATATAAGTTATGTTTACAAACAACAACAATAACGACACATAAGCATAAAAAAAGAGTATTCTAATGGTTAAGGCACTTTATGCTTAGTATTTACCTTGCTGCTTTTTGTAAATACAATTATCTGACTTTATTTATTATGTTATTGAGTTCATTTTCATATTATTCTTCTGTTAACACCATGTACTTATGCCAGGTTGAGCCCACAATCCAGGGTATGAGTGAGGGTGTCCATGTCAAGTGGTAGCACTTTACCATTAGCCCTGGCCTGCATTATCACTGAGCTTGTTCTGGACAGGTGTTGGCAGCGGCATGTGTTTTCACTACAGCCTGTGTGTACGTGCTCAGTCACTGTCACGGCCTCTAAAGCCATGTTTAGCTCCCGGTGCATCGGAGAGCAGTTTATGTCCAAAGAGCAATGATCAACGGCAAACAAATACTAACAACAAATAAAGCACAGTTGAAAAAGGACAATGATGTAACACACAAACATTAGGGCATGAGAGTTGAGGCTGAATGAGAGGAACTAAGGCATCGTGTCATATTGTGTGTTTGATAGTTTCTGAGAGGACAAGCACAAGACACAAGACCTGAACAGAGAGAGTTTCCAGTGAGACACATACTACAGGTCCACATACCCATTTGTCCAAATCGACAGCCTGCTTAGCATACAAAATAGGAATGCAGGAAGATAAAGCAAATTTAAGAGGTGGAAACAGGTGGAAACAGGTGGACAGCCAAAGCAAATCTATTTCCAAAAATGCACAAAAACTTCTGTTTGTTCCACAATTGGGAAATAAATGCATTGCAGTGAAATAAATACAGAAACCGCAGAAAAGAATGGTGGAAAAAAAGCAAGAAAATTCAATACAATCACATTCAAAATATGTTAAAAACTAAATTAAGCAAATAATTTAAATGAAGGACTTACCTCGGTCATCTCCACGGTGTTGGCGAGCATCTCCACCAAAGCTCGCACGGACAGAGACTGCTCCAGGATAAAGGAGCATATGGCCAGATCCGGGGGCACGTTCTGAAGCATCAAACACAGGACTCATAAGAAGCGGACGTCCTTGATGCCTGGGAGACGATCAGGGCGTTGTCTTACCTGAGCATTGGATGTTGTTTCCAAGAAGCCGAGACGGTTGCCAAAGCCTTCGCAGGACAGACATAGCTTAATCTGCTCCTTCAAAACAGACGCCGTGCACTGAAGAACCACCTGGTCGTCCTGTAGCCAAGACAAGAACATGTTTTAAGCTGTGCACCAACTGTTTCATTTTAGTCAACTTTGTTTGTGGTCAGCTTTTCAATTATTGTTGAGCCTCTTTCTTCTTTGAGAAACGATGACGAACAAGACTCAAATCAAATACAAACATAGAATAAAATGAGAGTGAACCATAGAGAATAAAAAGGAATTTAAAACAATCAGGAAAACATAAAAAACTAGTCAAAGTACAGATCACACATCGAGAGAGGTGGTCAGAACAATGCCTTTCACAAATACACAGTGACAGCACAATAACATTTGGTAACATTTTATTAAAAATATCACAATGGCTGGTAGAGTGTTATTTGAGTGTTAAATGTAGTTTATTTACGATATGTTATTTCTATTGAGAACTATTAAGAAAATAGGTTAAACAACGAGATGCCCTCCTCTCGGGACAGGGCACTATGATGACATTAAGGTTCAGGTTCAGGTTTACTTTATTTGCACTCGTAGGTAGATTTGCAGTGTTTGACAGGTCTCCGTCAGGACAAACTGTATAATACATATCAAAAACACAGGTACACAGGCACGCACACAGGCAAACGTTAGCATATTTATTGGCTCACCAGGATATACAGTATGATAGGAAAATCTGTGTCAGTGTCACTGAAGCAACAATAATAAATACATACATACAAAAATGTTTAGAAATATGTAGAGGGTAGCACTTCAATGTTTCATAAATGACTATCCAGAGTCCAGACAGAGATGCTCACATACGTGGCTATGAATCCTCAAGTAATGTACAGTCATTTGTTGTGCCTCTGACGCTGGACCCACCCGCAGCTGGTGAAAATACGGCAATAAACACCCCCCTCCTCCCCTGAAATTCACATTCTCAGCTGTCACATCCAGTCTGTCGTTATGCAACAGATCCATCACTTAACCTGCCTCTGCCATTTCTCTGCACAGTGCCAGCACTTGGGCAGATTCCTGAGTTCTCACTTCTCTAACAATGACTCACAATGGCTTTATGATCTTATCACACTCCATCATATAAAGTATAAGTTACAAAATGCATAGACACAGTGAAACACAAAGAGAGGAATACTTAAAAAATCTAAAACCCATATTATTTCCTAGTATAAAATCCATAGTCCAGAAGAATTACTTTAATATAGTGAATTTGCGTCCTCATGGCTGGAGGAAGTGCTACTTATCTCTCTTTAACCCAGAAACATCCCCGTACTACTGAAAAGTGGGCAACACCACTCTATATGTAATTTTATATATAAGGAACACTACAAAAAGTACTGTTTCTCAAAGCGCAACACTGTAGTCAGTAGTGAGTATTTTATATGTTGTAGAGACCTAAAAAGCACAAAAATATATAGAGATGTTATCATTAATTGTATTTACAAAATCAATATAATGTGAATGTCATAACGATGAGAGGGTTCGTAGTCTCACGTTTTAAGAAAAGATCTGTCTTTAAAAGAACACTTTGTGAATCAGACCTAAAATTCTCCAGAAGGTGATACTTAAAAACTGTATCTTCAGAAAAAATTAATGTATGAGGCCCATAGTTTGTCCAAGCTCTGTGTCATACACAACTTTTCCATCATAGCAAAGGTTAACAAAAAGTCAACTATACCTTTACACCTCTCATCCAAGAGGCTTCCTCCCTCTGTGTTTCTTTTGGTGGCTGGGCATGGTCAAGCTAATGTACACAACGACTCAGGGAGTCTCAAGACTAAATGAGCAAAACAACATGTTGCAGATACTCACTCAGGCAGGCGGAACAATAGGCCAGTTAATAATGAGAGAAAACCAGGTTTAGGGTAAAGCTGGAGCTGATGGTAAATGGTCTCAACTTATATAGCAATTTTGTAGCTTCATTAGGCCCAAAGCGCTTTACAGGAAAGGAACCACTCACATACATACACCAATGTGCACAGACACTGGAGGCAAGGTGGGTGAAGTGTGTTGCCCAAGGACACAACGACAGTGTGCACCTGCGGGAGCTGGGATTTGAAACCCCGACCTTCCGATCGTGAGACGACCCGTTCTACCATCTGCACCACTGTCTCCCCTGATGGCAGGTCAAGCTCCTGTCCACTGAATATACACTTCACAGCCAGAACAAACACAGAGCTGAGGAAGCCTCTTGGATGACAGTAATGTCTTGAACAAAAAGAATAAAACAAACAAGGTAAATGTTGATTTTTTTTTCCAAAGACTGATTGAAACCAAAGTATCAATTTCATGAGATACCAACCCACCTAACCCTAAAAAATTAAGTGAGAGTCTACTTAAGATAAAACAGTGCATGCTTTTACATACACTGGAATGGATTTGTTACTCCACAAACAGTTGGCAGACAAGCCCTCAGCCTCAGTTAGCATTGGCTGTCACTTAAACGGCACTTACAAAGCCCTCTAAATCCATGTTAAATGCTTAGGCAGAGCCATATATTATAATAGCACAATTGTGTCCTTCACAAGTTGCACTGTGGCCAGACTAATTTAACCACGTGAAAAGCTGACTTAGAGACTTACTCATCCTCGTATTAATAGATTGGCGACAGCTTTCAGGATGCATACGGCGTGCACATGATACTATACTGTAAGCTATAACCACAACTGTTGATTATTTGTTAATCTCACATGGTCAAGTTGGTCTGGGCTAGATCCGAAATTAAGATTAGTGCACCTGACTTTCCTAAACCTGCCTGTTGCAATGTTTGTGTGTGTCTGGCAATGTGGGGGTGAGTGAGGTGGGACAGACAATCAAGCCAGATTGACAGACAGCAACATAAACAACAGAGCAGTGGGCACAAAGAGAGGTCAGTAATGCAGCAGAGTTTCACTGCCAAATGCAATAATAGCGGCTGTAAGCAGACACCTCTGTTTATTCTCCCGGGTCGCCTGATGAGCTGTCTGATGCTGTGAAGGGGCTATTCGGGGTTCCCCAGACAATCGGGCTCAATGCCCATCTCAAAAGGAAGCCAACATAAGCAAAATAGTGAGAGAGATTCCCAAGGTCTGGTCCTCCAAGACAATGAAAGTGCGAGTGCAAACACGATGCTCTAAGCAAAACAGGCACAAAAAATACCTGTGTTGTATTATGTATTTAAGTATGTATAAGAAGAAAAAAAAAAAACGTTTTATTGTATTTTTTTTTTTTTTAATGACACTAAATAGTTAAAAACTAAACTAAAAACTGGATAATATGACAAATAAAGGGGAAGTGTCACACATTACATAATAATTTCTCAGAGCATTTGAAAACAGATAAAACCAGTTTGCGTAAGATTTGTGTTTAAGATAGGACGGCCTGATGGCAGTGTGCTGATGCAGGCCTCCTCAGGACAGTGATGGAGATCCTGCAGACACTGGAGTGTGGGGCAGCACAGGACAGTGTGTGGGCGGAGGAGAGAGGGCCGCAGAAGAGTGCAAGAGGACAGGGGGTTCCCTAAAACAGAACACGACCTGCGTCTTTTGTGTACTTGCAGTTTTGCTCTTTTATTTATAGTTGAACACGTTGAACTAATTCTCATTACACATGCACCAATTCCAGATTCACAATCCCTGAAAACATATTCTCATATTTATGCCATGTGGGTAACTCACATGTGACAAATATGAGACATTCACTGAGATTACTAGTGATATTTTGGCAATCTGATCATCAATATTCTTCAATCATTCCTTTTGTGAATGAATGATATTTGTTCTTCTAAATTTCATTTACATCTTTTACACACTATTGCAGATGTGCAGAATATATGACTAAATTGGTGAATAATTCAATATTTGAATAGCTTGACGTGTTTGCATTAGTTCCCTTTGCCCTGGGCCTTCCCCTCACCACTTTGCTCCTATTTTAGGTGGTTGCACCTGTCAATATCACATTGCCTCCTTCTGCTGACCAGCAGATAGTTAGAAGTCTCACTTGGAGAGCGGCAGAAGCATTGCTTCAGTCTTATAAAGGGGGGGGGAAGGTACAAAAAGTACATTTTGATAGATATAGGAACAAACCAAACATGTTATATTTAAACTATTATTATTACTTTATTGCTAAAGATCTATTTTATTAAAATGTTCAGACCAGAGGCACCAAAAGTAGCACATTTGCCCTGCTCCAAGGTGGACCTAAGTTATCCTCTGAATCCATCTGAAAGATAAAACTTTCCTTACCTTCATCTATTAAAAACTGAAGCACATTGTGAAAATCTCTATAAACATTTTAAGGTAATTATGCATTATAAACAAAACAATTGTTTTGTTCCTTTTACTTACTTACTTTTTTACCTTTGCAAAAATCATAACATAATGTTCTGCATGTTTTGCAAAAGTTAAATAATGTGTACATTTTGGTGAGAATATATTGTTTAGGAATAAAGTTTAAAAGTTTAGTGTCAAAATACACCAAAAGCATGTTATCCATATGGAGGCTATAACATAATGTACAGCCAACACAGAGGTAAAAGATTTTGGCACAAAATTAGAATTTGCGAGAATATACTGTGATATGCAAACAAGCCTTAATCCCCAGCTCAGGGTGATAATGGTGCTCACTTGTCACAAGCGGAGTAGTTTATACAACAGCTGAGTAACTCAGCACCCCTCCTTACGTCTCTGTGTCTCTCTCCAGCAGCAGAGTCCCACTGAACACCTGTTCATTGTGTGAGCTGCTGTGAGTTGAGCCCAGTTGAACAGGTGCTGTTTGTGTGTCTGTCTTCTGAACACACTACTTCAAAAGATTTGGCCTTAAGCCATCGCTCACCACAGCTTCAGCTACTGTTAACATGCTTATGGACAATGAAATGTAAACATGACTCTGCAAACTAAACGCCAGGGCCAAAATCATTTGAAAGACAGGAATTATAACTTTCAGTGTATCCAAACACTCCTCAGATCGCACCCTTCGGTCCTCGGGCCAGAATCGGCACTGTCCCAGAAAACACCAGAGGAGACTTGTTCTTTAAAGCCATTGCTCCTAAACTGTGGAATGACCTTCCTCTGTTGATTCTTTTAAAAAGCAGCTAAGACATGGCTGTTAAGGTGAGCGAGTTGACAATAACTTTCAATTATATTGTTTTTGATTCACTTGTTTCACTGTGAAGCACTTTGTGATCTTATCTGTGAAAGGTGCTATATAAATAAAGTTAATACATTTTAACAGTATTTATTTTTCATAATGGATAATATTGCACTTGTTTGATTCAGTTGTTAAAACTCCTCAGTCAATGGAAGACCACTGGTCATGGCTTCTTTGGGGAAATCTGATGGTGGCTGTGTCGCTCCAATCACAGTGTCGCATTCCCATAGTGTTTAGCTCAGGGGCAAACATTGCATATGTGTACAAATTATATCTGCAACTAATGTCCATTTGATTGATTATTGATCAGTTAATCAATAAGATTGCAAAAGAATTTGTCCTAAATTTGCTAAATCTACAAGAGTTAACACATCCTTTAGTATAAAATAATAATTGCCACATCATCAAACAAATCTCCCTTTAACATCCAGCAATGTATTAGCCTGTATCTACTGTACTATATTGTAAGAGGAAGAACAGCTCAAGATCGAGTTATAATTTTATTTGTAGGATTACAAAATCTTCCAATATGTCGTTACCTTGAACTTTCAGCACATGTTGATATCAGTTACACACCTGATGAACAGTAACAATGTGACCGTAACCTACTGGCCATAAAGATGTCAGAAAAGACTGACACAACAATGAGCTCTGTTCACATGATGACACATATTTCTTCTATTAGACGCCAGCAGCAAGTAGGGCACGGACTCCTCTGGTTTCTGCCTCTAGAGTGTGTGTTCTTATAGTGGCTCGCTATAAAAAGACACTGCAGTTATAGGCTGCAACTCAAATACCCCTTCAAACAGGTCCGGGCTGATTCACATTACAGTGTAGCTGTGTGGTATAGTGAGACTGCCATACTGTATATACAAAAGCATTTATTCTCTGTGGCAGCCAAGGGGACAGTGTCTGGGTTTTGGTTTAATAGGGCAAATCCAGTTGTTTGCTTTGAGCCACCACAGTTTAATCACTCTGCAAATGTGGGCACTGCTGTTTGTGGAGTCCTGTATATTGAAGGGTTAAGTGTTCTATACTATTTTGACTACTCTTCTATTTCTGTCAATGTACATAATATACATCTGTAAATTTGTACCTGCTTTCTTTTTTATTACTGGTACTATTCTATTTGAGCTTGCTTTATAATTGTTCACTATCTTTGTATCATTAAGCAACTGTGACCAAGCCTCTTGAATCAATTACGTGTGTCTCATTCTGTTTTAAGTGCAAATACCTGTGGATTACATTACACTGCATTTTGCTCAGAGTCTACTTAACAAGCAACACAGGAGGAACTAACTGTGCCCAGCAGTGAGCCAACTGTTCAATAAAAACTATTTGTGTCCACAGTCAAAATATGAACAGATCAGTACAAAAGGGAGCATAGATGAATGTACCACATGTATAATTGTTCCCCATCTGTTAAGTTTTACTAAATAATTATCTTTCTGGGAAGTGCATTCTCAACATATCAAGATTATAATAGCAGAAAAGCACAGTGAAAATTAAAAGTTGGCAGCTTCTGATGCTGGGTGCACTTATATTGTACTAAACAACTCTTACAAACTTTACTGATGCAGGAACCTTAATTAGAAATCTGCATAAAATACAATAATATGTAAACAGGAAATCCAAAAACGTGTACTTCAAGGTTACCACAATGATCAGTGTATCCATATCGGGGTGTAGTAAAAGGTCAATATTACCAGATACATTCAATATGAATGTGATACATTATTTTGAAAATTGGGATTATTGTCTCAATATCACAGAAAGCAGAACTGGTCATATGAATATTTTTGTATCTTTTGCAAAACTGAAATGTGCATATGAGCATACACTTAAGGTTTTTCATGTTTTATCAATTGAAATCATTGTATTTTATACAAAACATTGTAGCACTGGTTTAACAAAGTCGAGCAGCTCTAAAGGCTACTGATTTATTTGATTGCAAACAGTGAATTACACTGTGACAAACTCATTCCAAATTTCTGGCATCCAATGTCGTCACAGGGACAAGTTTATAGGCTTTTCAGGGTCACGTTGACAAAAATGGTAGAAACATTTCTTGACAGTTCATGAAATTGAACCAAATGTTTTCATAATCAGATGCACAGTGTTTTTCCCACAAATGTTTGAATTCACAATATACTGAAGGAGGACAACATAGATTTCGTTGCATTTCTAGAAAATAAAAAGCTATTTCATATTGTATCGGATCATTAGGTGTCTTTCATGCTCAGTCCAATCCAGTATATAACCTCATTCATATAATTGGAATTTGAATATACAAAAGTTCACACTCTTTCATAATGA
This sequence comes from Gobius niger, assembly GCF_951799975.1. Lineage (NCBI taxonomy): Eukaryota > Metazoa > Chordata > Actinopteri > Gobiiformes > Gobiidae > Gobius > Gobius niger. Next base: position 19,991,470 of record NC_136852.1, read on the forward strand.
CAAGATGTTCACGTGACATTGAAGATGTGTAGCAACAGTCTGGTCTGGGGTGAGGAGAGCAGACCACTTTCCCCAAGTCCCAGCCCCACTAAGCCCTTCAGAGAGAAACAGCTGACTCGCACAATGCCTCCCATCACCTGCTAATTAAATGGCTGATAACATAGACCATTTGGAGGGTGTTTTAATCCAGCGAGCTCACAGTGCTCTGAGCAATAACATTTTTAGCCCAGTCTACCCAACAGAGCTTTAACCTCTGACCAGGCCAGTGTCAAAGGTAATCCCATTGAAGCACGCCTGGAATTAATAATTCACGAGTGGAACTGCCCCCCTTTTTACACTAGTCACTTCCCACAAACAAATCATTATTCACGTATTAAATAAAAACATATAAATATGTATGAACTAGTGTGTATTTTTATATATATGACCATTGATAGTAAATTGAAAGCAAAGCAGCTCCCATTACAAACAGACTGGTGACGTAAGGGTGGCCACTTGTGCCATATCTGATTTATAATGCTCTGAGCCCTAACTTCAATATCTAAATGGAGCCAGACCAGGTGCAAGTTAGTAAGGTATGGTAGGTTTATGTCCTGTAATTTTTATTCAAGTTATGTAAAAATACAACAACAAGCAATAAGTAGTTTTTTGGTACTCACTGTATATAAGATGCCTCTATTTACTATATAATTGTTTGCACATTTCCTGTCTATTCTGCACACTATTCTGAGTGTTTTTGAGAGCTGAATGTAACAAGTGAGTTCCTCTATTGTGAGATCAATAAAGGCTTATCTTATCTTATCTTATCTTATCTTATCTTATCTTATCTCTTAAGCAAATGAATTCTTATTGCTGAGCTTTGTACCTTTCATATTTTATCCTTCTTGAGAAATGTCTACTTGAGTGTGAGGGTATGACTTGTGTCATGCAGCCTTTGGTCAGCTGTCCTGTGTATGGTCTGGGTAGTGACTTGCTCTGTCTTCTCAGCCCACTCTGACAGGCTCTACTTTCCTTAGATATAAATAGATAACGATGCTAGCAGTTGCACCAGCCCCTGTCTATCTCCACCCGAACACACACGTTCAAAAAGTTGGACTGTGTTACAAAAAAAAGAGTACAAATCCAATATGTGACAATAACTTGTAACAATCCACATAAACAACAAGGCCCATGGTTCTGTGATTTAATGAACGAGTTACTACATTTGAAGATAGCAGCTTATAAGCAGGTCATGGCACATTGAGGACAGAATATTAATAATTAATTATTTACAGAATCAAGACTTGGCTCCAAATCCAAATCCACAGCATTTGACTAAACGCAACTCATAAAGTTGGATCAAGTTTTATGTGTTATGTGAAGTATAAACTTTGACATAGCCATAACAATAAACGTCATCTTCACAAAGAGTGTGTTAGCATTCCCAATAAGGAAAGTAAGTCAGACTCACCGTTCGCAGGAACTGTATCTCTTCTTCTCCCTCTCCCCCTTCTGCCATCCTTCACCGAGGGTTATTTGTAGTTCCTCGGGAGAAAAGAAAAATCCCTCTTTATTCTCGTCAGTATTTGGGCTGTTTTAATATCTCCTCTGTTATATCCTGTGGGTCTGTAGGTCCCCAGGGTGACACCTCTCAACTCCTTGTTGCGGTACCTGTGCCAGTATCTTGGGCTCAGTTCATGTGTGTGGGGGTGTGCTGGACAGGTCTGGCTCGAGGCATGTTGAGCCAGAGAGTGACTGCTCTCTCTCCTCACGCCTTGCACCCCCCAACACAGGAGGGAGGGGGCAGCACCTCATTAGACACCGCGCTTCCAATCCCACCCGGGAGCTGTACTTTTGCAAATGGGCCAATCATTCAAAGAAGTTTTAACCCCACCAATGCACCAGTCTTATTTGTGTAATGTGTGACACTATAAAGACAGACTTAATACACTGAATGAAAAGGTGTAGCAACAGATGGCCAGTTTTGAGTCAGAACAAGTATAGATAAAAAACATTATTCAAATCCTTAAATGTTAAGCTATAAACAACTGACCAACCAGAAAATGTTGTAAAATGTAATTTCTGTTTGTGCTACTTCCTACACATCAGAGGCTATGTTGGTGAAAAAGCCTATAGAAAAGTTCGAGAACTGTTACTCACAGTGGGTAGTGAACAAAAACCATATTTGAATGGACTCTTTGATGTCAAGCTTCTATAGTCATGCACAACATAATAAGATTTTGTTATGGGTGGCACAGTAGACACAGTGTCACAGCAAATGCCGGGTTTGATTATCAAACCAGATGGGGCCTTTCTGTGTGGAGATTCTCTGTGTATTCTCTCTGTGTTTGCATAAGATTCCTCCAGGTTCTCCATTTTCCCTTACCACGAAAATGCATGTGCAATGGGGTTCCCTCTGCAGCTAGAAAGTCCAATCTTAATGGGACTATCCTGGTTAAATAAATGTCAAATAATTATGAAATGTTCTAAAATAGCAATAAATATGCCACACTGCGAATATTTCAACAAAAATAAATGAGACAGCCTGCTTTCAGTCAAAAACTACTACAGGTCTATTCAAAATAATAATAATATCAGCCTTAAGAGTTAAATGGCCCGCAAGAGGAAGCTAGACAGATTGCGCAGATGATATTTTGTCAAGACTAATGTCCACAAATGTTGCACACAGACCAGAGCCGAGCACGAGCGCATCACTCACCTGCTTACTCCCCATCTGGCATCCTTCAGCAGGCTATCCTCAGCACCGCCAGCCACGGGCCACAGCTCAGCTCCTTTCGCCCCCAGACCGTTCTGCAGACAGGGCTGACAATTCAACAACCTGCCACAGACCGTCCCACAATAGCGTGAACAGTGACCACCCGGCCTCAGATGATCGGGGAGACCCGCTGACGGCTGTGTTACCTGTTTTGCCGACTCACGAGCCCGCCTTCTCTGTGCGTGCGTGGGCCTCGTAATTATTATGTCTGTGGCGTGGACCGGGAGCTGCTGCTGGTGACACTTTTGCTGCAAAGACTCAAGATGGCGACATTGCACAAAGTTACGAACCTATGCAGACAGTGAGAGCATGGCGCAGTCAATGCGAGTGTGCAGCCTTATGCTTGAGGGACGATGGAGAAAGGAAAGCACTCGTGGTAAATAGTTTCTTTCACTAACACCATTCTACCAACCCAAAAATGTTTAGAATAAAGCCTCTTCACAACAGGTGAGAGTGCATTTTCTCTTGGGGTCTCGAATAAGTGGTCTGGAAGTAATGTTATTTATTTAGGTCTATATATAATCATACATAAACCCTTAAGGCATACATTAACTGATATTTCTATCGGATTACAGCGTAATGATTCAGATCAATAAGACCCTTCTAAGACACACAGTATATTTTCCCCTTAAAGATGCTCCCATGTGTTTTCTTTTGATCAAATAAATGATTTAATAAACTGTAGAAAAAATACACACTCATGTTGTTCAGTGTTTTGTTTTGTTTATGGTTCATTCCTGAGTCACAGATGGAAAAGGACTTATATTATCCTTTTATATTATTTGTAGTTAATCCTAGAAATTAGTTTAGGTTTTCTGGACTTGGGCACTGGTAACCCACCACTTTCCCCTCCTATGAATGCCATATCACACTTTCCCTGCCAGACAGTCAGCTTCCTGCAGAATAGAGGGCACCTCTGCAGCCTTTGGGACATTAATGTGCCCTGTTTGGAGGGCTCTTCCTCCTGGTGTCTTGTAACAAGGATGCCTTTGAGGCCCCTGTCCAGCTGCACCACTGCATTCACCAACACTAACACTACCTCCAGTGTAACCACTTTTTTGAGAAATGACACCAGTTAGGTAAGAATGTAATCAGATGAGACAACAGATCCTAAACATTAACTCAATATGTGCAATGTCAAATAGTTAATAGATAGCATTCATTTTAATGGCCTAAAATAAATACTCTTTCTCTAAATAAACTTTTCCTGTTTAACTAGAAAAATGTCATGCTATCACTTCCTGGAGTATGCTGATGGTGCTCAGATGATTGCTCATCATTATCTCGCTCTCGTACATGACTACTTCCTCTGCTGGCACTGCATATGTTCACTAATATGCATCTATGTGTTTCTCTCTTTCTGCTTGCTCTCCCCCCTCCCCCCTGTGATCACACAAACACACTCACAGAAACTGATGTGAGTTCCCCTATCTGTCAGAGCCAGTTCCTCCATTTAGTAAGATGCTGACTTGTTTTTGCTGAGGGACAAGCAAGCAACTTTATGCTCGTACTTTACTTTGACACCACAGTTTTTGTCTTCCAATGTGCATGCTTCATTGCAGGCTGGGCACCTCGGAGTTTTGTTGCTGATTTAACTTTTGAAACACCGGTACTATTAAGCTGTATTTTGAAGTGGAGTGTGACTGTGCCCTTACTCTGTCCTGGGCACATAAACAGGAGAGGAGAGTAGACGAGTCCAACATGGAGCTGTAGGGGCACGCTGAAATGCCCCTGTGGGTCAGCATCAGCACACGAGGAGGACTATTCAGGAGAGGAGCACGGCAATGAACAAGCCCAAGAGGTATTTTCACACATGGGAGAGTCGATGCTTGAAGTTTGGCAGCAAGTGTATAAGGCGATGCGAATGTCACCAAAGCGAGCTTTGAATGCAGCAGAGATGTGTGAATCTTGAGGTCATGCTGTGTGGTTTCGGTGAGAGCAATGACTAGTTCTAGGGAAACACAAACATTTACATCTATTTCCACTTGTTTTGTGCAGTGTGTCTGTGTTGGTGGGGAATTAATGCTGCTGTGTTGAATGTCAACAGTGGGGGCATTGTGTTTGACCTACCTGTCAGATAAGGGCATTGCTTAGCATATTAGTTTGTAATAGTTGAAAAAGCTGGTTAATGCAGAACTGCAGATTGAGCACAAGTCTGTGTTTTAATGTGGTATTCTCTGCTGGTGCAGTTGTGACCACAGCTCGTCTCTTATCTGATTATCTGGAAAGAGAAGTTTATGTTCAACACTAATCTCAAAAAGTGTAAGACTTTTAGGTGGACTCACTGCGACATAAACATTTTTCTAGAAGTAGAAGTAGAACTTGTGACCATGGAATAAAAAGCAAACATATTTTATTATTATTATGATAAAATAAACTTGCACATGTTAATTATTGGCCACTAACACTTCTAATAGACTTTGCACTGTTAGTTGAGGGTAATCTAAGACTCTTAATTCCACAAGCATTTTGTCATGTAACTCAATGTTTACTGAGCGGTTCTCTGCTGTGGATGCATCCCCTCGGTATGTGGGGGAAAGAGATGCAGGTTGTGAGAGAGTGGGGGCTGGAAGAGAAAAAGAGCATCACACAAACAAGGCCTTCAATGGACTTGGGCTTCAATTAATCAATTAAGCAAAGAAAGAGAGGAATTTGCATATTCCCCCTCACCAGTGTGAGAATCAGGAGGGAGGACCAGTGCTGCCGCCAGGAGTGCTGACATGATGGGAATGGGAGAGAGAAAGAGGGGGGTCTTCCCACAGAACAAGTGCAACTGTTTTCTGAATCCTCTGAATGGAACAAGGATGAAAAAACGCAAAACGCAAATTAAAGAAGGCCGATCCCAATCCTCAACATTTTTACACCAAATACCAAGACTGATAATACTTTTTACTTACTTACTTTTTAAAGTAATTGAATAATATTAATGAATAATAATATTACATTTCATTTAAGACCATTTCCAAGATATTTAAGGTCACCATACAGTAAAACAGCAATTACAATTGGTAAAACATATAATAAAATAAATAGCATGACACAATTGTAGTAAGAGACCTTCACAACTAGGACCAAGCCTGTTAAATGTAGTTAGTTTGTTTATGTAAATGTTGAACAGTATTTATGTTTGCTTTTTAACAGTGCGCTCTCTATCTGCAGCAGGAAGAGATGAGATAATACTAAACTGGAGAGTGTTACCTGATGGGGAAATTCCCTTTAAACGTCATGTCATCAATGACATTTCTCCATCTGTCCTTAAACTATGTGTCAGTCTCTCCATTTAGATACGTTTGTTGAGTAAGAGTTTTTTGACACTGACAGACTCTTTCCCTTTATTTATTTTTTGTCTTTTCTTCTTTTTTCTTTTTTAGAGATGTGGCCACCAATAATCTTTGATAAAAATATCATTTATGTTATATACTTTTGGCAATCTACTGATTGTGGTGGATGGCTGCAGACGTACAGATGCACCGTACATAGAGAGTGCATTTAAAAGTTATATAGATATTATTGTTTTTTATTTATTGTGCATACCGATTTAATAACATTGTACTATTGGCAATGTTGTGGATTTAAACCCGTACATATCCGCAGAAATACTAAAACCTATTTTGGCAATACCTATAATACCTATAACAATGACAGTGGGATATGTCTGAAGAAGAGAAAGAAACAAAACGTAGACTTTTCAGAAGTCAGTTTGCCTTAATTTTGAAACAGACAGAGTTAGTACATACAGTACAAAGCTGTTTTGACATGGTCACCTGGCGTGCCGAGCAGCAGATAATGTTTGATTATGTTGTCCAGCATACTAATATAGTGAATCCAGGTATGACTGTATGAGAAAGTGCACTGTAGCTGCAGAAAGGAACAGTACATGACAGTGTAGTACATCAATGTCTCTCCCGCCTTTATTAGAGCACGTGTTTTTCAAGTTAAGTATGTACTGTGTCTATGCTATATTTAGCTATATGTTGTTTGTAATTGTATATGGTAATTGTATTGAATGAAAGTGAGAGCCGGCTGGGGAAATGATCCACACACACAAAGTCAGGCCTAGATAAGGGGATGTAGGTCTGGCCATTCAGGGAACTTGTCACCAGTTCTCTGAAGTCACATAGAGTTTCCTGGTAATGTCATCATATTAGCAGCTACATGAAGAACACTTTCTTCACTACATGGCATAGTACACTTTTGTAACAAGCTTGCCAATGAAATACAAAAGGGGACATTTATATTTTCAACGGCTGCTTAGTTAAGTTTAGTTTAAGAGTTTGTATTGTGAAATAAGACATTGCTAAACTGTCTCTGTGGTGTCAAGAGGAAGTTTTAATATCATCATTTAGAAATCTTATTTGTAACTGTTCACTCGTTTGTACGCATTTACATATTTAGACTTCTCTAGAATCTCTACCAGTCTAGCTGCACTGTTTATTAATCACCACCAATATTGTTCACACTTGTTTTGACTGTGCAATACTTCAGAGAACTGTGTGGGAAGTGTTTTTTTAGATATTGACGTACAGTATCTTACCACATGGTATTCCAGTCCTACACCTTTGTTGCATCTGTTTCTTTTAGGAAGCCCAGCTCTGCTGAGCTGAAGGGCAGAAAGCTGGTCCAGAGGAGGAGAAACACATGTCCCAGTCCTCAGGACATCAGCCGGGCCCTTCAGAGCCCGAGCCCTGCTCCCAGCATCAGCGCAGCCAGCCTGGACGAGCTCATACAGCGCTGCCTCAACTACTTCGGTGAGTCTCTGCCTTTGTGGAGCTTTGTCCACAAAGTTTTCATGCCGTAATTGCCTTTTTGCCTGCAGGTTACGTAACTGGATGATGTAGAGCAGAGGATTGAGTGATAGAAAGTGAGCAGACAGACAGAGCAACAAACTAACAAGCTAGTGTTCTACTGGTCAGCAAAGGGCTTACAGCTCCTCATAATGATCTTCACTATATTTATCTTTCCTCTCTTTTCCACGTAACCTTGTTTTCATTTTGCTGTAGCTATTTTAAGGAGAAAAAATACCCAGTACTGTAGCCGTTGTATGTCAGTACAAAAATCACTTTGCATGTTGTATGCAAATCGATATGCAGACAGATTAAAGTAGATATCCATTGAACTATGCCATGTATATTAACATGTAATACATTACACAAGCCTCAGTACAGTGTACAGTAGACCTATTTCCTAAAATAGCTTGCCTTTCACTCTGCACCATGTTATACAACTATGCAATTAAGGTATGAGTGTTTTACATTTTTGCTTTAACTTTATTATGTACTGAGCAGACATGACCAAAATCTGAGGTATTTTGAGTCTCAACATAGTTTTGATGCAGTATTATCACGTTGTCCGCTCATGTATATTTGCACGGTTTTCTGACTTTGCAGATTCAGAGGGGAAGTTGTCTAGCCCCAGAGGGTCCCAGCTTGTCCAGATGGTCCTGATGATGCACGTGTGGGTAGTACCCTCTAAAACGTTTGCCCAGAAACTTCTATCTTTATATCCTTCACCACTGCATGAGTTCGAATCTCAGTCCTCTGCTTGGAATCACATGTCCACACAATCAGCTCTGGAAACAGCTAGCGCTTTGTTCTACACTTGTTAGAAAAGCAGATTTAAAGAACATACTCCTGCTGTGTTGCACTGGACCCTTGACTCTTGCTCCCACATATAAGGACTGTCCGAGTGAGAAAAGAGGGCTGAGGAGGTCACAGATCTGCCATCTTGTGAGGTGAGTACGGACACACACACAAGTGTGTGACAGAACTGGTTTTGCTACTCTTTTTGCGAATAGTAAACATATTTAGTGTAATGCTTCATGGCAAGGCGGTGGATCAGCCAGTTCCCAGCAGTGTTTGAGACAGACCCCCTCCTGGAGCAGACCATGGGGGACCTGTGGGCTCTAGTGTGCGCAGATGGGGAAGAGACACGCTCGCAGCTTATCGAAACCTCCTCCCTGTGAGTATTTAGAACTCCATAGTGATAATAAATCAATGTCTGCTTTGTTCTTTATTTATGCTTTTGATCCCTAGGAATTCTCCTGTGAACATCTCCCAAGCACCTTCCCCCTCAGTAAAGAAGCGGAAAGTGTCTTTGATATTTGACCACATGGAGTCTGATGAAATGGCTGAACACCTTAGCTATCTGGAGTTTAAGAACTTCTGTAACGTTTCAGTACGTCATAAATTCCTCTGAGCCTTTCATAATGAACATTTCCCATACACTAAAGCTGTCTGTATCCTGAGTTATAAATACTTGTGATTTTTCAGTTTTTAGACTACCGCAGCTACGTGGTGCGGGGTTCGGTGCGGGACAATCCTGCTCTGGAGCGCTCTGTCATGATGTGCAACGGTGTTTCTCAGTGGGTCCAGCTCATGATCCTGAGCCGGCTCACCGCGCAGCAGCGAGCGCAGGTCTTCACCAAGTTCATTCATGTGGCGCAGGTAACAACCATCCCTCAAACTGATTAAGAAGCCCACTGGGATTTTCCTGAGCCAGCCAAGAACTGCCTTGTTTCAACCTTTTGCTTTGGTAGAAACTACGCGCTCTTCAAAACTTCAACACTCTAATGGCTGTAACTGGAGGTCTGTGTCACAGCTCAATATCCCGGCTGAAAGACACCTATAACCTGCTGCCTCCTGATGTCACCAAGGTATTTTAAACATGTCATCTCAAGCATTTAGAAACCGACTTGAATTAATTAGCATGTGTTTTCATTGTTCTCTTTGTTCTAATTAAGCTTTAATGTGCGAGCCTGTTGCCAAAGTAGTTTTTTTGTGTGTTTGTAGGCCCTGAATGAGATGACTGAATTACTTTCTTCGCGCAGCAACTACAGTAACTACCGCCGGGTTTATAACGAGTGCAGTGGTTTCAAAGTGCCCATCTTAGGTGTTCACCTCAAGGATCTGATTTCTCTAAACGAGGCCTTGCCAGACTACATAGACAATGACAAGATCAACCTGGGCAAGCTCCAGCACTTGTTCAGCAACATCAGTGACCTGCTGTCGATCCACAGCAGCACACCACCTTTTGAGACCAACAAAGACCTACTGCACCTGCTGACAGTGAGTGGCCACGGCTAAATTATTGTCGAAATATTATGGTGTCATTCACGTGTTACAAAGATATAGTTCTATCTGTTGCCTGTGTTGATTTACTTTATCCCAATCACCAATTTTTTATTTGCCTTTCACCTGGAAAGTCATTAAACGAAGGGTACATGGACCTAGTAGTTAAAGGTGCATTATGGAGCTTTCAATGTGGAAAAGAAACTTGATATTAATACGTATTTCATCTTGTAGTGACCCAGTACTGGCTGTATGGGTGGTTAGCATGGTGCCTTTACTTTCCATCACAGTGGCCTCTACTGCGGTCCAGGATCAATTGTTTTTTTAGGTTTTCTGGTATGTTTTCTGTATAGAACGTATGGAGATGGTTCCATCCAACCCTGAAAACAATTGATCCTGGAGTGTTGTAGAGGCAACCGCGATGGAAAGGAAAGACGCCAAGCTAACCACCCTTACAGCTGCTGGGTCACTAAAAGGTCAAATACTCACTAATATCAACGTGTATCCCCCCCCACATAGAAAGTTCCATAATGCACCTTTAATATGAATGCAGGTGTTGTCAATATTATCGTATTATAGCAATCACGTTACATACCAAATGTATAAATTGATCACAAAAATGAACACAATTTATAGTGTGTGAGAAGTGGATTAATCGTTTTAAATAGTGCTTGTTTTGGCAGCCCTCATCGCAATGTCCTGATTGTGTTCTCCGACGCCTTCACATAACATGACCTATAAGGGCACCTTTTAGGTTATAGGCTATGGAGGACAATTGTACATACATTTTAATTCTTTCATTTATAGTATTATCTGCTTCAGCTATCTCTAGACTTGTACTACACAGAAGATGAGATTTATGAACTTTCCTACACCAAGGAGCCCAAGAATCCCAAGATCCAGGTCAGTAGAGCAGGACCTGACACTTTTTTGCTGATGACTGATTTTTACAATTACAAAACAAGGGGCATTTTTGTACTTTCTGCGGGTGCAACAGCAGAACACAGGCCAAGCCCTTGGTACTGAATTACATCAGTCTTTACCACATCAAAGCCCCGTACGTTAGTGAGCCAGTGTCATGTGGTGGGTGTGCTCTACTTGTTTCTCTCTTCGCACCGTCTATTAGGTCTACTGTTCTGTGCTTGGTCCGCAGCCTGTTGCACCTGTTAAACCGCCTGTAGTGGCTGAGTGGGGCTCAGGGGTGACTCCCAGACTCGATCCTGACACCATATCCAAACACGTCAAGCAAATGGTGGACGTAAGTATAATAAAACTGCGGTTTCACTTCCTTATTTGTAAGCAAGTCAAAGCAGCGCCACCAAACCTGTATCTAGAGACATTTTTTGATCGTGATTATGGTGCCCCCTACAGTCCATAATGAAGAACTACGACCAAAACCAAGATGGCTACATATCACTGGAGGACTTTGAGAAAATAGCAGCCAACTTCCCCTTCTCTTTCCGCACACAAGAAACTGACAGGTTGAAAAAATAATTCTTGGACTCCACACAATGCAACTCATGCTTGAAATGTTGAAAGGCCCATTCAGACTCTGTCGTGTTTCTCTCTGTTTAATTTCATGCAAACAAGATTGGGAGAAATAAGTCGTGATGAAATAACCTCTTACTTCATGAGGGGGATGTCCATATGTGCAAAGCTTGGATATGACTTCAATGACGCCCATAATTTCCATGAAACAACCTACAAAAGGCCAACATTTTGTGACCATTGTGGAAGATTTGTGAGTTTAGCCTTCACCACGCTTATAATAAAATCTGGATCTGTTGATTGAGTTATCTTTTGTTCTTTTCTAGTTGTGGGGTGTGATTAAACAAGGTTTTCATTGCAAAGGTAAGACCTTTAGATACACATTTCCCCTAGAATCGTCCAATTTGTGGGTTTTTCATTCAAAAATGTTAATGTATCAGAGTTTATCAACAGTTTAGTTGATCTGCTGACACGGTTGCAATGGCCAGCAAGGTGCTGCTATTATGTGGCATTGACTGTAAAATTTGCTGAAACTGCATGGTGAAAATGCTAATGTTTACAACGTTTTCTACATTTTGGATTGCCAGATCATATGACCAAAACCAGTTTGCTAAAAGAACCTTAATGCTTAATGCTGTGTTCTATCTATTCATTACCAATTCCTAGCACTTGTCCCCAATCAAGTCCAAGTCCATGGTAGTCCAGGCCTCCATTAGTTCTGAGCTTTGAAGTGAAGTGAAGAAGGTTCTAGTGAGATTTAGTCTGTAAAGTGGTATTTGTGTCCTCGAAAAGCAGTTTAAGGCAACTCAGGTTGATTTTTCTTTCATTTCAATATTCTAACAACGCTCCTGTTTGTCCCTAGACTGTGGAATCAATTGTCACAAACATTGCAGAGAAGTTGTGGGAAGTGAGTGCCAAAAGAAACACAAACACACAGCCGGGTCCTGCCCATGTACCCCTGGTCCTGACTCCAAAACCAAGGGCAACAGTTGGAGTACGCCTCTCTCCACATATGACACATGTGTCATTAATTTATTTTTTTAATTGCATTGTCGGTCTACAGGTTCAGAAGAGGACAACTTTGTGTTTGACACTGAAGCCCACAAGGCAGTTTGCAAAAATATTAACAAGGAATTGATGCTACTGGACCGCTCCACTCAAACAGACCCCGGAATTTGGACACCGGACAAAAAGGAAAAGAGTGGCCTTCATCCACACTCCCTCCTACATGGTTCTCCAGACAGAAAGGTGCTTGAGACTTTCACAGCGAGGCAAAAGAACAAGTGGCATTGTCTTATGTCTGATATTTTTGTTTCTCAGGTTCATACGCTGCCACAAAGAAATCGTGGAGGTTCTGTGCCAGTTTCCTTTTTGCAAGAAAAAGTGGAAGAATTGCATCTTTATAAAGACAAAAGCCGAGAGCCAGACTAAACTAAGCTTAATTTTCAAATATGGGACTGCATTTTTACGAATATCAGCAAATCTGATTCTAGTGTTGAACTGTTTTTCAATGGATTTGTGCATGTGTCAGTCCTGGTTTACTGTTCCGTCTTAGAATATATGTATTTTAATTTATGAACTTCTCGTTCATTTCATGTATTTATCATTGGTGCTACCACAATTTTCAGCTCTAGCATTTGCAGGAAATAGTCTCAGCTCAAGTGCTATTTAAAGGTGTACACAATATATTCAGCCTATGAAACAAGGGTGCTGTGCAGTTAAAACTGTTAAATGTTTTAAGAAATATCTCAAGTCATAATGGATCACATTTGTTCAGATGCACTAAACACAATTGAATATCGGTTATCTACAAACCTTAACCCAGGCTATATTGTATAACCCACTTCTGCAGCAAATGAAACCATTAGCTTGGTTGTGTTCATCGTTTTAATTTTTGAGTGAAACCATATTCAAAAGAGTGACCAGCAATTCAATTGCATTTATTATATAAAGGCAAGACAGCTTGGTAACGTCATAATCATATTCAATTTCAGGTAAAAAAGGGTTGTCACAATGGATTCAACTACAGGATGCAAAGAAACAAAACAAAATGCACTTGACTACTTAAGCGTGTCATAGTCTAAATCGAAAAGCAGATTAAAAATAAAATACTACAGTATAGCATAAAATGTTCGGTTGAAACTTAAAATGAATCATTCCTAACTTTAATCTCCATCCAATAGAGAATAAAGATAAAAACATGCATTCTCATATTCTCTTCAGCTAAGAATATTTTATACAGACACATCTTGCCCTTTCAAATTGTCCACATAGTGCAGTCTACAAATGGTTATTGTATTAAATATAGGCAAAGTTCAATCTGCAGACATCTCTTTTTTGAAACCATTATCTACTACCACAGAGCCACTGCTTTTAGTAAGACTTGTTCAGGAAAAAACATCCATTTGTACACAAATTTTCAACAACAGTGAAGCATGAAGACTAACAGTGTTAGGATAATGTAGGTGAACTTTACAATTTGCAGCAGAGGTTGGACACATGGGTGCAGGCAGTGATGCAGGTACATTTACTGGGAACCAGAGGAGCCCTGGCCCTGGCCATAGCTGCCATATTGGCTGTAATACTGGTTCCACTGATTCTGGTTTTGGTAGTACTGCTGCCACTGCTGAGCATACTGGAGGACAAAAAAACCTCAATGAATCAAATGAAATAACTGACAAATACATGAATATGATGTTTGAATGTCAAAGGCATTGATGGATATGAACAAACTGGAAAGCATGGTGCACATACCTGCTGATACTGCTGGTTGTAGCTCTGCGGCTGCTGCGGCTGCTGCGTCTGCGGCTGCTGGGTCTGGACCTGCTGAGCCGGTTGCTGCGCCTGCGGTTGTTGCTGGGTGTATGTCTGTGGAGTTGATGATGTCTGACTGTAGCTCTGGGTGTAGCCTGGATACTGGCTGTAGTTACCATAGTAACCCTGGTTGTAGCTGCCCTGGTTATAGCTGCCCTGGTTGTAGCTCTGCCCATAGTTCTGCTGAAAAGGATTTTTTGCATTTGACACATTGCAGTTGACTTAACACAATACATCTCCATGATGATAATGCCTGAACTTATTTACTACCTGGCTGTATCCACCCTTATTGTACGGAGCTGGGCGATAGTTGTAGCCTCCACTTGGTGGCTGACTGCGGTTGTATCCACTCCTTGCATCCGGAGCATCTCTGTAGTTGTTACCCCAGCGATTCTGGTTATAGCCACCTCGATTGTAACCTGAATAACAGCGAAATTAGCTTTGTTCAAAAAGACTGAAACCTTAAATTATACATAAAAAAACAAGTTCTCCCTTACCTCCGTGGTATCCTCCACTGTCCCCACCGCGGTTTTGGTAACCACCACGAGGGCCATCGCGATTGTCATAGCGCTGAAAGTTGCCACCACCACGCCCTCTGAAGCCTCCCTGCCTGTTGTCAAAGCGCTTCTCAGGGGGCGGCCCAGCTTTGCGGCCCTCGTCATTGTACTGCTTCAGCAGCTTCTCAGCCTCCTCTCGCTGCAGCTCCGCATACGTCACATCCTCCAAGAAGTCGCACACTTCAGGTATAGTGAAGTTGGCTTTTGGAGTCACGGGTGATCACGGCAAGAGATTGAGAGAGAAGAGGAGAGGGGTAGCAGGGGGGCGAAAAGCCAAACCACCGGAAGACAAATAAAAACAAATTACAACCTTACAGAGGCAGCAGATCCAACACTAGATGAATGCAGATGGTGGGGTAAGAGACAAATATTACCTCCAGGAAACAAATGGAGGAAACATTTATTTAAAAAGCAATACAGAAGATACAGTAGTTCAGAGGAGGGGGGTACAAGGGGCAAAACAAATAGGGAATGGTGAAAAAGAAAATAAGACTGCAAACCAGGAACTTGGTGTATTAAGCAATATATTGCAAATCTGCCATTGTTCGAAATCCATTTATGCCAATTCTACAGCAAACGTGCCGTTTAACTTGACATTATTATTGGGTCGAATAATCTGTTTGCAGTTGAACAGAAAAAAAGAAGTATGGTATGGACACTTTGAGAAGAAAAGAATTTTGTGTGTGTACTATTAAAATAAATTAATCCAAGTTCTGATGACTGGCCAAAGACTATGAAGGGGTAGGAAGAGGGAATATTTTCCATATTTGATTCAGAGACAACACATAGATAAAGTAAAAAAGTAGATCTGGTGTTTGTTTGTAGCTTCCACAGCGTTCCTACCTTTCATTTCTAAAACAGCATGATCGGGCACATCCTTCCCCTGCTCATTGGTTTGCTTTAACGTTCGTTCTTTTAAATCCTCGTCCGTGGGACAAATTACAATAGCCTTGCGTTGAAAACCTTCAAAAGGACGCATTTTTCGTCTCCTTGCTGATCCATATACATTTGTCTAGCAATGGTGACAAGAAAGAGGTAGAAGCTTGTTTGTTATTGTTTACTTGTTAAGGGCTTTCCACTGGAAGGAAGCACAGGAACCCTGCAATAATGAAGTGAGAGAGGTTTGACTGATGTCAGGCTACGGTTTTACTCAAGTGCTAATGGCCTCTCATCACTCCAGACTTACCTCAACTCTGACGCATCTTAAGCAAGTACCTACTCAACGGTGTGTGCAAGTTTCAGGGAACCCTCAATATATGTATATTATGAATCTATGCATTTGTTTATGTTTGTTTACATATTGCAAAGAGAACTGTTACGCAAAAAACTTTAAGTGTAGATATATCGCCGTTAACATGTATGCCTTTATACCGATGTGGTCAAATCATACGTTTTATTAAAAAATCATATTCTACTTGAACATTCACCTTTATCTGCAAACTTAACATGCAAGAGGAAAAAGATAGTACTAGAACAGTTTATTTAGCATTGGATTACTAAATGGTCGATTACCAAACAGCCCAATGTGGTTCAATAAAAATAATTGTGTGTTGTCTCTTAAAACATGCTGTTCTTTTATCTGCTCATTGGGTTCCCTGACTTACCTTTAGTTATTGGCTTGTTCTCAGGTCCCCGTGAAGACATCAGACAAACATAAATAACCTACCTTCATATACTCACATAGCCAAGGATAAGCCAGTTCCAGACCAACCTACCTTTTTCAGCTTTGCTGATCACAACGCTCTGGAAATTTAAAGTGGTTAGTCATTACTTACCTGAGAGGGCAACATATTAAAAACACACTTAAAGTTCCATGAATCTTACTTAAAATAGCTTTCTAAAAAGCTATTAACTCTGCCTTATTAAATTAGCAACAGAAGTGATTTTCTTACTCACCAGCGAGAGCTTACTTGTTTCTCAACATCTTAGCTTAGTCATGGTTTACTTTACAGTTTTCATATTCACAGAACAACATTATTTTATGACAAGAAATAGCAAAGTGAAAATATTCTGAGGAATGAAGACATGAAATATTCTTTAACTCGTGAGAAGCATTATTGTTTTAAATACATGATAATCAAGTGATAAAATGTTGAACATAGCTTCTTTTATCTACAATACACAGATCCCTGAAACATAAATAAAGTCCATTAGAAAGAAAGAGCATGACGGCACATTGACTGGCTAAGTCGAGAACAGACACGATGTGGGCAAGTGTTCAATACCTGATCAAGAATGTAGTTGCGTCTTTTGCGGGCAGCAATCTCAATTAAGCGGTTCAGACACTGAGTGGCCTGCTGAATCAGTGTATCCCAGCGTCCAGCATAGTTCTTCTGGCGACGCAGTCCCATCACCTGAATGTCAAAAGAATTGGTCAAACAACTGTTTTTGAGATGAACAAATGCCCCCCTAAATAACAACCTTCATCTTGTCCATGATGGCATTTGTGCCCAGGACGTTGTATTTCTTCTCAGGATAAGCCTCTGCATGCTTCATAGCCCACGTGGTCTTTCCACAGGCAGGCAGGCCAACCATCAACAGGATCTGTATTCCATATGAAACAATTGTAAGACTTCCACAGAGCTTCCGCAGACATTTGCTCTATAATATAATTGTAATATAATTGTAATGTCTTACCTCGCATTCAGATTTAGTGTCGGGTCCCTTGGTCCCCCGAATCTTATCTTCCAGGTTAATATTGTCAATGTAGGTGTATCCCTCTGGAGGGGGGAAATAGGGTTCTTGTCTCTGCCCAAAGTTGAACTCCACAGCACAATTCTTCACCAGGACATGGGGGAACAGTGCACGTTCGGCCAAAGCTTCCTTAGTTGTTCGAAAAGCCACGCCAAGCGAGACGCCGTTCTTGGAATAGGCCATTTCGACTTCATCACCGCTTTCAAAGTCCTGGATTTACAACCATACAATCAATTAGGTTCTAACAGGACTTACTGCAGTCAGTGAGGACAGTAATCTTTTCAGATGCAGCAGATTATAGATGCTTACAATGTAACAGCCAATGACATCATTTTCACCAAATCGTTCACCAAAATCTGCAAACTTGCAGTCACTGGATTTCTTTCCTGTTCCTCCATAACCAAAAGAAAAAGGTTCCTCTCCTGCAAGAAAAAGAAAAATATAAAACAAATATAATACAAGTTAAATAAACTAAATTACAAATTTATCAGTCAAAACTTCTCATCTCACCGAGCTGAGTGCTGCTGTGGTTGAGGGACCATCCAATTCTTACCACATGGGGGTCTGGTTCATTGCTAGGCAGGTGTTTTACAGATATTTCTTCATTGATCTAAAAACAATATTTGAACACTTCAGACTATTTTTTTTAAAGCAAAAGAAACACAATTTAAGAGATATAAAAACATCTCATTTTAAAAGCTCTTTGTTTTACCTTCATCTCATAACACACACGGCCCTTAGTTACTCCATGTGTGGCCCTCGCTCCTGCCCAGAGATAAGCAAAGCCTTCGATGGTGAGAGGATACCCACTGTAGCGATTGCGAGAAACTTTGAAATGCAAATCACAGTTATCTAAAAGAAAAAAAACAAACACAAAACAGCAGGTTAGTTTCAGAGACACCCTGACAATACCATGTACCTTTACACACTATGAATCCATTTTATTTACTTACAAGTATCAATTGTAACAAGAGTGTCATCAATCTTCTCTTCCTCGTCTTCAGCAGGAGGTTGTGGTGTGCGTGATCTACCAAATTAAAAAAAAAAAACTTTTAAACAATATATCGAATTCTGTGGGCAAAATTGTGCACGTGCAACAGTTGAAACAGGTTAGAAATTGCAACGAGAGAGTTCATACCGCTTTTCTTCACGGTGTTCATAATAGCCATATCCTCGATTTTCTTCGTAGGGTCTCTTGCGACCATGTTGTCCACCTTTTTCACCCTCTGTTTTGACTTCTATTGGAGTAGCCCTCTCTGATTCACCCTGTTGTTCTTCTTCTTCCTGCTGCTGCTCCTGCTGCTGCTCCTGCTGCTGTTCCGCATCATCAACATTTTCTGATTTCACTTCAACTTTGATGTCTATAGAAACACAAGTGGGAGATTAAATGGAGTACTCAAATCTGTCACCTAAGAGATTTGAATCAGCAATTATCTACCTTGCTTTATTTCAGGTGCTCCCACTTCTTCAATAGGCTTGGCCTCTTCAGACACAAGGTCCGATTTGGGCATGTTGGCATCCGCTGCAAAGTCAGGCATGCTGTTGCTTGACTCGAAGGTTTGTTGACTGTCAAAAGTCTCTCCATTTTCTTCTTCCTCATAATAGCCTCCCGAATCTCTACCTTCATCATAATCTCCTTGTGGAGCATCATCATTCTCATCTCCATCTCCATCGCCATCACCATCATCTTCTACATGCTCTGTGTGTGCAAGAGATATAGTTATGGTCGCCATTAGTAACTACTGGATGATAAGACTATGTTTTAATCTATTTCAGTACACAAATCTCACCTTGCTGTTCAGCCTCTTCTTCCTCATTGTCCTGATAGTCTTGCGAGTACTCTTCGTCGCCCTGGTCCTTTGGCTCCGCTGTGCCCGAAGCATCAGTCTGCGCCTCTTCCTCCAAGACGGCTCGCAGCCTCTCGACGAGGTCAGCCTTTAGGCCTTTGGTGTCCAGGCCGCGCCGTTGAAGTTCCTCCTTTAACTCGTTCACCTTCAATTTCTTCACGTCAATGTCCATGATTGCTACTGTCGGAATCTTTTCTTTGTTGCTGTATAACGACAGGGAATAGTGATTATGGCACAAAATTGATAGAGAGCGAACCACTCTTTATGCAGAAAGCGGGCATTCGAGCTAACACTGTAGCTAGATATGCTAACGTTAACACCACTGAAAACATCTTATGCAAGGATGCAACACACTACTGCACGACACACACAAACAAACACACACACACACCTGTTGCAAGTCCAATATATCACACTACTTATTGCATTCGTTTTCTGTTCTATTATCCCGTAGAACGACCACGGCGAAAACTGATGCTAACAACATTTGCCTAGCCTAGCGTGTGCTAATTTTGCGAAAGCAAAACGAAACATGCATTTCAAACTCAAGATATACTATATGGAAGCGCTTCAGAGTGAGTATTATTCCTCATGCAAATTGCATCGTTAGCCTAATGTATGTATCCGAGAACAACAAAAGAGGTATTTTCTGTTTGCTGAAATAGATTAGGCCTACCTGCTCTCACGGGAGGTGCGCGGGTCAACAGAGAAGAAGATTGAGAGAATGCAGAGACGGTACTGCCATGGTGCTGCTGCTGCCACAGCGCCGCCTAGTGACGGAAACGAAACACCCAATGCTTGTTTTCATTTTCTATCATCCAATTAATGTGTGTCTTTATGAGTGTTTTTATTATTATAAGTCAGAAGTATATCTTTCCTTCAGTATACAGACAACACAATCGTGCACCAGGTCTTTATTATAACAAGTCAAAATCTCATACAATGCATAACCTGCAAATTTGACCTTTAGATAACCACAGCCAAAACCAGAAACCCTGTGCCAAAATATGATCTATATATATTATAATTACGTCATTGTTTCATTGATTATTTATTTTATTTCATTTTTAAATACACAATGAACATGCACCAAAAAAATTACTATGAATATCATAGCAACATCTTACACAATTGCTTGCTCAAAATTTGAGCTAATATTGCACACACATTCACAGCACGCTGATATGTCTTGGCTTGACAATGCTTTTTCTTACTCTTCCTAGTCAGAACCAGAGAACTGCACGTGATGCTGAACTGTCAAAGGCTGTATATCATTGTGCTACGTGGTGCACGTTATATCCTGTGCTTGTCACTTTCTAGAGGGGAGAGGGAATGACATAAGTTGCCGGTTGACTTCTCGCAATTGGGCATCTAGTGTCTCTGTGGTTAAAGCAAGTTCAGCAATTTGAGTTTGTAAGTTTGTGATTGTTGCATTCAGCTCTTCTTCCTTGCGTTGTGAGTTAGTAGCTTGTCTGCTGTATTCCAGCACCATACAACCCCCTCCAATAAGAAAAATGAGTGCTTCTCCCAATAACTCTGCACCCAGTTCTGCAGCCGCATCTTCATTCAATGGCTTAATAGTTGCCCCTCGAAAACCCATAATTCGCATCTTTGTCCGCATCTCAATCCAATGGTACACTGAAAAGACAAGAAACAGAAGAGACCGTAACCAACCTGACATTTATCAGTTAATAACAAAGTCCAAAATAATTAACCAAACCGACATTTATCAGTTAATAACAACGTCCAAAATAGTTACATTATATAAAGTAGCTCTTTCCCATCTACGGTCACATTAATCACTAATGCCTAAACCAGCTGGAACCAACACAGACAGGTGATGTTAACAGTAATTCCTGTTATTGTAGTTTTTTGTTGATTTTATTTTGCTCAATGACAACTACATCCCGCCTCTGCGAACTAACCTTTCTCTTATTGGTCGAAGAAATAAATATGAGATCCTGATTGGCCAGAGTTTGATCGAACTAAAAACTGATTGGTTGCACATACCCACGCTGGCGTGCATGACAGTCCTGACTGAGCCAGCGGTCATTCACGTGAATATAGTCGTTTACTCACTCTGTGCCGGCGGTAGACAAATGTAGTTTTTAAAAAAATCGCTTCTCCGAGCTCCTGCCTTGATCCTGTTGGCTACAGGCTTGCTCAGCTGCTTTACACCGAGATATAGGAGCTTGGCGATGGGGAAGGCACCGACAACCATCTTGGCGGAAACGCTCCACTCCAGTGGGCGGAGCACGTATGGGTTACGTATTGACGTAAGAGAGGAGAGAATAAAAAAATCTCTCTCTCACTCATAGAAATATATGCTCTCACTACACAAGGAGACAATTATTCACTTGTTTTTTGAATGCATGTACTGTAAAATATTTTTGGATTGATGTTCAAAACTATCTCTCCCTGAAAATTGGACAATTAATTATTACGCTAAAGATGTATGTATGTACTTTGATCAAAAACTGGATAAAGATGTGACATTTGTTATTCAGCTTTATATTATAATTGGAAAGTATCACCTACATAAAATGAAATGGGCTGACAAAAAAACAAACTTTTATACTTTCCTTGCAGACATGAACCTATATATAACCTGTATAAGTACAGTCTTACTCCTGGCTCCTCTTAATATGTTATGAGTGTTGTTGTTTTCCTTTTAATGACAGATCTTCCTCTGGTAAAATGTAATATATCCCTGGCACTATTTCCTCTTTGTTGTTATTAATAGTATAAATGTCAATATTTATTTATTATTATTATTTATTATTATTATTATTTATATATATATATATATATATATATATATATATATATATATATATATATATATATATATATATATATATATATATATATATATATATATATATATATATATATACATTTTAATCTCACACACACACACACACACACACACACACACACACACACACGTACAAAGGAGACCAATAAAATGGAAAATATGTAGGCCTATTTAACAAAACACCACTTCTGCTGTAGTTTTAGTGTGACTTCTGGGTTAAACAGTAGTCTCCTGAATCATTCATATTTACATCCATATTGTGTTGTATGGTCTCAGAGGATGCAGTGAACCCGTACAGCTGTGCACTGTTCAAGAACAGCTGGCTCGGGTTACAGCAGTGAGTTGTCAGAGGGGCAGGACTCCACCAGAATAATCAGCGAGAGCTCTGACTACATGTCTGAGTCTGGAGCTACTGCCACAAGAGACGAAAACTTGTGAAAGACGGAACGGGAAACTTTAAGCAGGTCTTAGTCCTCCTCCAGTAAGAAAGACAAAAAGCTCTACAGGTAAGACTAATGCGCATGGTTATTGAAAACATCGTATACCCTACAACAGTTAGACGTGTTTGCTGAAAGCTAAGATGAAGTGCGTAGGGTAATGAATCGTGTACGGATTCATGGGTCGTGGATCCATGGCTCTTTCTTATGCACTCTGGATATGCGGAGAGCAATTACTTCCTCAATGAAAATAAGATCTTTATAGTACTAGCTTACAGGTGGCATAGGCTCGCTCAACAGACTACAACTACAGACGGTAGCAGAAACGAGTAAATAAATAATAAGAATAATAAATAACAAGAAGAAGAAGGCTACTGTAGGCAAATCATTTTAACCATTAGAACCAGTTTGAAAGTTTTCAGTTCGCGACATTGAGATTGAAGAAGTTTATCGTCTTATTTATTGCTCTCTCCAAACCATCTCCACCTTGTGTCAGAATGTAGGCACTCATCCAGACATTCAAGTCTCATTTGCAGAACCAGATTCATTTGCTTGCTGCAGCCTGTTGCTTCAAGTATATTTGTCTACAGTCTATGCGGAATTTGCATATTTCCCTTCCATTCTCATGTGCACTTATTAAATCACGTTTCCTGACCGCTGAGATGCAGACATTACAACACTGAAAGGTTGTTCACATTGTTGTTATGTTGTGTGGCACTGTGACATTCCTTTGCCACATATACTGTAGAAAACAGTAGCGCCTCTGGGACAAACAGCACCGAGCAGATATTTTCTCAATAATTTACCAAGGGGCAGAAAAATACAAATTGCCACATCAGCTAAGCATTTAGGATTTGAAACTAACTGCTGCCTCTCATACACCCCCCCAAAAAAAGATCAATACATGGATTAGGTAAGATGTTTTCTTTGGCACAGTGTTCCTTCACATTTGTCCCATTGTAGAAAGGACAGACATTCCAGTGAGTAACCTGGGAAAAGACACACGCACATTTTAAACATACATTGGGTGGAGTTTTTACAAGCAGCACAAGCATGTATAAAGTAGAAGTTGTGACTAATCTTTCAGTAGCAGACAGTAAGTCGCAGGTCAATCAAAAATACTACTCTAATATATTTCTAAAAGGCATTAGTGGAAGAAAGCATTAATTACACAATAATTACACTGTAGATCCCTGTAGTTTGTTTAAGTCCTGGCCTTCCTCTATTCAATATGATGAGTAGCTTTCCTCCCAAATCTTGCGGTAGTAATGGGAGCAAGTAAACAAGGTACTTATTACAAGTTTTACTCTGAACAATGTTGTTTAGTTGAGCTTTGACTCCAGTTCAAAAAAGCTCCCTGGCTTTCAGTCCGAGCCAAGTTTCTTGCTAGGTTACAATGTTGAAAAATGTGGAGGAAGGATACGAAGGAGGGACCAGCAATGGTGAAACAAGGCAAAGGAAAAGGGTTCAACAAAACTTAAAATGCGCCATCAGGATTTCTCAAGGAATATGAAGGCAACAGGAAGCTTGTGCACATGGAACTACAGACCAAAAGTGAATCTTTTAAATACAGGTGTAAACAATAGGTTTAAACACAACATAAAGCCATCTCCTAAAATGTCAATCTTCAGGATTTTTATCTATCCAATGGGTTTCTATAGGGAAGTACAAAACTGAAGCATGATGGTATTCAAATCAGGCTTTTCATTTTGATGCCACTCAGTTTATGGCCTGTGTGAATGTTAGCGGATACCAGTGACTGGGTTAATGAATAATGCACATAATTGCAGTAAAGCCTGTCTAGAAAGTGTCTGTAAATGTTCTATAAAACCATACACCTGGAGCTGTACTTGTTATGGCTGGTCCCCAAACACCTTTGAAACATAGCCTTCTTTTATTTTCTCGACACTGTGAAATGTGGGGGTGAAATGACGAGAAGTGCTGGACAGGAAGCTGCAATTTTTGAGTGCCTGGGTTGACCTCTGAGATTAGTGAGAGTGTTTTGTCCTTCAGTGTTTGAAAGATAAGCAGCTCAGTTCTTGTGTGAGCAGAATGCAATCGGAGGTGTGGTGAGGAATGTGGGCCTGCGACCTAAACTCAGCCACACAGTGACACAACAGGGGTGTTTTATCGACCTGCGCTGTCCCTAGAAGAATTGTGTAACATCCGTGTGCCTCTCATGCTGAGACAGGATCTGAGTACAGAACTAACTCTGTTGAACAAACTCGCTCAATCACTGTAGAGTAAAAGACCATGAACACTATATTGACAATAGAAGAAAAGTTAAATTGGTTAATAAATGTCAAGTGAAATACACCTGCGTTACAAGCCTTGACATGACTATTTGAATTTAAAGAGGACTCCCTAGTCATGGTCCTGCTTTTCAACTCATCTTGGGTGTGCCTATCCTGTTGTATCTGCTACAAAAGTTAATAGGTCACCTGTGGTATCTGTGTTACACACAATCTTGAAGTCCCTTTGTAATACAGAGACAGAATACAATTAAACTAATAATGGTTTTGGCACTCACTAATGTCTAGGATGCTAGCATCGTGTAAGCTGCTTGATGAGTTGTAGGCCATTGAGAGGATTTTGAACAGCTCACTCACTGTGATGTCACTCTGAAACACCTGGAAACACAGACAGTCCATTAGTCAGAGTGTACCTGCTGCTCTTTTCTAACATTTCTATCGGCTATAAGCTGCATAGTTGCTGCAAATAGAGGCTTGTTAAAACATTCACAGTATGCACTAAACCATAATGCAAAATGAAGGCCTGAAGGATTGTTTAAAAATAGATTTAATTTAGAGAAATTATCATGCAGTGAATATGGACACCGCTTTATCGCTCAAAGACTTCAGTGTTGTGGAATGAGATAAAGCTCGGCGCAGAGGGCAGAGGCTGTTTGTGCAACGATTTAGGATGTTAGTCATAGGTGGATTCTAACTGCTGCCATGTTTCATTTCAGGAGCTGAATCCTGCTACGATGACCTCACAGGCCAGCTATGGCAGCAGCATGCTGTGTAAGTCCGTGTCAAAATAACTGACCTTTTGTTCTGTGTACATAAAGTAACGGTAAAGCGATGTTGTTGTTTTTTTATGCACAGTCCAGTCCATAAACGACGACCTAAATGCATCACTGGCCACTGCTGATGAATTGTCCAAGGAGTTTAGCTCTCTGTTTCAGGAAGCTTCATCCGACAGCAGTAACACGAAGCCACAGGTACACTCATGGTTTCTGATTTTTTTTGTTGATGTGGGATGAGTAGTTCATGTTACACTGCTCACAGTAAATAGAAATACACAGAAGTACGGTACATTTTGATCTGATCTGTCATTTTCTTCACAGACCAAATTTACAGAAAACAGAGACAGACCACAGCCCTTAACATCAGTCTCAAGTGTTGGCAGCAGCAGCAGCAGTGACAGCTACAGCAGCAGACCGCTTTACCAAAGCTCAACCACAAATCGATCTCTGGACTCTGTTCTATCTGACAGTAAAAACCGAGCGTCTTCACCTGTATTTTCGCCCATCTCACTTCCACCTCCCAAAGTTCAGAGGGACTCGCTCTCTGGAACTGACACCTTTTCTTACAGGCTAGACAGCCCCAAACAGTCTCCAAGAAGCCAGAGGAGAAATTCCCCAGCTAGTTATGACAGGAATCCACGCGTTTCAGGCAGTTACATGGAAAGAAGCATATCGCCCATTCCTTCTCCTGTTCCTTCATCTCCCCGTACACACTCCACCTCCAGCTTGCTCAGCCCATATGACAATACCCAGATGGGACGGAGATCTCCGAGACCGGACAGAACTCCCTCACCACTCACTCTTAATCAACCTATTTCAAGTACATTACCTCGGAACTTCAGACAGCCAGGTATGCTGTCAAACAAACATTCAATTTTGTTTTGTTATCAATATTGAAATTCAACACGCTTTATCTAGAAGAAAATGTGCAACGACAGAAGTCACCTAGCAAATGGAGTGAGACAGATCTCGACATGTCCTATGAGAGGAAGCCTCATCACACATATGACAGTTAGTTCATTTTTACTACTAATTAATTATGCAACTCCAATTTTGTCATAATTACATGTGACAACGCAATGCACTTTGGTTATTGTGACCTCTATATCCTCCAGAAGCCGAGTGGGTACGGCCTACAGTGCCAAACAGTGGCTGGAGGGAATCAAACCTGGATGGGCCTCTTCAGCCAAGTCCCAAAAAGGTTTTCAGACCTCTTCTAATATTACCGTTGTATTCTGTCGCAGATTGATACTAAAATCATAGACATTATTTTTGTATTGGTGAAAATTCAGGATTCAGTTCCTATGCAACAGCTGGAAACAACATCAGCCCAACCCCTCAATATGTATCCTCTGGCCTCACAGATGATTATGAGCAATACTGTATAATTGCCCATTTTTTTTAGATCTAAACACAAGTTAAAATACTTATCTAAATACTGAAATACTGGTAAAAAATGTCACATTTCTGGTGGCGAATCAACCCCCCCCCTGTTGAGTCTATGTGGTGAACAATACATTATTTGCGCCACCGTAGGAAGGCTCGGCCCTCCCATCTTTTACAAGGACAAGGAAGGAAGGAAATAATTTATTTGTATAGCGCGGCTGTACACATCTGCGCTAACGGACCTTCCAGCGATCACAACTCACTCACTCACACATCCATCATCCTGGCCTATTGTACATGTTTTTAGTCGTAGGGGAAACGGGAAACTCCACACAGAAAGGCCCTGTCCAGACCCAGAACCTTCTTGTTGTCAGGCACGAGTGCCAACTGCTGTGCCACTGTGCCAGCAAAAACTATCCTACGACTGACCAAATCGTGCCTACTCCTCTTGCTACAGAACAACTACAGGCCCATTTCACGGCTTTGTTGTGGTTGTATAATTTTTGAACATCCATAAACATAAATGTCTGTGGTCAACTCATTTCCCATTTCCTACAACAGAGACACAGATTCTATATAAGCCTGAGTGTTGATGTTTGAGAGTAAAAATAAGAAATAAATCAGATTTCAGGATGAGACTTCAACTTAACATAGGACTAAACAGTACAGTGTTTTATATTTTTGCTTGCATACTGGGCAGGAGTTGTTTTCATTGTCAGCTCCGATTTGAAAAGTAGTTGATCATAATCCATTTGACTCTTGTTTTAGGAATCTCGCCATCAGTCATACGGCTCCCTTCCTCGAACCACGCGTATCACCGTGGCGCCGGACAGCTCCGCACAAAGCTATTCACCGTACCACACTCAGCCGATCCTCTCCCGCATTTCTGTTCCTCCCACCTCGGCCCAGCAGCCCCGTCAGCGGCGTCCCATTCCTCTGTCTGTCATCATGCGTCTGCAGAACCCCCACATGTCGCCCTATCAGCCTACTGCACCCCTGCCAAGAGAGTACTTCCTTCCACTGGCACCGCAACCCCAACAAAGGCCACCCGAGCTCAGACAGCCACCTGTGTTCAGTGACGGTAAAGTATTTGTGATCTTTATGAATATTACTGATAAGTTATGTTCAGTACAGATGTCGTAACATAATTTCAGATTGCATGTGTAATGCATTTAGACTTAAAGACCATCACTTTAAATTACAGACTTTCTCTTTACATTTTATGCTATATTTTGTTCCATGTTGATAATCAACAAATAATCAACATGGGATATAGAAAATTGCTTAATTAATTAACATCTTTCTGAGTGACAGTGCAGGATTTGTGGTGAACAGGTCTGGGCTCATTCTACACCTTAGGACATTGTTGAAATATGTAGGGGAAGGAAAATACTTAATTTTAATATTTTTAAACTTAGTATAGTCCCTTTAAACAATTGGCTCTTCAGAAAGCTACAAGCAAACATATTTATATTAAATTGGTTTCTTGTTTGTTTTTGGTCTTTATCTTGGCAGCCCTGATCCCGTCAGATGTTGATGCTGAGTTGGAGCGTATTGATATGACTCGCCAATTGCATGTAATTGAGGAAAATGCCATGCTTGAGCACGGGCCTCCCACTGCACCCCGCCCCCTCAGCCCCACCAGACTGCAGCCTGTTGTGGCTCCTGAGGCCCAGGTACAGGAGATCCCAAACCTGGAGGAGCTGCTGGCCGTTCGGGCAGAGATCCCCCGTGCTCTGAAAAGACGGGGCTCCATGGACCACTCTCGCCCTCTAAAGAAAGCGTCCCATTATGAGCCGAACCAGTATAAGCATCTCATTAGCAAGCTCTTCCACAAAAAGGAACGACGGTCAAAAGGGGAGCCGCACAGTGAAAACAGCAGCTCCTCTGAGGAAGAGGAAAGTGCCACCCCTCCCTCTGTACCCACACCCATATCGCCACCCCATGGATACAAAGTGAGAATTATGGAGATCTCAATTAGCAAAACAGTCCTAAAATGAATGTCCTGTGTTATGAAAGTGCTCATCACCACTTTCTTTTGCAGAGTTATCATTCCATACTTCGTAAGTCCCGCGGAGAGCGCAAGTCATCTGGGAAGCGTGCTCGCCTGAGCCCCTTGGTTCTGGCGCTAGATGGGGCGTTAGTGGGAGAACTGGAGACAGTGCAGCGGGCCATGCAGGAGGTGTGTGCCTAAATGTGTCATGGACGTGGATTGTTGAGAAGAAGTGAAAAAATTTCATGCATGTTTTTATGGCAGATGAATGACCCCAGCCAACCCAATGATGAAGGAATCACTGCTCTTCACAATGCAATTTGTGGAGGCCATTACAATGTGGTGGACCTCTTGGTTCGTATTGGAGCAAATGTCAGCGCTCCAGACAGCCATGGCTGGTATTTATTTTATGCCTTCATCTAGTTTTCTCAGTAAAATGTACAGTGCCTGTGAGCTTTGACATCTATTGGTTTCTTGTAGGACACCACTGCATTGTGCTGCCTCGTGCAACGACAGGAATTTGTGTGAGTTTTTGGTGAGAAATGGAGCGGCTGTTATGGCAGTTACAGAAAGCGACTGGGCAACTGCTGCGCAAAAGTGTGATCCATATGCACTTAATTTTGAGGAGTGTGAAACCTTCCTGAGAGGTGAGCTCAGTCATGAACACGCCATAATTTAGTAATCATAGTTCAGTGAATCATGAGTTTCAGCTCCGACCGTCTGAGCGTGTAGCAACATGTGATATTTGCTCAGTCACAAAAGTTACACCACTGAACCCTTGCTTTCCCATAACAATGGACTCAAGAGTAATAAAATATTACATCAGTTTATGTATCGTTGTATTGATGCAGGTGAAACTCGTAAAATTAGAATATTGTTACAAAGTGTTTTCATTTCGGTTATTCAATTTAAACTGTGTAACTAGTGTATGATAGACTCATTACATTCGAAGTGAGATATGGAGCCTTTATTTGTTATCATTTTGATTATTATGGCTCAGCTTGTAAAAAACCCAAATTAAAAATCTCTTAAAACTATAATATTTTGAAAATGGACTATAAGCCATAATCATCAAAATTATAACAAATAAAGGCTTGTCATATGTCACTTTGCATGTAATGAGTCTATATCATATATTAGTTTCACATCTTAAGTTGAATTACAGAAATAAATGAACTTTTGAATGATGTTAAAAATTTTCTAGTTTCACCTGTATTGTGCAAGATTCCCTTTTAGTTTTTTAGTTTTTTTTAAGTAACTGTTGCTTTCAGGAGTGGAGGAGTCCATGGGTGTGGACAACAGTGGTGTCCTGTATGCTCTGTGGAGTTACCCAGCGCAAGCGCCCGATGAGTTGAGCTTTAAGGATGGAGATATGGTTACAATCCTACAGAAACATGAGGGCTCCGACTGGTGGTGGGCCTCACTTTTTGGCAGAGAGGGGTTTGTGCCTAACAACTACTTTGGGGTAAGCTTGCAAACAATATTCATACATTTCAGCAAGAGATCTCTCAGCACATAATGATTTTGTCTTCCCTTCTTCTTTTAGCTTTTTCCAAAGGTGCGGCCAAAAACACTATGCTGAAAAGATGGTGATAGTGTTGATTACTTGGTTTGAAAGAAGTGTCTCACTGAAAGTTTTGTTGCGTGAGATCTGTTGTCAAACTTTCACTTAACAATGGTGTATGTCGTGAAATATACTGTATATGTATTAATAAAAGAAAAGGAATAACTATAGAAACAATACACTACTTTGAGTCTTCAAGTGTCACTTAGCTTACATGGCTAATGCTGAAATGATTTAAGCATTGGCAACAAGGAGCTGCCTCTCACTCATCAGCTCTATGTTTTGTATGCGTCATCAAGGACAAAGATCACTGTGTGCCTGTGAAGTGTTGACATGAACTGTTACTGGTATAACCTGACTTATGAGTGTGTAGGACAGATGCTGTAAAACCTCCGCTTTTAAAGAGAGTGAACTGTGCATGGAGTATTGCTGATGTAATCGCTATGTGTAAATGTGTCTTTATACTTTTTTTGTTTAGGATCAGGATGTGTAACAGCTTTTATAAAATGAGGAATGTTCGGAAATACAATACCGACTGTTATTTTTACAGTTTAATTATTAATGCACAACGTCAAAGTTTTGATTATAATAGTGTCAACTTGGTGTCCTGCTTGTAAATCGAGCCCGGGGAAATTGGACTTTTCTGAATGCTTCACATTTGCACCTTTAACCTGAACACTATTTTGTATTGTATTTTTGTATTGTATTTTGTGTGTGTGTGTTTTTTTATTTTATAAAATATGTAATTTAACACAACCCAATAAAAGAAGAAAATAGCAGAATTAACCTATCTCTTTAGTTTTAATGACTGACCAACAGGTGGCACTAAAGATGTAAAAATGTCACAGCATTGTGTGTGGAAAGGCCGCTCTTGGTGATATATCTATATTAAGTGTAGAAGATGTGTTTGTTCCTTTTAATGTGTACTGTTAAATCATATGGCTTCTTTCCTCCTCAGACCTTAACCCAGTGAAAAAAATCAAGTTTACTTACAAGAAGAACTACACTTTGATGAATATAGCCTATTTCCAATCAAAGCAGACTACGGTCTTTTGATGTGAAGACTGCATCTACCACAGAGGTATTAAGAGCAGAATCCCACAGGAGGATTGGCGTCAATCACTGCTATGCTTTGTGCTCTTGTTGTGTTTATTATGAAAATGTGGTGAAAATGAGTCTGTGTCAAAGAGTGACATTGAGTGGAACACATTGGACCTGCCACCTGAGTGAGTGATACGAAGTCAGGAAAACACTTGAAAAAACATTGTTGGGAGGTTTAAAGTCACACCGCATAGAATTTTGCCCAATAAATAAAAATGAAATACAAGCATTTGTTTTATGACAGATATTTTCAGAATTGAAAAATACCTCATACATGGACAAACAAACATGTGCTTTTGTTGTGAGTGACTCACCTCTCCTAATCATGACTAACCTTTCCGGGAGTGGGTACGTGTCCAGTTCGTCTCCATGGAGATGTTGACCAAAGTCAGTAGATAGAATTTGGGATTTAAATGTTAGGTCCTCAGCCAGATCCATTCTTTGATTAGCCACTGCAAAATATTCTGGGTCAAGCTGGTCATTGGGAGCATGTTTTGTGCTGATGGCAACAGTATAGTCCAAAATGTTTCGCAGTGTGCCTTTAAGTGAGACAAATGACTGGGTATTATAGGAGTACGATGTTAGATTCTAGCTGATTTTCCTCACTTGTCTATACTGATAATAATACATAAACAAAAGTCTGGTTGATGCTCCGCTTGATGCTTAGGTTCTAGACAGTGTGCTTGTGGCTGGAGTAAAAGACATAGTATGAACAGCATAGTTATAATTGTAACAAAAAATATCAAAATCATTGTAGGATAGTATATAGACCAATGACATGGACAGACCAAAGTGAGTTTGCATTTCAGTGTTGTAATTGTGTTGCTTTTCTACGTTTGCAGCAGCTGAATTTGTCTCTGACCATGAGCCCATTTGATTTACATTGAAAGCTCAGAATGAACTGTGATTGACACAGCTTCAGGACAGGGCTGGACCACAGTGACTCGCTCAGTCTGCTCTCTGCTCTCAACACTTTCAGTTCTCACTCTGCTGCAAACTGCCACATTTGTACTGACCACTCTGCTGTCTGCGCCTCTCTGGGATAACCCCACCTGACATCACAGGACAGCCACATCAGGTCAAATCAACACAAACCAGCGCTAAAAGGAGGTGGCACAGTGGAGAGGCGAAGAGGCTTGTTCTAAACAGAGGTTCACTCAAAATCTGTGTGGAAAACTATTGTTATAAATATAATCACTCAAGTAGAACAGCTTTTTTTTTATAAAGTAAAAATGAAATGTCTGTTTGAAGTAGCTTTTTGCAACAAAACAACAACAACTTTATGAACTAGGTTAGTAAATTCATTGTTGTTGTGTCCTTGGGCAAAGCACTTCACTCACCTTGTATGTCTGACACTGGTGAGCGAATGAGTGAGTGGTTCCTTGAGGTAACGTGGTCTGAGTGCCTATTGAAGGTAGAAAAGCACTTTATAAATGTGACCATTTAATTTAGAAATTATATTTCTAAATTCTAAAAGCTATATCAGTTAGCATTGTGTACATGATATAATTTTGGATTCAATTTAATTAAACTTTGAAGAAGCATGTCAACTGATGTAACATGACAAAAATATACTTGAAAATTATGAGGATGTTAAAAAAAGGTTTTATAGGCTGATAGAAAATCCACCTTAACTCTATTTTCACTGTGCTGTCGTCCTCTCTTCACTGAACCTTGCCTTCTGTGATGCTATAGGTGGCAGTCCTCTGAAACCCGTGCACATACTGCTTAGTTGGCAAAAGACAAAAATAAGCACAATCCCAGATATTCCTCCATATTTATCAGTGTATTTCCTGGCTGCCATTGTTGCCGGTTCCCTCTCCTTTCCTGTGGAGTAATGAATAATAGAAGAGTGCTTGTCCTTGCTCGCTCGCCTAGTTAATCAGAGCTCGCCTGGCTGCCCTCCTCTTTGCCACTCCTCACTTTAATAAATCATTCAGGCCTTCAAGACGACAACCCGTCAGCGCACACTAAGTAGGGCCAAGCTGCTTTAAACCCTGCCATACTTTGTGTCCTCTTTGGGATGGATTCAAAACAGCTAGTATGTCTTTCGTATGACACCTGACTAAGTTGACAGTGTGCCCTCTGCCTGAACTCATTTTAACATTTTAATTATGATGTCTTTGGCTGATAAGCAGTTTCCTACACTGATATCAAATGTATACAATAATCAAATCAATAAATAAAGACTGGTATACATACACATACACTGTATCTCTGATGCTGTTTTTTCAGTTGGAAAGTGGATGCAATCGTCAAAAGTTTCCAAATGGTCAAGGTTCCTTTGGGGCTATGGCTGCACACAAAAACTCAGCATTCAGGTCTTTTTAACTCTCGTGGCATTCAACTGTAAAATGCAGCATATCCCCTGAGTCTTTGGCCATGGGGTCATGAGCTGTTTTTGCTGTGTCTGTTTGGCTTTTGCCTGATGCAACATTCAAAGAAAAATACATAGAAAACTTGTAAGGCCTCACCCTTGCCCTTCCCTGCCTACACTAAGGGTAAGGAAGTTTGTTTTGTGTTTTCTTACTTCTCAAAATACCAAGCCCCAAACATCCCAATTGTGGCCAAAATTAAAGCACCACTTTCCTCAAATCAGCCCCTGCCCTACGTCTTTAAACAAAGGGCTAAGAGCTAGGGCTGAAATTACCCTCCCTCTTCACTGTCAATGATATCAATAAAATTATAAGGACACTTGAGGACACTCGCAGTGAAACGCAAGTAATAAATATACACAAGATTTAACTTTACCGACCTAACATTTTTACAAATGCTAGAAAGAAAAAGTTGAACAATGAGGGTCAAATTGCAGAATAGATTTGTTGTGGTGGCATAAAAAACAGAATGATTGTATGCTTCAAAAGTTACTCAAGAGTCAAGACAAGAACTCCCTGTTGTGCCTTTCTGGACATATCATCTTCTCTCTAACTCTTCACTTTGATGCCTGTACAGACTCATAGTGCTAGGACAGCACTTCTTCCTAATCGGACTGCATTACCCACGATTCCACAGCTCATTCCTCCTCAGTGAAGGGGTATTAATCACAGTAAATGCTGAAAGGCCATGGACCCTTGTCCAGTCCTGCCGCACTCATTTGCCTGACTCACATGTTTTAGTCCCATGGCATTAACAACTCAAGACAAGCTCTTCTCTGCACAAGATTCACTCTGGGCCTTAAATGGCCACTTAAGCCTTTATTTTTTATTTTAACTGTCAGTGGGTGTGACATGTGTGACCTAAGCTAAAAATGACTCCACGATTGCATACGTTAGGTAATAGAGGTGTTTTGTTTTTTTAAATCTAGCATGTAATTGCAACAAGATTACTACACTGCACTTACAGGATAAGCAGAAGAAATGAAATGTTTTTTGCATGCAATAAAAGTAAGCGATTATTATAAAAATATAAGATTATTCTCTGCACCTGCTCACAGAAAGGTGAAAGGGATGCCATTTGTAGCTGACATCCGTAGCTCAGGGTGTGTTTTGTGACGCTCAGAGCCTTCATAACTTGTTAGACCTGCACTGTAGAGCAGTATGAATAGATCAGTTGTCATAAACCTCAGATTAATAGTTTGGTTATATTGGTCATATTCAAACTTATTGAGTGTGGATAGGGAGATGCCTGGGTCGTGTTCGTGTGTGGGCGTATTGTAAATCTCACACTGTGCTTTCTCCATTTCCATTGAGCCTGCATCCCTTTTTCTTTGTATTGGGTAAATAATTAACTCCCCAAGAACAGAGTGGCAGAACATACAAAGGCTAAAAACAACAACAACAACCACAAAAAACAGTGGTGGAGCTATTTATCCCAAAGCAATGTTTCTCATTTTCTCTGCTGGATTGTGTATCTACCCTGCACATGCTCAAATCAGGCTGCATCAGCTCAGTGCAGACAGGAGATTGAGGCGTATTTGTATTTGGTCCAAAATGCTTGGCACTCAGACAGCGTCCCTTGTTAGCCTCTGTGTTTGGACAATGCATTGGTTTTCCCACAATAAAAACAACAGATTTCCATAGGGAGAGGGGATCACACTATGTTTGGCATCTGGAATCACATAATACGCACAATGCTTGAAGCAGATTATTATTATCATTATTCATCAAGTCCATCTTGTGAGCAGGTTCTCTTTTCATCAATCTGCTGGCTTTGTCAGGGGTCTTAAGAGTATGAGTCACATGTTATTTTTGACAAATCAACAAGACACTTTATCCAATCTGGCTTTATTTGTGAATTAATGCTAGTTAATTGTGTTGAATTAACTAACACTTTCAATATAAAATATCAAAATAATAATAATAATGTAGGAAGCATAAAATCAGATAGGCTACAAATAATATAAATAATAGCATTATTAAAGTGATGTAAGTTTAAGTGTTTTACGAATGTCTACTTCACCGCCTGGGTCTGAAATTTGAGTAAAATTAGATAATAATATTTTTTTCTTAAGTCCCTCCCTTCGCTGATTTCAGTAACAAATCACAATCCCCGGGATACCACTTTGACCAATGAGACGAGCTTTTTCCAAGAAACCGGCCTGCCAGGTCCAATCAGAAGGAGGGGGAGGAGCTTGATCTTTTACTTTTGAAAATTCTGTTCCTGCTCTCCTTCATTTAGCAAACTAGGCTTTCTGGTTAAGGTGGGGAGGAATTTGATTGTTTACTTTTAGATTTCACTTTATCTCTCCTCACTTTGCAAACTTACAGACTCACTTTAAGTCTAGTATAAAAAAAAAAAAAAATTAAAGATGATTATAGATGATACATACAAACAATTAAGTACAGTACCACACAATTCTCATGTTATTGTTGTGAAGTTACTATGGTTGAGTGTCTTATCCATGGAAAATGACACTATTAAGTTCCCAGGCATTATATGAAACTTTTTTGTGTGCCTAGTTCTGGCCTCTGCCTTCCACCTGAGCAACCATAATGTCTTGTTAGCGTGCTTTAGCTTTCCAGTTAGCTTTGTATTGGATTAGTGTTTTCCCCTTTGAGCTACTTAGCACCTAAGGCTTTTTGCTCAGGCTACATTCCACACAGTTTGCTGATGTGGCCTTCTCCAGTGCTGCCACAGCGTTCCTAGAGCAAAAAGACGTTCCTTACTTTGAAATTCTAATGCCCGCAGCGCTTCTCATCTCATTGATGTTAACACAAGCCCAATGCTGCAGAATGTGTTCATTTGTCATGTCTTTCCTCCAGTGATCTATACATTTACACTCATGCCTTTCTCAATCCGCCGTTAGCTCATCACTCTTTAAACACTTCAGCCAAGCCCGGGGGCTGGTCTATGACCTACTGACACACAGCCATCAATATGTTTGACACAATGACATTAGGAAAACAAATATTTCGCCTGTAAAGTATTATGTCATGCATTGATCCAACAAAACAAAAGATAACAACAATACAACACTTTACTAAAGGGAAGAACAGTGGCAAAGAACTTGAAGCTGGCCACTAATATGAACTAACAACTATTCATAGGTAAGAAAGGACCTTCATTTTTTGTTTCTAGTAAATAAACTGTTTGCCTTTTGTTTTCTGCCTCTATATACAGTACAGTATAGAAAGTACACTGAGCTGTGTGTAATATTTCTAGTTGTAATAAATGAGTATGTGTGTTGTGTAGTATGTAATGGCACTCTCAGGAGGGGTATGATCTTTCCTGAACAACATCCCATGTAAAAAATACCTAAATAAGTTGCTGATCCCTACTAGAGTGCTATACTTGATCTAACATCCTAATCTTATTTATAGACATGTGTTGTATAATGTGAAAATAGACATAGGCTGATTTGTGCGAAGCATTCATGTGCGGAATTGATGCAGGACTGACGTGAACAAAGTGTCACACATGTCCAACCCAGTGCAATATCAGTGCCCTCATCTCAACTCCCCCTTCTCCTCCTCGCCCCAAATCAATCCTCCAATCTCCTTCCCTGTCCTCTACTTTAGGGGCTGCTTCCAATAAATAAAGAGGAACGCGCAGAATGGGATGAGGGAGAGAGAGATGCACAACATCAGAAAGATGAGGGAGAAAAAGAAAATGATTTTGAGGATGTGCTTGGAATGAAAAGTAATATTGATCACCTCTCCATCAAAGACGGGGCGGCTGGGAGACAGAATAAGACAAATGGGGTATTTGAGGATCTTTGTGGCTGCACTGGATAAAAAAAAAATATATATATATATATATATATATATATATATATATATATATATATATATATATATATATATATATATATATATATAAAAATAAAAAATAGCCAAAAGGTTAAAGCATTTCAGGGGGAGGAGAGCACTCCTCATTAAATACTCAGCCTAAGCCCTGTGGATTTCATTGATTGTTGGTGGCCAAGGCAGGCTGATCCTGGTGGCGCCCCCTGAAATGACCATGTGACTGCTGTTGTTTGTGCATCTTAAGTCCGATCCGTCCCGAATGTTATAATATGGAGTGGCCCGTGCAGCTTTAAATGGGTCAGAGGGTGATGCCTGACACAAAGTGAAGTCATCCTGGCCTGGGGCATCTCTCCTCTCTGCAGCACAGTCACCAAATTGCTCTGCAGTACTACAATGTTTCTCACTCCCTGCTCTTTGGGCTATAGGTGTATTTTATATTTACTTCATGCAACATGCGGAGTAGATTTTCATTTGACACCTTGCTGCAGTCATAGGTCTATAGTTGCAATAAGTCAACATAAACGAACATCCCTGCTGCATCTTAACCCATGGTCTTAATTCCAATTTAAAATCCAGTCCCGGTCGGTAATCCTCTTTAAAAAGAAAGAAAAGACTAAAAGCAGTGCCTCCTCTGTCTCTAATGGGACCAAATGCTGAGACCTGGGGCAGAATCTGCACAGGAGTATTTTTCAACAT
Organism: Gobius niger; assembly: GCF_951799975.1. Taxonomy (NCBI): domain Eukaryota; kingdom Metazoa; phylum Chordata; class Actinopteri; order Gobiiformes; family Gobiidae; genus Gobius; species Gobius niger. The sequence goes on from NC_136852.1 coordinate 20,029,900, forward strand.
CAAGCACTAATAGGTCGTCAACTATTTAACCAAATGTAATGTTATGCAGATATTGAGCGAGGCTGTTATGATTGGCATTTCTATAAAAGCTCCATCAGCTTTGAACAAACTGTCTCAAGCCTATGGATTTTACCTGATGAGCAATCAATAAATTAATTACTCTATAAATATCCGAGCTGAGGCACCACCCATTTCAATATGTTTAGGCCTTACAAAAGGGCTTTAATACCTAAGGATTAGGATTAAGGGTTTTATTATTAATAACATACTGAGATCATTTTTTATTTGTATTTGCACGTGCAAATCTAGGTCCCATCCCCTACAGTCCAGGATCCCATCGCTCTGACTGATCTGTGATTGGGCGTGGGAAAGGTTTATCCTATTATTACACTGTCGGAGATCAGCAGGCTTTAGGACCCCGCGGTCTGGCGCTGGTCAGCAATAGACTTGAGGTATAGCAGAGGCGGAGAGGATGCGGAGGAGAGGAGAAGGTTGCGGCAGCGACTTACAATGTGAAAGCGAAAGGACAGCAAAAAGTTGATGCGCTGAAAGATCAACGGAATTTGAGGGAGGATTTTCAAATCCCTGACAGAGCAGAGAGAAGAGGGCGGTGTGATACACGGGTATACACGGTACATGTGCAAAAGGCGCACCAGTGTTTTGCTCTTTGCTTGACCCCAGCTCGTGTGGGATACGAGCTGTGCGTAAAAGGCGCGCACGAGGCTCATTTCACAGACCAACTGGAGGTTTGCGTGAGATACCGTAAAGGACCCGGGACAATGCTCGGAATCAATCCACAAGACACGAGCGGCTGAGCAGCAGAGGTGAGATACACCATTCTTTATCTAGCAGAGAGAAGCTGACACTGCGGGTATGGAGCAGGTTTTCTATATGATGTAATGGCAGTCAGTGAGCTGTGTTACTAATGTGAATGTGGAATTACACATTTAAACTCAAATTCAGCTGTATTTCGGAAAGTATAGAATCATAGTTTAGTGCTACAGCCTATGTCCCAGCAGGCTCTGTTTATCGTGATCCAAAAGACAATAGAACCTGGGGCCATCCTGCTCTGCCAATGTTGTGTTTACACCTTATGCTGTTGGGAAATAAACCCTAAACATTGATTAGAGGATTAATACATATATTGAATTTAGTTGATGTGCCTGTGTCCCTTTTGTTTAACCAGTGCAAATATAATGGTATGTTTTTCGCACATACCTTTGTTTGCCCAGCATTTCCCCCAAGCACAGCAGCTGATTTAATAGTATGAGATTGATTAAGCTTTTGTCCCCAAAGTCGAACAGGCCACAACAGAATGTGTGAACAGATTGAGGCAGGTTTTTCAGATTATCTTTGTCTCTCTCACACAGGTCATTATAATGTTCTCTGCGCCTCCTGGCTCAGGTAAACAAAGGCTGATGTCCACTGGACTGCACTGCCTTGTCAGCATCCATCCACTCTAGGAATAATCAGCTAAATCTTAATGACATGACAGCATATTGATGAAAACCCTAAATACCGCATAGACCATAGATAGTTCTGTTCAATAATCCAGGTAAAGGCTAATCAAGGCAACTGCTACAACGGGGAAATAAGAATATGAAGTCCTATTGGCAGCAGCTGTGATCACTGTCCATGTATTTGTGTGAGCATGTAGGAGGCAGAACACTTCACATGCTTCATTTACTGTGTGTTTTGGAGCGTTATGATGTAGAGCGTGTGTGTGCTGTGTTTGTGGACAAGTGTAGTTATGCACAACATGTGTGTCTCCAGGGTTAGCGCGGGCCATCTACCATGCACTGATTAACAAGACTGCCATACACACATTGTGCACCCTGGGATGCAAGTGAACGGGCGCGCGGCGTGACTGTTCTCATTTGATGTTAATAGGGTGGCTCTGCTGAAATCCCTCACAGTGTAATGTGACAGTAACACATCCTCACTGGGAGGCACGGCAAGCTGGAATTATCCCATCCAGTTATTATCAAGCCGAGCAGAGGAATAGTACTGAAATGGCAAATTAGCCTCTGCTTCATTTATCCTGCAGCGCGCTCTCCACTCCACTGTGAATGTGTTTCCATAGGAACATGATGTTACTTTGGGCTTCACAAGCTGTGCTATATGCACTCCAACCCACTGACAGTTTTCTGCTTATCTTTCCTCTTCCTTTCTGAGAATGAGAAGTGTGCACAAGGAGGCGAATCAATAGGAGTGTTAAAATGTTACTTGTAGTATTTCAGTATTTTATTTGATTACATGTTTTTTTTATTAAATACAGGTTACAATTCCGGCTCATGTCTTGCACATCCCACCATCTTTTATCGGTCTATACCTATAGATCCTCTCAATCTCTATCAACTGAAGAATTATAGCCAATACACAGCTCTCTGCTATGTGTAGAAGAAGAGTACTATTACTGTGGTAAAATTGCAGAGTAGGATAAAATTAGCGTTGGATTCAGAAGCTCCTTGTGGTGAGACTAAAAGGCAACATTTCAGTTAATTGCACATTTCTACATCTATACGGAGGAAGCGGAAAGCCACCATTGCACTAAAGGGTTAGTACAGTGGTTTTGCTGATAGCTGGGATTTAAAGCGAGTAATGTGGTCAAGCACGAAGCCAAACAGTGAACAGTTATGCATTTCGTGTGTTTTGTTTTGTATGACACAGCAGCTGATAAAGAAGCAGTCAGGCAGCGATCACAAAAAAGGCGAGTTCTTGTAAAAGTGTCAGTGATGATTTGCCACTGTGTCCTTGCAACCCATCATCCACCTGACCGAGACTTTACGGTAGAGGCAGAATCAGAGCGAGGCAGGCTTATAATCCAGCTGACTGAAGACTTTTTATGGGGGATATAGGCCTGAGGAACAGCAGGGCACAGTGTAATAAGACTGAGTGCATCTCTACAGGAATGAAGCAAGTGTTAAGCCAGCCTTGGTTGTTTTTCTGGGGAAAACCAGGCCCCTCATTATGATGCCGTGGGTCCGGGGGAAAATGTAAGTCAGTAAAATAAACTATAACGTAGTTTCAACCCTGCCACAAATGCAAAACACTTAGTCCCATTAGTCCCTGATTGCAATTTGATTTGTGATTTGCGTTTTATGTCTTAAATTACCACTATACATTTTAAGATTGATTGTTCACACTACCTTCAAAAGGATCACTCAGCTTTTTAAGAGCTAATCCTTCATAATGAGTTGTGAGGAGAATGAATGAGAGGCTCTGGGTTTGGCCAAGTAGCCCTTTAAGGAAAACTATTCTAATGACATCCAATTACTCCACAGTTTTTCGGCAAAGCATGCTGGGAAAACAGTGAGTCAGCGCATTGGTTGTCAGTCTGTATAAGTGTTACTCACTAATCCAGCATTATATTTTTGGTAAATGTACTATTACTGTACCAAAGACGAACTATTTCTGCACATCGTTTTTTCAACATGCAAAACAAAATCCTGTTTTGGTGCATTTTCAAACCTTAACAACAGACCATTGGACGCAAAATCTCAACTCAAAAACTTTTATGAACAACTTTATATCCATTACTACATCATATGATAAAGTTGCGACTCTGTACTGCAAATTATATTTTGCAGAAACTATTATCTGATCCCCTAATAATCCTCTATTACATCATATTATAGAGACCAACTGCTTTTCATCATCTCTGCCGCCTTTTATCTCACGGGTCAGACAGCACAGAGTACAATGAAGGATTAGACCTCCCACTGCTCGAAAATCTACAGATAACTTATAAAAATGGAAACTAAATTAAAATCAAGACCATAAGCTATTTGATCTCCTACACATACAGTAGTTTAGCAGAGCATAATAAAACATTTTTAATGTAATACTTCTGATAGTCCAGGATAAGAAGAGGATAAAAGACGATCAAAAGAGGCAAACTGGCCCATGTAAAAACTATTTTATATTTCACTCAGATTAATGTGGGATTTGTTATTGAAATGCTGAAAATAATATATATATATATATATATATATATATATATATATATATATATATATATATATATATATAAATTCATAAGTCGCAAGGCCGTTGGAAGAGTAAAAAAAAAAACGGAAATTCACAAACCGTTCGTTCCGGAAATTGATTGTCAGGTACCTCTTAAATTCCCCAAAATAGCCCCATGCTGGTAGTCCAGGATGTTAAGCATTTGTGCAGCCAAAACAAAACACGACATCAGCACTACACCAGCCCCAGGTATAAAGGCAATATAGTTGAGACCCTCACTGAGTTCTTTTGCCAATGATCTTTGTCTTTCAGGGCAGACGTGACTGGAGAGAACCCTTCACTTGGACTGCCCCAAGTGGTACCCTTATGTAAGACGAAGTGCGGCATGATCCAAGTTCCCATAGGAGCCCTTTGGAGCCCGCACTATCCCAAAGCCATAAATCATCACTGTGAGGCTTCATTTGTCCATTATGCTCTACTGCAGCAACACAGGAACAAGGGTGTTGTTAGGCTGCTGACCCAACAACGTGCACCAACGGATGCTATTTCTGGCTCCTCAATGCTTTCAGAGATTAGTTGCCCTCAAATATGGCCCCAGTCCATTTATTTGCCACAATAGTTTGACTGCTGCTTCAAGTTGTGCCTATCCTAGACTTCAAAGCCCTGCAGTGAATCAGTGTTGTCATCTGCTTTTGACCTTTCCTACGGCTCTGCCTGCACTTTTCCAGAATAGGAAGCCATTAGACTGATTAACCTGGAACAAATGGACAATGTTGTGTGAATAAAGACGCCCTAAACACAAGCTTCCACCTCTACAGATAAATCACTGAGTGTTTTCTCTAGCAGCGAGTGATACCTGGGATGAGACTTGACAAAGAATACACAGTTGGATTTGATCACTAATACCACAACAATGATCATCACCTTTTAAAAACATAAATCTGGACAACTTCCAGAAAAAGCAGAATGCACTGATCAATTTATTACTTGCCGTTCATGTAGGTTTTGGCAATTACTTAGAGGAATGGAAAAAGTGGATGAGTTGGAACACCCCCTTCTGGGAGAGGGTACCAATAACAACACTGTCTCTGGACCTGGGTTTTTCTCTGGGCCTGTGTCCACACATTCCCCTGGGGGGCTGTTTAAAGGTGTCTTAGTGAAGTGTGAGGAGGACCGTGTGTACCCCCCGCTGGCCTGGAGAAGGTACTGCGGACCCCCCCCTGATCTCCAGCAGCAGCAGGTCCTGGACCCCTGCTCCCTGCCTCGCACCCTGGAGTCCTACTACCCCGGAGCCCCTCTTTGGGGACACTCAGACTCACTGCTTACTAAGGACTATCTGGAGACCACATTTGTGGACATTCGGCCCGGCTCCACTCTGGAAAGAAAGCTGCTGACTGAGGCGCAGGACTGCCATAGTATGTCCTACAGCATGGATGACGAGGACGACCTGCTTCCGGACTCAGACGTGAGAAAACTCATTCACTAAAGATTGTGCTTATAGATGGCTAAGAGTGGACGATATTGACAACTTTCTGATAACAATGATCAAGTAATATTTTTCCAAACCTGTGCAAAATTAAATATAATGTAAGACAATTGACTCGACAATCAAATGGAAAAGTGCAGAAAAAGGCCTATCCCTTGACAGCTTTTTTGGAAGAATACATTTTTAGTATGTTAGTAAGTACTCGATATTGTAATTTTCCATACATTTAAAAAAAAATCAATATAATCTTGTAAATGATTTGCTTTTTATTGCCTGCCTCTCTTGACAGCTACAGCATATAAATGAAATTACAGCAAAGTTTTACAGAGAAGCAAATGCTTGGAGTTGGAACAAATTAGGCAAGAAACCAACTGAGAAATGTTGTTTAAATAAACAAAAGACATGAAAAAAAAATGAATGACATGAAAAATACACATCAACAATTTCACTGCGAGACATAATGCATTAACGCTTGGCTTCTCCTGAATTAATCTAGATAAAATTCCTTAATAGTAAAACAGGCTTCACTGTTCTCCATGCGCAAATAATCAAAAGGAGATGATGCCTGAGCAAAGTGTGTCAGCAGTGTCCCGCCTGTCCCGCCATTTACGTAAGCAAAGATTTCCTCTCTGTTCCGCTTGCTATCGCAGAAAGAGTTTCAAAAAGAGAAAAGGTTTTATAAGATGACAGTGATTTGCCTTATCATTATTATCAAAAGATAGCCTTATTTATGAAGTCCCTCTTTTAGAAGTGATCTGAGATTTGAATAAAAATACATACATGACGCGAAATTTGTAAATTGACAGGTGTAATTTATTTAAAGCTGCATTTTTCTGGCTTATTTCATCCTTGAAGCTCAAAAACTTAAAGCTACTACTGTCAATGTAATTAACTAGACTGTTGAACAATACAGTGACAAATGTATTTGGAAATTAACCTTGCTTTGTACTCACAGGATTCATCCATTGAAGACTATACTGACACTGACAGTGAGAACAACTTTCCTCTGATGATACCACAGGACTACTTGGGCCTAGCTTTCTTCTCTATGCTCTGCTGCTTTTGGCCACTGGGCATTGCTGCTTTCTACCTATCACAAAAGGTACCAAACTACACTAAACTGCGCTAAACCGCGTCAGCTGTCAAGGGTTATATTTCATATTTTTAATGCATGTTACAGCGCCTTCAACATTCACCATTTTTAGCTTTCAAAACCTCTGGATCTAGCTAACATTTATTTAATATGGCCTTCACGATGACCAGGGGGCTTATTTATAAAACTCACGCACAGACAAAAGGAGGCCAAAACCTTCCGTGTGAAGTGTTCTCTGCCAAAGATGGTATTTATAGAAATCAAACTGAACGTGAAACATTATGCACCGCCACACTAGGTCTGTACCTGCAGTCCGCACTTTTCAGAAACGCTGCGCAGACACGAGGAGAGGCAAGGGGAAGTCATTTTGAGGATGTTTAGGTACATTTCATTCTTAAGTCTTTGCGTGTCCTCATATGGTGAAATAAAGAGATGTGAGGAGCGGTCATGTAGGCACATTTCTGCTCCAGGTGGAATCAGTGAAGGAGAGATTATTATTATTAAGGTAAATCCCAATTTTTACTCCGTATGTGAAGTTTGGGTTTTTGCTCATATGTACTTTTATAGGCAGAGTCTCACGCACAGTTTTTTAAAAGAGACCCCAGATGTTTTGTCAGGGATAGGCAACAAAGAGATCAAATACCTGGTAAAGTACCTGGGAAATAATGTCAGTATTTTTTAAATGTCCTTTGGGCTACAATGGTGAGGCCCTAGGTGTTTTGGCAATGATGAAAATCGGCCTTCCACGATGCAAACTTGCCTACTTTTAGTCTTGGAGGACGTAAACAGATACACAAAAATGTATAAAAAGAACAACTGAGGTCCAACTTAAGCTGCTGTTTTGCTCTGTTCAAGATGTCAATTAGTCTGCAGTTTCAGGGCAGATTTCCACAATCCAGCCCCATGATAAGAGAAACTGAACTGTCCAAAAGATGTTCTGAATGCACATTGCCAAAGACCCCGCATATACCCATCTCTCCAGTAAATTAAGGTGGTGGTGGTGGTGGTGTATCCAATTTATCATTTTGACAGAGTCTATCTGCCATCAAACCGTTTAATTGGAGACATAACAAGAAGCCCCAAGGTGATGGATTTTGTATAAAGGCTAGTCTAGTGGAGTGCTACTTATTGCAGAGGTCAGACTCAAAGATAGGTATGGAAGTGGGAGGAAGGAAGAAATGAACAATAATAACAATGATCTTTTCCCTGTCTTCATATTTTAGACCAACAAGGCGTCGGCTCAGGGGGACTTCCAAGGGGCCACTGCAGCATCCCGTCAGGCCCTGTGGCTCTCCATCTTGTCCATTGTGTTTGGGATCATCACTTACACCTGTGCCATTGCTGCCCTCATCTCCTACCTGTCTGGAAAGCCACCATAAAAGGAAATGATCCATAAAAACCACCCCCTCTTGACTATTACAGAAATCTCAACATCAGTCAACATGCATACAGTCTGTAGATGTTAGATAGCCACTGTTTTCCGTACCATATCCATGTCATGTTTTCTCCATATCTAGTTGGAAAAGCCAAATATGATGTTGAGGAGAGTCGTCAGTGTCACATACTCTTTATTTTATTTAAAACATGTAAAAAATAATAATAATATATATATATAAGACGAGATCAATTGTATGGTAAAGGTGTCATCCATGTTTACATGTTTGGTTTAAAGTGTACCCACATGCAGAAGCTATATTAATTATGAAAAGATTAATTAAAGGAAGATCTTCTAAAAGTGGAACTATGAACATATAAAAAAAAATATAGAATTTTTGTATTGGTTTGAAACCTGGTTTTCTTTTACAACTGTATCAGTGCTTAATTTGTAAATCAGTAGATACAGGAATACTTTAGACTGGTGTGATGAATTGGGGGAATTGGCCAAAACAGTTACCAGAACACTCCCTACTATATGACCTTAAATCTTTGTGCTTGCAGAGTCCTCCAAAAATAGTTCCTGGATCATTTTACCTGAAAAATTGAGATAACGGGTAGTACGTTCCCACAAACGAGGAATGAAATTAACACCGCCCAATATATTAAGATCCCTAATCTTAACTGGTTTACCATTTCATACAATACAATTCTCCCTTTGCATTGACAGAAATTGATTTCTCTTATAAGGTTGTCTGCCATTTAAACTGGTTTTGCTTTTTGTGTGACAATTAATAATACAGGTACATCTTATGCCAATGGCCAATCCACGCAAGAAGTTTTGGGAATTGTCTGCTTTAAAAATAAGAAAAGTGAATAAGTAAGTAAAGATGTTGTACAGTACAAGAACGGATAGGTGAATCAACAGCAAAGTTGAGGCAGAGAGGTAAAAATAGATATGGAGGAAACTCTATGAGTTATTCCAATAATAGACTGCAACTTTTTTCAAAGTGTCACTGCTCAGAGTCAGAGACATGCCTATTGTTGGAAACAGAAACGCAATACTGTGAAATGTGCAAATAACATAATTCAGCTGAAGGAGAATGAAAGAGGAATTAAACATGTTTGTGAAAATATTCTGGTCAGACTGCACACTGCATGGTGACTGGCCAATAGAGGCAAATTCAGGCTTGAAATAATTGCATCACGTGGTGTTGAAGAATTGCAAAAAAGTAACTGATAAAAACAGAAGTAACCTCATCCATATTGGTTTGAGATAAGTTTGCCATAAATGAAACTGTGAACAAATTAATTCCCAAGTATTTTAAAAATGCTTCAAAGGTAAAGGTCAATTTTTCTATTTATATACTGTATAGTATATAGTTTTAGAAGTCTGTTGCAGAATTTATTCTCTGGATCAGACTTTGTTCATAAAAACAAAATAGTTGAATGCCGTGAAGGTGCATATGGCGACCTCAGTGTAACTTACAATTGAAAACTTCACGTTCGACAATCCTTCACTTTCTCCAATGGGCTATTTATTGCTTCTGTCAGAGTTTGATATATTGTTTTGTACAAGAACTCTTATTGTGAATTGCCTTTTGATAAAGACAGTTGAATTGCTTGACAGCTCTTCAGGTCAGACTTTTGAATTATGTACATGCAATTATTGGATGCAGTGAATTAAACAGGTGTATGTGCCAACTGCTGCTAAAGATTATGTATTACACATGCTATGTTGTTTATATTTAGAGTCCCTACTGTAAAATTATCTGTCAAAATAAATAAATCTGACTAAGTAAATCTTAAGAAATGCATTTTCTTCATTTTAAGCATGATGTAATCTGCTCTTCTCACAGGCACAAGCTTAGACCTTCAAATCACACACATCTACAACGGAGCTAAGGTAGCAAAGTGATTTATGAATATTTTAAAACAACATGGGAGCAAATGTGTGAAAAAGGCTTTTATCCACAGGGCTGATTCTTTATCACAAGGCTTTGGAGTATCGTCGTTGCACCGAGTCTCTGTAGAATTGAAAGATCTTCTCTGAAGCTTTTTGGCTAACTGCTATACACTGCTGCAGCTGCAGAAAAGAAAAATAGACAATATTTCAAACTTCACTCACATCGTCTGAGGAATCTGCAACGCTAATTGGGAGATATTAGAAAATGGTTTTAAATAAATATCAGCTGATAGACTGTGCCAATAGTATCACATCTACTAACCTCATTAACAGAAAATGATCCTTGTGTTGAAGACATCATCACTTTATGGTCTGTGCTATCAATGGCGAAGGTTAGAATTGCTCGACATTCCTGTAAAAATAATCAAACCACGGTTAATGAACATCGAGTACGTACATTGAAACTGCAATTAAATGCATTTTAGACAAACAATTCTTCAAAATGTAGTACAAGTACTTCTTCTTCTGGAGGTACTCAGAGCCTTCAGCTGTTATGCATTTGCCTATTTAATTAACAACATTATCATTTATCATTTAATCCTGTATACAAATTGAGACGTTTCCTGGTTTAGACATGTTTTACACAAAGTTATGAATTAGTCCTGACCGTAGCCAAGTTTATTTCTGTTTATGACCTGGTTTAGTCTGGATTTTGTGGTCTAGCTCTTGTGGTACTTGGAAAGCCAAATATTTATGAGATGGTTGTTGGTTTGAAAAGTTTGAGACCCATTGCTCTAGACAGACAACATTAAAAGTAATATTCAGGGTTCAGATTTTTTTTGCATCACAATACGTTGGTGGCCATTATTATGTTGACATACCACCAGAATGCTTGATTGTTGTCAATTTCAGCAAAGATAGACAAAACAAACCTTTTCTTGAATTGCAGAGGGATCTGTAATTATCTGATCATCCGAGTTTATGGCACAGGTGACTCCACAGAAGAGACAGCTCATTGGAAGAGCCGCATCCATTAGAGCCATGCATGCAGCATTCAATAAACAGGAGAGGAGCTACAAAACAGCTTAAGGAACCACAGCCTCTCTCTTTTTGAACATCATTGTACTTTTCTTTTCTTTTGTTTTGAAATCTTGATAAACACAATCATTTTAAATAGGATACTGAACCATCGTCGTGCACCACTTGAAGAACAAGAGTCAGGGATGATCGAGGATGAAGGTAAGACAACAACGACGCCTCACATGTTTCCCGCACACACTGCTCTTGTGATCGTTCTCTCACACCTGAAGACAAAAGTTGAATTGTGGTGACATAATACAGTGAAATATTGGCAACCTTGGTAAGTATTATGAAAGAATGCTGTGGCAAGATATCTTTACTGTTCGCTTCTTTAACTAAACTCACAATATAAGCAGATATACTCTGCAAAAAATACTTTTAATGGCTGGGATGACTAAAACATAAAATTGATGATTCATCACTTGTAAGTTTTCTGTGTTTTTTTTTTTTTTTTTTTTTTATAATTTGTGTTTGGAACTCTTTATTAGCTTTTGTAGTATGCAGAGTCATTTTATTTTGAAGTAAAGTTTAAAAGGGTAAAGCATTCTTTTCAAGTATTTACCAAGGGTGCTGAAATTTCATGTCAGTAATGAAAACTGTTAACATGTGATCATAACATACTTGGCAGGCCAACTTTGGGTTGAATGAAGACTTCCAGTGTAGCACGGTCATATATTTCTTTGCTAACTTTAACCTCTGCTGGACCGTACATACCAGCCAGAACACTTGTGTCCCCTGCAATAAAATAAACATTGCATTTTTTGGATTAATTCAGCAAATTAACATTGTCCTAAATCAGCTCACAAAAGGACAAGCGGCCTATATACGTTATACATACCTTGAATGAACGAAGCAGAGCCATCTGGCCGCGACAGTAAGGTTTGTTCACAGCCAAATTCTCTCAAAGAAATAACTGAGGAGTTACTGTCCTCCATCGTGCTCCGATCATGGTCTGTTTGTCGCGCGGATGTGACGTACGGTTTTGTTGATACACTGCGCACTGTATTTTTATTTTTCTGATTTTAGATCCTTGGACGGGAAATTATTTAGTCGCTTTTAAATACTGTGAAACCGAACCTTCTAACATTCAGCCGGATAATATTACCAGGTTTTGCTGAATATATTGAGATCTTTTACTCTGAAGGGCAGACCGGATGTAGTGCCCGTTGTTTCGTCTCGTTCCAAGCTTTGACCTGACCATTTCAGTCGTAGTTCGCATTGGGAAAGAGAAACATATTTCTTAAACAAACGCGTGTACATTACAAAAACATATAGCTACCCGTACCTGTTTTCACAACCGTGTGCTGTGCGGTTCTTTGCTGTGGCAAACATGAGCAAGATGTATGGGATATGTTTCCGCGCTGTTCGCCAAACTGCACGAACAAAATCATTCAGACTGCTTCAGCGTAGAGCCTTCAAACTGTCTGTAAGTACAAACATACTTAAACCTTTTTGTGACTGCCACGCAATGTCGTACTGAAATGGTACACATTTACACTGAATGGTGTGTATATACGAATTAGTTGAGCGGTTTTATTTGACCCTTTCATATTAGAGGCCCATGTTGGTGGATGTCCAGCCTGACCACAAAACATACGAGGGCACACTGGAACATTATTTTAATTATCACCCATTGCAAATATTAGTTTTGTTGAAATGTGTCCTTGCTTACACTGTAGAGATATCGCGAGAAACCAAGCGTATATGTGAGAATCACAGTGAGGTATCGCGATATTTCAAAACAGCAGGGCAACAACCACAACCTTGCAGAAATATGGCGGCTGCCCTTGCTGCTGACAGAATATCAAAGACATTTCATATTCTGTGTGTCGTGGTCAGTCATATTATAAGTTTGTGAGTTTGGTTTGTGTTCATGGTATTTTTGCTTGCTCGCGGCTTGCTATTGGTTGATCAAAGGGGCGTGAACTGAAGGCTACTTCCGTGTTGTTGTGCTCCCCCCCTCCCCCTCCCAGAGTTCCATGCAGGTTTGTTTTCACTGTAATGACATCAGTGTTTTACTAAATACACTTTAAAGTAACCAATAACAAAAACTATATACTTTGTTTATTAACATTGGTTATATATAATATTATAATATTTACAGAAAACAACAAACACTGTTTATTATTGATAGTCATTAGTGCTGCCCCCTTTCCCCCAATATTTCAATTGCAGGTGAGTGACAGTAGATTTTTCCTGTGTGAGTGTTTGTTTGGTTTCTGCCATTGACATATATTAGAATGGGAAATAAAAATGCAGATGACCCTTGAAAGGGGCCAGATGCAAGTTTGCCATTTTATACTCACTGCTGCCATCTCAGGTCATACGTGTAACTGCACCTTCTATATTAAGCTCGTGCATGACAGCACTTCGGACCGAATTAACACCTTTCTGAGTGACAGTGCAGGATTTTAGAGGCAGTTGTGGTGAACAGGTCTGGGCTCATTCTACACCTTAGGACAGGGGTCCTCAAACTACGGCCCGCGGGCCAAATCCGGCCCGCGAGATGATTTAATCCGGCCCCCGACTTGAAGAGCACAAATCCCTGAGTATGTCCAAAAAAAAAGTAAGTTTCTAGCCCATTCCTGTGCGGAGTTAGGATGTTTTAACTAAATAACCAGTTTACTCATTCCAGCCACTAGGGGGCAATTTGAATAAATAAAAAATAATTCCACAGGTGTCCAGCAGAGGGCACTTACATAAGAGATCAGAATAACACATTAAAGCCACATGGTAAATGAAGCTTAACCACCACAGAGTGTGGAGAGAATAATGACGACACTTTGAGAAACTTGTGACACAGGCTTGTAAAGCACAATATAAGTGTAAGAAGTTATTACTTTGGTCATATGACATAATGATGTTTTATTTGAAAATAAAAATAAATGGAAATTAAAACAAAGTGTGAAGACTTGATTACTATTTTTGCAAACCACATTGAAACAAATATGTGCCTGCCTCAAGTGTTGATCTTGTGGATATAGTCGTGGGGACGACTGTGCAGGCGAGTCATCTCTACTTCACAAAGAGGCATTTTGGTCTGAGTCATACAATTCTATATTATAGCCAACCCGGTCCGGCCCTCCATCACAGTCAGGAACAATAATGTGGCCCCCAGAGAAAAAAGTCTGAGGACCCCTGCCTTAGGACATTGTTGAAACATGTAGGGGGAGGAAATACTTCATTTTAACATTTTTAAACTCGGTATAGTCCCTTTAAAATAACGTTCTATAGAATTAAATGTAGTTTCCCCTGTTTTGTCATTCATATCAATAGACATTTGACTCAACGCTGGAGAAGCCGCAGTTTCCTGGAGCCTCTGCTGAGTTTGTGGACAATCTCGAGTTCATACAACCCAATGTCATCTCTGGAATCCCTGTGTACAGAGTGATGGATCGCCAGGGCAACATTATTAATCCCTCCCAAGATCCACAGGTAGCTTCCACACTCATTCATTTATTTCTGAAGTCAATGACAATATTAACCTTTTTGTCTGAGAGATGTGTTTGTTTTTATTTTAGCTTTCAAAGGAGACTGTGTTAAACTTTTACCAGAAGATGACTCTGTTGAACACAATGGATCGTATTCTTTATGAATCTCAGAGACAGGTAACCGGGCTTCATAGTTTATGTTCATGATATATATATATTTTTTCTAATTTGACTTTTGTTTTAGGGTCGTATCTCTTTCTATATGACCAACTATGGGGAAGAGGGGACACACATTGGAAGCGCAGCTGCTCTTGATCCAGCTGACCTTGTGTTTGGCCAGTACAGAGAAGCAGGTAAGATTGATCTAAATTATGTTGGCATCTCTTGCATATCAAATGAATGTATTGCATAAAACTCCATAAAAGTCACCTTATTTGCCTTTTTAGAAACTATTGGTGAAGATTAAATTAAAGACCCTCAGCAGTGTATTGTAAACACCATGTGTGTGTTGTCATTCTGCACATACAGGAGTGCTGATGTATCGTGGCTTCCCTCTGGACCACTTCATGGCTCAATGCTACGCCAATGCTGATGACCTGGGTAAAGGCCGTCAGATGCCTGTTCACTATGGCTCAAAGGACCTAAACTTTGTTACCATCTCCTCACCTCTGGCTACACAGATTCCCCAGGGTGAGTATCGATCTTTAGTGTGGCACAGATGGCCATCTTCAAAATAAAATTGTAATTAAGGATTTTTTTTATTTTTTATTATTAGCCGCCGGCGCAGCTTATGCTGTCAAGAGAGAAAATATAAATCGGGCAGTGATCTGTTACTTTGGAGAGGGGGCAGCGAGTGAAGGCGATGCACATGCGGGTTTTAACTTCTCAGCCACTCTTGAGTGTCCTTTGATATTCTTCTGCCGCAACAATGGCTATGCAATTTCCACCCCTACCAATGAGCAGTATAGGGGTGATGGTATCGGTAAGTTTGATTTATTTATTTCTTTATTAGGTTTTTTCATCCTCAAGTTTGGCTTTACTAAATATTCTGTCCTTTTCCAGCTGCTCGGGGCCCTGGTTATGGCATGATGTCAATTAGGGTGGACGGAAATGATGTCTTTGCTGTTTACAATGCAACCAAGGAAGCACGTCGAAGGGCTGTAGCAGAAAACCAACCTTTCCTAATTGAGGCAATGACCTACAGGTTTGTTACTTAATTGTGCATTTAAAAAATCATGTCAAAATGTCAAAACAAATGGTCATTTTTGTTTTTCTACATGTTCTGTATGTAAGAGTAAAGTTTTTTTTTTTACTTTCTAGAATTGGTCACCACAGCACAAGTGATGACAGCTCAGCATATCGTTCAGTCGATGAAGTGAATTACTGGGACAAGCAGGACCATCCCATCTCTCGACTGAGGCACTACATGACCGCCCGTGACTGGTGGAGTGAGGACGATGAGAGGAGCTGGCGGAAACAGTCCCGTAAGACTGTGATGGAGGCATTTGAGAGGGCAGAGAGACGTCTGAAGCCAAACCCTGAAATGCTTTTCACTGACGTGTACGATGAGATGACGCCACAGCTGGACAAGCAGAGGGAATCTATGTGGAGGCATGTTCAGCAGTACAAGGAGCATTACCCTCTTGATTTATTTGAAAAATAACTTCCAACAGATTCTTCTAATTAGGTAATCCACTGTAGTTGACTATGACCTGGGAGAAGAATTGCACAATATTCATTTTACTGTTAACAAGTTTGCAGTTTTGATATGGGATTTATTTTTCCTTTATGCACAACAAAGGCAGAAAAGTATGAACGTACATGTAGTCACTGTACCTCATGCAAAAAGTGCCTTAACTTTACTGACAATGGAAGAAGGAAGGAAATTAATTAAATGCTACATGTCTATTGTTGCTCAAACTGCGCAATAAACTGGTCAAGCATATTGATTCTTTCCTTTGTGGGTATGGTTGTTTTTGTGTATGATTTTAGTAGCTTCTCATGTTCCAACTTTTATACAGTATATTGTGTATATAGGGAGTGTGTTAATGTGTATACTGTATGAACTGTACAACCTTTTTAATTCTGTCATGTTCTAGTGAAAAATTAAAAATATATAAAGAATAAACATAACATGGTAAATGTTAATTTTTGTGGTTGATCGGTTCCATGTCTGGAGGGATAAACTCAGTAGTGGAACTGACTTAAGCTTTTAACAATGTTCCTTTAAAAAAAACAAAAAACGTCACAATTTATTATTTGTTTCATTAATGTTCGACTTTAACGACATACCAGTATTTCTCAAGAGCCCAATCCCAAATGCTGAAGTCACATAGTAATTCTGTTTTAAATGTACATGCGGCTTCACTGAATCATTTGAAACTATTGGAGTTAATATTATAGGCTTGATTTAAACTACTTCACCCCCCTTTGCCAGCAGAGAACAAACCCCAGCATTTTGTAATGCTCAGTTTATTTGTTTGATTGGCCTGGACAGCATGTTAATGAACAAGCATTGAACTCATGTATGTAAACATGCTATGTCCACCTGTTGTCCTCCAATCTTAGTGGTAGGGGAAACCAACACACACATGGGGAGAACACGCAAACTTCACACAGAAGGGCCGCTCGGCAGTGCTTAATTTGTAAATTAGTATTTTCAGGAACACGTTTGGTCTGATGTGATGGATTCAGGGAACAGGCCAAAACATTTGCCGGAACTCTGAAAAACTAAAAATTAAAGGAGGATCAAATTAAGCACTGCCGCTCGTTCTTCTTGCTGTGAAGTTCATAGAGCATGAACACCAATACCAAGGTTAAAACCTTTTCTAAATATGGAATATAGAAAATATTTCCATTTCTCGAAAGGGGTATGAAGATTTGATCAACATGTCAGAAGTGGGCTATGAATTCCTTTCCATAATTTCTTCAACTCACTTGGGGAGCGCTGGTGAATTAGTATGAGACCTTTATGTACACACAAGTTCTCACGGCCCTGCTCAGTCACATCAAATGTCTGAAAACCGGGATGTGGCTCAGGTGAAACCCCCAAGGCTTTTAAACACATCCCAGTGTAAACGTCATCAATAGGGAAGAATGGAATAACATGTGAAATAGAATAGAGCCTTGGTAGTAATGATCCAGAGATCACAAAGCCACCACCGCCAATATAAGAAGGGTATGGGCCGTCGTAGAAACTCAGGGGAATGTAATATTTACTTTTTGAATCTCTTAGAGGTACAGCTGTGCTTATTACATGACCAACAAATAGCTCTGAGGCTTTTGAAGGTTCAAGAGCCTGCAAATAGCTGAGTAATGCTGGTGTGTTTACAAAAACATCATCATCTCCACTAAACAGGAAGAAAACATGTGGACAGTTCTTCAGTGTCCATTGAAGGAATGCAGTCATTTTAAGAGTTAGGTTCAGCAAGGATTCATTGAAGTCCCACTGTAGGATGTCCTTGTAGGTTTCGGCTTCCAATGACAACAAGGCACCAATATCAGGCTCATTTGGCGATGACTTTCCCAGAAGAAATAAGGTGCGCACTCTCAAGTCAGTCTGAAAAACTCTCTCTCTACCCCATGTCTCACGTACTGACTGTCTTTGTTCAAAATTTCCAGGTCTAGACTTGATGGCAAAAAGCAGGAAGGTTGGGTCATCACCAGCATCACTGCTCAGACATTTGTTCGGCTGATTTACCACAAGTGGAGGGGACCTACAGTTCATGCCTGTTAAAAAGTCCTGAAACACAGAAGGGTACGAAGTGAAGTCGTGAATATTGGTTTTCAGGCGTTCTTGGTTGACTTGCCTACAGTTGGACCACAGAGGATGTTGCACAAAGTCTTGTTTCTCCACTCGCTCAACGGCAGAATAAAGAAGTCGATTCCAAAAGGCTTTGTTTTGAGGAATTGCCTGTGTCAGACCATGTGAAATTGACAAATCCAGAAATTCATGCCTGGGTGAAGTAATACTCATCTGCTTGGTAAATGGTGTAGTAGTTGTATTGTATTTTTCTGCTGCAGTTTTATGCGTTCTAATCTCTCTCTGTTCCGGTCTGTGACTATGAGTCTTCTCCAGGTGTAAGGTTGAGAGGAAGATGAGAAGTAAGGAGGCCAGTAAAACCATGGCAATTAAGCTTTGAAACGCCCTCATTGGTTCTGTACAAGTTGTGCAGCTTTATTGGACTTCGTGTTCTTAGACGTAGTTCATATTTCAAGGAGGACGGTCTTGGAACGCTATTCCTATGACCTTGGTGCACCGTTTAAAGCT
Organism: Gobius niger; assembly: GCF_951799975.1. Lineage (NCBI taxonomy): Eukaryota > Metazoa > Chordata > Actinopteri > Gobiiformes > Gobiidae > Gobius > Gobius niger. The sequence continues at coordinate 20,048,509 of NC_136852.1, forward strand.
GTAACAAAAGGAAAAATAAAGACCTATATAAATACAGCTCTGTAAATCATCAAATTAATTTATTCCCCAAAATCATCAGGCAGATCTAATAACTACAGTGTTATGGCAAAGATAATGTGTTCTTAGTATATTCACTTTTAAGATTTTGCCTGCAGTGAAACTGAAATTGCCAGGGGGTGTTGTTAAGGACTGACTCTAGAGCATAATTAGCATTAAACCAACCAGCTAGGCTCAGTGCAATCCCCCAAGGATTATGCTCCTCTGGAAGAAAAACAAACAGTGGCAACAGTTGGACTCTTGAAATTATTTGGGGAAAAAATGCTCTTTCATGTATTAACAAAGTATTAATTTCAATACCAATTGTTAATATTTAGATTTTGCTTTGTTGTATACAATTACTTATCACAGTAAAGCAACTGTTGGTTACAAAAAAAAAGGGTAATACAAGTTATATTCATCTGACATCACAAAATTCTCAAGTTTAAATCTGAGGTGGACAGTCTGAATTCTACGGTAGAACTTTCCTGATGTTGCAGATGTTTTGAGCTTGTTTAGTTGAATTTCCTCTCAACATAAATGAAAAAAGATGAAATATTTCACTGATCACAACTGATATGGTGTTGACCGAACCCCAGCGTACATATTTGAAACACATCTTTGAATTATTTGATTTAATATTTCTTTCAAAAATAATTACAAGTAAAGGCCTACATAATTGTCATAGTTTATGGCAGAATACTTACAAAATCAGACTACCGGGGCACCAGTAAAAGAAAGATCCTAGTCCAAGTGAAGCACGGAAGCTGCAGAGCATTGAACGTTGGAAATCATCTATGTGACATTAACAGGCTGCAAGCCACGCCCATTCAGTGTACACGTCAGAGACAGTTTTTATTCAAAATTCACAGGACTGGTACAAATTACGGACTGCTGTATGACTGTTTTCGACATAAATACAGGAGGAAATTCCCACAGTGTTGTATCGTCACTAATCTAGACCTAGTATAAAGTTGCATCTCACAAACAAATGGGGTCTGTTTTTTAGACTAAACAACCAACAACAATTAGATAAGAATAATAAAGAACTTCTTTTTTTTACCTATACAGGTGGAATATTTTCAGTTTTCACTCATCCCAATCCATGCACAAAACATTGAGGATTTAAAGTGCTCTGGATAAAGCTATAAATCTTCACCTAGTCTAGCTGTTGTGCATCCTGAGAATCAGACAAAATAAGGCAGAGGGTATTTGGGAAATAAAAGGGCGTCTCTTTTGCAGATGATACTGAAGTGAACAGTAGTTAAGGTGCCATGTGATACACCTATGTGACAACATGGGGGCGCCCTGCACAATATTGTACTCATGATGACGACATCCTGGAAGAATATAATATTAGCGACTGTTTAAAGCTTTCCTTTCATAAATCTGATAGAAACAGTTTCCCATCCTATTACTGTTGTTGGTGTCGCCTACGTCAAGGATATGTTCAGGTCTTCAATCTAAGTAGAACAGTTTGCAGGATTTGTTGCTTAGCACAAATATAACCCGTAAGCTCATATTAAAAATATATTTGATTTGGGATATATTTACACAAAGAGTGCAACTCCCAAACCATTATAAGTATGATAAAACTGTTTATTAACTGCTTATTGCGTGCATATCAAAGTTTTTAATTAGGGCCTAAATACCTTGACAAACAAAGTAAGGATTAAGGAATAGTGTTTATACTCATAAAGAGCAAACTTAAAGATAGAGATTAGATTGTACATGTTAAAAAAGAAAAATATGCATGAAAAAAGTAATAGTAAAACAGTATGTAATATACTGGTCATCAGAATTATCTGCAAAAGCCATAGACTAGAAGTTAAAGGCAAAAAAAGGATGTGTTAAAAGAACCGAGTTCAGCGAAGGTCACTCTCATCATCCTGTATAGTCTTCTTGATCCGCAGAAGCATAGTTGTGAGCCACTGGTCCAACCGTGAGATTGTGTCAAACTCCTTAACCTGAAATAAATACATGTTCTTAAAATTAATAAAACTATTTCAGATATTTTCTTCAAGTAGTAACATTAATAATAATTTTGAACGCAACAACAAATTATTAAAAGGTAAGTAAAAGGTGTACTCCATCTTCTATAAACACCAAGGCACCACATCAAAGCACCACATCTAAACATTGATTCAAACTAAATCTTGCACTTTCTCGGTACAGCAGAAAAACTTACCGAGTCAGTGTAGGCATCCACGTTCTGCTCTTCATATGCATCAAGAAGTTTCTGGTTGAATAAAGAAAAAATAAGACATTAGCTGCACAAAATCCACATTGAAACAAACACAAAAACACATGCAAGTGATTTTCTTAAAATTTCCAGATATGATATTTTAAAATCTAAATATACCTTCAATAGTTTACACTCCCGAGAGTCAGAAAAGGCAGGAAACATTTCCTCATACTTCTGCACAGCAAGCTTTGTGAAATAAGAGAAACAATCAAAATATTTTAACAACTGCTTCAAACATCTCAGCAATAACATTTCAACCAACCTTTGCATTTAGCATGTCTACACAGAAGTGACACAGTGCTGCCTTAAAAAAGTGATCCTTGGCACTGTATTTCAGAAGCGTGCTGTCCATAGCATATGTTCCAATCTTTAAGCAGAAGAAAAAAACGACTTGTAATGTACCATATAATATTTTTGGGAGGAACAGTACATTAAACATTAACTCACCTGTTCATATATTTCAATAGCTTTTGGATACTGCTCAAGCTGAGCTGCATAGGTTGCAACTTTCAGAAGGCACTTGTTGGCGGAGCTATAAAGAACATATTTTTAGCATGTGTTTTTTATAAATATTGTGTAAAAGTAGACTGCAGGCCAAGCTTGTTCATTAATTAACAATAAACAAAATATAGTTACCTTGTAGATTCTTCGCCTTTGTAATAATCTGCTGCTTGTTCATAATGGGCAACAGCCTAGAAGGTAAATCAAGATTTCTAAGATTCTTGTGACATGATTTTAAGGTAATTTTCATCACAGTAATTAGACAATTGGCTTTGACAACCCAACAAAATGAAATGGCAACTGAACATGTTGTGAGAGCTGACCTTGTCAATGTCCACCAGCTCTGTCTCATATATTTCAGCAATAGTAATGTGATGTTTTGCAGCAATTGTAAAACGTCCCTGTAAATGAGAGCCCAAACACAAGCAGTGTCAGCTGCAGGTGAACCATATCACTCTCAAAAAACGGGCTGGAACTCACCATATCTGTATAGATTTCTATTGCTCTGTTCAGACAGTTAATTGCCTCTGTGCACACAAAAGATAACATAACAAACATTATATATACTCATAGTGCCAGAAAAAATATTTCAAATAAGTACATAGGTCAGTGGAACTGGGGGTTCACATTTGCAAAACAAAAAACAATTACCCTGTGGATCTGCTTTTTTGAAGGCATTCCCAGCATCAATGTAATTCGTAGCAGCATCATGCTTGCTCTGCATTTGTAGGTGGAGGCGGGCAGCTTGAGAAAATGCATTCCCTGCAGCTGAAAACAAGATCAACAAAAGTAATCAAAAAAAGAAAAGAAAAAAAGTTTCACAGACAACATTAAAGCTCACTATGTGTATTCTTACCACACCAGTTCTTTGCCATTTTAAACATGTTTGCCGCCCTCACATATATGTCACAAGCCTCTTCCAGTTTGGAGGAGCCCCTGAGAAAGAGAACAGAGACCACATTAAAAATCGATATTGACATAACTGTAAAAGTAGATAGAATCATAAATACTGTACACATTAACACAAAGCTTAGATCTGACAAAAATAATTATTGACAGCAGATGGCGCGATGTAGGAAAACAACATTCTGCCAGAGTTGTGCTTTAAAGAATAAATAAAGTAAAAGAAACATTGCGGATGGAGCCAAATGATTAAAACCTTGACAATAAACATCATAATCATCAAAGATCTGTAGGCTGCGCTCAGTCATAGGCCAACACTGCTACGTCTACAGTGCAGCTATATTTTAGCAACATGAAGAAAATACTTTGCTGTTTGGAAATCAATTATTTATAAGCTAAAATATATCTAATTTTGATACTGTGTCTTTTTATGCTTTGTTTTCTGTATCACACATGGAATCTAAATAAACCAAACCAAGTCTGTTGGCCTTTCGCTTGACAAACGCTGTGAAGTCAAAAAGCTACGTCTGAAACACTTACCCAAACAACGATCCGAAAAACGACTGTGAGGATTTCATTTTCTTTTCCGCCTCGGCCATTAAAGCCATGGCCTCTTTTTCTTTGCCACTGTTGTCCATTTTACAAGTACTGCACAAACTTGTAAGCGAAAAAAGGATAGAAACATTAGACAACAAGCCTGCTCGTTCACTGTTAGCCGTAGCTTCTGCTCTGCCTTGTCACATCAGCAGCAGCAGCAACGACCGTCCAGGTCATGTGACACAGAACCTGCCGAGTCTCTACCATTTACGCAAAAAAAAAAAAAAAACATGTTAATGTCTGCCAACTGTACATTAGATTTGATTGGTAGCTATTTGCCTTTAAAATTATGGAAAAAGATCCAGTCAGCCACCGTCAGAGAAATGTTTTGTAAACGTGGGAAATGCATTTTATTTTATTGGTATTTGGTTCTATCATAGTTTGTCTGTCGTCAGTGCCCGTTTTCATTATGTAATCTCTTACAGGTAATGTGCTCAGATCCTTTCAGGACGCGGACATTAACCCCGGTAGTTTAACTAGGATAGTTTATCAACAGTAGTTTCACTTCGGGCAGCGTAGTGAGGGTAGGACATGGCCAGTCTGGGACGGTGCCCTCACTCAGTCTGGCAGTGCACAGGGCGCCTGTTTCCTGCTGTAATCGGGTCCTGAACTGCAGCCCGTGCGAGGCTGTCCAGGAGACCCCGCGCTGCCTGCACCTCTATCGTCTCGGGTGAGTTTGTTACAATGTAGCTATTTCTCTATTAATCCGAAAAACTGTTTGAAAGCTGCAGTATGTAAGGTCCGCGGAAAGAATGCAAATTCCACAGCTACCATATTCCAAAGGCTTTGCTGCTGCACGAGGCACTTGCCTGACCATTTTACACCGAATTCCCAAGCATACCCCCCTCATCCAAGAGTATTCCAACATTTACTCATATTTTTCTTGCAAGGAGATTCATTGCTTGCTGCGTAATTGTGTTTGTATTTACAAGCAAAGGATATTCGCATGCTTTGGTTGAGTTGGACACTGAATTTGTTGCGTAAGGATCAAATTCGCCTCAATCGATGGTTTGTTTTGAATGTCAAAGGCTGTGGCTAGCTGAACCTCTCAATATTGTTGATTGCTGGATTGCTAAAATGGCTAGTTAGCTAAGCTAACGAAAGCTGATGAGTTTTTAATACTTAGAATACATACTACAGAGACTGTAAAATTTAAGACATTTGTTTGCTCGTATCAAGACTTGTATATAGTGTTGTCAATTAAGCAAAGGCTAAAACATTCAAACTCTGCATGCAAATCATTGAAAAAACAAGGACTAGCATGTAGCAAGCCGCTCTCCATTCATATCCTGCGCACCTACTCAGCTCTGACCGAGTAATGGCTACGAATAATGGCTTTTGGATGTGCTACTGGGGGTACGCGATTCTTAAAGCATAGTTCATGCTTGTGCTTTGTATAGCGTGCTGCACTAGGCTTAGTGCTTAAAGTTAATGTTGCAGCTTACAATACAAAAGCTAACCCCCAACACAGGTACTTTGGCAGCCTGATGAAAACCGCGCGTTTTGTTGTTTGCTGTGAATCGCTGCACTACAATCGTTTAAAGTTTCTTTATTCTTACTAAACTGGACCTTTACTAACATCTGAGACTGTAACTAATCACGACTGACAAAAGTGGTTTTGTTATAAAACATCTCAACTAGCAGCCGATTGCTTTTGAGGCCAAAAACTGACTATACTTATTATTTTATAATTCTATACTCTTGTATATGGGTTCCCAATTAGTTTTGACCATGATCCATACAATTTCCATAGAAACACCCACTTTGGTAACCCTTGCTAAAGTTACCTAAATATTCTGCTGGTTTTGGATTCTAATAGACTATAGGCCTATATAATCCCAGGAATAACACTTGAGCCAATAGAGTTTTTTTTATGTAAATGGTATTGAGGACTTTTCTGTAGTCATGTATTTTAAAAGATCAATTAGCCTATTTCTTTATTCTTGCATCCTCACAAGGTTCCAGGATCTTAGTTTTTGTTTACCATCTAGGCTGTTATGCGACTGGTTTGTTAAGATTTAACATGTTATTTCTATTTTATTGCAGTTGTATTCTGTTTAAATTGACATCTGTTCAGATAGATAACCAATAGTTTGTTTGTCCAACTCAGTTGTCATGGATGATGAAGACGGCAGGTGCCTTCTCGATGTAATTTGGTAAGTTCCAAAAGTTATGGTGCCCTTGTAAAAAAAAATGTATGAAATGCATTTACTAATTTGGCCTTTTCTGGTCTTACTACAGTGACCCAGAAGCTCTAAATGACTTTCTTCATGGCTCTGAAACCCATGTGAGTATTTGCATTTGGATGAATTTTGGTTGTTTTTGAGGAGTTTCACTTGAATTTAAAGTCATACTTGTGGAATAGCTTCATCTCTTTTGTACTGCAATGATTACGTATCGCTTTTGCTCATTAACAACATCCTTGCGTTCTCTCAGCTCAGTAGACAATAGACATACAATTAGAAATGAAATTTCATAATTGTATGGTAATAATGGATGAATTCCACTCTGTGGAATCTTTGTAAAAATTTCCTTTTTACCTTCTTTCATTTGTTGGTTCTAACATCACAGTTCTATGTATATTTGCCCTTCTCCTGATTGAATGTCTTTCTGTCCTCGTGGCTTTGCTTGCTGCTTTGGGTACCTTGGGTTTCTATCTTGCTCTTGGTGGGTGTCTCTGTAGTTGGACACTGACGACCTTTTGGATGGTTCGAGTGATCCCTCCAACTCGTTCTTCTCTACCACGGGGGTGAGTAAAATCCCCCTTTCTCTTCCTTCACTTCATCTGTTGCCCTTGATGAAGCATGCTTCTCCTTCTAAATTTTAACACTAACACTGCAGGCACTGTCTCTCCGTAAACTTGTCTTTGGTTGGTGATTATTGTTTTGTGTACCATTGCTTTACTTTTTTCTATTTTTTTTTTTTTTTTTTAATAAGGGCCATGTATCAGAAGTCCAGCCCACAGTGCAGCTGTCGGCAAATGAGCCAGCAGGTCTGCCCAGAGTCAGCGTTGACCTGGACTTCTTGGAAGATGATGACATTCTGGGAGGATCCCCAGGCGGGGAAAGTGGTGGCAACGGTATTGGGACAAATCATGAGCCCTGTGACATCCTCCAGCAGAGCTTGGCTGAAGCAAACATCACAGAGCAAAGCCTACAAGAAGCGGAAGCTGAGCTGGACCTGGGTTCCTTTGGCATCCCAGGGCTTACACAGGTGGTACAGACATTGCCTGATGCCAGCCTTACTGGGGCAGGTGGCGCTGCTGTTGGTGTGGGCATAGGCGTTGGGGGAGCAGGAACTATTTTCACTGGAGCTGGGCAAAGTTCTACTGCAACTCCCCCCAGTGCTGCAGCTGATATGCTGGGCTCTGTGCTTGCTCAACAAGGTCTTCAGCTTCAACCCCAGGTGATGAACAAGGCCATTAGTGTGCAGCCATTCATGCAGCCTGTAGGTCTTGGAAATGTAACCCTTCAACCCATTTCAAGTCTCCACACACTCCCCAACGGCAGTCAATCTGGGCTAGGAATTGGGCCAATTCAAGTTGTGGGTCAGCCTGCTGTCATGACCATCAATCAGTCGGGGCAGCCAATTCTAACAAAAGCTATGGGTGGTTATCAGCTTCAACAGTCTGGACCAGAGATTTCAGGTGCTGGCTCTCAAGCTAGCATTGGAAACTCAAGTGGACTTCTCATCCAAGGTAATAAAGCCACTTTAGGATCCCCAGCTTTAAATGGACCTGCAGTTTGTGTCAGCAGCACCAACAGCAGCAGCAGTGGTGGCACAGTAACTGCTTCTTCTGGGCTTGTGGGCTTTGGCAGCACTTCTCTAACTTCAGGAATAGCACCCCAGACTCAAACTCAAGGTCAGATTATGCAGAACGTTATCATTCAGCGCACACCAACGCCCATTCAACCTAAACCCCCTCAAGGTGGAGCCATCCAGCCAAAGCTTTTCAAACAGCAACAGCCACAACCCACATCTCAGCCTCATCAAAATGATGCTCATAAGGCTCTTGGATTGCAACAGCTTCCTGTTTCTGCAGCTCAAAATGTAGCCTTTCTGACCGGAAAGCCTGGTTCTAATGTTGTCTTGAGCACCCCAGCCACCTCACAAGCCCCTCAGTTTCAACAAACACTATTCAAACAACAAGCAACACAACCATCTGGCAAACCCCTCAGTGTACATTTATTGAACCAGTCTGGAAGCATTGTTCTGCAAGGTCAGAATCCTCAGTTTGTTCAGCTGCAGGCTGGAGGACCAATCCTCACGCAGCATCCTGGTGGTCACATCATAACCAGCCATGGTCCTGGTGGGCAGCTAATTGCAAACCAGATTTTAACAACAAATCAGAACATCAACCTTGGGCAAGTCTTGACCTCCCAGGGTCCTTCTGGAGCAGCACACATCCTTTCTGGACCAATTCAATTCCAATCTGGTCAGATGGGCACCCCCACTCTCTTTCAGATGCCTGTCTCGTTGGCTCAAACTCATAATCAGGCTCAGACACACACGGTCACAGGCCACACACAGACAGTAATACAAGGCATGCCTATTCAGAACCCACTGATGTTGGGGCAAATGGAGGGGCTGAGCCCCGCAGTTAGTCTTCAGACAAACGTACAGCAAACTGGTGGTGTCCCGAGCAATAGCACTGCATCAGCGACCACAGTCCAGGGCCAGCCAGCAGAGTGTGTCACGGTTTTGGGAAGCACCACAGAGCAGATCTCTCATCCCACACAGATACATGGACCACAACCATCTGTTGTAGCCATGCAGCCTCCTCCCAGCGCCACTTCACCTGCCACCATACCTTCATCGTCTCCATCCATCTCCGTCTCTTCCACAATGCAAACAATGGGGCTGGTCTCCTCTCAAGCTCAGCAAAATCCGGGACGGCTTGTCTTCACCAACCAGGGCTCAAGCATGATCCTGAGCCAAGAATCTCTCCAGATGTTTCTACAACAGGTATGTGTTACATATTTAAAATGTCTGCATGCATTTTTTTTTAATTCACAATTAACAATGTCCTTAAATGCATAACTTGCTTGGAATGATGTTTGGTCTGATCTCCTTGGCAATTATTTTATTCTACATATTATTGCCCCAAGCCCCCTTTTTGACCACCCCTAAATGGTAAATGTACTCCTATCAGGAGCTGCAGCAACAAAAAGAGAAAGAGTCATCCCCCTCTGTGGGAGTGCCAGCATCTGTTATCGTCAGCGGCAACAACATCTCTCTTCCGGCCCTTGCTGTCCATGACAGCCACTTTACAGAGTCTTGGGTCAATCAGAGCCCTTCCCCTGGCCCCTCCCACATGACAGCAGTGGTAAAGCAGGTAGAAAAGCCCTTTATACTCAGCCCCACCCACCTGTCGCTGCTGCTGTTAGGGTTTCTTACCTTTTCCCATCACTGCTTTGCATTCCTCTTTTTAAAATTTTTTTCCTTTGATTTATGCTTTGTGTTGATGATTTTGCCACGTACTAATTTGCTACTACTACCAAAGTGAATATTTCGTTTTCTGTATGTTTTGTTCGAACAAAATGTTGCTTTTATTGCAACTTTTTGACACTTTTAAATCATAACTTTGACGGTTAGAAGTAATTTCAAACAGGAATTTGCATGTTTAACTATTTAACTATGTTGTTGATATTGCATGAGCCATCACTTTGCCCATCAGTCCATATCCCGCTTAACTGCTGTTCGTAAGACCCTTTTCAGTTTCTTCAAAATAATCAATTTAATCGGATTTCCCACACGGTCTTCCCCAAATACGACAGAACCCCATCTACTTTGCCCTTATAGAATTACACTGGTTTCTTTCTACAAGAAATATCTAATCTAAGTCTACTACGTTTTAGACTTGCGTTTGGTCTAAAATGCCCCTGTTTGCAATTATATTCACTGTGCTTCTGCATAAATAGTCACCCTTGATTCTTACTGCACAATTGTTCATGTAACATGTTGCAGGCTGTTGTTGATTTTTGATTAAGGTGTCTTGTGTCTTTATTTTCTTCAATGTTTGATAATTGCCCCCATTTTTATGCAGAAAGTTTTCCAAAATTTGTTTCTAATTGGCTTTAGGACTGAACAGTTGATGTCAAATAAATACAAACTTTTATTAGTCAATAAGTGAATTGTAAGTGTTCACTTATATGTACACCATGAACTGTGCCTTGATTTAGAAATACATTTTACATATTTTTTAAATTACACTTTGTTGTTGTTCAGTCCTAAACAGCAATATTGTTTATTTTGTATCCAATATCAGAACTTGCCTGGCCTGCCAGACTACATGCTTTTTCAAAGATGCTTTTTTAAAAGATATGTAATTTGGGAGCGAGCGTGATGCCATTGATTTCCCGATGGGTGTGATTGATAGATGGGATCAACCAATTAGAGAAACTCTGGATATGACGCAGGAACAAGCGGTAGGAAGTCTTTTTAAAAACATCCTTTTTTACAAGGAATGCTTCCAACGCTGTTTCTTGCTCCGGTTTTAAGGATTTTATATTTTCCAAATTATTTAAAACAGACAAAAGAGAAATCAGTGTATCGCTTGCCGTGCCGTCATCTCTAATGTTTTGGAAGAGAGCGCTGACAGCTTCCGTCTCTTGATGCAATGAACTCCCGCCTCTTGGTGTGTGAGTGGACCGATAGTGGTAAAATTGGGAAATGATTGGCTACGAGCAGCTGCCCAGATGGTTCTTCTTTTGAACAGAAAGGAGGAGTGTGGCTGGCCAGCCAGGCAAGATCAGAACTGCTATGTGCTTGCTCAATTATTGGCTGCAATTCTGAAGCGTCTGTGTTTTGGATAATAATTATAGAATAGTTTGGAATAAGTTCGGAAAAAAATATTTTGTAATTTACTATGTCCATTATGGTTTTACTTTTTAGGTTCCCTCCACTGGACATCAGCAGCCTCTGAAGATCCAAAACATGTGCCCTTCCCCAGCCATGGCTGCTCATCCCACAGCACAGCGTGTGTCGGAGAGCCCCCAGCCGTCTCAGTCTCCACTCACTTTGAGTCAACAAATGCAGTCCCCACACCAACAACAATCCCGACCACCTTCACAACCTCAGCCCCAGAATCAGACTCCTTCTCGCTCCTGCACACCCTCTCACCCTCCACTTTTTATTATTCATAATCAAACTTCAGAGTCTCCTCAGCCAACAACACAGCCACAGGCTCAAATTCAAGTTCAGTTTCAGCCGCAGCCCACTGCTCACCCCATCCCTCATCAGCAAGAAGTACCTTCTTTGTCTCAGTCTCCAAAACCCCCCACAGCACCAGTGGCTCAGCACCAGTTCAGTGCAGTCTCCATCAGCGCAGCGGCAAGTGCAGTAGTGAAGGCCCAGGTTCCCATTGTGGGCCTCTCTGCAGAACAACAGCACCACCTTCAATTAGTGACATCGCAAATCCAGACATTGTCAGCCATCGCTCAACCCTCACCTCAGCAAAAACAGCTGTTGGAAAAGCTACACCAGGTATTAAATTAGCTCTATTTTTACATGCATTCACTGTAATTGTTTGGCAACCGCCTAATTCCAACAGCATTTGTTTATATAAAACCGGGTTTCCGCGGGGCAGTAAGTCATTAAATTAATTGTGCCATAATTAAGACATGAAAAGCTGCCATTATATTAAAATTAAAATTTAAGGGACTTAAATTCACAAATAACTAAATTCAATGACATTGCTCAACTGTCAGGTTGAAATGTTGCATTTTTATTAATAAACTTTCTGGTGTGCGGGTTCCTTTATGTAACTGCAAAAATACCAGAACTGGTGTAGAATAAATTCAGCTGCAGTTTTACACCCGTTGCCCGTTGTTTCCAATTTGGCTTTGAATCAACATTTCTCCTCATTCCTCTGATAGAATGTTTACAAATCATACAAAATGAAATCGGCAACATTTTTTTCATTTGTGGCATTAAAAATGTACTATTTAGGCATTTAAAATGGCATTAAAAAGCACTGCATTGGACTTGCTGCCCCCTGTAAAAATATTATTGTATGTACTTGTGGTGTTGCAGAGATGGGGACTCGCAAGTCAGACTCGAGTTGGACTTGAGTGACTTAAGTCACTATTTTAAGAGACTTTTGACTCGGACTCGTCCCCTAAAGACTTTTGACTTGACTTGGACTCGTGAACATTATGAGTCCCTCGCGCACTTTATTACATGTGCTGTTTTGACACTTGATTCTGGCCTTTTTTTGGCCTTATGCTTCATAGGGATATTGTGGTGTTTTACAAAGACACTGATTATTGATTGTGTCTGAAAGATGTTTTAAATTTACAGGTGTTTAACGACTTAAAAATAGTTTTATTGTTCTGTGATTTTAATTGGTATAAAACATATAGAAACCATGGGACTTGACTTGAACTTGCGGGTCTGAGACTTGTGTGCATCTGTGTTGTTGTATATACTTTTTATGTTATTCATGTTACTCCTTTCATAGAACTGTTACTTTTGTTCTGTAGGTTCATCAGACCATTGTGCTGCAGCCCAAACAGCCATCTCGGCCTCAAATTCAACCTCAAGCAACGAGTCATTTCGTCTCCCAGCAAGATGTGCCTCTTGACAAAGTGATGTCGTCATCTAGTGCTGGTTTGCCTGCTCAAATCCCCCCAGTGCTGCAGCCAACGTCAGTAGTTGTGAAAACACCTGCAACAGGTGAGGACCCAATCGTCAAATATCATCAACCACACACTTGATTTTTCATTTTAATGAACTAATGTATTTGTTTTAGGAGCAAGTGACTTACAGGTATTCTCAGGAGCCCAAGGACCAGCTGGAGCAATGATGAATCAAACCATCACTCCTGTCAGCCTTAACCAGCCTGCACAGGTATGCACTGAATATAATTGGACATTGAAAGCTTTTGAACCAATCCCTCATGCTAATACAATAGGAAATCATCATTTGGAAATTGTGAATCTTTTTTACAGGTTCAGCCAAAGCCAGGAGTGATTAGCTCAGTTGGAGGAATGACCCTAGGTAAAGCAGGGGTGCAAATCCAAGTGTTAGGAACTGGCCAGGCTCAAATGCCCGCTCTACAATCCCCTGCTGCTGTACAAACCCATGTAAGACACACTCATGCACCTCTGATATTGCTTTCCCAGTTGCTGTTTTAGCTGTTTTAATCACAAGTTTATAATGCATTTTCAGACAACTATGAAGATGCCTTTCACTGCAGAGCCTAGCAAAGAAGCAAGGTAAATGTTATGGTATTTTGAATGAAACATCGTGGATTTCATGACTGAACAAAATAATTTGATAATCTACAGGTTGCTAGAGCAGCTAAGAAAACAACAGGGTTCAGTTCTTCACCCAAACTACAGTGCTCCTTTTAACACATTTGAGGACACCGTGCAAAGACTGCTGCCTTATCATCTCTACCAAGGGAATATACATTCCTCAAACGACTATGAAAAAGGTACATGCTGTCCTGTTGGTTTGTCATGTTGGTTACCTTTCCCCTCATACTGTACAGTGTATTTTATTTATTTTGATTGCAGTGGACGACGAGTTTGAGAAGGTATCCTCCATGCTTCTGAAGCGGACACAGGCCATGGTGGACAAATACAGACATTTGCTTTTTTCAGAATCCAAGGTAACTCCCTGAGCTGATAATATTGTTACATTTTATGCTTTATTGACTAGATTTTAAACAGTTTTCTTGCTTGTACTAAAGCAGAGACTGGGCCCTTCAGCAGAGATGGTCATGATCGACCGCATGTTCATACAGGAGGAGAAGGTTGCATTGGGTCAAGACAGGATTTTGGCCAAGGAGAGACCAGGTATTTTAGAAATGCTGATTAAGCCAAGAACCAGTATGTCTGTGAAAGCTCTCAGTGAAAATAGTGAAATAGTGAAAATTTTGTGGGTTTTTATCATTTTGATAAATGATTATCATAATTAACTATCAATTAAATGTATTTGTTTTTGTTGCAGATGAGTTTTTGGCAAATGTGCGCAAATGGGAGAGTACAGCGTTTTCCCCAGAGAAGTCTTCTACTTCTTCCATTGAAGCCAAGTCAGGAAGTCGAGATGCTGCTCCTTCTCCTCCACCTGCAGTTGCTGTGTGCTCCACTTCTACGCCAACTGTGACCCCAAAACCTCCAACCCCTCCGGCAACTGCGACTTTGGCTGCCCCTCCCCATCCTGTTTCATCCCCAGCTCCCGTCCCTCTTGTTTCAGCTTCTGTCCCACCCGTTCCATCTCCTGCCCCCACATCCACTCCAGCTCCTGCACCATCCCTGCCGCCTGCTACCTCTGCCTCTCCTTTCCCCCCAACCAAACTGGTCATAAAGCAGGGAGGAGCTGGAGCCTCAGTGTCCTGGTCCACCAGTTGCCCCACACCTCCCGTCAATACCACAAAATCGGTCACGGAGACCATTTTGACTCCAAGCTCCTCCTACAGTCTCGCGTCAGGAGCCTCCTCCTCACATTTTTCTTCTTCTCCTTTCAACTCAAAAATATCTGATGACGATGACGCTTTGCTGCAGCGAACTAGTAAACCACCAATAAAAACCTACGAGGCTCGTCGGAGGATCGGCTTGAAGCTCAAAATCAAGCAGGATCAGACGGGCTTCAGCAAGGTGGTTCACAACACTGCCTTAGATCCTGTGCACACACCTCAACCTCAGCACAGCAGTCAGTCCCCACAGCCATCCTCAATTCAGCCGAACGCTGCTGTACAAGACTCAAAAAGCCACCCTTCTTCCGCCTCTACTGTCATCCGGACTCAGACCTCTGTTTGCACTAGTAGTTCCTCGGTATGCCCCCCCTCAGTAAGCACTCAGTCTAAGCCAGATATTAGAAGTAATGCTTCCCACAAACAAGCCCCCTCTACTCTGTCCAACCCCTCTGTTCAAATGAACGGGACAGTGGAACATCACAGCGGAGGGGGGGTCAAAAACAACCCAGCTGCCACTAGCACTTCATCCCAAACCACATGTCGTCTGCCCCTTAGAAAAACGTACCGAGAAAACGTTAGTCCACGTGTTCGCCCTGGTATACCAGGAGGAGGCGATGAGGCTTATCCTCGAACCACAGACTCACCATCCAGTCACAAATCATCTTCTCCCCCTTTAGAAAGGACAGTCATTGCCAGTGTAAAGGTTGAAAAAAGAGAAAACAGGGAGCATGTGTACAGAGAGTCTAGTAATGATGTGAGCCGATTAGAAAGTGCAATGCATGGCCTGGACCGCGTGGACGAGGTCTTTAGCCGGAGTCTCAAAACCTCACAGCATAATGTCCCACTTTCAGACATGGACTGTTCCAAAGAGAGGCAGGGCGAGCACACAGACTTTGAGACAGGTGAGAGTAAGTACAAAAAGATGAAAAACAGACAGAGGGCAGGTGGGACATTTAGAATGGACCAGCACGCTCCTGGCCCCCCGCCCCCAGAGTCCTTCACTCGAGACGCTTTACTTCCTGCTAAACGCTGCAAGTCAGACTCTCCGGATATGGATAATGCCAGCTTCTCCAGTGGCAGTCCTCCTGATGACTCTCTGAATGAGCACCTGCAGTGTGCCATTGACAGCATCCTAAACCTGCAGCAGGAGCCCACTGGTCACGGCCCTCATATCAAAGGCAGACCTCACCACGATCACCACCACCCCGGGATCTCTACGTCTCTATCCCATAGACCCTCTGTGCTGCCGTCCGTCTCCGCGTCCTCCCTGGCCCCGCACCCTCAGGTCCGTGGCCGAGGCCACAATGGCAGCCTGGTGCCCCAGACTCAGAGCAGATAACAGGCCCTCACCCTGACCACTGACTCTGGGAACTACTTAATGAGACAGTGTATGGGGCTGGGCACTGAGAAAACGGTATCTCAGTATGTTCTGCTATGGTGTTTTGGCTTTGTTTGTCCATTTGAATTGTCCAGACATTTCTGTTTTTACCGTTTGAGGTACTTGTGTGAGTTTGTACGGGGAGTGCTACTGTCATGTACACGAACATGCCTGTATATTTTGTGTTCTCAGAGCCAAGCACGAGAAACAAAATGGTCAGAAATTGTCACTGTTTGCTTTTTTTTCCTCTTTTCTCTATATTATAATAAATTCTGGTTAATTTGATTTTTCTACATTCCCACTTTTCTATTTCTGCTGTTTCCTAAAGTGCTAAGCAACATGGATCTCAAAAGGCTACTCTGAGGTCAAAAAATGTTCTTTATCCATTTCACTCCATTGATATATAGTATACACTCGCAGTATGACATTTCACAATGTGCTCAAATGGCTTCAATTTGCTAAAACTGAATTTGACACTATTTCTTATGTTAAAGAAAAAATGGAATGAAATGTGACCTTTTTTAAATTGTAATAGCATCCTGGTAAATCAAGGCTCCTTAGTTTGTCCAGCAGGGGGCAGGTCATTTCAAGTCTTTCGTCCTTCAACAACTATTTTCCCCACCCTTATTTGTGTCTGCATTGTTTTTTTTTTCTCCTGGTGGACAATTCAAACTCAAACACAGCTCAGTGAAATGGAGGGGAAAAGGAACAATAATAATGTACAAAAAGACAGTAAGAGAATTTGAAGTATAGTATTACAGAATAATTTTGTATTGTATTTATTGTGTATAATGACACTTTTTAAAAAGAAATGTACATTTAGTAAAACTGTAAATTAAACATGGCTTCTTATGAAATGTAGGACCTGTTGTTTGTGTCTTTCTCACTCTTGTATTGGACATTTTTATGTGCCTATTAATGCTATTATCTTTTGGCGTGACTGTCAGGTGGTGGTGACTGTGTGCACTACATGAGTGTATTAACCAGTAGATGGTGCATGGAAATTTAGTCCCACTTTGAATATTTTGATGCCGGATGCTTTTACTGTCAGGGAGGAGCTAGCGCACACGGGGTAGCTTTATGTAAACCGAATCACACAAGGTTGGTCTTTTATGCATTAGCCTTATTTAGTGTAAAAACATTATTTGACACCCAACATTATTAACCCCCCCTCATCCCTGCAGGTCCACGCCCTTTGACCACAACCCATCTCAAACTTTTAGTGCTGCCCACAGTGTTGCATCCCCTGAAGAGGAGGCACTGGAAAGAGGGAGGAAAAGCTATCTCCAGTGTAGTGCTTGTGTTTGCTCTGTGCTCGTTTCAACAGGCAGAGGAAGGATCTGTGCCAGGTCTACAGCTCATCTGAAATACATTAAACTCTGGAGAAGAACCATCCTCTGTAATCTGGGATCCTATTTGCTGTTAGAGGAACACCCATATATGCAGCAGCTCCTCCATTTGGGGCTTTTGAGAACAAATCTTTTCCTACAGATGCCAGAAAGCGATCCTAACCCTTGAAGAAGCTCTTCTTATACAATTCTGGTAAATACTCAATGTTTTTGTCTTCATTTGATTTATTTGCATACCGCTTTGGTTCATTTAAGGTCGCTGTGAGCCTTGAGGTTATGCTCTAGTTTCCATACTGAGAAAGGAAACTTTTATAGCCTACAGCTTTAAGATTTGCTGGTGAAGAAAAGCAAAGGGGAAATCTTGATTCTATTTCCAATGCATTTCTGAATACAGAAGGGTTAAGATTTCTATGTCATTCTCATAAAAAAAGGGTCTTGTGACATTAGTTGATTTGCTCTCAGCAAATTAGCTCATGTCTGTCGATGCATGTCCTGCTATGTCTCTCTTTGGCAATCTGTTCAGCTCTTTAGGTAACACTTGGCGGTTATTCCCTTGTATGGACTCTTTTTCCGAGCCATATTTTCCCGCAAGAGTGAATTATTTGTGTATGTTATTCCTGATACACTCAGAAAACTGCTGGGGTCCAAAGGAATGACTTACTCATTTCACTGCAGGACATGAGCTGTGCCTGTGCAAATCCTGATGCAGGGTTGGGTTTGCAAGTTTTCCATTCTCCTCTAAATTTTTTCCAGGCATGCACTGACAATACTTAGTCACTGGGTGGGCGAAGCTGCATCCGATTAAGCTTTTTTGCCTTTTGATGTTGATGTGTGTTCATTATTTTACAGGGGTTTCGTTAACACAAAGGGCTACTTTGACCGGAGATCATCTCATGAACAATAGCAAACTATCTCCCCTATTACTTTCCTAAGCTGTGAGTGTTTCTGAAGGAATCCAAGGACAAGTGAGAGGCATCAGGATAAATACAGGAAACACCTGAAGAGCATCTGCCACAGGAAATACAGCCCCAAACATACACACGTCTTTGAAATCAAAACATGTCTCGTTGGGGAAAAAAGAATGTGAAGAAGGCACCTGAAGTGATCCGCACTGTGACTGAAGGGCTCAAGTCTCTATATCGAAAGAAACTGCTGCCTCTGGAGCAGTATTATGGTTTTCATGACTTCCACTCTCCCAGTCTGGAGGACGCAGACTTTGATAACAAACCTATGGTACTGGTCGTTGGACAGTATTCTACTGGAAAGACAACATTCATAAAGTAAGAAGAAAACAACATCTTAAATAACAATGTCCATAAGGGACATTGTTATAACTTTGTTTCTGTCTCACTGTCCATATTGACAGGTACCTATTGGAGCAAGACATTCCTGGAAGTCGGGTGGGACCTGAACCCACCACTGACTGCTTCACAGCCATCATGCATTCGGATGTGGAAGGAGTCATCCCAGGAAATGCTCTTATTGTAGACCCCAACAAACCTTTCCGAAAACTCAACCCTTTTGGAAACACGTTTCTTAACAGGTCAGTGAGAATCTTTACATTGCCACAAACATCCATTGAAATGGTAAAAACGTACGGACTAAGGGAGTAGAGATAGCAGATGGAGTTTAGCCTGTTGGAATTTCTAGTTCTTTTGCCAAATGTCAGACACGGGAGGCACTTGCCTTATTTGTGGAAAATCTGAGTAAGGGAGAGATATCACCAGAGAGGGCGATGAAAGCTGATGTACTCAGAGAGGAACTCCAATGTGTGCAAGTTCAAAGATGGGGTCAAAGACAGCCCCCAAAGACAAGTATGTGAGGTCATCAGCGATGTACAGGAATCACATAAACATCTCAAAGCTTTCAAAAAGACAGAAACGGCGAACAATATTCAAGCTGGAGAATTCTACTTCATGTCTAGGAAATATTTCTGTCAGAGAAGTAGAGCTTAAGCCCACAAGTGACAGAAACATAAAGAGCCTCCTGTTAACACAGCGGCAGTGTAAAAGTGTGATGATGGTTTTCCATCAGGGGCCCTCTGTCCCTTAGCGGGGTGTTTGTGAATGTACTTGCGTCTCTCCTTTTCTTTGACTTCCTGTTCTGGAGCCAGTGGACTCGTTAAGTTCATAAACTACAGGAAGCCATGTTGTTGTTCTAAGCCGCAAACTGTTAGCACGCCTTATTGTTTGATTCTGGCACTAGTGGTCATTTTCCTTCAGGAAACCATGAGTATTGAGAGCCTGTTTCAAAACAATGGTCTGCAGGAGACCAAAGGGAGGAGGTGGAGGGCCAATCTGGTCCTTGCATCAAATCTCTCTCTCTCTTTTTTTTGTTGTTTTTTTGTTTTGTTTTTACTTTTAAAGACAATTTTTCAAAGTTGCTGTATGTGCCTCTGTTTGCTACTGGCAATGCCAGGTTCCAATGTGCCCAGATGAACAACCAGGTCTTGGAAAGCATCAGCATCATTGACACGCCTGGAATCTTGTCTGGGGCCAAGCAGAGAGTGAGTCGAGGTGAGAAAGACAAAAAAGGTGAGGAGGGGGTGAGGGGTTTTCAGAGACACATCCCAAACTTCACCAAACCATCTCCGCGTCTAACTCATGACAGCCTCACGGTGTCACAATCTCTCCTGGCAGCAAACCAGGAACTCCTCTCTCAGCAGTGCACTCAGCAACAATAAATGTTAATCAAGAGCAGAACTAATGCTGTAACAATTCTGCTGAGAATACTGTTGAGCACTATCACTCATTTAATCATGGTTTCTAACATACCATCATGCATTAAGTAACAAATAATCTTAAAAGCATGATTTACTAACTAACAGTTCAGAAATACTTTCACACAGATGGTAGGCAGGCAGATGTGGTTGATATTGGTTCACTTGCAAATGTTGCAGGGGTGGAAGAATGCTGCAGCAATTCCTATGGCTGAGCCTGGAGTAAACACATTTTTTCGTTTAGCAGCTGTATAATTATGCAATTAACTACTATAGTATAAAATCAACCATTTTATACCATATACAGTATCAAGTATTTCTATTTTTATGTGCAGCACTTTGGAAACTCTTGTGCATAAAATGTGCTCTGGAAAATAAGTTGTATATATATATAAATATATAGTTTTGATATGAAAATATACACCAAAAATATGTGACACGTATACAAATAATAAGCATTTAGTGTCTTATATTAAAATTAAGTTAAGTAAGGAGGCTGGGTTTGTGTCTGTGTTGACCTTGGTTCCGTTCCTCCTCTCCAGCCTCTCCAATGTGTTTTGGGTATAATTTTTACTCACGGCAATTTGTTTTTGACCCGAACAGGCTATGACTTCCCTGCAGTGCTGCGCTGGTTTGCAGAGCGTGTGGACCGCATCATATTGCTATTTGATGCTCATAAATTGGAAATTTCAGACGAGTTCGCTGAGGCCATTGGCGCACTGAAAGGCAATGAAGATAAGTTGCGTGTGGTGCTGAACAAGGCCGATATGGTGGGGACGCAGCAGCTCATGAGAGTCTATGGTGCCCTGATGTGGTCCCTGGGAAAGGTGTTTGGGACTCCAGAGGTTCTGCGGGTCTACATTGGTTCTTTCTGGTCTGAGCCACTGATGGTTGCTGACAATCGTAAACTCTTTGAGCTGGAGGAGGAGGACCTGTTTGCGGATATCCAGAACCTGCCTCGTAATGCAGCTCTGCGCAAACTCAATGACCTGGTGAAGAGGGCCCGACTGGTCAGGGTCAGTGCTGTGCCAAACTCACAAACCATTCATGAATAACACAACGTCCTGAAGTTTTAACAGTGATCCTGTTTTCATGTCTCCTAGGTCCACGCACATATTATCAGCTATTTGAAGCAGGAGATGCCCTCTGTTTTCAGGAAAGATAACAAAAAGAAAAACCTCATTTACCAGCTGCCAGTTATTTTCTCTAAAATTCAACTGCAGCACAACATCTCCGCGGGAGACTTTCCTGACTGTGCAAAAATGCAGGTTTGTCACTCTTTTAAGCATTAATAGATTGAGAGGAGATCCAAAGTTTTTTCGGGAGGTACTTATAGCCCTCTAATTATTCCATCTTTTTAAAATAATAGCCGAGATAATTGTAGTATCAGACTGCAACATAGTAAATTACAAGTAAGGGGGGGGAGTTCTGAAAATGTATTGAACCTGCTTAACTATAAAGCCTAACTTTCTTTTCTAACTTTTCCCTACAGGAACAACTGATGGTGCATGACTTCAGCAAATTTAAAACCTTAAAACCAAATTTGATGGCTGCCCTAGATGAGCTCCTGTCAGGTGATATTGCCAAATTGATGCCCCTTCTGCGACAGGAGGAGCTAGAAGCAGGGGACCAGCCTGGTGTGCAGGGAGGGGCTTTCCTGGGCTCCCGTGCTGGACCATTCGGTGAAGGAGACCCCTTTGCTGAAGAGAACGGAGAAGCAGAACAGGAGGAGTTCTCTTGGGTAGTGACGAAAGACAAACCAAAATATGATGAGATCTTCTACAACCTGGCTCCCAGTGAGGGTAAACTGAGCGGCAACAAGGCAAAGGACTGGATGGTGAGTTCCCGCCTCCCCAACTCAGTACTGGGACGCATCTGGAAGCTGTCAGACGTGGATCGTGATGGCATGTTGGATGATGAAGAGTTTGCCCTGGCAAGTCACCTGATTGAAGTCAAACTGGAGGGCCATGGATTGCCCCCCGAGCTGCCATCTCGACTTGTACCCCCGTCTAAACGCAGACAAAAGGGTTCAGATGCATAAAGACTGAAAGTTTTTTCACTTGTGCTACTGTTTCTATTTACCCATGCTGAGATGCTGTATGCAATTTCTTCTTTTACTTTATATTTAAGTGCAACATTGGCCTAGATTTCACAGAAAATGGTTGTGCTGTAAAGAGAACAGTTCTTGTAGCTTTTGCTTGGCCTTGAGGTTTTCTTGTATAATGAGCTCTATTAAAATTTGCTAAGCAGAAGTAAAGTTTGACGCCCTCTAAGAGAGCTATTATTTAACATAAACTAAAGTTAACAAAAAGCCATCATTACAATTAAACATTTATTCAATGACTAAACTTCTCAAGATAAATTGATATCAGAAAATATATTTGATCTAATGTTTGTTTTACTAAACGATGAGTTGCAAATGTAGCCTATTCTTCCACTTGCTTTATCACAAATATGAGCTGATATTTTCAAAATACACTGTTCAGCAAAAAAGAAAAAAAAACTTTGTATGTTTATAACACAAAAGAAAATAACATGCTGAAACTTTTGTACTGGACTGACTATAGCCTACTGACTACTGTGCACCTCCTCACCACATCATAATCAAATAAAGTTTTCCAACTGTGCGTTGTCTCTGTGTGGCCATTATGTTGATAAATTGTGTGTAGCCCATGTGTAGCAACATATATTTTGACCAAATTGTCCTCATTTTTATATCAAGTTCCTTTGGTTACTTGGAGACCAAAAAAAAAAAAACAGTGACTCACTCTCTCCCTTGCCAAGTCCCCGTACCACTATTTTCCAATTTACTCTCTCCTTCCCACCAACCTCTCTCAAACTGTAACATACGGGCCATTCATTTTCACTGTTTGTACATCTTTCAGTGAGGTTAGCCTGTGTAAACGGTGCAGGGTATGCCCAAATATCTATCCTGCATGCGTGTGACACAGCCCTTACGCATTCGCAGAAAGAGGGGTGGCCTGCCTGGGCCTTTCCACTCCTCCATGGAAAGAAACACAAATGAGAAACAGGCAGTCCAGTTCTCTCCTGCTGCCTCACAGTGACTCAGATGTGAAGAATGCAGAGGGCTGGCCTAGGAGTTATTAATATCTCCTTTCCTAGGGTCCGCTAAGTTTCCTAAGGCTCAAGAACAGGAGCAATCCACTATTATGGTGGAAAAAACATTAGTGACATACATCCTTATTTGGACACTTAATGAGCTAAACCTGCATTCTTTACCACACCCTTTTCAAAGCTAAAGGTGAAGATAAACACTGTATGTAGCTATTGCTGTTTATCTTTGCGGTACAAATTATTGCCTTCATGAGCCAACAATAGTCTTTGTATAATGAGAGATCCTAGTTTTTGTCATCTAAAGAAATAAATCTCGCAGACAGCCAAGGTACTGAACCGGACATCAGCAGTGAAGCTGACTCAAGGATATTGGGGTCCCCGTTTACGTCACTGTGTTTACATGGGGAATTCCTCACAAAAAGGCCTTCTCTCAAAGAATGGATGCCTTTGAAAAAGAACGAGTGACACCTGGTGGACGTAGGGCGATTCGGCAAATCCTAGTTAAAAACACTGTTCAAGACCACACAGATAACAAACTAGGTTATTGTACTCACAATAATGCCGAAAAGCTACATATAGGATTCTGTGTTATTTGTTGTCGTAGAACCACACCTGTTTTTATAATAAATACACACTGATGTTCTCTGTGAAATTTATTTATATAAAACAAGAAACATTTAAATGTTTAATAATGTTTCAGATGTTATGCCACATTGTTACAATAGCAATGAAAAACAAAGGTTGACAAAAGAAATCTACTTCAAACTTCTTGCTGAAAAAAGTAATTATTCATAAAGCGTGACAGATATAGTGCTTAGAAATTGAAATGATTTTTAATGTCCTTGATCTGCTTCATTATGTCTCCTATCTGCTGTGCCTGTTCTCTGAGAACATCCTGCACAACTTTCTTCTGTTGGGCATTCAGCTGCACTGGGGTCTTCTCTGCTGCCTGGTCTTTGCCAAGTTGTGTCTTTTGGTACTCCATCTTCATGTTCACCTGCTTGATGCTGTTATCTAGGTTTTTTAGTTGATCGTTAATGGACTGGAGCTCTTTTTTCATGTCCTTTTCACTGCTTGACAAAATTGGAAGTTGGTTTTGAAGGCTACCAAGCACCTTTTTAACACGGTTTGTAATAGTCTCCTGCCGATACTTTGCATCCTCGTACTTATCAGCCAACCGCTCTGCTGCCTCCGTTAGACTCTTCTTCTCCTCTCTGCACAGAGCTAGTTCTTCCAACTGCTTGTTCTTCTGACCTCTGAGCAGCTTTACCCTCTTTTGCAACTCTTCACGGGCCATGTCCTGTTTTAAGATGTATTCCTCCCTGAACACTTGTGTAGCTCTGCTGAGGAGTTGCAGGCACTCCTCAGGGGGGGGTGGTGTGTCTTTATCCCCAGCTTTCAGAACAATAGGATTGGTTGAGCTGCGCATCAATATATTACGAATATGCTGCTCAAAGGAATCATCCGCAATGGTGCGCAGAGGTGAGCTGCCCAAGCCTGGCCCAGGATGGGAGCAAAGCAGGGGAGGAGAAGGAGGGCGGATGGAACTCAGTAGGGGCAACAGGATGCACTCAAAGCTGTTGGTGATGCAGATCATCGTAGCCCCCAGAGAAAGATCTGACAAAATCACAAAGCCACGCACTGGGGCTGACTCACTTGTCGGTAGAGGTTTTGTACAAAGGATGTGCTCCACAATGCAGCGCTTCTCAGCCGCCAGCTCTTGAAGACTGTCCTTGTCCTCTTCGCCCGAATGAAGAAACTTTTGCAACTTATTTATCCAGATGAGGCCTACACTGTGCACTCCTGCCTCATGGGTGCAGTGATATCTATGCTGGCACAACGGATCTCTGTGCAGTTGAATGAGACAAGTGAAGTCAAACTCCTGGTGCTCTTCATCCTCTCCAGTAGCCACTTTAAGAGTGAGCTCCAACTCCACACACTCAAACACGTAGAGGGCTGGCACTGCATCTGAGCTCGCAATCCACTTTTCAACCGATTCTTCCTCCTCTTCAGACTCCAGCACAACACAATGATACAGAGTGCCTGTTTCCGTGGCAATGATCAGGATGCTGGGCTCACATGGGAGACAGAGGATGGAACAGGCGTCGTACCCGTAGTTGTCCTCCGCAGCAGGGTACATAGGGAGAGGTCCAACTGGCTTGCTCAAAGTGATTCCGTTGCTCTGGCTTGTGTAGCTCAAATATGTCTCCCCGTTTTCGTAGAGGATGTACAGGGGGTAAAGAACGTGTTCTTTGGAGAGATGTGCAGCCAGTTTTCTGGGAGCAGAGCAAACTGGTCCGAAGTCAAACGCCACTGCAATTTCTCCAAGAGAGGCAGCAAAGGAACGTGCTGGTTGATGAGTTGAGCTGTCATCTTCGGACTGTGAAAGTGATAGGATTTTAGCTGGGGTCTGGGGCGACTTCAAACTGTAAAACCTGATTGTGTTGTCCGATGTGAGGAACACCAAGTGGGGCTCTCCTGTCTCGGAGGGGAACCAGGCAGCCTGCCGTAGAGTCACGGAGGGCGAACTGGTGAAGAAACGTTCCGCCACTGGGATGGTTCTGCAATTGATTTCGCTCTTTCCGCCCTCAAACTCGGACTTTTTACCCCAACGCTGGGGCAGCTCCAGCACACAGACACCTCGCTTGCCGATAAGTGCTGCATGATGTCGAGTTGGACTCAGTAGCACTTGGCTTACCTCAAAAAACGGAGGATTAATGCACATGAGGGTCTGATACTTTCCGTTGCCGGGATCTTCCTGAGACACGTTTAACTGTCGCAGATTAGTCGTGTAAAAGGCGCGCGATGCTTCATCCCAGAGAAAAAGGTCCCCTCCCACACAAAAAACGAGATTTTTGGCTACACCTCTCTCGATTCCGTAAGGCTCTCCCTGGAGATTTTCACGGATTTTGGTAAATATTGCATGGTCTGGCAAATCAGTTCGCCACTGTTCGGTGTTGGTTGCCGCCATCTTGAACTGCCAGTCCGACGCGAAAACAGTTCATGGTAACGCGAGAGTTTACGACAGTCCTTTAACGTATTCCGTTGCCCGGTGCCGTGCATTTTGCAGAATCACTATGGCGCTGAAAGAGACTGCGGGACTGTATGAGACGCTTAAAACGGAATGGAACAAGAAAAACCCAAATCTGAGTAAATGCGGAGACCTTTTGAGCAAACTGAAGGTAAAAATGCCTTGCCGTCTTCTGCCTATATTTCTACACTGCTTAACAGATACAGTTTTATGTAAATCTGGTCATCTGTGGTAACTGAAATAGCTAAGGAAGCTAACCTCTGCTAATTAAGCTAACATGTTTTCATAATAAAATATGCCACCAAACATTATTGTTCTCTGTGTTTTTGTTTGATTATTTGAATGGCACATACTCTCCTACACACCGACACGTCACCACAAGTTTAAACTACTACTCTTGTGTTATGTTGTTGTTATAATAGGAAGATGAAGATGGTGTTGCATTTTAATGTTGATGTCAGCTATGTGGATTACGTACATTGAACTTACTTACTTTATACTGTATTCTACAGGTTTCATTACTCGAACTTAACTTTCTCCCAACAACCGGGTCTTCACTCGCCAAACAACAGCTCATATTGGCCCGTAAGTAGCGTTTTTTCACTGGATGCTTATTTAAATGACAGATTATTTACAGTGCAAGTCTTTTTTACAGAAGCAATGCCCTGTTTGTAAACATTGTTTTGACCCACAAAAGAACTATTTTTGATCTATTTAATAAAGTTGTGTGCTGTGTTGTGTTACTACAACTTGTATCAAAGCTGTGAAAGTTACTATTTACTGATGTGTTGCAGGCGATGTCCTGGAGATCGGAGCTTTGTGGAGTATCCTCAAGAAGGACATTCCCTCTTTTGAAAGATATATGGCACAGATAAAATGTTACTACTTTGACTACAAGTAATTTTTCTCCCAGTGCACTTTTTGATTTTGTTAGGGGTTATTACTGACTAACACCCATTGTTTTCCAGGGATGAACTACCTGAGGCGGCCTACATGCACCAGTTGCTTGGGTTGAACCTGCTCTTCCTGCTATCACAGAATCGAGTCTCTGAGTTTCATACAGAACTTGAGAGACTAAGTGCCAAAGATATCCAGACAAATGTGTACATCAGGCACCCAGTGTCTTTAGAGCAGGTTGGAACTATTTTCTTTGTACAGATATAATGTATAACAGTACTCCCTTAAAGGAATAGGCCACCGTTTTTACATACTGTGATATGTTCTTACCTAACCTTAGACAAGTATATATATAACCGTCTGGTCTTTGTCCGTGCGCTCTGTCACGCAAACGGAGCACATACGCAGCCTCTCCCACATGTCATATAGCTCCAAAAATGCTCACGATAGAAGCTACCAAGCTCTCCCACGTGTTGCCTATTTAAATAAAGTTACGTGAAGTGTTTTCATGCGAAGTATATTTACACAGAAATGTAACATGTCGATTTCATAAGCAGATAAAAAGGGGTACTATAAAAAGAGGCGTAATGATACAGGAGCACAACGTCCGCGCAGTAACTCCTAAAGACTTCCCCCGCTCACTTCCGTCAATAGAAGCTGCGTGACTTGTAGAGAGCCTTTTACAACAAGCAGAAAATGTATTTTCGGAAAGTGCTCTCGCATTCCTACCTCATGGTAGAGGTCCTGAGTCCTGTGTCGTCGTCCGGGGTGAGTTGGAAATCTGTGAAACATTACTACACTATATAGTTTCTGCTTGTTATCACAGCCCGGCACGATGCACGGAAAAGGCATTGTTCACAAGTTATCCACGCTTCTTCAACTGTTCTCTGTTAGCTCTCTACAAGTCACGCAGCTTCTATTGACGGAAGTGAGCGGGGGAAGTCTTTAGGAGTTACTGCGCGGACGCTGTGCTCCTCGTATCATTACGCCTCACAATATAGTCCCCCTTTTTATCTGCTTATAAAATCGACATGTTACATTTCTGTGTAAATATACTTCGCATGAAAACACTTCACGTAACTTTATTTAAATAGGGAACTCGTGGAAGAGCTTGGTAGCTTCTATCGTGAGCTTTTTTGGAGCTATATGACATGTGGGAGAGGCTGCGTATGTGCTCCGTTTGCGTGACAGAGCGCACGGACAAAGACCAGACGGGTATATATTAACTCGGCTAAGGTTAGGTAAGAACATATCTTAGTATGTAAAAACGGTGGCCTATTCCTTTAACAAACATATGTTAGTACTAGTTGCCTGAACTGATGTTGTTCTTTTGTTTAGTACCTGATGGAAGGAAGCTACAACAAGGTATTTCTTGCAAAAGGCAACATACCTGCTGAGAGCTACACCTTCTTTATTGATATTCTCCTTGACACTATCCGGTAAGGGCCATTTTGGTACTCCAATTGAATTACATATTGTTGTCTTTTTTGTTATAGTTTATTGCCTAATTGCAATAGTCACATGAGTGTTTTCCTGAAGTTGAGGATTTATCATAAGTAGCTTTAAGAGACCGGTGTGTTCTTGTATATATTTCAGGGATGAAATTGCTGGTTGCATAGAGAAGGCATATGAACAAATCCAGTTCAATGAAGCCACACGAGTGCTTTTCTTTAGTTCTCCTAAAAAGATGACAGAATATGCCAAGAAGGTATGAATGATCTTTTTTTTCCGACTGAAATGTAATTTGTTTTGAAAGTATTATAATACTCTTTGTATTACAGAGGAAATGGACCTTGAGCACTGATGGATGTTACTCTTTTACAAGTCAACAGCAGCGCACAGAAGAGGTGACCATTCCTTCTACAGAACTTGCACAGCAGGTCATCGAATACGCAAGGCAGCTTGAAATGATCGTGTAATCTGTGTTAATACTTTAATTTCTCATCTAATATATTCACTGGATATAAATGTTGGTATTCCCATTGACTTAAATTCATAGATAGAAACAGTGTCTGTTCAATAGCATACAGTACTTCAACACAGTGATTGGAATAAAGTCTCCAATTTTCCAAGGAGATTAAACAAAACAACAGATATTTTTACTGCAAACCTTTTATCCTCGGGGAAAGAAAAGCAATTACCAGTGAATTGTGCCCCGATAGCAGTTCTTTTTTTTCTTCTTTGTAATCCCAACCTAACCTAAATAAACTTTTTGAATGAAAACCTTTTTCTGCATAATTTCCAGTTCAATGGGCCTTGGTCAAAAAAACTTGATGTGCAACATTTTAAAACAAATGAATAATTTAAAAAAAATGAAACTTGGCAAGCTAATTAAGTTGAAAAGGCTGACATATTGGTGAACTGTCGTGTCACACCTGGCATTTTGGCATGAGAGTCGAAGTAAACAAAAGACAAAGTCATATCTAGATCTATAGATGCAACGTCTTTTCATCCAGTATGTCATCCCTATTCAGTGGGTTGTGACGCTGGCCGTCTTGATGCAAAACCATGTATTCTTTTGAAAGGTGCAAAGTCCTCAAAATGGTGTCCAAAAAAGTCAAGTGACTGTGATATATATATATATATGTATTTTTTTTACATCCCATCTCTAAATCATGTGCGATTTCCCATTTTTATCATCTAAACCCTTAAAATATTTGAAAAAAAGTATTCTGCCCGCTTTTAACCCCTGACCCCCAGCCTCTATTGTAGACCCATACAGCATATGTATCCATTGACTTACATTATTATTTCAGATTTTGACCTTCCCTCTCTAGATGAAGGTCAAAATCCTTTCCCCTGCAATTTCCATATTTCATGCTTCAAACCCCTTACTTTAAAAAGCCACACCACGTAGAATCTAACACAATAAATAAAACTGAAATACAAGCATTTATTATATGACAGATATTTTCATCATTGAAAAACAATGTTTATCTCATAAATGTAAAAAAACCCGAAGTGGGTACGTCTCCAGCTCGTCTCCATGGAGATGTGACTAAAGGCAGCAGAATTTGAGATTTATACAGGTTAGGTCCTTATCCAAATCTATTCTTTGATTACTCACTGCAGAAATAGCATTTTCTGTGTTGAGCTGGTCATTAGGAGTTTTGTTCTGATGGCAACTGTACAGTCCAAAATGTTACGCAGTGTGCCTTTAATGTAATACCAGTAATTGTCCATTTTTGCCACTTTTTCCCCCTTCTGTGCCCTATATTACAGCCCTTTACCACAAACAGGCAGCATTGGACAATTCATGTCTCGAGATCTGTTTTTTGTTGTTTTTCCTCTAAAATGGTTTTGATGTGCTGTCATTGAGTTTCTCTGAGTCTGAATGATTGGCATGAAAAAATATAGGAGTGTATCTGTGGGTGGATGACCAACAGGCTCCAATCTCCTCATGTAAAGACAACATATTTGTAAAACAAGCTAGAAAAAACAACACAACAGGGAACAAAATGATTTTCAAGCAATAAAAATGAACATTCTCATTTTTTTTGGGTAAAAATGTGGAGATTACAAGCCACTTTGACTGAATCTCTCATATATTCAATGAATTCTTATACATTTAATTGGTACCACTACCCTCATGTACTCAATGACCTACTGTGAGTGCATGGGTGTGTGTGTTTGGAGACCGTGGGAAATGTGTGGGAAGCTCAGCTGATCATAAAAAAAGTTGCATTCAGGGACAATATTTAGAAATGTTCCTGTTAGAAAATGGGAAAATTAAGGGTTCCTCCTTATCATGGAAGTCTATGGGCACAACTAAACAAACAGACGTTTCACAAAAATAAAAAATGTCGTAGTAAAGCCATAGTTAAAAAAAAAAAGACACATAAGAAAATGATTTCATTTTATTAAAAAAAAAAGTTTTATTTTTGACAACAGAAGGCCATCTAAAGGGTCACAAAACAAAAGTCCATCAATGTTTGAAAATGTTATGGTCGTGTAAAACATTGAAATGCAACATATGCACTAAACACTCCCAAAGGAGGCATTTTGTTGACAAGACATAAAGGGTGATAATTATTTTAGTTTTATTCACATGATTTTTTTGTTATTATTCATTATACATTGATAATTCTCCCACAGTGCACTCCTCTATAGTTTAAAGCCACACCGTGTAGAATTTTACCCTATAAATAAAATTTAAATACAAGCATTTATTTTATGACAGATATTTTCATCATTAATAAATTCCTCATAAATGTACAGACAAACATGTGCTTTTGCTGTGAGCGACTGAGCTCTCCTAAGACTTGACTGTATCTGTAGCAGGAGTGGGTACGTCTCCAGCTCGTCTGCATGGACATGTCGACTAAAGTCAGCAGAATTTGAGATTTAAATAGATTAAGTTTACATCCAAATCCATGTTTTGATTACCCACTGCAGTAATGTGACAAGCTGGTCATTAGGAGCATGTTTTTTACTCATGGCAACAGTATAGTCCAAAATGTTACGCAGTGTCCCTTTAAACATCAGTTTAAACATAAAAATAGATAAAATACCATGGACCAGGTGTGCTTATGCTCCAGAACACAGGAGAATTATGTGTTAGTAATTTGTTTTTACGGGGGAGGACTGTACCATGTTTCCTGGAAGACAAATAGTTTTATACGTCTCAGCCTGAATCGTTTCATACCCATAGGACTCTCTAGACTGCATTATTAAATAATGTAAACAGGGGAGAAATGCAAACGTCAAACAAACTCATCAAAGCTGAAGAAAACAAACTAATACACCTCCGTTTTTTTTAAAGAGTTGTCAACAGGTGGTTGTTTTTTCTTTTGGTTCAGATTTCAAGCAAAATAAAACACAAGAAAAAACAATGAAGCTATCACAACTGTATCAACTTGTTCTTTAGCATTTTAGAGCCGTTCACAACAATGTTGTGGCAAAACATAACATACCCTTATTACTCCATACCTTACCCTTATTAATGGTGTAAAAATATAGTTATTTGATCTTTTTTTAAGAAATATTTCTTTGTGGTCACCGTGTTATATCATATATTCTATTACAGCAAGAATAGAACACTATATAAATAAATAAATAAAAGCAGAAAGTAAGTTGTATTATATGTTTTCTAGTTTTCACCCTGAAATGTGCCATTTTAACTGAAATGATCCAAATTAATTGTTTTGAGGTTTGATTTCAACATTTTCACCAAGACAGTGAATTTGACTTCAATTTGACTCATCAATCTTATGCAAACTTATTTTACAAGTTTATATAAGTACCTACCTTTTAGGAGGCACACTTCGAAAAGGCTGGGTGGCTGATGCACCTGGAAGGCCAGTCCCGCGCCAGGTTGGAGACTCCTATAGTTGGAGCTGATTCCTTGATTGAGAGACAAATATCCACTTACAAATTGTTGCCAGAGCCACGGTCCCTGGCCTGAAGCTCTTGAAGAATTGTCGTTGATGCTTTGCTCTGTAACGCTGTGTAGCCTGAATGAATGAGGGGAAAGAACGTATCACAGTTACTGCGTGGATTGAAAAAAAAAACAAAAAAACTTCGTACTTGCGCTGTCCATGGTGCTGAAGTTTACTGCACGCGCCAGAACGATGGCACCGCGTCGCCCGTACTGGAGTGGACTATCCGAGTACAATGTAAACAACGGAGAAGCAATTCAGGCTGGTTTGTTTAAGTTTTTCACGCGTATTGCCGGGATGCACTGGAGGTCATTGATGGTTTACCCAGCTTGATGCATACCACCCACGTCACTGCGTCTATCAGCAACTCAGAGCTACATTTCACTCATTTGCAATCACATGGCTCCAGTGAAACACCCTATAGAGAGAGGCACGATGCAGTCAGCGTTGAGTGCGGATGTGTTGGTACAGGGCAGGTAGAGTGAGAAAGGGAAGAGGCGAAGCGAGGGAGTGATTCGAAGTAAGAGGGAGGCAGGAAGGGAGGGAGGATGCTGCCAGCGGAAAATGGCTGCTGCAACCTCAAACCTATCCTGATACACCGAAACGACATAAAGGTGGGGAGAGAGAGGAGCCAGAGCACCAGAGAAAGGCAGTGGAAGATTAGCAAAACGATGGCCCCAAAAGCGAGGATGTGAGCGACTCTTTCCTGAAAGGAGGATATAAAGGGAGAGGAGACCCCGGAGTGGGCTGCTGCAAGCGGCGGGCTACAGCGAGCCATGGAGGGCGAGTAAGTCCTTACATTTTCATTTCAAATATTGTAATCAGACATTTGTCAACCAATCCAGTCACACTGACCGAGCGAACAGCAGCGCCGTGGACATATATCAAATAAACCAAGCATCATGCACGGGGCTGTATTGTCACAACCGGTGCACTTCAATTTAGCTGGCAGCCGAGGATAAAAACACCATTACGTAGTCCTCAGCCAACATTATACAGCCCGTTTCTCACAGATCCGAGCCAGTGTGTGATCATTGTTAACGCAGCGCCGTGTGGACTTTTGCTTTTGGACGACTGGCTCACAATGTCCTAAAAAGACCAGCACTGGATGTCACGTTAAACAAGCCACACATAAGCGCGTCTCTTCTCCAAAGTCATTGCGTGCTTAAGCAAATGGCAAAGAGAGAGGGTTAAAAAAAAAAAAAAAAAGAAGGAAAAAAAAAAAAAAAACAGTCACGAAATCAGCCAATGTGTAAAAATGTAGTGGGAAAAAAGACAAAATATGGCGATGCCAGTTTCGCGTCTAAAAATACTCGGCTTCGTGAAACCGGGTGAAGGATGAATGCGTTGAGATTTTTATCAACGTGTTTCGGGCTTTCATTATGATTTTTAAAGCCAAACTTTATGAATGAAATGTGATTTTTTTTTTTTTTCTCCCTCTCGCGCTCCCTCCTCACCCCTCCTCTCCTTCCCTTCTCTAATGGCCCCCTCCCCCATCTCTCGTTTCCTTCCCAACCTCTCTCCTATACTCTCTTTTTTCACACGCGATTTTATTTAGACCTTATAACGTTTCCAGCGAAATATGTACGGCGCTGGGCGATGTCGAAGCCAGGCTGTCCGTGTCCCATTCATAAAAAAAAAAACCCTAGCGTTATATAGGCCTGAGTTGAGCGCGCGCGCAGGGCGTTATGGTGGAAACCAAAGCTGCGCCTGGAATTGTGATAAACCCTGTTTTAATTGAGCTAAAAACACACAACAACAGGATATATAAACGTCGCTATGTGTTCGTGTTTGTTCTGTCAGTGTAATCCTCGCAGACAGGCTAAGCAGTGGAGGCTTTCTTAATGCCGGGCCTCTGATGGCGAATGGGTGCGTTCATTGATACATACATCTATGTGGGAAGCACTCATTCTTCCTCCCTCTTCCCGTTTGGTCATTCTTACCTCCTCGGGGCTGCTTTTTTCTTTCATCCAGTTCATCTTCCTTTTTTTTTAAACCGAGTTTCCTATTTAATCTTAGTCTGAACTGCTGTGTGTTTACATTTTTCACATAAAATCCATGTAAAATAGCAACTCCCTCAGTCACGGGTTTGTTCCTTTAGATGCTGCAACTATGTATTATATGATATTGTTGCATATGATCATTATATTGTCCAACTCCATGTGTGTGAGCAGGCCCTGATAATTAGCTTGGGTTGTAAATGACATAACAAATGGGTAGGTTAAGGCAAAGTTGAACACTTTAAATCCTAAGTATTCAGAAAATAATAATTCATTGTTCCTGTCATACACCTGTTGACATACACAGACCAAATGGCAAGGCTATTTGTATTTTCCAATCAAGGCTTTTTGTCCTCTTTTTGTTTGTTTGTTATTTAAATGTTTTGTATCTGGTTTAAACATCTATTAACTCCAGCCTACTCTTCATCTTTTCTCTTGACTTCCCCAACAGTGTGCGTGTTCGTGCAGTGGTCATGACACGTGATGACTCCAGTGGCGGTTGGGTGCCCCTTGGAGGTGGCGGCCTCAGTCATGTGGTCATATGTAAAGGGCGGAGTCATGAAGGCAGAGGGCGAAGAGAGTACATCATACGAGGAGAGCGGCTTCGAGATCGAGCAGTGAGTGTGTGCGTGTGTGGTCCACCTGAAGCCTGTAGCATGCTGGTTGGGGTGCAGGGTGTCCTCACAAGTCTGTGGTTTTGTTTTGGGTCTACTCTGTCTATAGCCGGTGTTGGAGTGTGCGGTGCAAAGAGGTTTGGTGTACAACAAGGTCAACCCCATCTTCCATCACTGGAGAGTAGAAGATCGCAAGTTTGGTCTCACTTTCCAGAGTCCTGCTGATGCAATCTCCTTTGAAAAGGGGTTGCAGGCCGTCATAGACAAGCTTGACAGAGGTAATAACACGTGTTTTGCAATAGTGCCTTCTGCAGTCTCTCATTTAGCCCAAAGGATCATTCAGTTCTTAAATCCAGTTTATTCACTTTTCAAAAGGCTCAGACTCACCCTCATCCTCCACACCGGAAGAGGCTGACACTGAAGATGATGGACAAGCTGTAAGTATTTCAGCAGTTTTCTTGGTGATAGGAGCATTTTTATTTGTCACACTATCATTATTATTTCTTTAAAATGCTTGTTCCCGGGTGCAAACCATTCACCTAGAGGACAACAAACTTTAGTGACGGCCGTTCGTCTTCATATGTGCGTGTTCCCAGTAAACTGATTTTCTGAACCTGCATTAGGGCTATGTTTTCTGGGATTTCGTCTGTGAGCTTGTTGAGATCCTGAGAACAGGTTCAAGTTACTGCAACTACATGATATTAGGATCTTTTGAAGTACTGAAGGCTATTTATTCAGATAAGATGTAAACAATCTTATATCTTACGTATCTCAAGAAATCCAGCCTGACCTTCTATCTTCCACCATGAAGACAACCGTCTCAGTCCAACTCAACCCACTAAACAACATTGTATCAGTCATGCTCTCCTCCCATATGGCGCATCACAGACTAGAGTTTCTTTCATCATTTTTGCAAATTGGCTTGTAAACCATTCTCTCACAGCAATATAAAATAAACCGTCTACATTATGATACTTCAGATGATGTTTGTGGAATGACATGACTCCTTTGTTAGTCCCATACAGGAAGTGAGTCATCATCGAACAGTCGGAAAGAGATGCTTCCCAAACCCATCACCATCGTCACAAGTGAATCGTCCGCGACCTGTTTTGTACGAACGGAGGAATTTGGCTTTGGTTCTGGTCACGCTGTCACCACTCAAACTCCTGCTCAGGTAATTATAACAAAAAAGAATTATCAAGGAAGTTTGTGTTGTGCGCGCCCTGCCACTGTACGTACTGTTCTCGGCTCATTCTGTCATTCTCTATCCTCTCCTCAGATCCACACGCGACCCGGACAGCACCAGCTTTCACAAATGTCAGCTGTTTTGAATCCCCCTGCTCCGCCCCCTCCTCCACCGGCTCCTCCAACCCCCCCTGTAGGCCCTCCCGCATCATCACCTTTGTCCCCTCTGTCTCCCACAATTTCACTACTGGAGGAAGGGGACCTACGCAGTGTTGACCCTTGCAAAGACCTGTGGGGTTCCAGGGGCTATGAGGACTACCGTCGAGCCGGTGCTACTAGGACTATGGTTGGGGGGCTGACCGGAGGTGTAGTTGTGGGCAGTGGGGTGAGTCTACAGGACAAGTCGGAGCTGTGCGTGGTGCGATTTGAGAAAGAGCTGGCAGGTGTGGGGACAACAGGCTGCGATGTGACGGTGAGTCTGGATAGTAAAGCAGCCCAGCGTCTGTCGTCATCCTCGCCCACCTGCATGTCCATGTCCAACGCTGTCTCCGGGATGTCCTCGGGCGGCGGCTCGCCCCAGGACACAGGTAAAGGGTCCCCTTCTCCTTGCTGCATCCACACCTCGCTGGCCACACCCAGATCACGGACTCGTAAAAGAGGGGGAGGGGCTAGCAGTAGTGGTGACCCAGGAGTAATTTCCCCAGATGATGACAGCCCGTGTCCCCAGGCCTCATCTTGCTCGTCTCGCTGTGTGTACTGCCGTTCTGTGTTCAGCGCGTCGGAGAATGGGAGGGGGCGCTGCAGAGACGCCCCTGACCCGGCCCTGCACTGCCTGCGCCAGTGGACCTGTGTGTGGTGCGCAGAGAGTCTGCTCTACCACTGCATGTCGGACTCTGAGGGTGAGTTTTGGGAGCCATGTTCATGTGATGACTCACTGGGGGGCCATCCGCACCCTCTGTGCTGTGCGCGCTGGCTGGCCCTCCTTGCCCTGTCAATCTTTGTGCCCTGCATGTGCTGCTACCTGCCTTTGCGCGCCTGCTTGCGCTGTGGAGAGAGGTGTGGCTGCTGTGGAGGAAAGCACAAAGCGGTGCGATGAGGCCAGGCTCAGGGGTGGGAGGGGTTCCCCGGACCAAATGTGGTTTTGGATGTTGAGACTAGAGAGCACCTTTAAGGAAAGCACCACATGGAGTGTTCTCAGCAGATCCAGACCTCTGAATGGTGGCCCTCCAAAGCCCTGTGGCCTTCCACTGCATTCCGGCTCTTTGTCTGTGCAATCCGGGGCCTTCCTCCTGGTCCATGCCAGTTTAAGGTGCATTGTG
Source organism: Gobius niger (assembly GCF_951799975.1). Lineage (NCBI taxonomy): Eukaryota > Metazoa > Chordata > Actinopteri > Gobiiformes > Gobiidae > Gobius > Gobius niger. Next base: position 20,086,159 of record NC_136852.1, read on the forward strand.
CTCAAGAGGATCTGTGGGTGTCATCTTGAGCCTTCATAGTGGACCTGCATAGAGTTTGCAGTCTTCAGACACCAGTAAGAGAATGACAAAGATGAAGTGTACACTGTTTCAAATGTCTTTTTGTTTCTTTTTATTTAGAGAGAAAAACACAAAAACTAAAGATGTTTATATATATAATTGTTATAATTTTAATTGGTATATTTTATTAAATGTTACACATAATGACAGAATTCCCCAGTGGCACACACATTCAAAACATGGTGGAGAAGTAACCTGTTTCGTGTTAGCCTGTTTATCCCTCAGATAAGCAGATATCACCCTTTACCTCTGATTTTACCTCAGATTGTACTCATCCCCAGGTAAAGTGAAATGTGGCGAGGCCCCCTCAGTGTTGTCTTTTGATTGAGTTGTAGATAACCACAAAAGAACACTTTTCAGATATGACTGAGAAATATTAAGTAAAGTTGCAATGACAACCTCCAAGACAAAATGTTATTAATCGTGGTCCTTGGTAACCATAAAATGGAGATTTTTGTAATCATAAAAACAGAATATGTGTCAGTCATTAAAGTCACATAGATTATTTCCTTTATCTATGTATTTGTAGAATATTAATACATCACATCTTACCACTATACTTGTTGAATCAGCTAAGGTGCTTACGGTGAGAGGCCTCTGATTGCGTTTATTCTACCAAATCTATATAACTGTCATATAGTCCCAAGGACCAGTGAAGCAGGACCCTGTGGTGACAAATCTGTATATGTGTCTTAGCCTTTAAGGTAGACACGAGCAAAAGTACAATGAACAATGGAAAACTTTATAGTAGGCCTATATTATGTCTAGAAAAAATAAAGTTAAGAGTAAAGAGAGTAAATTACCATGTTGGACAATAAATAGTGATACAAAATTGATCAATCAGTTTGAACATGTATGCTGCAAACACATTAACTCAAAAAGGAGTGATGGACCTAGCTCTTTGTTAGGGAATATGTTTATTGAATGTTGCTTTAATTATCAGTGGTGGAGCTGCTATTTTGCACCACATGCAGATGTTTCTGTAATCTGCAAGATGGTACAGCGAAGTCCAAATTGATACTGGTCTATCTTGCCCAAGTCACTCCACAACAGCGTGTAAGGGAGGAAGGCTTTTATCTGTTTACAGCTTTGTTTATTGAGGTATCGCTGTTGTACGTTTATGTACTTTGCTTTATTAGAATGTATAAAGGTGCATTGTATAGGATTTTTAAGAATTTAAAAGGTTGTTTCCCCCCTTAAAAACTGCTTTCCATTTGCTTTTATTTATTTTCTTTGTATTGTCTTGCTATTTATTTGTGTTGTTGTCTTTATAGAGATATTGTAAAAACTAAAAAATCCTCACTAGACTGTATTAAATCCTGCACAGTGCACCTTTAAGTATAAAACAAGAAAAAAAGTTATTCAAAGTACGATATGCAGGATTTCTAAGAGTGTATTTTTTTTTAAAGCCTCATTGATTTACAAATGGATTTATTCACTTAAATCTATCAAAGCTATGATTGAATAGCCCTGTATATATACGGGTGGAAAGTATTCTAGCCGTTGTTACACAAATTAAATGAAGGAAGAATGTAATGGATCAGGAATCTATTTCATGGCTGTCTTTAGACACCAAGTTGTGTTTCGCTATGCAGTTTTATTTTGGGGGGGAAAAAATACATTCTGAAAATCTTGCATTTTATACATTTGGCAAACACACAGGGTATTTTTGATGGCAAAATGCTAAAATCTCAAAACAAGAAACGCACAGGCTGTTTGTGGAACATCAGTGTAAACACAATCAGTATTGTTATATGAGGCAATTCATTTTTTTTTTTTCAAGTAAGAGCTGTGTGTATGCCTGAGAAGTAGTGGTTATCACAGCATCATGTTTTAGAAATGGCAGAATGAACCTTTCAGAAGCTTCCCCAGATTTACATTTAGTTTTAGCCAAGAAACTTTTCTCCAAAGTGACTTAAAGTGAGGGAACAGGCAGCAGGCGGTCTTGACCTCTGACACGGTTCAAGTCCAGGCCAACCTGCCACCAGTGTAAAGAAAGAAATCTCGTCAAAATGGCGGGGAACACAAACCCAGTTGGTCACAAGACTGCCATTTTCTGATCTTGAATTACCCGTCTCACCCACACACACACACCCACTCCCCACGATTCTGCAGTGCGAGTACTGCATACTGATGCACATGTTCACTCAATGGTGCAGACACACAACTAGTAAAGCCATTGCACACAGTTTTGCTACTTCTGGTTCATACTAATCTGTGTTAGAGGACAGTACTGACAGTCATGCGATCACACCTGCTGGCCCCATTCTTACATCTTAATAAATGTGCCTTTTGATTTGACTGATCAATAATTTATTATTTCTAAGTAACTCTGTATTAAGTACCCTTCAGATTTTGGGTTGTTGATTTTTGCAGATGTGCATATTTTTTAATTGTATGTATTTATGTTTCAAAAGTAATTATTGAAATATTACCTGTTTATTTATTTTTTGAGATATTTATTCTAATTCTTTATTTTTTTGAGACCGGTTTTTATCTTCCGTGCTGTCTTACTTCTGACTTTGTGCCAATGTGCTGCTTTGAGGTGTTACATATCGTGGGTTTGTATCATTATTAAACCCTCACTCTATATTTTAAACAAGTGTCTTCTCCTGCCTTCACTCAAACAATGATGAACATACATAGTGTAAGAAAATATATTTAATATGTTAATCCAACAAGTCAATACTCTGATTAGTAACTAGGCGTCACACAGTTTACTTGGCAGAATACAAGTGCTGTCGCTTGTGTTTCAGTATCTCTGTTGAAGTTAGAGTAAGATCTTTGTCACATACGTCACAGTGGTAAACCCTTGTCAAACTGGACATGGATGAGGTTGTTTTTTCACTCACAGATTCTGAAAGCATAAGCACAAAACAGTTAGTATGCCTTTATTATGTTAAAATCATGGGGAAAGCAATAGAATCCAAAACAAAAACAAAACACTGACCTTCCTCTGACTGCTGCTGTTCGCCTGGTGGCCTGCAGGTGGCCTCATGCTGCATTCGCTCCAGGGGAGTAAGAGGCATGTAGAGGTCACAGTTTGGACAGGTCCAAAAAGAGCGCAGACATTCACTGTACAGATCTCTGGAGTCCTGCAAATCAAGACATGGGGCATTTCATTCTTGATGTTTATTTACTTTACACATTCCGTGTATTTTTGTGATTTCCACTAATCTAAATGGACCTGGAGTTATATATAGCTTAAACACTTGGTTACTAAGTATTTTAATACTTTCGGGTTTTGTTTTGCTTTACTCTGACAGTGACTTACAGACAGACAGTTGTAGTTGAAGAAACTGGTGACACACAGGCCTCCTTTAATGGGATCTGGTTTGGCCTCAACTCCTGGAAACAGGGGGTTTTCCACAGAACATTTGGCCTCCTCCTCAGACTGTGGGCCTATATACAGGTTCTGAGTTTGTAGAGCTGTTAGTCGACGCATGCTGTAGCTGACCTATGGAAGCCAAGGAGTCTCTTAGAAATGGAAAATGTCACAACTACATTTCTTACATCATAAAAATAGATTAAACATTTCCACCTCAGTATAAAGCAGAAACCGAACCAGGCCATCACTTAATTTTTCTAAAGCTTTTCGGATCTTCTTTGTAGATGAATCTGCAGTTGGCCCCTGTCCCAGCTGGTGCTGAAGGAGGCGCTCCCACTCCCCTCTGAGGGACAGAGCTGTGGACAGAACCCTCAGGGCTTCCTCTGGTATTTTGAACTCCAGCTCCAGCCAGCCGTCCACCACAAGACGGCTGCAGTCCGCATTACTGTCCACCACATTGGCCACAAGCAGCAATGCCTTGTGGGACAATGCACAAAGAAATGTCATGCTGTATTTATTCACATTTATGTGGCTGTTGTGTTTTGTAGGTGGAGTACCTGTAATGCTGGAACTCGAACACAGTTTGTCAGATAGGGTTTATTAGTCTCCAGCAGAGTGACAAAAGCGAGTAGCTGATGCTTACTGCTGCCCTTTTTTCCAGCTAGCGTGAAAAACACAAGCAGAAGAAATGGATAAGTGAACTTCAAAAGATAGTCTTGTTGCTCATTACATGATGTCTGTATTACCCTCTCTGCCATCATCTTCAGGAACATGCAACACCTCTGGATCACTGGCAAAAACACTGGTAGGGTGGATCACTACTCCCTGCTTATTCTTTGTGTGAAACACCTGAATAATTATAATAATTATAAAGAAATAGGCTACATTTTGGTAACACAATATGAAAACATATCAGAATCATAGATCTATTTAGAAATGAATATAATGAATTCAAATTAATCAATTAATTAAGAGCCAACCTGGTCAGAGTCCTTCCGCGCTGTGTTGTGCTCATCTGGTAAAGCCAGTTGAGGATACAGGCCTCGGCAGACCAATAGTTTAAGTAGAGCCTGTTGTCTGGACGACAGGTCCTGACAGGCACTCGCTGCCTCCTGCAGCTCAGAAACATTGTGACGCAACTTGAACTTCACTTCCTAATGGTGCAGAGGAAACAGAAACAGCTGTTACACTATTTCAGAAGATTAGAAGATTCAAATCTCAAAGAGGTTTGATGCATACTGTAATGTAAATGTAAAAAAAAACATTTGACCTGTATGTCCATGTCTTGGCCTGCTCTCTCTTTGTCCTTCTTTCTTCTCCCTCTTTCCTCAGTCTCGGATCCTGAAGAATCCTCTTGTCCCTCCTCTAGCCTCAGGACTTTACGTTTACTGCTCTCTTGATGCTCGTGGTCTCTCTTCAACTGATGCAGCTTCCTCCTCTCTGACAGCCGCTGCATGCGCTGCCCGCGGTCGCCACAAGAGGGAGCAATGTCTTTGTCCTCAGATTCCAGTAGACCTTGACTTTTCAACAAATCCTGTAAAAGAAACAATTATAATTATATTTAAAATGAACAAGAAAAATAATAAACAGTCACTTGCCTTGAACTGCCTGCGTAGGTTGACCATCTCGTAAAGCCGCTGTTCCTCTAGACCTCTTCTACGACACCACTTTCGAGAGCCCCCTCCTCGCTCTCCCTTCACCTGTAAAAGAAAAAATGTGTGTTATGTTTTAGGCTTAAAAAAAACAAACAAACAATGATATTACTGCCATTGGCTATTGTAGTTTACCTGCACCCAAGTACTGAAGGTGTTAAGCAAGGTAAAAGGATCTCCGTGGTTGCTGTGCAGGGGCTGGCAAGCGGTTGCACAGTCTGGGTTTTGCTGCGAACTGCGCAGAAACGGTGACTGGACACTGAGAGCTGCTGCGATGGTCAGCACGGGCTCAATGAGGTTAAAAACAGAGCCCAACACCAACATCTTACCTGAAAACACCCACGCACATACTTTAGAAGAAGTAGTTTTCTTATGACATAATAATAACCTTTAAATAACCTTCATATTTTAAACAGGAAACTATTTTTAACAAAGGCAGAAAGTCTCACCTATAACCACATCGACTGGAAGTTGTGCCAGTAGTGTCCCAATAGTGGTTAGTTCACCTCGGCTATCAAGAGCACCCTGGTCTCTGAGGTAGGTTACTGCAGTCTGAATGCTAGCCGCAGGAGGAGGATCAATAAAGACAAAGCTGAGTGGATCACCAAGACCCATACTTTTCATCTGTGGTGAAAAATAATATACAAGTTACTTTGATTTAGGTTATTGTCAGTGTACTTCTACTTACCTGAAGAACTAATGAGTCTAAAGCCACCCTGTGGATTTCTGGTACAGGATATGGAGCGAAGGCATCATAATCTGATTCAGCATACAGGCGATAACATACACCGGGGCCCGTACGGCCAGCTCGGCCTTTTCTTTGTTCAGAGCTGGCTCTACTGATCCAAAATTCCTGCAAACGTTGCATTTTGGCTTTAGGATCATAACTCATTTCTTTTACTTTTCCTGTAAAAACAAGAACATATTTTTAAACTCTTTGTGTTGAAAACAAAAAATTGGCCTATCCACTCAGATAAAAAAAAAATTAAGTTGTTACCCGAGTCTACAACAAATCGAACTCCATCTATTGTAACTGAGGTCTCTGCTATGTTTGTAGAAATTATGCACTTTCTGACCCCGGGAGGAGAAATGTCAAACACCTATAAAACGACAAAGTTTACACTCCCATCACTTCAATAGGTGAAGGCAGAAGACTGTGTATAAACGCCTCAATAGGAATTACCTTATCCTGCTGGACCAGAGACAGAGTGCTGTGCAACGGTAAAATGATCCATCGGCGCGTGTGTGTGGCATAAATCTGACAAGCCTCTTGGATTGTTGAAATCTCAGTTACCCCACTGAGAAAGATGAGGAGGTCTCCGCGTTCTTCTGGTGGGTATTGGTGGTCAATACCCTGTAGGATGCGTAGATAGGGTCGGGGGTCAAGTTTCTCAGAACGGGACGCCTGCTCTTCTGGTGGAATGGGTCTGTATGTCACCTATAAAAAGGAAAAAAATGGATCATGATATATTTTCATACCTAGTTTACATTTTAAACTTTTACTTGAACATAGCATCCTGTGACTTGAGTGGCCAAGTCAATCATATCCATTCAGCAGTATAAATAATCTAATAGCACCCCAGACACACTTCAAGAGCAAAGGCTTCGAAGTCTAAAAAGTACTTTCTACACTCGACTAAATTATGCCATATTTTATTAATGAATTGAATACTTCACCTGTATGGGGAATAATCGTCCTGGCACCTGCAGCACAGGAGCACTGTTGAAATAGTTAGAGAAAAGTTTAATATTGATCGTCGCTGACATGAGGATGAGACGTAGGTCAGGACGATTTTCCAAAAGAGAGCGCAGAACTCCAAGCAGAAAATCACAGTGAAGATGTCTCTCATGGACCTCGTCTACGATCAGGACCTGGTACTGGGACAGCTCTCTGTCCTGTTGAATCTGGCGTAGCAGCAGCCCCTCAGTAAGGAAAATCAGCTTGGTGGCTTTGGTCCGAGTTGTCTCAAAGCGTATCTGGAAGCCTACCTGCAAGCAAGAGCAGATAATGAGTCAGTTTGCAACAGAAGGGACAAGTTAATAAGCACATACCTTTGAGCCATACTGGTTCAGACTCTCAAAGCTGACCCTCTTAGCTAGAGATATGCAGGCTATTCTTCGAGGCTGAGTGCAGGCTACCTGGGTGAAGCCTGCCGAGAGGAGATACTGAGGGACCTGGGTCGACTTTCCACAGCCTGTGTCTCCCGCGACCACAACCACAGGGTGCCGCCTCACCAGCTCTATTATTCGGTCCCTATACTGAAAAATGGGCAAGTTCTTCTGTTCTCGTCGCAGTTTGGAGAGTTTACTAAAGCTCTGTTTCTGCGTGAAGTCCAGAAAATGTAGATATGAAAGACGACAGTCAGCAATTTCTTGGCGACCTGACCCCGAAGACCGACTGCCTTTATGTGACTTCCCTAGACGCTCCTCGATGTCTTTGGTGCACACAGACACATTGATTCTGTACCGAGCATCGTAGTCTTTAGGAAGCCCCAAGTCCATGACACCGGACTGTTTACTTTTCTTATTGGTCATTTCTTCTTCTGTTGGGTCATATCCTGACATCTCTCTCTTAAATTTGAACCTCTGGAAACGCTCAAAGAAAGCCCAAAACTCCTTATGTTCGGGAGTGCCTGTCTGAATGTAGTCATTTTTTCTGAAGAAGATCTCATCCAACTCTGCTCGACACCTCGGATCGTCCCAGTCCCAACTGCGACTGTCTCTCCCGCGGCCTGAAGCCATAGCTCTGCGGTGTAATGTCGTAATAACCAGCACTCAAAGTTTTGCACAGAATAACGCCGGGGTATCTGGTAAATCAGGCGTAGATCACTCTCATAGGTGTATCACTCTCGTTATTGAGCGGAACAAAAACATGACCGGACCACTTCCGGTCCGTCCGAAATAATGTCCGGCCAGAATCTGGAGGGATGTTAGAAAACGTACTTGACCCCACTCCACACAAAAATGAGCCGGTTAAAAATGAATAAATACTTCGGATTTGAAATATACTAATACGTATAGTTCATGGTATAGTTCAAGTACAGACACAGATCTATGACTACATGCTACAAAAAAGGAAGAAAACATAGCCATTGTATATCCAAATATTTTATTTAAAAATATTTACTATAAAACATATTCACACAGAGATAAAAAACAAAACAAAAAAACACTTGTCAACACATGTCAATGGAATTGATAGAATTGGCAACAACTTAAAAATATTAACTTAAATGTAAAATGAGCTTGTACCTAAATTCATCGTAGCCTACCTGGTGAAATTAAAAGTGAATTCTTCTCATAATAATGAAACTATCATTTACAAAATTTATTATATTTGAAGTCCTCACAGTTTATGGTCTATTTCAACACGTTCACACACGTATCAAGTTATTTGATTATGTCACGATCACACAGCAGTAAAAAAAAATTGGTCTTCTGAAAACCGTCTTAAAATATGTCATATACAGTTCATAAAATCAATCTCATCAAAAAAAATAAAGTAGTAACAGCAACAAACATTTTAAAATAACAAAACAAGTATTTACAGAAACTACAATACGTTGCTAAATCAGTGGACAGTGCATTTCCACTTAAGTTCTAACCGGAAATCTGACCATTGTGCCAGTATTATCCCCTGATGATGTGCCGTCAAAGTCCATGACTAAATACAACCACTGTGTGGCGCTCTATACACCTGTTTTCTCTTGTATCCAGCCTCTGAACTTTGTGACTGTTGTATAAATGCCAGGCTTATTTCTTCTGGCACAGCCATCGCCCCAGCTGACCACTCCGGCCAAAAACATTCGAGACCCATCGGGAAAGGACAATGGACCACCAGAGTCTCCCTATGACACACACAGAAACACATCAACCTTTGAGACAATTATATCAGTCAATTTGAAACAAGAAAAATAGACATGGTTTTCAGAAAACAAAACAAAACAAGAAAAAAAATCATAAAAGGATCTCAAAAGCTGGCACACCTGACAGGCATCGACTCCTCCTTTGAGAACTCCAGCGCAAAGCATTCGGGACGTGAGCTGGCCTGCCATCAGTTTGTTACACACATCATGGTTGATAATTCGCACCTGGGCCTTTTGCAGGGTGTTGGCTGCAAACCCTTTTATTGAAAAAGGTAAAATATAAAACAGACACAATAGTAATTTTCAATTTTCAGCCTTTCAAATCAGTGACCTTGTATTGCTGATTGATTATTTTGGAATTATAGGAGATTAAGCTAATAGTTGACCATGGTTTTTTTTTTAAATATATAGTTAGCAGATAATTTAAGTAAATAATGTTAAGTTTATGGTTATTTCTCCCCAGCAATACCTCACCTCCTTCTCGAGTGGCGCCCCATCCAGTGATCCAAACGGTGCTTCCAACATCAAAGACGTGTTGTGCAGAAGGCAAACAAATGGGTCTAATGTAGTCTGAGTACTGGATAGGTTGGCTCAGCTTCATTAGCGCAATATCATTATCAAAAGTGTAGTCGTTGTAGTATGGATGAGGTATAATCTGCTTGATGTCTCTCTTCAACACCGTACCACTGGTAGTCCTTTGGGTATGGAGGCCAAAGTATGCTTCCCAAGTGCCAGGCTGAGAAAATCTGTTGACACATTATTTCACAGTGTGAAAACTGTCAAAAATAACTAACATAACCCAACATAATTTTATCTCAAAAGTAACACAGTAAACATGATCTTAGGGCCACACATCCAAGTGGTGTGTTCCAGCTTCGCCTGCAGTCTGACCGTAGTCTAAATTAAGTTTTAATACAGTTGATTTCTCTAGTTTGTACCTTGCCTTGCTGTTATCTTGCACGCAGTGGGCAGCAGTGACGATCCAGAGGGGACTAATGATGGAAGCTCCGCACAAATGGCCGTGGTTCTTCGCTTGTAAACTGACCTGCCACGGAAACTGTCCCGGGTCTGCATCCTGACCACCAACAATACGAGAAGTCTTGAAGGCGCTTTGGCCACAATCTGCAAATACACATGCACACAGTTTGTACATTCATACTGTCAGGTCCATAAATATTGGGACGTTGACTCATTTGTTGTGTTTTTGGCTTTATAAACCACCACAATGAATTTGAAATAAAACAATGTAGTTAAATTGCAGACTTTCAGCTTTAATTTGAGGCTATTTACATCCAAATCAAATCAACGGTGTAGGAATTACAAGCGTTTCTATATGTGCCTCCCACTGGGTTCCTTCCCTGGTGATGCTCTGCCAGGCCTCTACTGTAAATGTCTTCAGTTCCTGCTTGTTCTTGGGACATTTTCCCTTCAGCTGTGTCCTCAACAAGTGAAATGCTGCTCAATTTCTTTCATATCAGGTGACTGACTTTGTCTTTGGTGGCTTTGGCATTAGATGGAGAGTGTTTTTGACCTGACCTTATTGTTGTGAAGGGGTTTTCTTCACCAGGGAAACAATTCTTTGGTCATCCACCACATTTGTCATCTGTGGTTTTTCAGGTCTTTTGGTGTTGTTGAGCTCACCTGTTCTTTCTTTGTTAATAATGTTCCTGTTGATTTAGGTTTTCTATCTCTCTGATGGGTTTGTTTTGATTTTTCAGCCTAATAATGGCTTGCTTCACTTATATATCTTTGGATCGCATATTGAAAATAATAGCAACAATATCAAAATGCAAATATCACACTTGAAATGAACTCTGGACGTCTCATCTGTTCCTTATAAATGGGATAATGAGGGAAAAGCCAACACAAGGCCATGGAACAGCTGAGCAGCCACTTGTCCCATTGCTTACGCTCCGATTAGTATGTAAATACTCTCAAATGAAAGCTGAAAGCCTGCAGTTTATGTACATCTTTAGCGCATCATTTGGAATCGATTGTGGTGGTTTGTAAACATAAGATTTGAGTCGATATTTAGGGCCCTGACTGTATATAAACCATTTAACTGGTACTGCACATGATTGGTTGTGCAACTTACTATCACAGTCTTCCTCATCTGAGTTGTCTTCACAATCCTTCTCTCCATCACATTCAGGGTTAGCTTTGATGATGCACTTGTTATTTTTACATTTGAAAGTTGTATCCGTGCAGGTGACTCCAGAACCTGCATAAGAAACAAACAGCAGGAAAAAAGTAAGTAGGCAGGTAAGTGGGCATCTAAGTAGGCAGGTAGGTAAGTGAGTAGGCAACATAAGTTTGTAAATACCGAAAGTCATTTTTAATCATGCAGATAATTTCACAATGATAGATTTTCAAACAAAGCCTCACCTCTGTTACACTGTTGCTCATCTGTACCGTCACCGCAGTCGTCTCTCCCATCACAGCGCTTCTTCGCAGAGATACACTTTTTGTTCTTGCATGTAATTTGTCCAGAAGGGCATGCACCTACAATCATACACGCAAATGTGAACAACTCAGTGGCTTTGGAAGGACTGGTCACAATGATTGGTCTCTTACCACAGTTGCGCTCATCTGAACCATCCCCGCAATCATCAATGCCGTCACATTTCCAAAAAGGCGACTTACAAAAACCATTCTCACAGGTGAAAGTTTTTTCTTTGCAAGCTGAAACAAATTCATTTTGACCTATTATACCTATATTGCTCCATAGAAGCATAGTTAAAGTTGAAGCAGCCGGTAAGAGCCCAAAGGAAATACAAATAAGACGTGTTGTTAAAAGTGAGCACATGAAAAGGTTGAAAAGTTAGACAGTAACTTGTGATTTTTTGGTGATGCACTTACTGCACTGAAGCTCGTCGCTCATGTCGCCACAGTCATTCCAGCCGTCACACCTGAGGGCAGACGAGATGCAGCGCTGGTTTTTACACTGGAACTGCTTTGGACAAGCTGTAGGTAGAATCTCCATTAATATCACTCATCTCATTGACGTTTTATTGTATCTTATGGTAGTGCTGTAATAAAGCACTTACGATCTTTCATGTCAATGGCCTCAAACACTGCATCAAAACCTCGGTCCACGTAAGATTTATCAGAGACAAAGGTGACGGTCATTTTGTTGTTTTTGCTGGTTTCTGTTACCGAGTTTGTTGGCTGTTCTCCACACACTCTGTTGGATGAAAAACAAAACCTTAACATAAATAGTGAAAACATAGTAATAATATGAGAGTCATCGTTTACTCACTTTTTCCCATTGATTTCAACGTAATCTTTGTGACAAGTCTGACTGTTTTTCTGTCTAGGCTCTTCAATAAGGAAGTTATTGAAGGTCACCTTCACTGCCTTCCCTTCAGGAACCTTTATTTTTAAAGCAGTAATCATAAAAAACACAAAGTTCAGATAAAAGGGAATACATTATTGGGCACTTATTTAGAATTAAACGATTACCGTAATCATCCACTGACATAACGTATCGGGTGGATAATAATTAGGAAAATTTGGAGAAGAAAAGGACCCGTTTACACCATTGAGTTGACCCCCACATGTTGTTCCTGGAAAACGGACATGACAGCAAGTGCAGCAGCAGTGCAGTAGTTAAATGGTTAAAATGAAAGGGCTTTAAAAAAAACAACAGAAACACTTTTTGTGAGTTACCTTTGCTGTCATGCTTGACTTGAGTGACGTGTGCTCTAAAGCCTGGGAAGTCATTTTTATCATTCGTGGCCATTGTCACCAACATTACGTTGTTCGAGGAGAGGAAGGTCATTGGTTCAGTCGGAGGATAGTATCCACACAACCTGTCAAAACAACATAAACATTTATCTACATTTAAACAACACTTAAGTGCATGCCATTTTTACAGGTTGGCTACTGCAAGGGTCTGAATCTTCAGCAAAGCTACAACTCGGCAATGTGAAAAATCTCTCAATACCAGTTGATTCCCAAACTGCATAATTGTGCCAAAGATATTAAGAAACAACAACAAAAAAGATAAGTGCAGGTATTGCCAATATTTAAATCACACTCACTCTTCCAGGACCCTGCTCTCAATTGCTACAAGAGAGTCGTAGATTTTGACAAAGTCGTTCTTGCAGTTTTCCTCCATGTGCACGGTGTCAAAGTTGAGCTGGACACGATATCCGGGATCGGCTCTCAGCTGCCATTGGATGAACGTGTTTGGCGAGTACGGCTTGTTGGGAAAATCAGGAGACTCGATCGTCCCAATGTAGTCGCTCCGTGTGTGTTCGGCAAACTTCAGGTGTTCTGAAAACCAAAGAGTCAGTCAGTTTTTAATTGCACATTACTAGTGTTTAAGGTGTGGCACTGTGAGTGAATAAGAAAAGTTTTGAATTGGAAAACGGATATAGCACATGTTCTTTCTTTTAATGCTTCCATATAAAAATAGGATCTTGTATGCATAAAATAGCCAAAATAGCCAATATCTTTGGTATTAAATCCGAGTAATAGAGCCAGGTTTAAATATATGGGTTTGTTTAGTTGACAAAGATGCTTTCAGAGGGGATTCTGATATCACGTTAGTTTTTGAATTGTAAAGTCTGAAAAATTATGTCATATGTTTTAGTGCAACAGAAACACGTTCTTGTAAAAAACTAGGCAATTTGTTTCCAGGTGAATGTCTGTTTACCCTAAACGTTCATTGTGGAACTTTTATGCAAAAAAACAACAACAACTTGATATTTATATGTAATCTACTTTTTTGTGACCTAGTTGCTGTATGGATGGTCAGCATGTGGCACGTTTACTTTTGATCATGGTACAACGGTGCATTGGGGAGTGTCTGCCTGCAGTGAAAACGTTCCAAACAATTGATCCTATACATAATGCACCTTTAAGGGAGTAAACTGGCCTTAAATCTGAAAATGTTGTTTCACCTTTATCTCCCCTTAATAACAATACACTGCAATTGAAACAGTCAACACAATTCACTGAATGAAACTAGAAAGACTTACGGCTGAATGTCGAAAGCATACGGGCATCAAGAGCTGTATAAAACATACTGATGTTAGAAGCTGCAAAAATAATATACAACACATCTGCATATCTGACTAATTACAATAAGCAAATGCTTAAGTATGCACCTGAGGCCACCACATCATCCAGCACCAGAGCGTTACCAGGTCTGTTGAAAGCAGTGCGCTGTTTTTCCGCCAGCTGGTTGATAGAAGTCATTGCACTGTCAACAGCCGCCTCTTGCCCCGCAGGTACATTGAATTCAGACAAGTAGTAGGCAATGACACTGCCCTCACTAGACATAGGAAAAAAGGTTTTATATAGTATTGTTAAACATTAACAGCTTTAGTCACAACAGAGAATCTATTATATCTTAATATCATACCTGAAAGCCTGAACTGTAGAACCGACATAGTATTTGGCCAGTTGTGGCACTTTGGAGTAAATTTGTTTAAGCTGAAAATAGTTACAGTTTCAAAACATTACTGGGGAAACACTAAATCAATTGATAAGATAAAGTATTACTGAACAGTGGTCTTACCTGGTTGGTGACCTGCTTGGCCAAGGCTTTGAATTCAGCACTGCTGGAATTCTCATAAGCATCTTCAAAAACCTGGTTGGTGATTTTCAAGGAGCCTGTGTATATTCTCTTGACTTTGATGTCTTTCCGAACTACAGGACAAAACACATGTCAGCGCAATACTCTATTACATACAGTAATGCAATACTAAATACTTATTTGTTATTTTAATGCATATAATATATCAGTATCAGTAGTATATATTTTTTTCCTAAATACATTAATGTACTACATAGAAATACTAAAATCAGTCCCAATTAAAAAAGAATAAAGGGCATACATAGATGATCTGAAAAACTAAAGTCCTCGAAGTTTAGACCATGGAGGTCTTAATCAAGGCTCACCTGGGCATTCAGGCAGCTATTATTTATTGTGATCGCCATTTTTGTTTTAGTATTTACACTTAATCACTTAATTATCACTATAATTATGAGCAGTTATGGAAATGTGGGCATTGGTTTTCAAATGAAGTTGTGCCACTGTATTTTTTCTATAAATACACCAGTAAAAATATTTTACTCTAACTTAAAGCCAACCGGGAAATCAAATAAACAGCAACTTTCTGGCCAACAAACCAGAAATCAACCCAAAACTAGCTTGTTGGAAAGTGTTAGGGTCAAATCTTGACGAAATGCCTTTATGTAATTCATTCATCAAACCTTATTAACATAGTCCGGCTAACAAACCAATATTGCAGCTTGCTTCTCCCTCTTCTAATCTCAATGAAAGCTTATATAAACTTACAGTGAAAGTGCCAGACGAGCAGCCCAGCCATAAGAGCCACTACAGCTGCAAAGATGACCACCCCGATTATAGCTCCCACTTTCCCGGGGCCCTTCTTCTTTTCGAGTTTTTTGTTGTCGGATGCTGGCAGGAACTGTACTGTGGTGTCCCATTCTTTCTCCTGGAAACATTCAAACAAGAGATCTTATCACATTATGGCTATGCCTTGCCATCATTTGTATATCCGCAATTCATTGATCCCCAAACAATTTTATTTTGAATGGATGGATGGAAGGACTGTGTTGTGTGACTTCATATTTCAATTTGCCAAAGGAGGTAGAAAAATGCATTCCATCTTTTATCATATTTGAGATATTAAAGATCTGTATTGCAGTTTAAAATAATGTGTACAGAGCTTTCACAGGTCCAGAAGAAATAGTTTTGAATTGTCTTTTGTGTCAATCAACATGCTTAACTTGGGAAATAGCCGATTCTGCTACTCGAGGCAGTTGTTTACTTTTAAGACCTGCTTTAGTCCATATCAGTGGTTCCCAAAGTGGTGTCTGGGGGCCCCGGTGGGCTCAAAGGCACTGCAAGGGCCCTGTAAAGCTTCTCTACAATATGTACTTTGAAATTAGAAATTTGACTTTAACGTTTACTTTAAGAGCGACTCATTAAAACAGTGTATAGCTTGCTGTCATTGTGATTTGTTATTTTATATGTCAATTCAAGCAGTAAAACATTGCAAATGATTTTGAATAGACTGAATTATTATTTTTGGGGGGTTTGCTAAAGGGGCTGTTCCAGACTTTGAGAATGGCTGATCTATATTAATTGGATAAAATGCAATTGCTGATGACTGAGCATTTTTACCCAAGCTCTGTTACACCTTAGCCTTATTGTGTTGTCACTGATTTTACCATTATATATTACAATGCACATTTACCTCTGGCAAAACAATGTTGAGGCGAGTTGACAGGTATAAGTCAGTTGAAACAGTGACCTTTACTCTTACATGTTGTAATGATTGCAGTACAATAAGTTGAAAATTATTTGTTTTGCCCTATTTTACACAATAAACAGCACATATGGTACGGCTGAAGACTTGTAGGTACATGTGTTTAAGGAATGCGTTTCCCTCCATCATAAACATTTCTCCACTAAATTATGAATATACCTATATATGAGGTAATTTCTACTCCATTCAAACTCACTACCTTGTAACTGTCAAGTGCCTACAGACAAAACACTAAATATAGTTTACCGTGCCGAGAATTAGAAACGTAAGCTTGAGTCATGAGGGGGAGGGGAGTACAAAGGTTTCACGATGTAGAATCCTGTCAAACCTGCTGGGAGCCATTCTCCAACTGAGCAACAGGGCACTGCACTCCTACTTGAGCATTTCCGAACAACAAGGTACATTAAGGTCACAATAAAATAATCTCAGCTTCTAATTTCTGTAATATAATACTACTACACTAAGTTATAATCTTACAAAAACAAAAAATCAATCACTTAATGCACTACTCCAGTCAAGTATATGATATTTTAAACACTCAAATGCACATTTACTGTACGTGTAATGACAGGTGCACCAAACATGGATCCTTCTCACATTGGCCTAGGATGTTTAGTCAACATCTATGTCCCCTCATCTTGCTAGGGAGATTTAAAATGAGGTCAAGAATTGTATAAAGCAAGTCTAACAAGTCAAATGTACTGGCGGCTTTAACTTGGCAAAGACATGTCTGAACTTGTGAAAACAATCAATTGTCTGCTATTGTTTGCACAAATGTTGTTCATCCAGGGCTTCAGAGTAACGCAATTTCAATGCTCTGTATATTTTGTGGCAGAATTGGTGGCGGCACCGTTTGCAGGTCAACATGTCATAACAGGGTGAAGGAGGATCCTGCAAGTATGTAGGCATCAGCCTGGGAAGGTCATGCGAATTACAATGACAATGACAGATCATGGGGCAAGACATTTGGAAATGCAAATTGGATGTCAGTGTTGCAATTGCTTTTAATGTAGACTGCAATGATTTCCTGTGTATTGATTATGCAAGTGTTGCTTTAATTGTGATAAGATCCACAATAGCTAAAATATCAAGAAAGTTTGCCGAGGCACATTCAGTTGTGGAACAAATTCTCTGCGCTTTCCCAAATTTTACTGATCTCACATGCAAATATTGTAGGCCAAATGTGTGTGAAATAAAAAAAATCTGTCTTGTTGTTTATTCAAAATGGAAGCCTTACAAATATTAAAAGTAGAGTAGAAGACTATGTGGGTGTGGGAGCACTGAGCTGAAATGTATGTCAAATGTTAAAGTTAACACTGAAAGGGTACAGTAGCTGAGCTCGGACAGAAGTGTAAATGGATAGTTAAGTTCTGTAATTCAACACTGAATTGACCCAATTATAAAAGCTGAATGATGTCTCACAATCATTCTAAATTCAGAGATGCAATCCTGTTTACACACCAGTTTGAGTGTGGCGTGTGTATGTGGGACAACACCCAAGCGCTCCTGCAAACAGATATACATCAGATAGACAGGCGATCGTCTTGAAAGCAGAAGGGATCCCATTTTATCGTTTCTTACCTTGTTTGGAGTATATCTCAGCCCACTGTCCATGTAGTCCATAAAACACCGAAAGCAAAGTTGAAAGGGCTGCACCTGTTGTCGTCTCTGACTTTGAAAGAAGGCTTTATAAGTCAACCAGTGGTGGGCCTGTTTGCCCAAAACTAAAACAATGGCAAAAACGTGAAGAAACTGCACTAACTGGACATCTTCGGTCGCAGAAACGATTTAACTTTGATCAAGATGTTTCCAAACCTGACCCCGTGTCCAATATGTCGCCCCACACAGACAGAAGGCACTTTTCCGGGTACCTGAGGTTTCTGTGGGCGTGTCTCTGCGCAGTGCTACACCTCAAGCACTTCCTGTTTACGAGACGCACAGAAAGTGACTAAAGACAGAGACTAAATAGAGTATTAGAAATGTAGCATGAAGTGAAACAAAAAGTGTTACCATAATTTAACACTGAAAATGAACTTTGGCAGAATAAGCTGAATCTGCTATTTCCCCAGTTTAACGCTCATCCGCTGTTTTTTTATTTCTTCTTCTACTAACACTCACAACCCAAGTAACATAAATAATAACAACTTTTATGCCAATATTTTGGTGAACAAATTGGCTTCGCTGAGTATCAGTCACGTGATTGCGGGGGCCCGGACAGTTTAAAGCGCCTATGACTCACACTGATTCACCTGAAGTAGGATCTATATCCACCGCACTGATTCACCCTAGATCCAAAATGAGATAGGTTTCACTCTGACACAATGGCTTCACCCGCTTCAGAAACCCCCATATCCTCAGACATGAGATACAATATGGTCAAATGGCTTTACACACCACTAAAATAAACTATATTTTAATTTGACCTTCATAATTGTATACAATGATCAAACACTAATCTGCTTTATTGATCTGAAATAATTGTACATCATGGTTCCTTAGGCTACTCTGAAAGCGATCGCTTTAAATCAGAATTTGATGAAATGCCAAAGTGAATTCTTCTTTTTGCGTGAATACCTCGGGAATCGAACCCGCATTGTTTTTGCTGTGAGTTGAACCTGTTGGTCATAAGTTCATAGTAAGTGTAGTCTAGCATTTAAAAAGAAACCACGCACACGAATATGGAAGTTGTGAGTTTATTGAAGTGTATCCCCCTTTTATCCATAAATCTGTTTCCACTGGTGTCGATCAATATTTTAAATTGACTAATATGCATATTATATTAGTTCTCTTCCCACAATCAAGCAGGCAATTACAAGATTGAAGCTGTTTGGGTGCATAGTGAGACAGTCACATACAAAGATACTGTCACAGAAAGAGAGAAAAAAAAAATAGAAAACAAGAAAACGAACTTAAAAATATATAGAATTTCATATAAGAACAATGCACATCACAGAAAGTCCTCTGGAAAAGCCATGATTGCAACATCAACTATACAAGCATACAAAGACAATACTAAGTTAAGAGGGTCAATGGGTTGACATTATTTTGTGTCATTCTCTATCTGTAAAAATACCATTAGCTTTTTATTCAGAATCCAGTTCTTTAAGCTCCTCTGTTCTGTGTCTGTCTGCACAGCCCTCCAGCTCAGTGCTGTGGGTCCGAGGTCAGCCAAAGCCTCTTTTCGGACCCCCTCACAAGCTTTTAGATTTCTCTTCCGAAACACGCAGTTTTTCTTAAAGTTGACACATTTGACTGAAACCTAACCTCGTCTAATGCTACAAATGAACATCACAGAGCTTTGAGCTTTAGGACCAGCAAAGCCAACAATACAAATTTGATTTAGTACATTAGTCAGCCACATTTCTTTTTTTTCTTTGTACAGCAGGACATTGGGGAAATTTCTTCTTATATTTTTAGTCAATATGCATTACTTCATATGTAGCCATTCGCATGTTAAAAGGCGTCAAATTAAGAAACCCGGGCCAGTAAAACATTCATTGCTTGGTTCAGAGCTGAGAGCCTGTGCACACCTTCAGCGCTCAAAAGAGTACCTGCAATTATTTACTCAAACTATGAACCAACTCACAATCTCTTCCCTGGAAAAAGGGTGTAGTAAAAACATCTACTCTTATATATATTTATATTGTATAATTCTTCTGTCATCATAAAAACAAACAAACAAGAAAAAAAAAAATCATGATTTCAGTTCTTGTCTCGAGATGTTTTGCTATACAATAAGGGTGGCACAAAGACCCTTCATATAGAGTCTATTGAGAGTAAAAACAATGTAACCATCAAACCATATGATTAACAATTGATAGAGGTGTTGAGATGGTGATTCAAAAACAAGCCTTTTTTTTTCTATTCCTTGATTTGCTTGTCACCTTTAGAAACAAACATCCAAATAAATGTTTTACATCCTGGTAATTACAGTAAAATCTGCAGAATCACATTTTTTTACCTGCTTAAAAATACATGATCAAAACAAGCTCTATCATACAATAGTAGCAGTAGTAGAAGTAGTAGTAGCATTATTTAAAGGTTGTTTTGAAACCAGAAAATGGAGCTTTGATATATGAAAACATATTTTAACATTAGCATCATATGTTCTTGGTCAGTAGTATGTATGTTCCCCCTCTGATGCAGCAGCGCCCCCTGGTGGCCTATGTTAGATCTGCATTTGCTCCAGGTATTTGTAGGTGGGGTTTTCATAGCCGTGGTTCTGCATCTTGTTGAGATGGCGTTCCTCTGGTGACAACATAGGGTCAACCTAAAAAAAGAAGAAGAAAAAGACGGTGTAAAAAAATGTTTTCAGCTGGTTTGTGGTTAATATCTCTGTAATTACTGGGCTAATTTAAATTAAACAAAAACTGGGATAGAGTTCAATACCCGTTCAGTCCGCAAAAATAAACTATGGCAAAATGTGTTGAATTGTGGTGGAATATTTAAATCTCAAATGGGCAATTGTTGTCAGCAGAAAGGACTTTAAACTATAAGATTAATGTTTGCAGAGCTCAGCACTTGTGGATTTTGCTTGGTAATTTCTTTCAAAAACACCCATTGTGGCATTCATCTCTCCAACATTATGACAGCATACTACTGACTTGGTAGCAACTAACTCACCTCTACGATGCCGTGGCTGATAGTGCCATATTGCCTCTTCCTCAAAAGCACCAGGCTGATCACAATCACAGTTGCTATAGCAACAGCGATCACCAACAGACCGATAAGGGCACTGCTCCCGAAGCTGAAGTCTTCTCCCAAAGGCCGGTAGGGCTCCTGACACAGAGACAGGAGCAAATATTGATTATGACTGCATGATAATGACACACAAATCTAATCTATAAAGAATATGTGCTGCTATCAGGTTCCTTCAGTAGGCCAGAAGATACTTTGGCTCGTTTTAACCCTGGTGAAAACCTATTAGACATCAGTTACTAATTTAGTTTGATTTATAGCATTTCATAAACCTACTGAGGAGACACGCCTTAACAGTGACATGCAATATATGTGTCTTGTGTAATACTTAGAACTTTTACACCAAACCACAATCACTGCACTCATTTCCGCAAAATAATGCATCACATATGATTCAGTCTGATCATATGCAAGTTTATTCTCACTTGTTTTACACATAAACTGGAAATACCCAGTTTGTGTGCCATCACACAAACTCACTTTCACCATTTGCATTCAGATACAGTCACAAATCACATGCACTCATGCAGAAATAAGCAAAACATACATAAGTCTTTAAAACTGGAACAATTGTTTGAAAACTGCACAGCTGAAGTTTTGTTTTTGCAGTTTTTGTGTTTCTTTTTGGCAACCTCCCTCCTCCTTTCAATCACCCCAATGTAGAGAAGTACAGTTCCCCAGAGAGGCCAGCAGAGGGGGCCGCTGTACTCACCATCAGCTCATCCTCATGCATTACGCTGACTCTCTCTGCACTGTAAAGCACTTCTTTAACATCCAGAGACTCATCAATCACCTGTCAACACAGACAGGGGAGTCCAGGTTACACCCACTGAAATGTGTGTGCAAAACTGAGTGCATCAGATAGAAGTGAGAGGCAAGACACAGTGATGTCAATGTGAAGGAGCTAACAGGGAAGCTGTCTGGATGACGATACATTTGGAGCTGCCTTGTACAATCTAGGAGAAGAGAGCGAGGGGATTGCAGGCATCCATAGATGCTAAGTATGTCTTTTTAACGGACGGATAGCCACTAAAGCTTAATCTGAATGACTTGAAGCGCTGCAATGAAGTGGGTGCTTAGAGGCAGAATGAAATCTGCAGTTTGTAGAGACAGAGCAGCCTAAAAACATGTGACTGCTGTGCGTTGTAAAAACCCAGATCTGTTCAATTTCAGGCATTTTCAAAATATCAAAAACAAGGCATGCGGTCACAAACGTTTTAAGGAACATATACTGTGGATATAATGTTAGATTTACATGCAAAACAGAACACACATTCAACAGCCAAGTATCAAAGTACAGGAGCGTGCTTCAAAAAAGCTAAAGCTACATGCAAGAACAACGCCTTAAGTTGATTTGAATGAGGATTGTTTAGCCAAGCAAGCACTATGACAACATAGTTACTTTTACTAAGTAATGATTTAACCGAAGAAAGTTGTTTGTGAACACAATTTGGAAACACTTAACCCTTATGCTTCAAAACAAGTTGAACTGATTTTTATCAAAATTTAAAAAATATATATTAATAACAGAGCCTTATTGGCAATAATCTTAGAATGCAAACAAATACTCGTAATGGCAAAATGATTTACAACACTATGATGAGGCATAAGGTTTAAAGTGGTCCCAGCATGTTTTTGACTTGATATAATTCCATTAAAGCGTGTAGAAAAAAAAAGGCTTGTGCAGCAAAGTGACAGATCAGTGGGTGTCTTACCACATTGTTGTTGATTTTAGGCTTGCTGTTGATGATCCTCTCCTCAGCACCAATAAGACCGTCCAAACCTGCCATTGCCGAGCCTGTAGGAGGATGAGCAGCAGTCAATACCAGGGCAGGACAAACAAACACACAACACAAGAGGATGGTAGGAGACAGTGGGACAGAGAGATCCAGCTCTGTCGCCTCATCTCTACTGGGGCACTTCTGAAAACAAAGGCCTTTATATGATACAGCTCACATTGTCAGCTCTGTGCAGAAACCAACTCTGTTTTCAATAATTGCAACTGTTAGCTTTGGCTTATACCACAATTTATCCAACATCCAAAATAATAAAGACACAGAAAATAAATTGACAGCATAAACTGGGAGGAAAAGCCATTACCTAGTTTAAGGTAAAACTAGGCTACAATGTAAGACTGATGATACTGAAAAAGGCATAAGATCTATTAATACACAGGCCGCCAGATCTGGCATAAATAAATAACAAGCTGAGGAGAGCAAGTGCACGCGGCAGCCACGGACGTCCCCTAAACAATATAGGCTGCTGCAGCAGCTGTAGAGTTATAGCTGTCGACTACTGGAAGAGTTCAACAGCTTTGCATGAAATAAAGAACAATGCAGTGTGTTCATGTGGGCTCACTGTGACATCAGCCTCTGCAGTGTGCATGCAGCAACAACAGCATAGCACTGAGGTATGGCATTGAAGTAATTACCGTATCAATAGCAGCAAATGCACATCATTGTAAATTATTCATCACTTTAATTTATACTGTACAATGTGCCTGTGTGTCTCTGTTCAAGATGGAAAAGGATTCAAGATAGAGGGCACTTAAAGTGCATAATTTACATTGTTAACATTTGCAACGTATTAAAGTTTGCCAATGTGAGTAACCTTCAGTGACCATAGTACGGTAATACTTAATGCTGTCCAGTTTTGTGGATGCTTTAAACAACTCTGTGCACCTTTTAATTGCCCCTTGTGGAAAAATCAAATATTATTTAAAATAATATGAAACAAAAATTTAACTGAATTGACAGAATATATTGGCAATGTGGGTTTAAACTGGTCAAATAAAAACACCAACTAGTAATTGCAGGATTCAGATGATACATTTATATTTTTTACTTCTACTTGAGTATTTATTTGAGTCACTTCAACTTGAATCCTGTATATTATGGCTACTCAACCCACCCCACATAGCAGTTCTGCTCACATCGAAACGTGCCCTGGGTCAGGATATAAATTTCCATTAATTCTTCTCATAGAATTATATGTAGAAAAAAAGTTTAAAGCAATGATGAGGAAAAAGTCGTAATTAAGCATTTGGTATTTCCCTTCATTAAAAATAATACCACTAAGGTCAGCAGTCATCACACAGCTGACTAGCCTCCACCTAGCATTTAATCACTTAACATTTTACAAAAGTCGATGGGGTAATTGAAAAAGATTCTTTACTTCAGTTCTGAGGTTCTCAGGACTGTTGTGCTCCATAAATAAACACAACTGAAGTGAGTGGAAAAAAATACAAACTTGAGCTTTCACAAATTCAAGGACATGATGACAGCTTGAAGCCAATTTGCCCCTGACATCACTGACAAACTGCAATTGAGATCCAACCAGAGAGCACCTGAGTCATTAACTACCGAGGTGACTTTTTAGTAAATACCAAGGGTAACGATGAGGGATGTCAAACTGCACCAACGTGGTGAGAAGGAACAAAACGGGAGATGGAAATGGCGTGGGAGTTGAAGAGACAGGAGAGAGGGGAGGCACAGCAAAACAAGATGCAGCAAAGGCACCAACCTTTCTTGAAGGCACGTGGGGATTCTGATAGATCGCCTTGGCATTCAAAATGAGCGAAAAGAACAAAAGAAGGGAAGGAGAGAACAGAGAAAACAGAAGTGAGCAGAGGAAAGGCAGCGTCATCAAGCTGTGTTAATTGATTAGGAAAAAGAGCCCAGCAGGGAGGAGTCTGGAAATTAATTTCACAGATAACTCAAAAATAAAGGAAGCCATTTCATTTGGGGTAGAAAGTTATATAGTGTAGCCGGCGGGGTGCTGATGTGTGCAAGAAATGTACTTGTGGATTTATTGGTTAGAAGCCCTCTCACCAAGTACTTTTTCCAAAATTAATATATCACAGAACAATGATGAAGATGATAACTGCTCATTCTCAAAATAATCTAAGATGGAGAGGCCTATGAGACACTTTTGATTGTGCACAAACCATTACATTAGTTTTGTGGACCGATCCGTAAGACTGTTCATTGTCTATTTGGATAAAAAAGAAGCTTAGTTTAAACAAAATGTTGCTTTCAGGTTGTTGAATGTGATGCTTTCATACTCCCAGATTGGGGGATAGGAGCCAGTTTGTCCTTTTGATTGTATTGCATTTTCACAAGTAATACCAAAAAAGAAAACCCACTAATAACTTAATATACATGAATGATTGGGTACATAATCTCATTGAACACCGAAATCTCCTTTAGAATGCCATGATGTCACCTGAAACCTAGCAATATACAGTACTAGGTTCAGAAACAGACCCTTTTACATATTTACATGATATTTTGTAGTTTTCTGAAGTATTTTACAATCATTTTCAATTGGTAAATATTCAACACTACTTAAAATATTTGTTATAAATTATAATATTGAATAAATTAATACATGTTGTTGTTACTTAAGTATATAGAACCCAGAACTTGCTCTTGCTGAGCTTTTTTAACATTCCAAAAGTTGACCAACACCAGCTTCTGTATCAGAATTCAACCTGATAACATACAAATGACTGGAAGGGTTTGAATACTACCTGAACCCACAGTACGCTCAAAAATGTTGCTTCTAGATCAGATCAGATCATGAAGATATTAGTTTGGCAGGCTCACCCTCAGGCTCTGGTCGGGACCCCAAGGAGGTGACCTGGATGGGGCGGTAGGGCTTGATGATCTCAGAGACAGGGACCTCCACGCTCTCCTCTGACGATACTGTGATGTCGGGTTGAGATTCAGAAATTGAAGAGAGAAACTGGTCCATGTCTGCCTTCTGCTCCTGTTGTAATTCATCTGCAACACATTTGCATACGCATTAATGCACTTGGATATCAATCACTGATTTTCTCCACTTAACACTAACAACACTATTACTGTCATTGACGGGTTACACCAATACAAGGCCATCCCCAATCCCACTAAACACCAATTAGTATTTTCCTGAGAGCTACTTTGTCTGGAAATGTGCACATATCCCAACAGGCGGCATAGGGATGTGACCCAGTTCTGTCACCGCACCCGCTCCACTTTAATCTATGCTGCAAAAGTAAGCTACGGATCCTTTGTTGAACTAAAAAGGGGCAAAAATATGAAAGTGTGCTAAACGTGATCAGAATTCAATATGAGATATTGCAAAAACAAAACAAAACAAACTGTAAATGCCATTGTAATGAAAACATGTTTGCAAACTATTGTGTTGCAGAGACAACACTAAGATTTACGCTAAATTCTTCCTACTTTTCTCTGTGCTCAAACTAACAACATTATTTGGCAAAGCCATGATACAATTGCTTGGAAGTAAATACATAATTGAATTAGGACAAGGCATAATAACATGTCAGCAAAAGCATAAAAGCAGCACTAGTCCTAAGGCAAGTAAAAATATGAAACATTCATCTGGTGAACATACAATGGACAAAACATAAACTTAATACAAAAATGTTTCTATTTGCCATTACAGGACACAAAAAGCGTTGATGCCAGGGTCTATTTAAAACTTACCAATTTCATCTTGAATCTCCTCAGCCACATACGGAACCTTGTAGAGCAAAGACAGGCTCTGGTTCATCCTCTCCTCAATCACACGCAAGTGGGTCATCACCTGAGAAATACATTTATATATTTCTATAAATTAAAGTTTCCACAATGGATGTAGTCAAAATGCTCATACATATTCATATCTTATGATATCATATTCAGAATACATTTGTTTGTACAGAGATTATACATAAATCATTAGATCATTTAGATAATCTTTTATTATTCTCTTTATTATGACCCATATTCCCCAATCTCTTTTGCCGTCAAAATTTCCTTTGATTTTGCTTACACTTAAAATGGAATAAAATTAATTTGGAATGACTTAACAACTATTTGTGAAAGGGAGGCTGTCTCAGAATGCTTTGTTTTGAGTCCCATAAGATGCCGTTTTCGTAGCAATGTCCAAAAGGAAGTCATTTTATTTCACTTCACTTGAGTATCTTGAGACTCATAAGGAGCCATTAGAGTGTGTGTGTGTGTGTGTGTGTGTGTGTGTGTGTGTGTGTGTGTGTGTGTGTGTGTGTGTGTGTGTGCGCGCGCGTGCGTGTGTGTGCGCGCGTGTTTGTGTGTGTGTGTTTGTGTGCGTGTGTGTGTGTGTGTGTGTGCGTGTGTGCGTGCGTATCAGTCTAAAAAAAAAAAAAAAAAAAAAAAACAGTACTCAATATGAAATGGAGTTGCTCCCGCTTGGCAGACATGTGCTGTCTGAAAAAAAGAACTATTCCATTGAGGTGAAGTCAGACTTCCCCAAACTCTTCGAATCACAAATTAAACAAGTTTGTGCATGCAGTATTCAAATTAAAGTTTCGGCTTTGGACAAATCTGGCAGCATCAACAGAAAAGTGTATCAGAGCTGAATGCAAATACCACATTCACGCTGCACAGGCACAGTTCTAACGTTATGCAGCCATATGATGTTCACAAAAGGATAATATTTCCACATAGCTACTGCCAAAGGGGGTTGGCAAAACATGAAGCACTGCCCACTGCAGACGGGGCTGACCGGCACTTGGCAGGTCTGAGCTGTTTGTATCCACCGTAATGACTGACTGGTGGAGTCGTCTAGAAAAGACCTGTAGTGCTCTAAAGCCAGCAACAGATGGCAACAACACACCTCTCTCATTAAACTCACACAGAAGGCTCCAGTGTGTCCTTGCTGACAAATAAGGCACACGCTAAACACCAAAAGAGTGGTAGAGGGTCATGTAAGTCATTGCCCTTGTGGGAAAACATTTGTCTAGTTGCGATCTTGTGCTTGAACGATAAAGCAAAAATCACCTCATTTAAGATTTGTGTATGGCGTCAGAAATAATTCATTATGACAACTCAAAATCGGGATATGGAAACACACACACACACACACACACACACACACACACACACACAAAAATGCACCGGTACTTCATGAATAAAACAACTGGAAGAAACTAGCGGGAGCATATCTTTAAGCGGTAATAATCAAAGGCTTATGCACTGCCTGATGCTAACAGTACCAGCGCGTTGTTTCATCTGTTGTGTGATACTGTACTCTGATTCTGAAACTATAAATGGTGTGAAAGGGCATCGACACACACACACACACACACCCGCACACCTACACACACACTCCAGCGCATCTAACCGAGCCAAATCCCCCCAGCAGCAGCTCAGACAAGACTGGTGCAATGTTAATCTGTAGCTCAGGCTGGGGTGAGCGGCGCGGGTTGGCCTACGCGCTTCTCCTGGACACAAACTCGGAGACAGGCACGCTCCTGACTCCCACACTCTCGACGCACAGAGAGAGACACAGGCTGCAGGGATCATTATTCGCAAAACAGGAAGAGCCACAGAGGAGCACAGCGGGATGCTTCAGATGAGCTAAGGCACACGCAAACGCCTCATGCGAGTAAATCGTGTTGATGTGGAGCGCGGTACCGTCGAGCCTTTGAACTGCATGACTGTAAAATAAAAGGCCACAGTAAAGCAACTTAAGTGATTTGTCCTTGAAACCCACACTTCACATCATTCCAAGTTATACAGTATGTCGCCTAAATAGGGAGGATTTAGCAAGGAGAATGCCATCTTCTTGACTTTTACAATGTTTGTGCTAAGATAATACATACGAGCTGAATTGTTAAACTGTAAAATTACACATGGTTCAAGTTATTACATGTGGCAGTCTTGGGGTTTGTGTTTAGTACAACAGAAAATGTTTCAATAAAATGAGTTTCAATAAATGCTTTCAGACAAAGATACAAAACAAAGCCGTAAACATGAGGTTCAGGAACAGGTTTAATTAGACAGAGGCATTACTGTACTTAGACTGGCCCCGATAGTTGTATGAAGATTCAGTGCAAAAGAATTGTCGCAGTTGAGATATTGTGTTGATTATATTTGTCACTGACCTGGGACTTCAGCTGAGCAGCCTTCTCGGGGTCCACAGCCAGAACGTGTTGGTAGTGGCGGATGGTGTGCTGCCGGTCCTTGTTCTCAGTTCGGACATAACGCCTCAGGGCCTGGAGGATGCGATGAGGCTGGGAGGAAAAGAAGCTGTTGTGAGCTATTCGTGACCCTGATGAAAAGCAGAACTAAGGAACTGATGTCCCTAGTGGCCATAAGCGCCACTGCAGGTGTCATTTTTTTTTACTCATTAATTGTCCGTGAGAGTAAATACTACGCTGACAGAAAAGACAAAGGGAGAGAGGGACACTGTACATTGTGCCACAACTCAATGACATAATGGAGATAATTTTCACTCAAACTTGGCTGTAAATATGGCTAAATTGGCGCTAGTCCGCAGTTAGCTTTGCCCGTTAGCCTGTTAGCTTCTTCTTCGTGATTCTATTGGCGTGTATTGCTCCTCCAACACGAAAGCAGGGAAGTTGCAAGGGTGGTTTTCTGGACAGAGACACCAGACCCCCAATCCTCCCATTAACACTTGTATTACAGAGGGACTACGAAAAGGATTTATTAAGGCAAACAAGTTACTTACTGCAGTTCTACTTTAATTTGTAATGGAAAATTCAAGAAAATAAAACTTTAAGCTTATTGCTTCTCTTGTTTCTTTTTAAGTTTAAAGTAGAGAAACTTTAAGAACTGCATCTTTTCACAGAAGTACAAAAAAAAACACTTTCATTCACAAATTGACTTATTGTCAGATTCGATATGAGGCAAGAACAGAATTTGTGGATGCAAAAAAGAGCATCAACACAGGCAATCTGTGTGTAGAGTATTTCTCTCTTTCTCCAAACATTCAATGAGTAAAAATAGTCAAAAGATGACGAGGCACATAACATAAAACCTCAGTTGACTTGATCAGAGGAACCATAAAATGGTTTGAGGATTACGAGGGTCAGTTCAAATGTGATTGACTTTGAAGATTTTGAGCTGCATCTACCTGACAGCAGTAATCCGTGCACCTCATCATGAAGAGCAACTTGGCTCAGGGTAATATGAGATTAGTCTCAGCCCATGTTGCAGACAAAGCACCGAGACTTGGGCTGGACAATTTTGGAAAAGCATCTAATAGTAATTTGATTGTAATCAAGTTTAAGAAGACAGTACAGAGTTTATTCTACCTGTGACCATTACTTTTTCTTCAATTAAATTCAAAAGTTACATTTTTCTTCAATTACATTAAAAAGTAAAAGCACAAATGCGATCCTGCGGGTTTCTGTGTGGCATTTACCCTGGGTGGGTCGGCTTGCAGGGCAGCCAGGTAGTTCTCCAGGGCCAGACGCCGCCGGTCATTGTGCATGACCTCCACCCGAACGAGGTGAGTCTCCACCAGCTGCTGCTTCTCACTGGCCGCCTCCTCCTCCAGGGACTCCACCATGGCCTGGAAATGCTGCACAACACATAATGCACTCAGTATACTAATCACACTTACACAAAGCAGTGACCTCTTCTTCATATATTGTTGTAATTACTTTAACCAAGACCTACATTTTCACCAACAGATAACATAATATTTAAGAAGCAAATTGGACACAACAGACAACTACTGAGCAAAGATGTTTGTCCAGCCAACGGGGGAAAAAAAAAACTAAGACAACAAAGATTAAGACTAACACAGTTTAATGTCAGCCTGAAGTGAACTATGATAAAAAAACAAAGATTGCTTCATTTATGCTGCCATCCAGGGTTCCTCATTTAGAGGTCCTCCCATTCACAGTGTCCTGATTTAGCTGCACAGTGATAAAGATAGAGCAGCCAGGGGAGAAGCGATCTTTAATAGCAGTCAGCGCTCCACTGCAGGGCTTTAAGTGGTAATAAGGGACAAAGAGGCAGTCCCCGCAGGATCTGTGTCTTACCTGGATCATTGTCTGTCTCTCGGCCTTAGGCAGGTTTTTAGCCTGGCGATCTGCCTCCTCCCACTCCTTTCGCAGCTGAAAATAAGTGCAAGACAGACAGGAGGTGAAGAGGGGATCTGAGGAGGAAACATTCTGGAGTCAAGTGCTTCTTAAGCTTGACCTTGATTACTGGATTAACTGTGATTATTATTATTTGCAGACCAGAATTGGAGAAGCTTATGAACATTGTTTTCTTTGTTATTTTTTAAATCTTTTTATTAAATGGAAGGTAACAGATTTACTTGGTGGGGAAAATGTAAGTGATCTTTTCTGGATTCTTAGTAGACATGAGATGCAAGACTTTCTGCATCCGAATGCACTTTTAATATTCTTGATAATGTTGATGTTTATTGACTTGTTGTAAATTACAAAAAATATATATCACACACATTGAATACACATTTCTGCAAACATAACCTACATCAAAAAAAGAGTTGTAATCTAAAAATGTGCAACAGATTTGTTTCATTCATAATTGTCCTTTGTTTTTGGGCTCTGGTCCTGATTTGGTCTTGTTTTGTCAATTTGATGAAAAAATCAGTTCAATGTGTTGCAACCGCTTATCATAATAATAGTATTATTGCACTATCCAAAACAGTCGTTGAAAATCATAATTTTGTTTCTCATATCGTTCAGCTCTATGATAAAAAATACTTGTTGCTGCTTGGACCATTGAGCTACGAGAATGTTGTTATACTGCATATCATACTGTAGTGATAATGGCTATACATTTCTATTTAATTCAGCTCACTTTAGTACCACACGTCCGGATATTACACACCATGTAGATATATTTGTTATTAATAGGGTTTTGTTTAGATACCTTCTTAAAGTGCATAAGACAGGTTTGATTGCTTTTGGAAATATGACATGTGCCTCACTCTGTAGTCATTACCTGACAGCTCTAGCGCAATCCAAGTTTCACCTCCCAACACCTGCTTACTCACCTTCTCCATCCGGTTGCGGTGCCTGATTTCAAGCTGCTCTTTGGCTTTCTGGAAGCGACTGTGCTCCTTGTCGTCAGCGGGGGTCTCAAAGTAGATGTCCACGTCGTCTGTGGGCTGAGGGGTGGGGGGCAGGACTGCAATATAGAAAAAAATGACAAATGGTGAGTGCTGAATGGACCGATGCAGAGAAGAGGAGTAGGGCAAGCAGAAAAAAGCCAAGGAGAAATGAGGGGAAAGAGACTGCAGATTCTCACAAAACGACTCCTCTCATTTGGGGTCACTTTGAGTAACTGTGGCATTTAGATCAAATCGTTTTTCATGTCTGAGGCGAGGGCTGAAGGTCATGGATGGTGGGATCACAAGTCTCCCGCTCTTCTTAAACTACAAAAACCCCAGACATTGCTCCCTTTCATACAAGAGTGCTTCAGCTTCAGCCTAACATTGAAACCGCATGCTCAAAACAAAAGAAAACAATGTAGCTTATGCTTGTTGTTCTGGCGTTGGGACAAAATGACAGTAGTGATATGTGAGAGACTGACAGCTCGTAAAAATGGCAAACAAACAAATAACAGAAGAAAACAGAAAATAAACAAGACGTGCAGATGGACACATGAAGGAAATGGAAGATTTTTTATTTTACTTTTGTGAATTGAGGTAACGATACTTGGGTTAGGCATAAGAAATGGTGTTACATAAAGGCAATATTAGGAGACACTATGTCCATTATATCACAAGACGGCACCTAATTTAGTTCTGCTTAGCCGTAAGGGAAACGTACTTGTACTGAAAAGGTATTTTAAAGGCACACTGCGTAACATTTGGACTGTTGCCATCAGTACAAAACCTGCTCCTAATGACCAGCTCAACAAAAAAAATGCTATTACTGCAGTGGGTAATCAATTTAAACCCATTTAAATCTCAAATGCTGCTGACTTTAGTCGACATCTCCATGGAGACGAGCTGGAGACGTACCCACTCCTGGTAAAGTTACAGTCAAGTCTTACGAGAGGTGAGCCGTTTGTTTATGAGATATTTTCAATTCTTAAAATATCTGTCATAAAATAAATGCTTGTATTAAATTTTATTTATGGGGGGAAATTCTGTGCGGTGTGGCTTTAAAACAAGACAACATTATTATTATTTTGCAATATTAAAACAGTCAAAAATGTGAATTTCCTCTGAAATCGTGCAGGAGTGTCACACATGGCTATAATCATATGAAAATCTTCCATTTATTATTTGCAGGTCAATGGGCTTTTTTTTTAAATTTAGGGATATCAATTTGAAATCTTTGCTGTTGATTCCTGATATAAATATGAGAAAAAATATTGCAAGTTTTCGGTTTGTTTTATTATTTAAAAATAAAGTATTTTATGCATAAAATTGCCAAAATTTCCAATATTTTTAACATTGAAATTTAAATTGGTGGAACCGGGTTTAACTTATGGTTTTAATTTGCAAACATATCAGTTACAAAAAAAAAATTCAGAGGGGAATTTGGATATTTTTTTTGAATAAGCTATTTGTTTGTGAAATAATTTGTTAAAATAAAAATTTTGCCTTGTTTTCTGGCTTCAACAAGCTCAATGAATCAGGCTAGAGGTTAGATATGAAAAAACAATCAAGATATATTGTAAATATATTTATATAATACATAAATATTAAATAATATTCCAAGACTGGAATGTTTGGAGTCTGTAGGATCTACTAATGCTGAGAAAGCCGGCCTTAAAGTTTTGTAACCTGTATATTTCGCACATCTTAAACTGCAGCAATGGCCACAGCTGTCTCCCAGAAAGGAAATGACCACATATGGATTACAGCATCATCTCGGTCGCCTTTCATGCTACACGTGGATACCAAATATGTCTATATTTGTGAGTGAATAAACATGGGAAAGTGGCCGCTGCGCCGCAATGTTATAGTTATTTGCAGGAAATCTATGGCTTGCTAGCATACAAAACTTCATAAAATAAGCATCACAAAGGGTCAATTTTGTCTGTTTTTTTTTACATTAAAAGCATGATTTTAAAGGTGCACAACGCAAGTCTCTGAGTTTTCGCAGAACTATGCCCCCTTTGGCGAAAAGCGGAACTGCACTCAGAGTTGTGCGCGCTCCTGGACCACACGCACGCTTGCACGAGCACGAGCCGATCAGAACCAAAGGAGCGTCATTCGTGATTGCACAAATCTTTTGTTGAGAGTCGTAATGTCTTCAGAGGTAAGAAAGTTATACGTTATTTTGAATTATGTGAAAGGATTTTGCATTTCAGTTAAACAACATTAATTTTTCAGAGGAAAAACGGGGTTAGGAGAAAGGTAAAAATAATAATAATAATCCCATTTCTACCCGTTTTGTGTGTTCACTGATGATTGGATTATAATTGTAATGCGTTCATGAATAATATAAATTATTACTTTGTATAAGCTAAAAAATAATAATCAGTGAGTGACACACCAAATACCTTATTAGTTGGTCAACAAAGTAGACTGAAATATAACGCTACCATCTCAGCTAAAACAGCCTGATCCTCCGAATATTTGTGAGGGTTTAGCTTGTTTTATTGATCTGCTTAGTAGCATATTCCAACAGTAATATATTCTTATTAGACAGTAATTTGAAATACATGTATCTGTGAAATGTGCTAATACTTTTCAACTACTGTACCAGGGCAGGTTATGTAGCTGCCAAAAGTCACTAGTTTATACATTTAGAAGAGAAAAAAAGGCTCCCTATACACATAGCATGGAATTAATTCACACAGTACAAGATCATATTAGCTGGGAAATAGAAAGCGCATGGGCCGGTAGTGATGCAGTTCAGAAGCAAACTTGATGTAGACGAATAGTTATTTGTTTTGTAAAAAGTCAGCCTGCTGTACAATATGAGGGAAGTAAAATAAGCACCCCTTTTATCATTGTATTTCTTTCCTGCGATGTGTAGAATACAGCATGTATCTTATCACAATAACAAAATATTGTTTTCCCTTTAGAATTCCAGCTCGGGTCAATTTGATGTTCTTGTGGAGAGAAGTGGCAGCAGTGCAGGGCAGAGCAGACGGGGAGACCACGAGGAAGACCAAGGGGGGAGGCAGAAGAATCTTGCTCAATCATGTGCACGATTGATCAGTGAGGACAGAAAATGATCCTGACCCTTTTGGCATTTATGTTGACTGTAAAGAAGCACCATTCAGGCAATAAACAAGCTGTGAGCACATGAGAAAATATGTCCACGAATTAGGGAAGAAAAGGCTTTATTGTAAATATGTTGTTCCATGTTTGTAAAAATAAATATATATGCACTGCTTATGTTTCACTTGGAGTTTGTTCAGGGAGCTGATGGCATCTAGAAAAACAAAACATGATTTTTAGCAATTAGAACAAATATGTTTTTATGGAACAGATAACAGACATGCATTGTAAAACAATGAAAAACAAACATACCTGCCCTCTGTGGACACATGACTGCACCAGATCAGCTGTAGGACGGGGCACAAGGCCAGACAGGGGTCATATGTTCGGAAGCTTCGTTTTCTTGGGGGAGTCCTGCAGACTGAAGTCGTATTCGTAGAATTTTTGTCTGCAGGTCAGGGATGTCACTGTAGTCTTCGGCCCGGTCTGTGACTTCTTGCAGTACAGTCGTTTTTGCCTGCACAACAATTTATATGACATAAGTTCTCAAAACATGCATTATATCGGGAAGTCATAAAGCGATCACTTACGACACATGGCCTTTGTTGTTGACATGCACCGGTCGGTGGTCATGGTGGTCGTGGCCGTCGTCTGTCCTGGCTTCATATGAAGAAGCAGATCCCGGGCGTAGGACCTCTCTTTCCTTACTTTTATCACCCAAAGACCCATGGACTCCACCATGTCAGTGGAGTACCCCTCACCACACACCCTAAAATACAAAAATAAACCTCTATAATGTAATAGTAGAAGCAACATTGACATCTACTACTACAGTACTTTACATACATTTTCAATGATCAGACTCACCATAAACTCCTCTGTTGCTTGCATGTTGACAAGCAATAGAATTACAATATCTTTTATCCAGCCAAGTATTGTTTTATGTCGCGACATCACCCAGGCCTGTTGAACAAGTTCAAATTTTAAATTCATGTTTCATTACTACATGTCACTCTCACATGAAAACCATGTCACTTACAGCATAAAGTCTCTTAGTGAGATGCTTTGCAGCCAGACGTCGAGGGAATAGGAAACGCCCTCTCGTTGATTCTCTCCTTGTAATAAAACACAAACACTGCATTAGAAAATGCCCATCACTATCTCAAATACAGAAAATATTCTGATTTACAAATGAAAGAAAAAACGCCAGAGACAAAGCACATAAACCACTGAATTACCTGGAGTCCATTTGTCCGTCAGCTACAATAGAAACACAGATGCATGTCAGTTATTAGAGAATTTGCAAATATCTGCAGTTTATAACTTACCAAGGCCAACAACACTGTTTTTAGTCTGTAATGGGTTTATAATGGCAGCCCTCTTCTCTGTCCAAATCTCCCTTACGGCTGGTACGCAGTAGAAATGATGCATCCCATAGTAGAAGATGCACCATTCTCATGTTTATTATTTGAAGAGGTTATGGCTGTTCCACATCCACATCTTGTGTCCGCGTGGGCAAACTATGCAGATATATATGCAGAAGTATTACAAATGCACCTACATTATATTACATTACATCCTGTTCATGACTTTTTTTAAAACACTACAGACATTTAGTACTCACCAAGTCTACTATAACTGCAGTCCATGAGGCTTCCTCAAGCCCAATGATTGGAAGTTCATCCAATTGATTCCGCACTGAACCACCAGGGCTGTGTAACAAAAACATACACACTTTATTCACACCTTTACAAGGAAAAGACAGTAGGAACTGCATTACAAACATACCACAAAGACACAGGGCGACACAATCAGAGACATGTGTGTGTGGCCAGTTCTCGCTCAAACTCCTGTGCACAAGAAAACATACAATATCTTAGCCAAAAAAATGCACATCAGTAAATTATTGACCCCAAACGAAGTAAAGATTGGAAGACATTATCATTATTACGGTATTATTATTTATTAGCAATTCACACACCATCTAAACCAGGACCAACTCAGGACTAACTCAGGTCTACACCAGGTCTGAACTAGGTCTAGACATAAACCAGGTCCAAAGTAGGAGTAAACAATGACTAACATTTATATGGGTGGCGTGCGCTCTTCACAAATAATTTATCAGAATCGTGTACACAGCAACAGCCACGTTAGCCTGTCAAGTAACATTTTTGTACCACGTTTCTGGGAACAATTGACTGATTTTCCCCCAAAAGAAAACATATCAGACAAAGTTGAGTCTTAGGTCAGTGTGTTGGTCAAGGACATGAGCACCGTTTAGCATTTAGCATCATTTTGAAGATGTGAGTGAAACGTAAAAGGCTCCCGGTAAACCAAACACTAAAACATGGTGTTCATCTTTTATGTTATGTTTCATGATGTACGATTGATCTGAAGAAAACTCCACGTTTGTGAACCTGCTCATTGACAATGGCAATAAAACCAATTCTGATCGTACATTTAGCTAAGCAAACGCGTAGCATTACACATGTTACGCATCGTCATTTGTTGACATAGATTTACCGTATCAGACCTCGTATTAGACATTAGAGACTGTGTCTTACCCTTGTAGTCAGGAGAAAGCAGCTGAGGTCCGGGTGAGCCCGAGAGCGGACCGGAGGTAGTTTGTCCGATGTTGACTCGTCTCTGCGGCGCCTGTTTGACTCCAAATTGCCCCTTTTCGGTCACACTAGACAAAGTTTTTATCTTCTTTATCGTACGTTGAGTTTGCGTTTGGGTTTGGGATCAACAAGTGTCCGGTCTCTTACAATCCACCCTCTACTTTCGCAAAAGTCGCGGAGTTGTCTTCGCTGATGCGGATAATGGCGGCGAATCAACAAACTCCCCAGAGCCAGGTGCGCGTGAACGCGCATGACGTCACGCCCAGGCTCAAAACCTTAAGATTCCGTCCCGAATCCGTCTTATTTATTTTACTGCACAGGATAATAGGGGCGAGTGCAGTGATCAGAGAGGAGCTCAATCAGCACATCAGGCAATTGTTTAAACATGTATGGGTGAGAAAACGGTTATTTTTAACATTTAGAGTTGCGCATAGCACCTTTAAGGGAGAAAACTAGATAAAAATCTAAATATTGGCTACTGCAAGAAAAATCAATGTTTTCTCCTTCCATGTCGCGGAAGTGTAATCAAATTCATTAAAATGTTTAATCCCATTAAAACAAATATAAGAGGACTCAAGTATAATGCATTATATCCCAATGACAACAGCACATTGTTTTAGATAAGCCTTGTATTGAGTTAATGGTTTTCTGTCTCACATTGTTAATATTAAATGAGTTATTGGTCTGGATTTAGGAAGGCATTAACCAAAACTAATGAAGCAACGTCGCCTGTGAATGAATAGAACCACATTTGTCATGTCAGCCTGCGCTGCCTTTTGTGAAATACATCCTGAATGTGATGCAACAATTTATTTACCCACTCAGCTCTGGGATATAAAGTTAATTACATTTGATTGAAAATGTATTGAGCCAGTACTGCATTAAAAGTTTTTGACAGAAACACTGTGGCATTTGTAGGAAAGACACTTAAAAAATAAATAAAGATTGCCTGATTTAATAAGATTGGATTTCCTGCTGTTGACACCAATCCCCAATTTCAAATTACCACATAATTTGAATGACGGTCTTAAAGTGGATAATGGGTTGACAAAATAGAGACGCCTCAACTTTTTAAGTGTACAAAAATAAATGAGGAAAGTAAAACAAATTTACAGCTGAAGCACAAAGACAAAGCTAAAAGAGTCTAGGGGAGACAGGAAAGATCAGAGGGGGTTAGTAAAGCCAGTCCCGGTCTGAGGAGAGACTTACTGAGGCGTTTGCACACGGACATGCAGTACTCCTCTGAGTCGAAATTGTTGCGGTTGCCGGCGCAGCCCCCGTATGTGAAGCGCACACACTTCCTCTGGCGCATGTCGAAATGCCAGCGGGGCATGGAGGCGCGGCACGGACCCGTCTCTGCCTCCAGGGTGCACACGGCTGCCAGGGGACAGCCAGTTAGTCAGCCCGCCAGTAGAGGCGCCACTTAAATACTTCTAACTATGGACCCCTTTCATGGAGCACGAGACTAGCTCAGTTTTACGCAATCCCCGGGTTTTGAGCAATACAGAACTAGCCTCATCCTTCGTGAAAAAGGTCAACTATAGATCAAATCAAATATGTTGATTCATAGATTAAATATTTGATGTGTCGGGTGCAAATGGCTGCCGTTTAAAGGAGAAGTAAGTTTTAGAGGGTTTGCAAATTATGTCAAAATGTTTTGAATGAAGATGATGATGACATACTCTACATAATGAGCACAACATTTTTGGTATCTGGTCCAAAATGTATAAATTGCACAACTTGATGACACAATCCCAATATTTTATTAACTCTCTTGAATAGGAACCACTGAGCTAATGACAGAGCAATGTTGAGAAATCAAAATCAAAACGGTGTTGACCAATACACTCCTCCTTTAAAAACACAGTGAATTTGAAGTTCTCCACAAACCTTTGACCTCCTCCAGAACCTTGTCGTCATCCTGTGCCATCCGGCTGTCTGTCCTCTCTGAGTCTTCCTTCTCAGTATCTTCATCCTCATAGACGTAGTGGTACTCATCCTCCTCCTCCTCCACTGCAGAGTCCTCCTTCTGTGTGGGCAGTTCGGCAGCGGGCGCCTCGCTGTGAAAGGGAGTAGTGGATGATTGAGTGAAGGGGTGGTGGCCAGAGAGAAGAGTGATTTATCAAACGAGGCTGAGCACTCCCCATAGTTCAATGTCACAAGGCTTTAATTCATCCAGATGGCCTTAATATCTGCCCTTCAACAATATGACACGCCATATTTTATAGCTGTGCCATATTCAACCCCACACTTACTATACTATGCTTTGCCCTGGTATAGATTCCCTGTACACCAGGAATTCTAGATCAGTGACAAGGTGTCGTAGCATGTTGCGGTTTTTTTTAGAGTAAATGCTACATTGACAGAAAAGGCAAGCCTGCAGTTAGCTTTGCCCTTTACCCTGTTAACTTCTTCTTCGTGATTCCATTGGTGTGTATTGGGTCTCCGGGTCGAAGCAGGGAAAGTTGCAAGTGTGGTTTTCTGGCCAGAGACACCAGGGGGTAAAACCCCCAATCATCCCATTAACACTTGTATTACCCCCAGAGGGACAGCTAAAAGGATTTATGTTTTAAGGTAAATAAGTTACGTAGTTCTGCTTTACTTGTTATGGAAAATTCAAGAAAATAAAGCTTTCTTTTTGCTTCTCTTGTTTCTTTTTTAAGTTTAAAGTAGAGAAACTGTTTTAGAGGATTTAAATGTTATTTGTTTTTTGACCATAAGGCATTAGACAGTGCAGTGTGAATTGGGTTCAGAGCAGAAAGGCAAAACTAGCAAATTATGGGAGCTGGGAGGTGAAGTCACACTGCTGATATCGACACAGTTCCCAGCATTGTAATGTAAGAAGCCTTAACCACAAGCCCACTATTCCAAAACAGTGGCCCTGACAAATACTTGCCAAAAAGCATGCATTTCAAGCAGATACAGAATATTAACAACATTATTTAAATTACTCTGGACC
Organism: Gobius niger; assembly: GCF_951799975.1. Classification (NCBI taxonomy): domain Eukaryota; kingdom Metazoa; phylum Chordata; class Actinopteri; order Gobiiformes; family Gobiidae; genus Gobius; species Gobius niger. Next base: position 20,126,606 of record NC_136852.1, read on the forward strand.
ATTTTCACCTACCTCTCTTCCACTGTCTCGTCTTCATCTAGGTCACCCTCATCGATCTCCTCATCCTCAATTTCTTCGTCTGTGTCCTCCTCCTGAGTGGGCTGGGTCGGAGGGGCAGCCTCTTCAGACCGGGAGGCGGGGCAGCAGACATATTCAGTGCCGTGGAACTTGTTAATGCCACAGGGCAGGAATATGCCATAACTGTGGAGCACCATGGAGCCCTTGGCACAGGCCTGTAAATGATAATAAATATGTTCTATGCTTTAGTAATTATTACCACTAATTATTCATATCAAACAGTCATGGTGGTTTAGATTAGATTTTAAGTTAGATTTTGAATGGTATGCAAAAGTCCCTGCAGGGAAGCCTACACATAATTCTCCTTAAAGTGAATGCCTTTAAAATGAACTTCATGTGTATTTGTTTAATTACAACAACGTATTTAGCCTATAATATCTATCATTTGTGAATTGCCATGTGAAATTATGTGAATTAATGAGGAAAAAGATGAAACACTCTGATAAATAATTGAATTCATAATATTGGGCGGGCCAGGAAGATCTTTGGATCTACAAAGGGGGCCCACGATGTGCTGGACTTTGGTAAAGACGGAAATACATGATTTAATGTCAAGAAATCCACATCTGTCTCTGAAGTGCCCAGAGTGGTCAATGTTAACAGTAAAACCCAAAAGGTCAAATTCAAGGACTTGTGTGAGTATGTGTGCCCTCTTGGGATTAACTGCATTGCCTTGACGGTAATATGATTAGGGTCTGAACTGAAGTAAGTTGTGTTGTCTTACATGAGTCAAAACAGGCGTGTACAAACAACATAATCGGGAAAAAAAAAAACTTCAGTGTCATGTCTATTATTCTACACAATGACAAAGTAACACATCAACAAAACCAATGTTCAAATCTTGGCAAAAAAAAACATTTCTGTTTCCCTGTGCATTTGACAACAAAAGCATTTTATCTGCAATGTTATCTATGCTTTTAAATTTATTTGATTTCAAGCTTTGCTGATTTGTCTAAATGTAATTTTATACTGCCTGACCAAACATAAAGTCACCACCTGGATTTAACTAACTGTTAAGATCTAGAGTTGCTGAAGTTGGTCAGGTCTAGGTTCAGCAACACTTTGTGCCCAAAGAATGAAATCAGCCGACGACCTGAACATCCTGAATGTCCAGGCTGTTCCATCAAGGGATTTCTTCTTCCCTGATGGCACGGGCATATTCCAAGATGACAATGCCAGGATTCATCGGGCTCACATTGTGAAAGAGTGGTTCAGGGAGCATGAGAGAATCTTTGGGATGTGCTTTAGAAGGCTTTTTTGAAACAATGTCACAGCAACTGCATGCTTTAATCAAAGCCAAAGACGACCAAAAGAATTAATAGAGCATGGGACCTTTTTTTTGTTCAGGCAGCGCATGTACTCTGTAACGGAATTACTTTATGTCAGAATTGTGCTCTACAAATAAACGCTGTATTATGAATTTAGTAGACAAAAAAAAAAAAAAAAATTGTATGATATGCCCAGTTCATCACATTGTTTTTAAACAAGGAATTAGAAGTCCACCACTAAATACAGCAGAGTTACCTGGGGAATAAATGTCTTCTTACCTCCTCCTTGGGGCTGGGCAATTAATCGAGATTTTAATCTAATTGAGATTTTAATAAAGGTTGGTCACGATAATCGCATGGTGCGTTTTAATCAAGGCGAAAAAAAAAATATGGCTAGGCGTTTTTTCGTGTAAAGTCAGCTACAAAGTTGCGCTAAACTCGTCTATGGGCAAAATGAAAACTTTCTTCAGACATAACAATTTGTTGCATCTCTTTTGCGGGTGCTTGTGTTTTGTTGTGAGAGGATGTTGTACTGTGACGCTAGAAGTGTAGTTTGTTTTTCCTGCTGAGTTAGGTGGAGTTTTCAGGTTGGCCGCAGCATTTACATGCTCGTCCAGGAAAGACCACATTGATTGTTTTTTTCTTTTAAACAAAACAATCAAATCGAAAATCGAGATCGATCAATATGGGGAAAATCATTGTGATTTTTTTTTTTTCCATAATCGCCCAGCCCTCATTTGAAAGCTAAGTCATTAAGACCTACAAAACTCATCAAAGCTTCCTTGTTTTGTTTTAATCAATTTTGTTGCCCTTTTGTCATGTTTCCGTAGGGATTTGTTTTGTGGCTTTATTAAAGAAAATGTGATGAAAACGTGACAACAAAAACAAGGACTTGGATTGAAGATTTGGGTAAAGCCGAACTGGAGAAACTGTGCTCGGTTAAAGTGGGGGGTAAAGAGGTTGACTAGCTTCCTTCTTGCTTACCTCCTTGGCTACGCCGTGCCACTGCTGTTGACTCACACACATGTCCATATGCTCTTTGTGGAAGAATCTGCATTTCTCGGGAACCAGAAGTACGTCGCTTTCGAATTCACCCACTGAACACACAAACAGGAAATCAGTAAAACCACAATCACAGCAAAACTCATCTTTAACTGGTCAAGTAAGTCAAAAGGCACACACACAATATTAGATTTTTGTGTGTGGAATTTTTCATTTCTAATCTAACATGGGTAAAACACTAAAGTTAAGAGTTGCCTGTGTTTCTGACACATTTCCAATCAAAACATTTCTTGTCAAAATAGAAGTTGGGAAGATTAGACTTCACACTGTTGACAGCCTAATAGCATTGCCTTTTAAACGGGCTGAATGATGATGTATAGGTCTAATATCTAGGCTGACTTGCAATGTAACAAGCTCACACACAAGAGCGAAATGTGAGGCAATTCTATTCATATTTAAAATCCATTATACATTCAGCTGTGCAATAATATTGTATAGAATTCTTCTTTTTAAATTGAGGTTCAGTCTGCAACTTCAACCATCGCTGCTCACTGCCTAACACGGAGCTTATCTATGTTCATTCTTGCGACTCAAATGGAAAAGACACTATATTAACAATAGTGCTTGGGGAAATTGTCACACTTTTTTAATAGATTAATACTTTTTTTGCGCTGGTGGCAATGCTGGTGGCGATGTACTCAAAACAAATATGCTCACTCCAAAACAAAGACTAGGACACTGAAGTGTCAAACGAATAGACTGCAATCACTCTAATAGGGGTCTCCGTCTGACAAAGAGGGCTGGGATGTGTCCTGTAACTGCTCATTGACAGCTTTGACACACACACACACACAACCCTGGGTCAGGAGTCGTTTCGCTGTAAGCGAGGGCCGGGCCGCCAGAGTGAGAAAAGCGGTGTTTTGGAAAATGAGAGGGTTGGATGGGAAGAGAACAGAACTGGAAATAGCCGAGGCCTTTGCAGCTGCTGCTCATCTCCGCCCAGGAGGTAGAGTAACACCCTTTTAACGGCACACCGCTATTTGATTTCCCCCCCGGCCACAACACCCAGTATAAGAACATTTAGACAAACTATTAGGTGTTGTATTGGAAATATTGAACACTTGACCTTTTGGGGAAAATTGAGAAAAGACACTGTGGTGTTGTTGAATTTTCTGTAATAATGGCATACAATTCAGCAACACACATACAGCAGCATACTGGCTCATTATACTGTAATGCAGGGGTCACCCTTTGGGGCATGTCCAGTAGCCCTTGGGACTTTTTTAGTGTAAAACTAATAGCTTAAACTATCTAATTCTTAAAATTACAGTTATTTCGGTTCTTATGACTCGGTATGAGTTTAAAATAAAGCTATTTTAATATAATATGGGGTCAATATCCTATAAGTGAACAGTGTACGTTTAAGTCTTTAGGATTTGTTTTTAACTGGTAGCCCTCGAACAACTTAATGCTCTTAAAGTAGCCCTCAGCTGAAATAAGGTTGGTGACCCCTGCTGTAATGGAACAATGGTCTCTGATCTGTCCATTACAAAAACAACATTTTGTGACATCATTAACTGTAGTAAAAAGAAATCAAAGCAAACCAAATTAATTATAAATCACCGACTGACTTTGCAGAATGTTCTCTAACACTAATGTGTGACTAGTCATGTCCTCAGCAAAAACCCATTCACAAGCCAATTCAATCTATATTCATACAGTTTCCGGTGGTTTCGCTCATAACCTTATAATTCTTCCATTTCAACAGTTTTATTTGAGATCGCAATTACAGTTTATAAAAAAAGTCTACAAACAGATAAATCACTGGCTGACTCTGCAGAATGTTCTGTAACGCTGATGTACTGCTTCCTTGCCTTTGGTGTCCGCCTCCATAAATCCTTGGGAAATGAAACAAACTGTATACGACATTTCGCTACTCCCGGTTCTACTGCTACTATTTCCACTAAAACTGCTAGCCATGCGTTGAAAAGTAGAAACATGATGACAAATGACAGATAAAAAAATAAGCGTAATGGATATCGGCAGCAAAGCAAAACGTATTGTAAACAGACCGTGCCCTATGGCTTTTTTTTGGTCTCCCGTACCCCTTGACTCGTTCATTCATGCTCCGAGTATCCCCTTCGTCGAGGATCTTATCAATATTGTTGTAAAGTGACCAACTAAACTAAGATTATTCAGTGTTTAACCTCTTAACCCCCACCTGAACCCAGCACATTTTCTCCAGTTTGGTTTTACCCAAATCGAAAAGCTTCTTGAAAAAAGCGGCAAAATAGTGACAAAAACGAGGATGAAAACGGCAAAACGAGAATTATGGCAAAAAGTGACACGAAAAGCTACAAAAAAAAAATAAAAAAAAATGATAAAAGCGTGATGAAAAAGCATTAAAAAAAAGGAACAAAAAAAGCTATGAAAAAGCAACAAGAGAATGACAAAAACAGGAAAAAAAGAGACGAAAATATGACTGAAAGTGATAAAAAAGCAAGCATGCTGGAAAAACAACAATAATACAATTTAAAAAATGACAAAACATAACAAAAAAATGCAGAAAATGTGACGAACACGCAAAAAAAAGTGACAAAAAAGCGATGATCAGTTTTGTAGGTCTTAGCTTTCAAATTAGGCTGGCCTAGGCTGTAAGCTAAATCACTCCCAAAATCAAACCCTTTACTGAAAAACATAATTAAAACTAACTTTCCTTTGAAATTAATATTGAAATTCTTCTTCTGAAATGATTCCAAGAACCCCCTGCTGAGTGCTCCAGTACCCAGGTCCCCGCACCCCTGGTTGGGTAGCAATGTTCTACGCTATTGCTAATCTTGAAATTCCTCCATAGACTTTCAGTCGAAGATGCAGCCTGCAGGAAAAAGGCCTCATCATTTCTCATCGGCTCTACCCTGTACCAGCTGCAAACAAATTCATTCACGGACTCCTCCCTTCATCTGCTCAAACACATCCACGCCGTGTTTTGGTTTGTACAGTGGAGTAGGTTTCATGCTGCAGTGGGTGATGGATGGCACTGTTCAAACAGCAGCTGTGGGCCTTGCACGCGCTGTACTCGTTTCTGTAGCAGAGCCCAGTTCGTCTCTTCACTGTGACCTCCTCTTTGTCCGCTTAAGTCACTTTTCTTTTTTTGAGTCACGTGAAGAAGAAGAAGAAGAAGAAAAAAAACCTGCGTCTTATAAGATAAGATAAAATAAGATTATGCTAATAATGTTGAAATCACAAAGCGACTGACTATCCATCCATCCTGCCATTCTCACTTACAGTCAGAGAGAGGCAACACGAATTACTACGGGTGCTGGACAAAATGCAGCGACATCTCAAAGCATAAGAATGACGCCCCAAAATGCTAATGAATGATTAGCAACTAGCTTACAGGCCTAACATACAGCAATATAAAAAGTCTTCTAGTGACTGAAAGATGCCATGTAAATGTTTCAAACTTTCAGTGTGTATGGAGGTGCTGCTGGTCACTGACGTAATTTGGTTTAATCATGTAATTTAAAACCTTTAGAGATATTGATCAGTTTCTACCGACTTTTAGTCTATGGAAATCTGTCTGTTATCCTCCAGTATGGCGCTGACTGCCCTGCGTTACCATGGAGATCAGCAGCGTTACTTTTAATAAACCGATGGAGAAATTCACTGATGTAGAGACAATTAAGTTTTATATTTGAGTTGATAAAAGTATAAAAAATATTTATTTAAGTATTACCGCAGAGCCTCGTGGCAAAGAGACAGACATCAGTGTGAGACGTTGGCCTTCGTTTCTTGCTACAAACCAGCGGACCTACACTTTTGTCTAAATCAACAGCTGAAACATTTATCCATTTCCCCTCCTGCTGCAGTACGCCTGAGTAAGTAGGAGAGGTATGACTACCCACTAAACCAATGATACCTAGAGCGCTGGGAGGAGGAGAATTTAATTAAGTGCCACTTTAAGATCTGCCTGTCGACCGTATGCTTATTATCTCTCAAGGGTTTCGAACAGGAGCTCCATGTATGAACGCAGTGTAATCACCATTACTTCTAAACAAACCAAACATTAAGCAAATTCATCAAGACAGAATTACGCTTGTTTTTTTATATTGCAAAGGTTTCGTATTTTATAACCAAGCTTTATACAAAAGCAAAACCATAGTGACGCCAACAGATACTGTATATGCTACCCAGCAATCTACATTCTACACAATCAGCTGCAGTAAATTTTTCAAATACTTTCGCCTGGACTGGGTTGATTGAGCAGAGGACTAGCACAAACCTATCCTTGGGGGATTGGATATAATTTGTCTCCCCCCTACAGTGAACTGCAGCAGAGCTTTGTTAATGCAAATGGAACCTCACCAGCCCATAACAAAAACTTCAAAAATTTCAATTAGTGAAACTGCTCTAGTGTAAACAAGAAGGAGGTGAAGTTATTCACTCAGAATGAAGTTTAAATAGGCCACTAGAGCTTGCGTGTCACAGGTCTTACACCTGACTAGAAGAGCAAGAAGAAGCTTCTGAAGACAGCGAAACGTCCTTTACCTTCCCAGTGCAGTCAACAATATCTAACTACAATCTTCCACAGAGGCCTGTTATCCTTTTTTTGTGGGGGGAAACAACATTTTTTCACATAAGAAATGAAGCTTAAGTTAGGGATAATACATCCTCGTCAACGTATTCAGTGAGGAGTAAAATCTGAGAAAAAGAACCACCCTTTTGGAGCCACAAAACGCATTGCCAAATTGCTCCTATCGTCCTTCCTGAAGGTAAGGTGTGGGCACTAATTCCTTCAAATGTGTTTTTCTATCCGTTGATTCTCTGCTAATACCCACTTGAATCTATTGTCCTGGGGTTTAATGTTGTATTTACCCATAATTCAATCTGAGACAGGCTCCTCTTCACACATGCCACACCCAGCTGTACATTTACCACACACTGCGCTCATCATCCGAGCCACAATGGTAATAAAAAAATCTGCAAAATAATCCTCTGCTGTTTGACAAAGGCATCATGCTGCAGGGATTAGGCGGCCACAGAACAAAAATCACATTCATTTGCCCTGCCTTTGTGTGGACAGGGGGAGATCAGGCTGCTGATGTGGAGCCATTGCACAAAAAGACACCAATAAAAACTGACCTTTACAATACATAGAGCCAGTTTATGTGGCTCCGTAGTGAACAGTAGTATTAAAGTATTTTTTTTTTCCAGCTGCAATTGAATGACATATAGTGGCGAGAAAAAGTAAGTACACCGTTTGGAATTTATCATATTTCTGCCTAAATTGGTCACTAAATGTGGTCTGATCTTCATCAAAATCACATGATGATTAATGAATGATTAAACAGTGTCTGCTTAAACTAATACCACCCAAACATTTACATTTGATCATATTTTTAGTGGCCATAACATGTAATTACATTACATATAACATAAAATAGCATTCACCGGAGAGGGTGGAAAAAGTAAGTACCCCGCCTGAATCTCGCTAGTGTTGTAAAGAGGAGTGGTCCAAGATTCATCCTGATCATTGTGAGCGTCTAATCTGCAGCTACAGAAAAGCAGTTATTGCTGCAAAAGAAGGATCAGCAGCTATTTGATACAGGGGTTCACTTACTTATCCCATGCATGTTGTGAATGTCTCAGGTTTATCTGAAAAATAACTGGGCCTGGACATCGTGCTATCATCAATAGAAACTAAATTCACAAGTTTATCAAGATATTTTTTAGAAAAACCTGAGACTTTCACAACATGCCTGGAATAAGTAAGTGAACCCTTGTATTCAATACTTGGCTGATCCTTCTTTTGCAGCAATAACTGCTTTTCTGTAGTTGCAGTTTAGACGCTCACAACGATCAGGATGAATCTTGGACCATTCCACTTTACAAAACCGCTGTAGTTCAATGAGATTCAGACGGTGTGCTTACTTTTTCCACTCTCTCCTGTGAATGCAGACACTGTTTAATCATTCTTGGGATTTTGATGAAGATCAGACCAATTTAGGCAGAAATGTAAGAAATTCCAAACGGTGTACTTACCTTTTCTCACCACTGTATTGTGGCGAATCCCCATTGGCTTGTGGAAGATGTCAAATTAAATTCAAGCCGTTTCAAGATTCCAATTGAGAAACAGTAGAGAAGTTATTTGCTTTGGTGACTCAGAGAGAAAAAAACTAAACATTTCATAATACAAGTCAAACTTTATGAGATATGTAGAGCAATTAAAAATCAGCTTATTCTAATTTATTGTTGTCATCCAAAAACTGCGTACCATGTAAGAATTGCCGTAATATAAACAGAATTTATTGTTTCACCGCTCCGGGGGCGACAGGACATTACAAACATTGAGCTAGCGAGCCGTGCTAAAAGGCTTGTTGTGGCTTGTAGTGTACGATTGGACCCCCGCAACCCCAATTAACACGCTCCATTACATGATCATCAGAAACCCTCTCAAAAGGCCCTTCTAAGTACCCAGTAGCCACGCTGTGCCACCTGTATTGACAACAGCTGAGCATTGTCATCATACGCATAAGGCAAAATCTACAGATCTGCAACAGTGACGACTACACGTGCACCAACAGGAAACAAGGATGCGTAATTACTCCCGGTTGCACTAATGGGGTTGTTTTAATTAAATGGCTGTGCTGCTGATTCGTAAAAATGATAGTGCTGGAAAAACAAATGTACTGAGACAGGCAGCTTCAGGGCCAATACATTAGTGAGGACGCTGATTTGGCACATCTCAAGTCTATTTGGACGAGAGGCCAGCTTTGTTGGTGTGGGCCCAGATTCAGATTAGATTAGATTCAGGACATTTTAAAGTGGGATGTTAGACCGTTTTCAAGCTTTTGCTGATAATTTCAAACACATTTTGATTACGCTCTTCTTGCTACATTGATCTTAAACGGCTTAATCGAAGCTTTACTTGATTTCGCTTCAGTCTATACGTTGCAATTTGCCTCGAGAGCACACACGCCACGTTGTAATTCACTGTCAAATACTGGTGCTTGTATCAGAAGGTGCTGCAGCTCCGGTAAACTGGTCACTGGTCACCAAAATGTTGACTTCACTCATTAGACACACAGACATTTTTACCCTAAAGTAAAATATCCTCACATTTGAATACACACAACTTTCTATTCACAACACATTGGACATCTGGGGATTATTCTTTTTTTTTCTTTTTCTTTACATAAGAATTATTAAATGTGTAATTAGTTACAATATACAGTTAAATATGATGGAGAGCAGTAATGTTACAGCTGAAAACTAAAAACATTTTTTTTTTTTTTTTTGTATCATCCTTTTCCATTTTCCAGACGCAAAAGTGAGGGAGAAGCCTTTTCCTTCCCGATGTACTACCCACAGTACGTGGACAAGCACTATTTTAGAAATCTGTTTCCTCAGAGCCAGAATTGGGTTGTGTATCTGTAAACCAGTGTGCATAGAAGTGTGAGCCTAAGATTGACATTTAATAAAGTGGGATATAGCCCTGTGGCCACTACTGATTACTACAATGATGCAGGACTCAAAGCTAAGAGTGTGCGTGTGACAGCGATCCACCTCCCTCTCTCTGACCCTGTGTGTCTGTGCAGTTTATAGCCACTGTCTGAGGGGGAAAATAAGATTGTGCTTTATTGCTCAACAAGCCTCTCCTGCAATAATAGCTTGCCCCAGAGCCATCACTTAGCTTTCATCCTTCTCTGGCCTTCTCAATGTGCAGCTCAAGGCCAGGATTAGCCAACCGAAGCGCACTACCCTTTTCCTACACTTCCTCCTTTCTGATGGCCGAAATGCATCAAAACCTAATGTTGAACACACTGTCCTTGAACCCGCAGTGATTTGGTATGGGAGCTTACCTAAACATTTGTATGGCACCACGATATGGGCATGCCCCTTGCACACCTTCTTCTCCATCTTGCACCAGTTCTCGATGCGGACTGGCTTGTTGGCCTCCAACACATTTGTGATTTGGAGCTCAGGATACACCTGTTGGAGGAAGGAAGCCGAAACTGTTATGAGTGATGCAAAAGGAGACGCGCAGAAAACTGAGAGTGGAGCTTGAATGGGATCATTTTAATCCAGACTGTATACTCTCTAGATGCCATCTGCTCAACCATGAAAGAGAGTGCAATTTACGCCCCGCCTGAATGCCATCAAAATGCCATCAATAAATGCATTATAAGCAGTCAGGGGAAAGCTGCATGAAAATATAAGGCTTTGGCTCTCTCTCTTAGACAGCTAGTGTAATAAACATGGCACTAATGCAGGGAGTCCAATGGCTAAGAAGAAGATACAGTGCAAAGAAGGAGCGAAAGCCGTTTAACACCCAAGCATCGGCTGTGTATTTGGCTATGATGAGAAAAGAAAAATGCATGTCATCCACAACACGATTTCATTCCTGGTGTGTCTCAATCGTAGTCTTAATCGTTGTCTTTCCAATATGAGCAATGCATGTGCCAAACCACTTTGCAGATGAGAAACTTTCCCCAAGAGGTGGCACCCTGATTTGTAGGGATGCACCAATCTGATTCTGGTATCGGATACCAGAGCCAATACTGAAAAAAAATACAATATCGGGTATCGGCTACAAATATCCGATACTAAAGTGATACCAGTTTTGGCTCTCACCGCTTTAAAAACACAATTTTAACCCACTAAATCTCATTTTAAAACTAAGAAGCTGGAGAATTCAATCGTTGAGTTAGTTCTAAGTATTTAGTTCAAACGTATTTTTGATCGCCGCGCAAAATGGCGCCGATAGCAACAGTATGCTAAAGCTAGCAGGAGCATGCTAATCCTAACGTCAGCTGATCAATGCTGGATCAGAAACTATGATAGAAATTCCTTAAGTAGCCCAATAAAATAAAATCGGCCACTGTCGGAGTGTTTGTGTTTATGAAGCGCTGTTAAAGAATAACTGCAGATATTTGTGATGCACAAGTTGTAATGATCAGATCACTTAATGTGAGTTATTTATATGAATATAAAATAGCCTGTCCAAAGGGTAGTGCAGAAAAGTTATGCTTTTCCATTATTTATTATTAGATATAATTAATAAGTTTAATAATAACTTTTTCACTCAGAGCAAACCACTTTTAAAGGAACTAGACAGAGTTTAAAAATGTTAAAAGTAAGTATTTTCCACGGCCTACATGTTCCAGCAATGCCCTAATGTGTAGAGTGAGCTCAGACCTATTCACCACAACTGCCTCTAAAGTCCTGCACTGTTAATTTGGGTCCGAAGGGACGCCATGCACGAGCTTAAAATAGAAGCTGCAGTTACGCGTAAAACCTGAGGTGGCAGTAGTGAGTATAAAAATGACCAACTTGCATCTAGTCCCTTTAAGAATGTCTCATGGTGTCGGTTGATACTGGATATCGGCAGATACTCAAACCCCGAATATCGGCATCGTTGTCGGAAGCAAAAAAGCTGAATCGGTGCATCTCTACTGATTAGCCATCACATCGTTCCACATTCATGCCATATTAATTTGTTATCAAATTTAAGAACTACATTTTCAGTTTCAGATTGTTGCCACTCACCTCCTGACAGTACTGCAGCAGTTCCTCTTTGGTTCCTACACAGCTCTTGGTCCCAGACGGGTCGGGCTCCCAGCGGCCGGTCTGAATGTTGACGTGCATGTTGAGCTTTCCACAGAACGAGGCCACCTGAGGATCAGCTACGGCAAAACCAGTGCCAGCATTGGCTGCTAGTACCTGTTGGAAGAGAGAGCACATGTGTAAAAAAAATATATAATAACAACATACCATACAGTTGTTGTCATTCCAGTAAGCTCAGTCTATGAAATAAGTGAAATAAATTGCAAAAATGTTGATCTTAAATGTCATTCTAGTAAAAACTACAAAGCAGCACCAAGTTTAGTTTTCTCTTTTACGTGATTTATTTCAAGGTCACATTTTTGGTTAAAAGCTTTTATCAACTTATTACCAATATTGCTGTTGGAATGAAAGTTTATAATTAGACAAGGATATAGCAGTAGGCAATAGAATTTAAAATGGATTACATCATTGGACAAACTCTACACTTCACTTCTAAAGAAGCACAAGAAAGTAGTTTATTGCAACTTGGGAATGTAGACAGTAAAACAAGCCTGGTGAAGATGAGGCATGTGTTTGAGCACGGCTGCCCTTTAAGACCGTGAATAGGGCTGCAGCATATAAGACAGAAATGTCTGTCTTTAATATTGTGATGATGATATCAGAGTTGTTCGTTCGTCTCATCTTCTTCAATAAAGGCTTCAGAGCACAAAAATAAACAACTCCAGCCGAAAACAACACACCTTGGTTTCATCACCTCAGACGTGTAGAAATTTCAATACAAGGATTAAAACGTTGCTCACAGCAACATCTATTATTATTTCAATTATTATTAGTGGTCTTATCTACATAAATAGCAGTGATAAGTACAGATTTATTAAAAGGGAGTGTGTCATAGTCATGCAGCCTCAGAGAAATGAGCCAGACACATTATTACACAAGCCAGTAATATACCGTACATATTCCTTGGAAGCATGATTAACAGTGATTAATGACAACAATCTGTTATGTGCTATGCTTGGCTACAGAACAGAAACAATACAAACAGTTATAAGTTTACTATTCACCAATGCAACAGTTTGAAAAGCATGCTTTTGTCACTCATACTGACTGATCTTGATTTTTTTATTTATTTTTTTCTAACGTAAATAAAGCTTTTACCAGTAACTATGTACAGTACATTGTAGATTCTCACTGAAGGCATTAATTTATGAATGAACACATATGTTTGTTTGTTTGTTTGTTTGTTATGTTTTTATCAAAGATGTTGAAATAGATTCTCCAAAATAGCTTTGCTTTGATTACCACTTTGCACACTTTTCCCCTTTAGCTACACAATGTCGTCAAATGGTTTTCACTTCACAGGACTGCAAAAACCAATTCAGGGGACGACATCATTTCCTCCTATTTTGTTTCCTACATAATGTTCTTTCATAGTTTAATGTCTTCACACAATGTAAATAGTGTTGAAAATAAGGAAACGCCAGTGTTACCAAACTTTTGACCAGTACTGTATATTACACTACTTTAAAAATGTGTGTCTCAAGCACGTTGCAATTGGCTGGTTCAGTTATGCTACAGCAAGGCTAACAGAGCAACCACCAGCCCGTTTTGTGTTCACGGCCCTGCCCAAACACACACCAGGGAGCCTCTGGACGGGAAGGGGACCGGAACTGATATCTCCTTGATTGTCATAATGTCATCAGGCTGAATAAACAAGCGATGGCCTGAGAGAGAGATACAGTAGCGGCACCAAACAGATGCAGCGTTTTCCTGCTCCAACGCCCGAGGCTCAGTCAGTGATGGGAGCGTGGAGATACCAGACGAAAACAGCTGAGGAGGCAACGCCGGCCACGCTGTGTTTGACAAAGCTCGCCATCTAAACGTGAACTGCTCGCGGGCTGATAATAGGAGCAGAACACAGAAGAGCCAAGACAAAACAAGTGCTGTGTAATCAGACGTTGGCTGCAGAGCGCGGCGAGGCACAAAGGCAGCATGGCACAGACAGACCAAACACACTCAGCTTCATGAAATATTCACAATAAAAGGCACGCAACCACACAATTATGTTTGGCTAAGGAGGCGAAATGATTGGGTCGTCCTGGATTATGGGTCGAGTAATAACCTCAGTCTAATGGCCACGTTCTGATCCACACCTAGGCGCCGACACCACACGCCTGTTTGCTCCCCTCACACTCATTCCTGCTCACTCCTCTGGAAGCCTGACTCAAATGTAGCAAGAGAGGAATCAGTACAGACTGTGTCCTGGGCACAGGGTGTTACTGTGAGGGACATGAACATCAATCTTGAGTGAGAAAAATCACAATCTCACAGATCCCAAATTATAAACGAAAATGCTGGAGAAGAACAAACACTATGAAATATGTACTGTATGTTCAGTCAGATTCAGAATAATAGGCTCAAATCTTTTCTTGACCATCTACAAAGACCTTTAGTTTAGTAGTTCACGTGGTGTCTACTGTATCAAGGGGAAATTATTTTGGTGATGTACATTTTTTGCGATGTAAAAAAAAAAATACAATGCATAAATATCCAAGCACATTACAATAACTTGTCCCAGGAATTAATAAGCTGAACCAAACCCCATGCGAGCTTTAATGCAAAACCATGCACGCCAAGTCTAGGATAAACTAACTAATTATATATAATAAAATGTAATAAATATCTTTGTGGGCACTTGTGTTTCTTTGGACAACCTTGACTATTCATTGGTTTCTAATGGCAACTCCCACAGAACAATAACAAAAATTTAAAGTCAACCACAAGCTCTCACAAGCAAAGGTCTCTATCCCAGACATACAGTATAAAGAGACTTGAATTCAAAAGCACAAAATGTGATGCACGTTAGAAGAGAAAGAACTACATGTGTCACCTAAAACTGAGACGTGTTGGGACATGGAGGAATGAACTTGACAAAATAATTAAAACTTACATAAGTTAAAGGATATAATTTAATTTAATTTGTAGCCCAAAGCACACTTGGGGATAGCAAAAGGTCACAAAACATTCTAAATAGAAAAGTTAGGACATCCTATAATGTATATTTTTTAGGCAAGAAGTATAAAAGTAGAAGTAACAGTGTAAATCCAAGGCGGTGGGATGGGGGTAAAGGTATAAACGCCCTAATATGTTCAAACACATTGTGTTCTTTAATTGTGTGAAGAAACAATTGTAAGTCTGTGACAATATACAACAGGGCTAAGTCACACAGGTGCGCCTAGACTGAAGTAAAAAGGTACAAACCAGACGTTAGTACAGATTAATAAAATTAACAATACTAGTGACATTAGAAACTGTCACTGTACATCGCACTATAACCAGTTATTTTAGTTAATTGTGCAACCCAAAGTCGAGCCTATGAGAGCAGTAGCATCTGAATTTTCCACTGCATAGGCCGACATTGAGCTGTTTTCTGCATCCTGTCATGAGGTATTTGTACTAAACTCCTTGAAGCACTGGTGGCCAAGCATTACTGACAGGAGCAGAATTGCAACCCTCCACACCTAATGAGCGTGAATATTGAGCGGCTATCCGTCATAAGTGACTCACCAGGAGCAGTCATATCATGTGCAGGCGTGAACTCAGGCTTATATCAAGTCAAAGACAAAGAGGGAGCGAGGGAGTGGAGCGGAAATGGGCCGCGGAGCAAGCTCGGAGGAAGACGACAGGAGCAGGGAGCATGTGTTGAATAGTTTACATATCTCTGCTTGACTTATTACTCTCAAATGAACGGAGACAGTAACGTAATAAAGAAACGAGAGGTGGCGTGGAGGCATGAGAGACGCTTTTCAAAAAAATAAAAAAAAACATCATTGAGCTCGTTTGCAGCCTATCCACCAGACTGCGGTGGCTGTCTCCGTCTGCCTCTGGCAAACAAACAACATTTTATTGGTCCAAGAAGAGTCTCGCATAAAACGAGCTTCGGCATGACTGGAAAACGCATTACACTTCTTAGTCCAGGAGACAGATTTTGTGAGTTTAGCGCACCATATTTTTAGAACGTTTTGCATTTAATGTTGCTATTTTGATCAATCCCTTCTAACTTATATGCAGTTAAAGGTGCATTATGCAACTTTGTTGTGTGTATTTGACCTTGTAGTGACCAAGTGGCTGTATGACTGGTTAGTGTAGTGCCTATACTTTCGATCACAGTGGTCTCGACAACAATCCAGGATCTTTTGTTTTGTAGGTTTTCTGGTCAGTAATGAAATCCTTCCAAACAATTTATCCTGGAGCGTCCTAAAGATCGCTGTGATGGAAAGTAAAGGCACCATACTAACCAGTCATACTGCCACTTGGTCACGACAAGGTATAACACACACAAATATCAACTTTTTGTTTCACTTAAAAAGTTGCATAGTGGAAATCGATCAGTATTAATTTCACTCAATATACACAATAACATAGCGTCTCACCACATTCTTACTGCTACTAGTAGATCTAATTTGACATATAAAAACCCTGAGGACACTGACAAATATAGACAAAGCACAAAGACCTTCATCTGTTTAGAAGATGCTGCAACTGGAAAATCCTGTCGCTCGTCCAGCCTGTGTGGTCTGAGCGCAGTCTTGTGTGAAAGGCTTAAGACATAGACAATAGCAAAGTGAAAAAGAGCCATAATCTTAAAACCACGGGCTGACATTTTTGACACATAATTACGGGTAAATGGTTAGTGTAGCACCACATGCAGTCTGCCGGAGTGGCGGCTGGTCTATAAAGCGCACAGACCCGGAGCATGGGTCTAAATGTGGCCCCAGTTTTTAAGGCCGACCTGGGTTTATAAAAACAGCTCAGGCAGACGAGGACCTCCAGGTTCTCAGAGTGCTTACTGTCCATGTGACTGTGCGCAGAAACGCCAGGCATCAGTAATCCAGCTAATCCCTCCCAGCGGTGATTTAACGCTAAACAAGTCGAGCTCTGAGGAGAAAGCCACACACGGAGTAATGGCACGAGGCATGATATGAAGAAAATAAAAAATGCATGATTGATTTGAAGATTTATTGATGAAAGACATCTGCCTTTGCTACTCCTTTACAACCACACTGTTATGTACTTATTGCGCTTACACTTTGTTACTGCCACTATTTTTGTGCCAATTATTTCCTGAGACAGCTGCTACGAACACAGCCGCTAAAGTAAAGACTTGCTCAAGAAAATCTGTAATGCTTAAAGTAAAAAAAATTATATTGTAGGGACATTAGTGTTGGTCAAATGTTCACCACACTTGTTTACTTGTTTTTCTAATTAGTAACATGATTTTGGGAATATTTTGAGACAAGTTATATCACCACACACAGTAAATGTTTTTATGTAAGGAAAAAAAAAATGTGAGAAAACCGTGTAAGCAGTCAATAACAGTTGTCAGTCAGCACCCACAAGGAACAAATTGCATTTTCTAAACCGAGCACACGCAGATTAAAAATATGACAGCAGCAGAATCTAGATACTGCTGAAATGTACTATTTTGTATCCATCAAAAATACTAACAATGTGCGCTTATCCAAATGTTCAGAGGCTCTGCTCTGGACAATTAATATGGTTTTGATGTCAATTGAGTGTTGAAACATTTTCACATTCAGACGTTAACTAAAGGGCATCACTGACTGCAATGCAAATGAGCCTCTCCATCTTTATGAACTGGCCTTTTGTATTCAAGTGTCTCGACGGCCGAGGCAACTGGAAATTTATGCTCGATGACTCAGTCCATCAAACATGTCCTCTCCTCTTATGTAAAAAAGGCAAAGTGTACAGTATGGAAATATTCTTGTGCCTATGAGTTGTAAATGTGTGAAGGAGGAAACTATTCCAGCATCATAGATTTACTACAGCCTTTTATTCAATGAAGTGCTCTCTACCTGTAATAAACAAGACTATTTAAAGAGCATCACTGTCACTATAACAGCAAGTCATGAATAGTAATAGAAAGTATAGAGCCCCCCAAATATTGTTCCTGTTTCATGTATATTGAAAGATACATTTATAGTTTAGTTTATTTCTATTGCACCTAAAGGTGCCCATGGGCTTATAAGACACAAAAATGTAGGCAGACATCCGAAAAACATTAAACAAAGAGTATCCTCTTCCGTGTCAGCCAAGCGCTTAACAAAAACTTACACAAATGAAATGGCTTATACTTGAACAAAAACTTAAGCCTTTCCTCATCGGATATTTCAAACAAACGTACAGCAACATCAGACCGATTACAAAATAATTGCCTTCTCAGATCATTATACAAAGGACAATAATACACAAAATACAATTCATTTTCAATATCATTTAACTGACACAAACAACATGTCCGCTCCTCCTCTGGGACTGACTGAAATCGTCCCGTCTCCAGAGCCAGGGGCAGAGTCCTGGACCTCAGCTGAGCACAGACGGACAGCTGACCTCTAGATAGGTTCAGGGTCACATAGGGCTCAGGACCAAAATCATCTTTAATCAAAATATAAGCTCTCAACTTTGGCTTACACAAGACATCATTTAACCGTTTATGTTTATACTTTTCAAAGTATAAGTAAGTATAGTAATTATTGTAACAAGTCATATTATATCCAGTTTATTAACCTCTCATCATTTATACAGCGAGGAGAACACACAAATACAGTCAGCTAAATATGGTCAGCCCTGAGGTGTCAAATGAGTCAATATAATACTTATTGCTTGGGGAGCACAGTTCCACAGGTGGGACATGCCACTACCAGCCCAAGCTCACACATAAGCCTCATTACGCACAACTTGAACTCGATTGAACCAGTCTTTGTGAGCAAGGCACATACAGCAGTTTCAGTTTCAGAGCTATTACAAGGACTACCAAAAGAAAAACGTGATACATTGTTATAGTTCTTTGAAAGAACGTGCACTGTTTTGACCCAGACAGAAGAGCAAGTATAGCGAGCTCTATCAAGGCCATGCAGCTAATCTCAGTTTGATTGTGTCTGGAAGAGTTGGCACACTCAGCATAAAGAACACAACACAATAGCATCTGCAAGGAAAGCTGTTGGCTTCTCTCCACAGTGAACTTTGAACTATTAATTAGAATAATGTTCTCTTCTTATTTCAGGAACATTTCATTTGCTGCAAAGCTTCGCTACAAAAACAATGCACCCACCAGGTAGGCAACAAAGGCAACCCAAAAATAGCATTTGTTATTAATGGCACTCCCAAAGAAGCTAATTAAACCCAACAAAAGAACCACAAAAATACCAAATGCAATAACAACAACATTCTAAAATCTTAGATAAAGGTCTTGAAGTCCTTTTTATTCTCAACAGTGGCAAAAAATGTATTCAACATTTTATATTATATTATGTTGCCTTTTGTTTTCTGCTGCTGCATAGACAGCACAAATACCACACTGATGCAGAACCACAAGTAAACAACACCTTTCCTTTTCACATATAAATGATTTACGTACGCCATTATTCGACCTGTTGAGGCTTGACTTAAACATTACTGCCCTGAAACTTGATCTAACAATGCGTCTGCACTGGAATGACTCTGAGCAGGATGTGTCTCGGTAATTAAGTCCTGGCTGCGTGCTCTGTAACCGTGAGGTGCTTCGGGTGGCAAAGGTCTGCCTGTGTGTCAGGGGGAGATAACATGGCCTCCCTCCTGCTCGCAGCCAACGAA
Source organism: Gobius niger (assembly GCF_951799975.1). Lineage (NCBI taxonomy): Eukaryota > Metazoa > Chordata > Actinopteri > Gobiiformes > Gobiidae > Gobius > Gobius niger. The sequence goes on from NC_136852.1 coordinate 20,146,174, forward strand.
ACCCACGTCAATGACGACTTGTTCAAATGGCCTGTCACTATGGAAACCTGCTACAAAAGTATCCCAGCTATTCACACAGGGGCAGACTGGAGCGGCAGAGGCACAAACAGGAGAGAGAGGAACAGAGAGAAAAATAGATTGAAAAGGTTCATGTTCGAGAAGCCGGTGGTGTCAAATACTCAGACGCAGGGTAGTGCAGAACTGTACTGTACAGAATGGATTATCCACAAATTAATCAAAATGCCGACTCTGACCCTTTTTGGTGTGGTCCACAAAATCACTATCCTTATGATTGTGCACAGAAAATGTAGTTTAGGACTTACTAAGTTGTAGCTCCCTAAACTCTTTCTATATCTCTGTATAAGCTTGATGATTATTTGAATACTGTCTTGTCAGAACAAACAATTATGTGCCAAGTCACATTTTTATTACTTTCCCTTTCGCAGAAAACAATTGAGTCACAAACACGTCCAACACAGTTTTTCAGAGGAAACTAAATCAATTTAATTTCCTTGATTTGAAAGGAGTCTAAAGTCTCAGTTACTCAAGCATCCTCCTCTGATTGATTTAGCAAGTAACTCAAAAGGGGGGAAAGGTTGGCAATCTCTGCTCATCTTATCAAATAATTTCACCTCTGAAATTTGTGTGGCAGATAATATGACTTTAATTACGCAAGACAAGTTTTTGTTTCACGATAGACCAAGTTGCAGTTGATATTAGTCACGAACAATATGAACCCATTTACATTTTTGAGCCCAGAGCAATGAATTTTACATGTTTCTCTCACTCAATTTCCAAAGGCTCTTAAGAATGTTTTGAAATCCCTTGAACGCACGTCTTTAGTGGAGCTGGATGATCCACATGAAGAGGCGAAGATGAAGAAGAGGCGGGGGGATTGGAGAAAACATGTTTGAAACAGAAAATGGGGGCACAGTTGCAAGAGACTGGCATATGAGTGGAGACTAGAGACGTGAATGGCACACAAGGCGCCTCACACAATAACAACTGCTGCCTGCTCTGCTGTTCCCATTTGCAACAGTCCTTGTGGACAAAAATACTAGAGTGACCCCGCAATCCATAAGTCCACACATCTCTCCGCTGTCACACACATGCACAGCGGACGGCGGACATTCACCGAGACAAAGCCATGTCTGTGCTCAGCTCTTTTGTCCGGAAAAATAACGGTGCCCATCGCCATGGCAGTGTGCAACCGTGTGTTCAGCAATGTCCCCGGTGCCAGTGATGAGCGGACAGTAAACTGCCACTGGTTTCACAACGCAGTCAATCACAGCTCCGGGCATGTCGAAAGGTAAACACATGCGAGTCAGGCTGGGTTTGGTGAAATGGACCAAATCTTGTTATGGATGATGCTCATTTTGAACAATGCAAGACAATGCTAATGTATGAATGTGAAGTTGATATATTTAGAAGTATGTAGCAGCAGATGAAAGATTTTGCCATAAGGTAGTAGATACTGGATAAATGTAAGGCAGAGAGTGAAGTTGTCATCAAATTTGTTGCTCCTTTGGGTAAGACTGAATCAAGTTTGACATTGAGCATTTCCAAAACTTGCTTTTTGAGTGCCCCCAGGCTGCAGTGGTCAGTGTTATTTAGAAGTGCTTCTAGGTCATTTCCTGGATATGTGCTTTGAACATGTAGGTACGCTGCCTACTGAAAAGTCACCACCTGGATTTAACTAACTGTTATGATCTGGGGCTGCTGCAGTTGGTCATGTCTAGGTTAAGCAACACTATGTGCCCAAAGAATGAGATCAGCTGACGACCTGAACATAATGAAGACTGGGCAATTTCATTCAAAGGATTTCTTCTTCCCTGATGGCACACGGGCTCATTCCAACATGACAATGCCAGCATTAATTGTGAAAGAGTGGTTCAGGGAGCATGGGATGGAATAGCCGCCACATAGTCCAGATCTTGCCCCAATTGAGAATCTATTGTTATGTGCTGGAGAAGGCTTTGCGCAGTGGTCACACTTTCCCATCATCAATACAAGATCTTGATGAGATATTAATGTAACATGCTTAGACATTATGATTTAAAAGTGAAGGGCAGGCACAATAAGCTTTAGCTTCTGCCTGCACATGGTCATTTATTGTGTTCATTGCTTGACTTGTATGTTTTGAATGTTTTGAATTATTTGTAAATAACCAAACCGAAATAAACATTGCAGAAGCTTACTGAAACAATGCCACTGTTGTAATCTTTCTTTGGGACGACTTTTTGTGACGGATTTTTTCATTGGTCGGGCAGCGTACGTACAAGCTGGGTAGCATTGTTGTTTCAAATAGTGCTTCAAATGTTCACTAAACACAGTATAGGCTAAAAATGATTTGAAGATTTGTGTATCATAAAATAATAATATTATGCACAAATGACACCAGGTTCAATTGTTTATCTTTAGTCCAGGTCTGTAGACTGAGGTGTTGTTGTGAAGTTTTGCTCATTACTGTTCTCTCTTGAAACCCCATCTGCTGGAGGGAAATAGCTCAGAGCGGCTCATATGCATCTACAGACTATAATTGTGAACTCCGCAGGAATTGAATTTCCCCACAGCTTCCTGGGACCGTGTTATTATCTGGCAGCAGCACAGCCGCGCTGGGCAGCGGTAGTCCGCTCTGCACAGTCACGCCGCCGCTTCTGTCAAATCTCAAGCATTTATCTCAAGGAGAACCTCGCCTCACCCGACGAGTGCTGAATCACATCATCTCCTCTCCAGAAATTTCCCCCATGAAAAAAAGGCCTGACAGGACTCAACGCTCATCTCTGCCACTTTTGCGCACGCTGCCAGTGAATTACTTAAAGAACACTGTCAGGTTTCAATCTCAAGTTAAAGCTTGCGACTGTGGCGTTGTCATGTAGCAATTAGCTCAAGTGCTTTCGGACAAGAGTGTCAGCTAAAAGTCAGCCATAAAAATGTAAAGTAGAGAGATGCCATGCCAGGAGGAGGAATATAAAGCTTTAATTAGCTTTTTTTTTTCTCTTGTGGCGCTACGCTTGGGAGAAGGTGTGACCAAGTTATTTATAATTTGGTGGGCAGTGGGACTTAGCCTGCCCAGGTCATTAAAGCCTATATAGATAGGGACGTTTAACTCCCACCGCAAAACACTGTTCAGACGGCAGCATGTTGTGCCTCAAAGGGGTCCCCTAATTAAAGGCACTTTTAACCCTTCAAGCCAAATGTAAGGGTTAATTTGAGTGCCCAAATCCACTCAACTTTAGTTTTGCTGGAATTGTCTGCAATACTTTTTTTTTTAAAACTGAAATATATGTTCTTGAAAATTGAGACTTTGACACTAGAGAAGAATCTTCCTATTTTAGAGCCAAAAATCTAATCTAATCTAAAAACGTTGTCTCTCACTTTGTCCAATACCTGCTTAAAATAGTGACTCGGTTTAAATGAGTCATATTGAAGGAAACCAAAGATCCACTGAGTTCAAACACAGCCTTAGCCCAAATGAGAGAAGGGCAGATGGTCATGGGAAAAGTGCTTTGCTACAGAGACTTAAGCCAGTTCCAACTCCCTCTAATCCCCACTCTTTGAATTCACCCTCTCTGGAGTTGTCAGTCTAGTGTGGCCCTCCTTTTCTCTTATCTGCAGCAAGTCAAAAGTCGCACTGCGCTGTGAATTGGGCACTGATGTGTGATGTGACACTGGGGTGCTCGCTGGATGTTTCATTATACAGTAGTTTCATATGATGGGATGGGGCAGTCAGCGGAGCAAATAGTGGGACAGACCAGAGGGGAACCAAAGAGCCAATTTCCCTGTAACATTTTTTGACACAGATTTGAGCTGCATTTCTCAGGAGCATGAGTGCGTCCATTCGATTTTTGCATTTTCTGCCAGCAGCGGGAAATGAGGTGGTTTCGTAATAAATTGTGTTGTGGGCGGCAATTAGTAATTGAAGATGATAAAGAAATGTGGTGGAAAGTTTTGGAAATGTTGCAGCCAAAATTGGATTAAATCTGTCAAGTTGGATGTTAAGGAAGCAGCTTCCTTGTTAGAACTATCACTGTCAGGGTATGTGTGCAGATACAGGCTTAAAGGAAATATAGGAGAAATAAATGGGAGTTGAGGAAAAATTGTACTTGGTAAATTTAAATGTTTTAAATGGTATTACTAAATATATGTTACCAGTGCATCAGTCTATTAGTGCAAACGACCATATTGTCACAAAAGAGGTCACTGTTTTTATTTGCTATGTCAGAATAAAGACAGACATGAAATAATAACAATATATTGAGGCTAAAATTATGTTATTTATTACAGTAAAACACATTGAAGTTCTAATAAAGTGAATACATTTCAATCCTACTCATGAAACTACAGCTGCTATAATTCAAGCAGGGGGTTTAATAACGTGGCTGTCTGGGCACGAGCTTTTACAGTGCAGTTATTAAGAGCGATTCTCATCGCTGGCTTTGTGGATCTCTGCGTTAAGACTGTTAAAATGATGCACAGATAATTAGCCCGAGGCTTGCACCCACAGCTCCTTGTTTTGTTGCTAAGCTACACAGGTGCGGAGTCGCATGATGTGCTGTGCCGCAGTGTTAAAACTATAATGAGATAATAGCTGTTTATTAGGTGATAATGAGCAGAGGATTGTGATTATGGATGTGGCAAAAGAGATGATTCAGTTACAACTTTCTATTTACTGTACATTTAAGGTAATAGTCAAAAGTGAATATTGCAACAACTTTAATTTGATAGATTTTAAAAGCTGTGTAATAAATAATCTTACTTGGAGTATACTATAACTTAATCAAGCTCTCTGCTATGTAGTATACTGTAGGCGTCTCCTGCACTGTTGCTGAGCCTCTATCACTAAAACCTCTCTGCATGAACAAGCTCTTCAGTCCTCCATCGCCTTTCATCTCTCTCACTTTGAGCGCTACCCACTAGTCTTTATACTGCCTCAAACAGCGGCTACGCTTTTCTTTCTTTTCTTTTTTGGCCTCACCTGCCTCTCTCAGGAGTGCCACCCCCTCGGTCCTCCCCGTCCCGGCTTACGGTTCACGTGGACCAAAGCCGATTACATTCTTGACATCACTGCACCAGATGTTTATGACTAAAATAGACAAAGCAGCGAGCCACCTAATACAAGCATTGTCTTCATGTGAATCAAACACTCCAGTGTGACTTAGAGCCCATTGTTTGTGCTTCGGTTTTCATTAACAGGTTCATGGATAGAACAAGACCGGCTTTGTCCTCGTTGCCCTCTCCGACTTGTTGCTCTACTGCTCCCAGGAGAAAGTTTAGCAGATACTGATTAGCCAATAAGCTTCTGGTACTACACCTATTAGCATTGACCAGGCACATTGACAGAGCTGATACATCTCTATTAACTCTGGTGGAGATTTACACAATAGATCCAACTATTCTGAAAGTTACACAGCTTACCAGGATGGTACTGTTCATGTTGCACTCAGAAGACAAGACTAGACGCAATTATCTTATAACCAATAATAACATAACGGTAACTCTTTTGTTAACTCTCAAAAATTCACTTCACAATTATCCATGCGCTGTCCTGACCAAATAAACCGTCCATTCAGTGATGATTAGCTACTTCTATAGCCACAGCCACCCTGGGACTGACTGAAATACAGCAGGCAATCTGTGCCAACGGCCTCCCGGATAAATACAAACTGGCTTAGGTGAGATCAGTCAATAATAAACCGCATTATGTGTAATGCAATCTCAAAACAGGTCATTCTTCCCTACGATCTCTATATAATCCATCTATACATTCAAACGACAGGATGAGCGGATGCATTTTCTACTGCAACTGAGCACCAAATACAGTCAACTTTATAATGAAATTGTGTATGGGGCACACTGCAAGCGTTCCTCATAGAAGTCAGTGAGACTCTGTTGCTTTTGGCATTGGCTACACAGGAGATTTTGAGCTTAGGCGATTGTTAGCGGGGGCTCAGTTTGTTTTGAACTATGGGGCTCTGTTTTTTGCGCAGGAAGCTTTATGCGGAGTGACTCTTCCCCCAATACTTTGTACTGCACTCTCAGCACTTTAAAAGGGGCAGGATTAGACACAGGAGTGCGTCTCTTCACTCTGACTCCAAAAAAAAAAAAAAAAAACTAATCTGCACTGCACTGAGAAGTGGGGATTTTAAGGGGAAATGACCTGCGCTTGATTCACTTTTCCCTGACCCTTTGTACTGAAGGGAAATACCCCTCGCATCCCTCCCTCGTAAGCGCCTGGTTGCGTGCTAGGTGACTTCACTGCACCCTGATTAGCATGCAGCAGCGGCCGCAGCAGCCTGGCAGACAGACAGACGGGAGGCAGACATGTCAATAGAGGCGGCAAGGAAGAGGGGGCACCTCAGCGAAAACCACGGCTTGTCACCGACGTGTCTCCCGCTCCCCTCAGCACTTAATCAGCACGCGATTGTTGAGCAAGCAAAGAAGACAAAAAGAGCACATCAGAGTTAGGAGGACTAGCCTTGGGAATAGGACAAAGGGAGCAGGAGGATAAAGCGATCCAGGGAGAAAAGATATAAAATAAGCAATTTGTCACAGGCTTTGGACAGTAATATGTTGAATTCAATGTATCCATGCAGTGTAAGTGTGCCCAGATAGCAGAAAGACACCATAGGAGGTGGGACAGCGGGGCAGTGCAGCTAAATGGAGCCGACATTGAGGGCAGGTGAGAGAAGCCGCTTTCTCAAGGACAACATGGAAATATCACAGTCGCCCGCTACAAAGGCTGCCGTGACTCGTGCAGAGGCCATGAGCATAAAAAACAGACACACAACTGGATCAAGGACAGACAACAGAACCTGTACACAAACCTGAAGAGGTGACATTTATTACCTATTTATGACACACAATAGACAGAGGTGGGAGAATTGCTGAAAATGTGCATGAATGGGATGTTCCTTTTTCAGCACATCGTAAAACAGAGAAAAAAGGGAAGGTAAAATGTACTATTTCAAATATTAATTTAAAAGTTAACGAATCCATTCTCAAGAGCAAATGTAAGGAGCAGCAAAACAACTACTGATATCAAAACATTTTAATTAATACCCACAGTAAAAAATACTGTGACTCAATTAGACTTCAGTTCTAATATACATTTTCTGCTTTTCAACCAACCAGAGCTCTGCTGTTGTTTTTGCTTTCAGAAATAGGGACAGACACCATCTACATCCCACATTTCACTGTCACGCTATGGGCAAAAAATGTGTCAGCAACCATCTTTAGCAGGGAACAGATGGATGCGACATCGACAGACTTATTTGTTATGGGCCACTTCTGTGTGACCTTGCTTTGCCACATCGCAGGGGGCAGGACCAGGGACTTCAATCACACAGATCTAGAGAGACACGCTGAAGCTAGCAGCTAATCAGTCTTCACGGAGAGACTTCGCAGCTGCAACAATCCCCTGGTCCATTTCTATTCTTGTGTTGACATCAGATTAAGTTAATCTTTTTTTTTTCATTCAGCACCACACGTTCAAAGTCAACAGCCATTTTACACCAGAAATTAGATGTCAGCTTGACTGAGCATAATTAAATCCTGATTTGGACAGTCTATGAACTTGCCAAAAGATATCATATTGACAGCAGTGAGGATGCTACATATCTTTGTCAATTACATTCTACAACGGCTGACTTCTGGCTGTCCGAAAGATTTTCCTAATCCAACAGAGCGCAGAATCTATCCGCTTCTACAAAGATGATAAACGCTTGTGCTCTTGCATGACTGGAGTGCGCTGTGCCAGGCTCCAATAGCAGCACGTTAACTCCTCTAAAACAGAAGGGAGTGGCATATGAATAACATTGATAGTCAGGGCAGAGCCTTCGCTGGGCAAAACAGATAAGGTGAGCAGTGGTGGAGATGGCAAGCTGCAAACTATAATTAGCCGTTGAAGATCAAATGACTTTTAATGGTTTTGTATGAAAACAGCAGCCCGTTTCAGATATGTGCCCGGAGCTAAATTCATATCTCATCAAACTAATGGAATTCTCTGGAGAGGGTGATTGGTTTTTGTCTCAGATCATGAAGGCTGATTGGACCGCACAGCTGCAGTTTTCCTGAGCTGCACTTTCCTCAAGGAAAAAACGCTTTTTCAGGGAACTGTATGCGGCACATAGAAATAAACTACTGTATACAGAAAGAATAGTCCATATGCAACATCTCAAACAAACTTCAATTTCAATACAATAATGCAACCATCACACTATGTTTGTCTAAGCTCTCAGTCGTCCAGGAGGACACCACAATAACAATGATTGAAAGCATTTCTATAACCACCACACTACTTTTGCTCACCTTCTAATCTGCTTTCATCGGTTTTGGAGAAGTGATTTTGCATGCATAATTCCCCCCCCCCGTTTAGTTTTGAATGATCTGTGAGATTTAAGTGCTCATCTCATCTACAGATATCCTGGGGGACATAAGGGGCACGACCCGTACACCCAGTTAAAAAGAATAGAGTTACTAACTTGACTTGGTGCAGAATCATGAATGAGCTTGAACATTCAATACCCACATTTCTCTACATGTGACTACCTACATCAGCGACAAATAATAGAGATACAAAAAGAGTTTTTACTGTATGTATCAGGTTATACGGTGGTGTGTATCATCTGTTAATCCAATGATTCTCTTATATTTACTAAAAATATGACTTCCATCTTATAATAAAACATTCACCAGTAACCCTGTTCGAAAAGCCTGCAGACACAATGCTGTATATCCTCATTGAGTTTGTTGAAGAAATTACTGTTTACGTTGTCCTCATAAGTTTGGGGTGTGAAATTCGGGCCAACCTCTAAAGTCCAGACAGGCATGTAAACATAAAATCCAACCAAACCAAAATATCTTAAGCAGAGGTGTGGGATTAAAATTCAAATGTACTGGAATTTGGCAAGTTGGCTGTCCGAGTGTCCCTACATGATGGAGAATGAGATATGATATTTTCTTCAACTAGTTTGCTACATTGCTATTTTCTCAAAAGCCAAGGTCGATCTCCATAGGTTTGTTCAGCGACAGTGTGTCCTTGCCACCTTCTCCTTGAAAAATGCTGTATCAGGCTAAACGCTCTTCACAGAGCAGCAGCAGCAGCAGCAGCACGCGCCTCTCTATGGGGATATACACTTACACTGCATTGCTTCTATCGCTTACCACACTGACATTTTCATTTCCCCTCTCCCTCCCAAGGAAAAAAAAACTAAAAAGACAGGATGGACTTCATGTTAGTCTTCATTATGTTTCATGGATGGTACCACTTCCCCAACAGGATAGGGGGTAGAAGGAAGGATCTCAGCACAGCAGCCAGGAAGATGGACAAGCAAGAGGAAGCGAGCTCTGTTTTCTTTGGGCGCAGCAAACTACATCAACAAAGCACTGAGCCAAGCGGGCAGCTTATCAAGGCAACATAAAGGACTCCTCCTTTTTCCTGCCTTGGCAATCAAAGTATTCCAGTCTGTTTACTCCCTACCTAGGCCCGGAAAACATAAAATGGAACACAAAAAGTGGAGCAATCAAATGGCAAAACTGAAGAACATCCAAATTCATAAATATTAGATCTCAGACTAGTTGAAAAACAGACACTAAAGGGGGCTTTTTGAGCTAACATGCTTTGTGTGCTAATGTGTCAGCCGGAGGTTGTGAATTTGGAATATTGCTGAAAGGTATGAATGTGTGTTCAACAACTGACACAAAGCCCTGTTACTGTCTTTATTGATGAATGTAAAACTTAATTATTTGCCTACACCAAGTATCACACTGAAGGGTGACCATTATTAATTTCCATTGTTTGGCGTTCTTTTTCAAATAGAATAGAATAGAATTAGAAAACCCCCACATAGAACTATATGTAGGTCAATGTCATGTGTCTAGACTTCAGCAAAATGATTTCAAGTTTCAACTGAGCATAAGTCTCACTTCTTCTCTAATCCAAGAGCACTTCATGTTCTAAGCTAAATTGTAGCTTGTAACTGACCTTTATGCATCAAGATACTAGAGGAGACAAAGTCCTTTTCACTGGACACACAGCCACAGGGCGGGACAGGCTTGCCATACGGCCCCAGTGCACTATAACTCACAGATAGAACGGCCGATATTTTATTTATGGGACGAAAGAGTGACTCACACAGCCACAGACACACACACACAGTTGAATGGGGGTGACTGGGTTTACTGCCTTACATCAAATGCCCTCCCTCTGAAACAGAAAGTACTGCAAAACCAAAATGCATAACATTTCAGGATGAAGGAAGAATGGTTTTGTTTGAGTGAGTGGCTTCAGTGATTGGACAAGAGCATAATAGACCGAGAAATGGCACTTGAGGCGACAGATTCCGGTGCAGGCAGCTCTAGTCAGGGGCACTCACCTTAATAACTACATACGTATGCACACACAGCTTTAGGCTGGGCTGCTGCAGACTGGCCTACATATGGAAGCAGACTGAGGCGAAGGGATATGCATTCATGAGTGTCAGGGTTTGAACTTGCTCACTCCTCACATCCTCGACCGAGGAGCTGATTAAATACATGATGAGCTGAAAGGGCTAAAGCATAGACAGTGAGAGAAACCACCCAGGATGCTCATCTCCAGATGCAAAGGAAGAAGCAATTTTCATCTTCTGAATTTAATGGGTGCAGAGTGTGCAAGGCAAAGCACAGATAGAGCAAAGAATTATCAGCTGAGACCTATTTTAAATATTAATATGGGGTCTTACTCTTTGCCTTTCTGTGTGTAGCTTGTAGGTCGTAGTTATGTACATAGTTTCCACAGGTGCTCTAATATAGAAGAAGGGAAGAAATACAAACCCTAATACCCTAAAATGTATACAATTATTCTATCAATGATCTAATCTCTGTAAAAACAAGACAAAAAAAACAGTTTGAGGAGCTAGTACCTTTGATACCACCGACAGGAGGGCGGGTGAATCATCTCAGTGGGCCACTGAGGAGCTTGTGCAGGTGTGTAATGAAGCCCTGGGGGTGTGGGGGTGCGGGGACTGGGAGCGAGTCTGAGCCGACAGAAGGGTAGAGCTGAGGGATTAGTACTTTTGCAGATCTATAGGCAAAGTCAGTGTTTCTTGTCGCTAAGAGGATTCACAAGGATACAAGGCTGTCCCAACAATTGAAAGCAAGGTTTTACTGACTAATCTACAAATTCAAGGACAGGTTATTACTCCGCTGATGGAGCGCATGTGACTGCTTTCAACTTGGCCAGCACAGCAAACAGTAGAGGTCAAAAAGTCAAGACGTGCCACTCTTTTGAAGGCTATATGCAGTATGTTTCTACACAAGACAAAAGCGAGATCAATATCAATGTAAGTGGCTGTCATTGTTTTGGTCTTTTTTTACAGGCAACATGGAGCTTGTATGGTAATGGTTCCTCTATTCATAAACACACAAAAGACTCACAAGGGGAATTATATTGTGCCAGCTCTAGTGCCCCTAGCCCAACAATAACAGTAGATTGATGGGAGGAATTCACATGCAATTGTTCTCTATCTATACCCAGAATGCACACATACAAAGAGGTTCAAGTTAATGTCAATGCTGGCCCATTTACATTTACAGTAAGGCACGCACACACTCCATGGTTGATAAGAGAACATTTCAGCTGCAATACAAAGGTAATAAAAGCTATAGCCAGTATCAAGTAACCTGTTTGCTGTATCTAATGGCGAGCTCAATCTCGGTTAACTTTATGAAAAACTAAGGTCTAACAAATGTTGCATTGCACAACATTTAGCTTTGGCTTGATCACAGATTATGTGCTTATGTCAGCAGAGAATAAAATGTTCTGAATGCGTTAAGTGCTCCACATTTTCTGTATTCCGTTAATCCAAAGGGACCCATATCAGCTGCAAAGGCCTCACAGTGATGCAATCTATGGGGTTATAAACTGCATGGGCTGTGCCCTGTTGCTAAATGGTCCCTAACAAACTACAGCTGTGCATAACGCTTTAAGAAAGGAAGAGGAAGAAATGGCACTTCCCTCACCCTGATGTAACTGAGATTTGGGGATTATAAATGTATCCATCTATAAATCCACCATGGGGCCTGCAAAGAAATGTCTATAAACTAACATTAGCTGAAAACAATATAAAAGTAGTAAACACTGTAGTGCCCAAATGCTTTTATGTGAGCGATAAATGCAGTATTTCACTTTCTAAAGACTCCACTGGTTTATCATTATCGATAGCATCAGAAATTTTTGGCAGTTTTGTTGACACAATCCCGAGCTTGAGAAAATATGAGGAGATATGATTTTCATTCAACAAATGGGAAGAAATCACAATAGTACAGTGATATGAGAAAGGAATCACAGCTGAGGAAACAAAAGCTTGCTATTGGGCGCACTCGCAGTGATTTGAGTAAACACAGGAGTGTACGCAGCTGAGGTAATGTCCCAGGGAAAGGAAGTGTGAAACAATGGGAAAAGCATGTGTGGTCACTGTCTACAGCGCTGTTCTAATAAAGTTAATGGTCAAGCCTTGGTATGTGAGCACAAGCTGCATTGCACACAGGTAGAGTTTGGAACGTAAATAATCTACAAGTGCATCATCAAAAACAGCCACCGGTATGAAGTAGTGACTGTTCATACAATACAATACTGTTCATACAATACAACAGCAACAAAATGACACCTTTTGTTTTGGACTATGCATCAAATGTTAAATTCATTTTGATGTTTTTATTTGAGATGCCTCTCTATGAAATCAACCAACAGAAATATGTTTAATAGTATTAGGGACATTGTAATTGAAACTTGAGTAAACCAAGTATTAAATGATGTCAACCATACCCAGACCTTGTTAGGAGCATATATGGTAAGTTCAAAATAATTAAAATAGCAGTCGTCCTGAGAGGCTGCTGTTGTTAGCTTGGGAATGGGTGCTCTAAATTTCTTTCTCTGAGACAAAAAAAGGAAAGGCACAAGTGTTGTTGAATAGCAATAAACTATTATTATATTAGGCTATTGAATGGATGGCAAAGGTCAAACAAAATATGAGGCATGTTGTTGCACGCCACAATTACACAACTACGGTATTGTGAACATCATAACTCATTCAAAAGGTCAATTATAACTTAATTATTGGCATGTGTGTAATAATAATAACAACAATAATAAAACAGGTTTAATTAGGGTTAACAGCTGAAATGCTGTAGCCTTCAGTAGTTGCCTGTGGGCTCCAGTGCTGGGGTATGGGTCTCCTTCAAGACATGACAAAGCACCTGTTGTCTTCCATTTGATCCCGGCAGCAGCACTCCCTGCCATAGGTTTAGCACTCTGAGCACCTTCCGGGGCCCACATTGTCCAACTCTCACAAACAGGCTGCGGCGCGGCACCAAGACAATCACTGCTGTGACCTACTCCTTCATACACATCCCCCAGAAGAGCATTTCTTTCACCTACAGCAATAGCCAATGTCATGAAAGTAAAATCAATCGCACATTTGCCACATTGAATACATTATGGTTGAAGTCGTCTTTACGTGCCCCGTTAATGTAAAGACGACATCCAGGGCCCAGAGATAGAATGTGCAATAGAAACACATGCACAGCCCTTATTTTAAGCGCAATAACAGCTACATGACAGGATAAGATTACAAATATTAAGATTACATACCTCAATATAGGCAGCCAGTGAAGGAACCACTATGCCCAAAAACAGGACAGATATCGCTGGGACTGACCCCATCTTCAGAAGCTTATGCTGCTCTAAATAAGTTATATCCTTGAGCCCGTGGAAGATGTGTCGTCTGTAAAAAAGGAGAATGGGCTGATCGCGTTCAGGGAATAAAGTGTTGCAGTGAGCGGGACGATCCTGCTCCGCTTGTTTTGAAGCCGAGCTCCAGAGAAACCGACTGCTCTAGTCCTGCTCTGGAAATGTGCAGTGTGTGTGGCGCGCCGCCTGTGCCTCCTCCCCTCCCCACCTTCTTCCCTCTCTCCCTACTCTGTTCCCTGTTCCCTCTCCGTGTCCTGTTTAGACCACAGGCATGCTCCAGCAAAGTGACGCACTCACGCCACCTTGTGGCTACATTTAATGCTATGCGTGTTCTGTTTGTTGTTGTTGTTGTTGCATGAGAACTTGCACTGGGCAGAGAAGAAAGAAAAAAAAACGATAACATATTAGTAGTGGATTTTGAGAGCTTCGTTTTTGAAGCTGCAGTTATTACAGCCTATTGTAGGGGAGATGGACCTATATTGGACCGGTCCCGACATTGGACCACCACTCGTTCTCCTTTCCATAAATAGTTAGCACATCAATTTGCGATCAAAATGACGTGCGACGTGATATTACGTCTGCCTGAGATGATTCACGGCGAGAATAGTGTTTTCACACATTTCGTTGTAATTTTAGATCATCTTTGGGAGTGTGTGACCGCAAACTTTAGGCGAACTGGCGAGGATGGCATGTGCGGGTTGTTTGACATATAATTAATGAATACAATGAGGAATGACTCATATGTACACGGTTGCAAACATAAACATCCGAGAACTCAAGTGGGTGCCGGCCCAATATTGGACCACCCCATGTGTCCTCATATTGGACCAGTTCGGTGCCATGGACTCTCTCCACGCATTAAAACATCTGCACACATTTCAGGGCTATAATGGCATGAATTAATAAATAACTAGATTAATTAATAAATAAATCATTAAATTAAGTATATACTCATTGTACTTGCCATTTGAAGCAAAGCATTCATACAACACATACACTGAGGGAGACAAAGGCATAAACAGTTGGTTACAGGTCAGGATTGTGAATGCGTGTGAAGTACGGAAGTATTTAATCCAATTTTTATTTGTTTAGGCCAAATTATACACAGTTTTACATGTGGTCCAATATTGGGATCGACCTGGTCCAATAGCCTATAGGTCACCGTGTCCCCAAATTGGACCGCTTTCAAAAAAAAAGATTTTGGGATTTTACTGCAATAATATAATATTTGACAAGCTCGTATCTTGTATGCATACAGCACTTATTGTAACTCATTCACTGAGGCACAAATGCTTTTGATGCGCTTAATTAGAAAGGGGATATACGAATGTTCTTAGGGGTTAGGTCCATCTCCACTACGTTTTTATTTCTGCAGTAAATACGCCAATACTATCACTTATGTGATTTACTTTATTTGAGTAATAGCCTATTTGACCAGTTAGTACGCCTATCTTATAGTCTGTTCTGATTTGTATCCTATTTATTAATTCTTATTTCCTTTATAATTCCGCCCCATAAGATTTTTGCTTTTACCTCTTTTTAACTGTTTGCACATTTCCTGTCTGTTTTTGCACAACCTGAGTGATTTTATTAAATGACGATTGTAACAAGTACATTTCTCCGTTGTGAGATCAGTAAAGGATTATCTTATCTGCACTTTTACAAGTGCTTTGGCCGTCACTGAAAATAACGTACAGTTGCCGCCATCTTGTGGTAACATGTATAATAGACTAGAATAAAAATAAATAAAAAATAAATAAAAAGAATACAATCAAAATAAAATAAAATAATAATACGTAGGCTACAACAAAATAAATCTGCATTTGTGTTGCTAGGTTTAAAGCACTCAAAAATTAACACTTCACGAATAACCGTTTATATTATATTTTTTACTCTTTTGAATTGTTGGCAACCTAATGGATAAAGGGCAATATGTTTGTCTTTATTTATTTGCATTAAATCATGCCGCAAAATATTTTATTGAGCATCCTTTAAATAACAGCCAATCAGAATTCTCAAAGCCAGTGGTTGCTAGGTAGATTATGCTAATATATGCAATGCAGCCATCTCTGCAGCTACCATTCAGGGGTAAGACCGGCTTCAATGGTTTCCACAAAATTAACCGTGTAGGGCAACTGCTACATTATAACTAACGCGGTCTGTTTTGTAGTAATCCCTCTGATAATATAGATCAACTAATCTAGTTGTTTCGGCGGTGGTATCGTGATATAGCATGTGTTTTTTGCACCGTATGTCTCTCCGCGTAGCTGTTGTTGTTAGTCCCACCCAAAATGGAGACTGTTCTTCCTTGTTCCACAGTACAGTCGAAGGGCTGGACTCAACTAGAATGGGGGACGACGGGTGGGCTTGCTTATAATTCTGCACCATTTACCGCCTAAAAATACTCACACATAAAACTACTTCATTGTACCGACGTGAATGGGGTTTACTACGAGTATTTACCCTGCAGATTACCCTTAAAGTGGACATGTGTGTCCGTAATGCTAACGTTGCAGCGCTGTAAATGCCCGGGTTTCTTTAGCGCTATTTTTTGTGGTATGGTCCGTTTGGGACCGACAACCTGCAGAGTTCAAATAGGGGGGATTGAATTTATTATCAATTCTACCAAATGTCCTTTAGAATAAGTTCACCCTGTAGAAATCTGTAGTCTTGATATTGATCTACGAGAACATTACTCGCTCGGTTTTTACAACGGCCTTGTTTAGCAATCATAGGCCGCCTTTTGCTTCAATCCCCGCTAAGTGCCCTATGCGACCGTGCACTACAGAAACCGACACAAACGCACATGTTGGGTTATTTTGATGTGATCATTGACACCTGATTGACACCCCCCAAAAACTTCATAGCCCTGACATTTCTCACATTTGTTCGTGCATTTTTATTGGTAGCAATATGGCAGAATTGGTGCTAAGGTATTAATGATATATATTTTTTATTTTGCACTTCATAAACCAGCCATATACCTTTCCATTTTATGATATATATATGCTATATGCTATAGCAAACACTTTATAATATTTTCCCCAATTATTATGACTTGACACTTTTTCCATAAAACAAAACTCACAAAATAAATAATATTTAATTTTGTGTTCAGCAGGGATCCTTACAGGTGACAGGCCTGTACCCATTCTGATTTTGCTGCCATGGAAACCAAGCAGGAGGCCACTGCCGTATGGAGTCAGGACAGTGACACTGGCACACAGGTTGGTCCTCTGAGGCATGGATGTTGTGCAATATTGGTCCCAGACACATGATCTGTGCCATGAGCCCTAAAGCAATTATGTAAATGATGACAAAAGTTTCATTGCGTCGTCAGATAGACTGCCGCTTTAATGGGCGGCACGGTGGCGCAATGCTCATGAGCAGCAAGAAAGCCTTGGGTTTGATCACTGAACAGGGTCTTTCTATGTAGAACATGTGCTTCAGTCAACCTACCCCAGAGGAAACTGTAGCTACATACCAGCTTCCCACCACCGTGTGTGGTACAAATCCCCTAAAACTTCTTTGGGTGACTAGTGTCATGTGGAAAGTGCTATACACATAAGTTTCCATACCATTCTATAAAATTTGCGTAAGGTAATTTAAGTGCGTACTGTGTTGCAGGTACATTTTGAAGGTGGCACAGTAGCTCAGATAGTGTACAGTGAAGATCAGGGAGACCGGCAACAACAAGTTGTGTATGCAGCAGACGGAAGCTCTTACACCTCTGTAGAGTCTGCAGAGCATACGTTAGTCTACATTCATCCTGCAGATGGTTCTCAGGTAAGAAAGAAAATGTATTTTGATGTTTTCCGTTTGCTCATGTTTTGTTATTTCTTGCAGGCTGTCTTTGCTGACCAGCCACAAGTGGCGTACATTCAGCAGGATGGTGAAACACAGCAGGTAGTGTGTTAACAAAATATTGTGCTCAAAAGAATAATTTCTTTCTAATAACTGATTTTCTGATTTTGTAGGTCACTGTTTTGCTTCCTAGTGGTCAAAACATGAATGCAGCTAATCTACATGTTCTCAGTAATGTAGCAGAAGCTCCTCAAGCTCTGCTTGAACCTGTCCCACAGGTTAGCCCTTGTTTGAGTCATGCAATATTCTGTGTAATATGAAGATCTACAGCTAACTTTTATAATTCTTTTTAAGGAGCAGCTCTCTGAGTCCAACCAGCTCACCTCCATAACTGATTTAGCTGAAGTCACCTCCAGTCCTCTTGGTGCCACAGACTCCACTGATGACTCGGATGAAGATGAAGAAGATGATTCAGAGATGGACGACTGGGAACCTAGCCAACAAGAACAATTTAACCCTCACAAACTCTGTGAGTGACATATTTCTTTCATCTAATTTAGTACATGCATTTTTTAACACAAACATGTTTTTTCCTCTCATAGGGTGTGAAGAGTGCAATACGTCAAACACTTCTGTCTGTCTAAAGCATGGTCCGCTGCACCCCATTCCCAACAGACCAGTATTATCTAAAGCCCGGGCCAGCCTTCCTCAAATTCTCTATATTGACAGATTTCTTGGTGGTGTCTTCTCTAAAAGACGTATCCCAAAGCGCACACAGTTTGGGCCTTTGGAAGGTCCACTTGTGCATCAGAGTAAACTCCAGAACACCTACATCCACCTCAAAGTAGGGCAATATCGCATCTCTTCCAATATGCATTTTATTGTAATGTGTACAACTAAGACTTTGTTGCTCTTCTCCAGCTATGCTTGTTGGACACTGAAAAAGAAGCAGATAAATCAAGTGACATGTGGTACGAGCTGTCTGACGAGGACAGCTGTAACTGGATGATGTTTGCCAGACCAGCACAGAACCATCTGGAGCAAAACATGGTGGCCTATCAGTACGGCCCGGAAATATTTTTCACAACTATCAAAAACATTCAACCTAAACAGGAACTCAAGGTTTGTCTGTCTTTTTTTGGCAGTTGTTGCAGATGCCTGAATTTATTATAAAGCCCCATTCATCTCAAAATATGATGTTATTTCTACAGGTGTGGTATGCAGCATCATATGCTGAGTTTGCAAATCAGAAGATCCACAGTGTAACAGAAGAAGAAAGAAAGGGTATTTTACAGCTGATGCTTGTATGTTGTATATTGTTTTGCCTTTGATGATGTTTATCCATGTATTTCTAAAGCACTACGGGAGCTGGAGCGGAACTGGCCTTGTTATGAGTGTAATAAACGATTTGTAAGCTCTGAACAGTTACAGCATCATCTGAATATGCATGACGACAAGTTGACCACAGTTACTAGGTATTGTTTTTATTGCAAAGTATTGTTTTATATTTTACTGCATCTTTTCTAAATGTTTAAATGATTGTAACTGTAGATCCAGAGGGCGAGGTCGAGGAAGAGGCAAAAAGAGATATGGAAAACGACCAGGACGTCCTGCCAAATTTATACGTTTGGATTCTGTTGGAGATGCTACTGAGAAGACTACAGTAAGAGAACATAACATTTATCTCAGTATTTATTGAAACCTGGACCTATTTTAAATAAATTGATTTGCATCTTTAAAAAATATGTATATATTTTACTTTTGTCAACAAAAAGCCGGGTTTCTAATGTCTTAATTTGATGTTCAATAGGACATGCTAGAACTGGAAGAAAAGCAGGACAATGAAGAAGAGTTAGAGGAAGTTCAAAATGGGCTGAAAGCAGCAGAACTAGAGACTGAGCCAGGAACAGAGTTCGAGGGGGAACTTGCATCAGCTGTGGAGGAACCAGTCCCAGAATCTGCTGCTCCTCCCTCCAACTCAGAGCTCCTCGTACTGAAGGAGGACCCCTCACAAAGCAGCGAGTCGGATGCACACTTGACATCTCAGGATATGCGCCGCGCCAAGAGAATACGCGTAAGAAGCTTCATGATTTTTATTACAAAGCTTACATGCACAAAAACATGAATGTACTAAAATGTTTTGGTAATTTGTGGTCAACATGTAGTAAAAATGTTTACATAAAACATTATTAATGCTTACATAGTCAACATGCAGTTAAGACGTTAGTGCTACAGGGACAATATTTACACCATTGTGTTTCTTCTCTCAATGCGTGCTGCCTATAAAGGTGGATGTGCAGGTAAGTCGGATTGAAAGGATTGCAGGAAACATGGATTTCATTTTACAGCATTAAACAGCATTTCAGGATGTTCCACCTCCCATACCTTCTTGTACATCAGCTGTGCCTCAGCTCAACCAGTTCATTTTATTCGACTTGAAATTTGTTGATGTGATGTTGTCTATTTCTAATTACAGAATGCAGCGCTGCAACACCTTTTCATCAGAAAGAGTTTTCGTCCTTTCAAATGCACTCACTGTGGCAAAGCTTTTCGTGAAAAAGACAAACTGGACCAGCACCTGCGGGTCCATGGCCGAGAAGCCTACACCTTCTCCTGCCACATTTGCACAAAGAGCTTCATGAGTGACTCTGCTCTGGAGGAACATCTGCTGGTGCACACGGAAAGCCGCTCGTACGCTTGTCTCTTGTGCCCAGAAACCTTTGACAAGTTGGACCTGCTCAAAGATCACGTTGGAGTTCATGCAGTAGATGGCACTTTTACCTGTCCCTCTTGTAAAAAGACTTTTACTGACTTCATCCAGGTCAGTATGCAAGGCCATAATTGGAACAAAATTGGAAAATCACAACTGTTGCTAATAGACAAATGTTGAAACATGGAATGGGGCATGGCTAATATAGTACACAGTATAATTATGTATTACATGCTTTACAGTTGAAGAAGCATATTCGCTGCTTTCATTCAGAGAAGGTCTTCCAGTGCCCAGACTGTGATAAGGCGTTTTGCAGGCCGGATAAACTGCGCTTGCACATGTTACGCCACTCTGATCGCAAGGACTTTCTGTGCTCGACATGTGGCAAACAGTTTAAGGTAAGAAGAGTCCTATATGCATTGTTAAATCCTGGTGATGCTCTAACAATGTATATATTTAATTGCTATTTTCTTTATTATATTTTAAAGAGGAAAGACAAGCTGCGTGAACACATGCAGCGAATGCATAATCCAGACAGAGAAGCCAAGAAGGCAGACAAGATCCACCGAGCCAAAGCCCTTAAAATGAAAATTCCCACCACAGACTTTGAAAGCTTCATGTTCAAATGCAGGTTGTGCATGATGGGCTTCAGAAGGAGAGGGATGTTGGTGAGAGCAGGCCCTGAATAAACAATTTAAAAAGTACTTTTTGTGTGCACTTACTCATTTTGCTCTTGCTTCAGGTGAACCATTTATCTAAGCGTCATCCAGAAATGCGCATCGATGATGTACCTGAACTTACATTGCCGATTATCAAGCCCAACAGGGATTACTTCTGCCAATACTGTGATAAGGTAAGAAAAAGTAAAACGATTACGGTAATACTTTTAAAAACGAAATATGTTATCAATGTAACTGTATGTCACAGGTCTATAAAAGTGCCAGTAAGAGGAAAGCACACATCCTGAAAAACCACCCTGGAGCAGAGTTGCCACCAAGTATTCGAAAGTTGCGTCCAGCTGCTCCCGGTGAACCTGATCCTATGTTAAGTACACACACTCAGCTGACCGGGACCATAGCCTCCGCTCCCGTATGCTGCCCCTATTGTGCTAAGCAGTACAGCAGCAAGGTAAATACTACAGACTGTTTAGCGAACACACACTTTACTGTAGGCTCGGAATGTTTCCGCTCCTCTGACAACCTTGTAGTGAACAAGTGCCTGTTTCTTGTTTGTTAGACTAAAATGGTACAGCACATACGCAAAAAGCACCCAGAGTTTGCTCAACTTGGTACCACCATCCAGGCTCCATTAACTACCGCTGTTATCAGTGGTACTCCTGCCGTCATTAGCACTACAGATGGAAAAACAGCTGAGGCTGTTGTGGTAAGAACAACAGTACACAGTTAACCTACTTACATTGTTCTGTTTTGGGGGAAAAAAAAATCTAAGACAGTATTTGTTCTACAGACCACTGATCTGCTGACACAAGCTATGACAGAGCTCTCACAGACGTTAACCACAGATTACCGGACAGCACAGGGAGACTACCAAAGAATACAATACATCCCTGTGTCTCAGGCTGCTGGAGGCAGTCTGGCCCAACCCCAGCACATTCAGCTGCAGGTTGTGCAGGTCGCTCCGGTAAGTACATCACATTTACTTGATCAGTTCATATGTGATCAGCTGTGAATTAGCTTTATAAATATTCCTTTACAGGCATCTTCCCCGCACTCTCAGCATCAGGGAGTTGATGTGAGCCAGCTTCATGACCCACACGGCTACAGTCAGCACTCAATCCAAGTGCAACACATTCAGGTTACGGAGCCCTCAGGCAACGGGCAAGCTACCTCACAGGTGAGTCTGCACAGCTTGGTATCAGTGACACCATGACATAATATGGCAAAATAACAATGCACGCATTTGTTTTCATTAAGGTCACTGGACAACCTCTGAGCCCTTCCTCCCAACAGACTAGTCAGGAGTTGAGTCCCTCTCAGCTGACCCCAGTGACATTATCCCAGTCCCCAAGTCTCCAGACCAGCAGCACTCAGCCTCAGCAGCAGGGGGCAGTGCAGCATGCCTATTTACCAAGAAACTGGAACTACAGGGGATACTGTAAGCCCTGTTTTTTTTTTTTAATCAAAGAAAGTGCTGTAAATATACATGCAAAACCTCTCCTTATTTTCCCCTACTTTTTGCAGCGTCTGAGATCCAAATGATGGCACTACCTCATGCTCAGTATGTCATTGCTGAGGCAACCACTCCAGTGTCAGGTGGAAACAGTAACCAGGTCAAAACGGTAAGAAAACCAAATAATTCTGTTTTATGTATACAGCAGTTTATTATTTATCAATATTAAAACAAACCATATTTAAAGATGTCCTGGTCCTATTAGGCTAACAGTTTAACACAGAAAACATGCATTTGGCGGGTTGGCAGCTGTTATTGTCAAGCCCTGATAGGATTACCTAAAACATTATGAAACAAGGCTTTCAAAGTGGGGATTGTGACCACTAAGGGGGGCGTGGAGTTACTGCAGTTACTCATCCATAGAAAAAGAATGGCACCAACTGAGCGACGTTGGCACCCTTTAACTGACATGTAATCTCGTATTGTAACTGTTATGACAGTCAGATGACTCAGACCAGAGTATTACTCCTCCATTTTAAACGGTCTCCTACAACACTGTGTATAATCATTTGCTTTGTGTTTTCAAATATAGACACACTACGTTATCTCAGAGGGCCAACCCGAGTTGGACGCCAAACAGGCCGTGCCTCAACCCACCGCCCAGAGCCACAGTGAACACCTGGAAACACAATCAACCAATCAGCAGGCGACTACCCAGTACATCATCACTACGACGACCAATGGCAACGGGGCCAGTGAAGTTCACATCACAAAACCTTGAAGCAAATGCAAAGTTTTGACACAACGCACATAAACTGGCTAAGACTGAAACGGGCTGGACTGCACAAGATTATTTTTGTTTTATTTATTAAAAAAAAAAATGTTATTGTTGTTTTATTTCTAAGTAGACTCTCACAGTTAAGAATGTTGGGCCAGACTGAAGTATTTGCAGAATTTCAATAAATATGCACAACTGTATTAAGTGTCATCAGAAGGCTGAAAGTTATCAATTAGAATTTAGCTTGAAGCCTTAAAGCACCCCTAGGTCCTCCCCAGTGAAAAATGTTGGACACGTACCTCACTACATTTATAGCTCATAAGCTTTCCTTATTGTGTAAAAACTGACAGATAATTTGATATGATATGAAGGATACTTAACTGTATGAGCACCTTACCTGCCAGAGCTGACTAGGACATAAATTAACTTGACATTATAAGTTTGCAGCAACTAAAAGTTCACTATGTGAATTTGTCCATTCATTATTTGTACATGAATGTATTGGCATATGTATTTTACAATAATGAATGCTGAAATACAGTTTACTGCTATGGTGAAAATAGTTTTGGCTCTCCATGGTTAAGATTAGAAGTACATGGTGTCTTGTGTTCCTGGTTTAGGCCAGCTTTTAAATTCTGTATTATGTGTAAAATATAAAGTAACTTGTATCAAATCATGTACAGAGACTTTCTTCATTTTAGTTCAGACTTTTGTGTTCATGTGGTAGTTAAAATAAATCTGCCATTTAGTTACCAGGAAGTAACTGAGCCATACTTCTACTTGATTGTATTTAGTTGTTTCTTTTTTAGTTCACAACCTGTTAAAAAAAATTAAATCTAATGCAATAATTAAGTCACATCATCAAACTTTACAACAAATGCCCTTCCTGACATAACACTCATTCAGACTAGCAATCAATAGAAAGGCTATTATTAGGTCATTCGACTTGGTAATACAACTTGGTAATACAACACAAAGTTCTTTGATATCTTTGTGTAGAATGTGTCATAACAATTTTTTTTGTATTTATAATGAGAGAACGTTGTCTTAATGGATTTACATGCGTAAACCTTTATAACACATCAACTTTCCCACACTAAAAATAACTCACCATTGCCGCAGGTTGTTGTTTTTGGGAGTGTCCTGTCTGCTTTTCTAAGGGGAGGAGGCAAAGAGGGGGAAGTGCCCGGGCACAATACAATTGTCATCAGTTTGATAGAGGCACTCCTGTAATTGACAAGAATGTTGTCAAGGGGAAAAGGTTGTGGCCAGTAAAAAGCATTCCTCCAGTATAACCTGTCTAACAAGGTTCACACCTACGTACTAAACATGAAACCCTAAGTTGTACTCGCTGTGCTCTCGTGACTATTGTGTCCCAATGTCTGAGCTGACCATTGTCTGCTCTTTTCAAAAAACAAAGATGGACAAAGTGGAGCTTCAGATATTGTAAACTGGGACAGCAACTATAAATGGATGGAGGAGGACCAGGAGGCTGAAATAACTGGACTGAGTGGGTAGGTATGGCGATGTTTTGTGATTTGTGTGTGTGTGCTTAATGAGCAGCTCTCAGGAAACACTGGCTGGAGATTTGAAGAGGGACTACATTTTCCTCTTTTTACCACCACAACTAGGTCTATTACCATTCATGTAGTAGCAAAACATCCCTTATAATGCTACTGACAGAATTATTTATTGTTTATTTCAGTGACTTGTTTGAACAGATGTTAACAGTTAAAATGTTATAATTGTTTTGTTTTTCTTTATTACCGTATGTGAGCTCTTGTAAACCTGATCTTTAATACTTTTAGACTTAAACAATACATAAACCAGACCAAATACATAAAAAGTAATCATGTCAATCAAGTCTTCTGTGATTACTGACCATATGATTTTGTTACATTATTTACAGGTGGACGTGGTCCGAGATCGTGACGGCCGCTCAGTCCCAGTTCACTCGGCTGTGCTCTCAGAGGACTCTCCGCCCCTGGACAAACCTCTGGATTGTGTTTGCTGTTGGGGTCGTGTGGTCAGTTTGCCAGGTGGAAGCGCAGGAGTACCCCTCAGCCTGTGGCCTCCTGTTCCTTTGCCTGGTGTGGACGCTGCTGGCC
Organism: Gobius niger; assembly: GCF_951799975.1. NCBI lineage: Eukaryota > Metazoa > Chordata > Actinopteri > Gobiiformes > Gobiidae > Gobius > Gobius niger. Next base: position 20,171,436 of record NC_136852.1, read on the forward strand.
GCTGCAGCTCACGTGCTCAAGAGCCACCTGGTCCACGAACGCGTCATGGTAGGACCACTATCACAATCAGAGCATGTGGTGAATCTGCAGTTGTTTTCTGAACACACAGTCAATTTCCTACTTTGGTTTATTCAAGGCCAAGGAAGAGGAAGAGCCTTCTCTACAAGTTCAACACAGATTTTCCAACTTCTCTTTACGGTAAAAAAAAACTTCATATAGTGTTTTCATGCTTTCTTTCAAATTCAGTTCAAGAATACGACTCTAAATCAGGGGTGCTCTATCTCATAAAGGTTAAAAAGTGAAAGTGTATATGGAATTTGAGCACAATGAACTCCTTTTTTTCATGATTACACATGACAATCCTAACTGTGACCTGTGTTTCTATTTCAGACCTGCACAGTGGACCAGACCTTGTCAACACTCCCCGCTCGCGACGGTTCTGGCTGACAGTCTGCTTCTTTGCGTGCTACAGGAGCCATTGGAGGGCCCCTCCGTGACCCAAATTCAGGCTCAACTTATCAGTCTGCAGGTAAGAGTGGCTGCTCACAAACCTCAAAAAACATGCAGTCTACAGTTTTTTGCCAGAAGCAGCTCCCTGTCATCTCCTTTTTTTTTTCTCACTCCCTGCATGTAGATCAGAGGTTTTCTGGAAATAGTATTACACATTTCACACCATACAGCTGCATGAAAGATATTCCCGCCTTGGGCAATAGACACCTGTCATCTCCATTCATTCAACTCGAGCAGTTATGATTTCTTTCACACTTGTTCTTTCTTGTTCATATGGGATTTGAGTGGCTCATTACACAAAGAAAACAACAACCTATTGCTAAAGTGCTTTTTCAAATACTATAGGGATACCGTGTTTGCTCCTGAGTTCTCATGTCAACCCTCTATTAAAATGAAAAAGCTGAACGCATTTGTGTATTAGTATTAGATTTGTATGTCAGAATGTTTGTCAGTAACATGTGAGTCACTCTTTAACTCCTTAACAGGCCGGCACTATATGGATAGATTGATAAATTATAGTATTACATTTTCTAAAACCAATCATCTCCTTTCAATTTCAGTTAGTGTGTCAAACTCTTGAGGAGGCTGATACTGATCCAGGGGAAACCGTAGACATGGAAGAAGATGCAAGTCTCACGGAGAAAGTGAGGCTTATTTTCAGCTATCTACAGCAGAGGTGAGTGAAAAGCTGAACCTTTTGGACATTTGAACCACATAAATAAGGTTGACCTCATTAATAACATGCCTGGAGATGGGTTTGTTAGCTCATTTAAATTACTTAAATAAATGACTTGTAGGATGTAGGATTGTAAGTACCGGTACATGTGACTGGGTCGTCTGATTCTCTGCTGCTTTCTAGGGTGCTATTGCTGAGTGAGCTGGTGGAGGTTCAGTCCAGTCTTGAGACCAGTGTGGGTGAAGTGCAGCCGGGTCTTGACAGACTGTGGGCTCAGCTGGAGGAGATGCACACTGGAGTCACACTGACCAAGAAGGGAGACCAGCAAGTCCGCGAGCTGCCCTCTGCCCAGGCCGATGTCAAGGTAAAAGATGGCACAGACTTGTTACTTATATGATGATAGCTTCACTCGAAAAAAGAAAAGCCCAGTTGTTTTCCTTATATCGATCAATCTCAATTTTTATTTATATCTATATCTATATCAAATCAAATAAATATTTATTTAATTTATTGTTGAAGACCATTGTCAAGATAGACCTTCGACATATACCTCAGCCGCTTAAAAAACAAATGAGTGCTTTCCACTCCAGTATCATACAACAATGACAAAAAAACCTTACCATGTTATTTCTCCAACTCCAGCATTACTGCTAAAGAATTGACTGTAAACCTGACAAATAAAAAGCATGATGTTGATAATTGAAACTGGCCAAAGACAATGTGATTTGGACTGATAAGAGATTAACTGCCCAGCACTAAGCCATCAGCATTTTCTCGTCTAGAAGCATCCATATCAGAGTTGGATCTTGGTATTCTAAATAGCTCCATTATAAAGTTTGTATCAACACACATGCATTTATACTGTGATGATGAGGCGAACATGCAAACTATACACAGAAAGCCCCCACCCGGCCCAGCATTGGGACCTTCTTGCTCTGATGAACTATCCACTGTGCCACTAACTTATGTCTTTACTCAAGTTTGAACTTTGTCATGGAAATCAAAACAAAAGTCAGCATTTGCCTGTCAACTTAATTGCGTGTAACTCCTGTTTTCCACAGATTATGCTGACAGAGGTGGATCAGTACAGGAAGAAACTCCAGCACTGCCAGTCTCATCTAAAAGACACCATTCGAGTTTTGCAGGTGAAGTTGTATTTTCTACCGGGGGAAAAAATATGTTTGTTTATCGAAGCATTTGACTAATGTCCTGTCTGTCCTCAGGAGCTGACATGGAGCCACGCTAATGCGAGCCAAGCTGTGAATGGCAGTATTGAGTCGGTGTGGCCGGAGAAGCTGCTCCAGTCCAACATTGAGCAGGTATTGTACACACAGCACAAGCAGAATTCTATTGTGGTGGAGATGGCAGAAAGTAAGTTAAAGGAACAGGCCACCGTTTTTTCCATATTGAGATGTTCTTACCTTAGCTTAGACGAGTTGATGCGCACCTGTCTGATCTTTGTGCATGGGCTCCGTCACGCAAAAAGACCAAAGATGTTGTTAGCATTTAGCCTCTCCTCCTCTCGTCGATGTGGCCAAACAGGGGTGAAGTTAGAATCGACCAAGCTCTTCCACATCTTCCCTATTTAAATACGGTTACGTGAGTAGTTACACGATCCAAATATAGACCCTTTAATTGTTTGTAAACATTTCGGGCTTAGCAGGAGGCGGGAAGCTAGATTCCTATCTATTTCCATTGTCGCTGTTGTCATAGTAACAATAAACAAATGTCTCTGTTGTTGGGAACAACTGTATATATTTCTATGGGAACAACAGTTAAACCTTATTTTATCATCTCAAATGTCAATCTCTTGTTCTTGCACCTTAAGCCACAACAGCCACATTTTTAGTTGTACTTTTACACTTATAATCGCTAGTTTAATTTTATTTCTCTTGATCACTTCCTGCCTCCAGCTGATGTCACTGATGATGTAAGCAGCGAAAGGGTCTATAGTTACACAAAATTAAACATATCGATTTTCTAACCGGAGTAAAAGGAGTATAGTACACAATCATATCTTCATTATGCTGCGCGGATGTCAAAGTGCTCCTGAGGTGTTACTATTACACCTTACAATATAGTTCCCCTTTTTATCCGCTTAGAAAATCGACATGTTTAATTTTGTCTAACTATACTTGGATCGTGTTACTACTCACGTAATCATATTTAAATAGGGAAAACGTGTTAGAGCTTGGTCGCTTCTAACTTCACTCCCGTTTGGCCCCATAGACGAGAGGAGGAGAGGCTAAATCTTTGCATCTTTGGTCTTTTTGCATGACTGAGCGCATGCACAAAGACCAGACAGGTACACATCAATTTGTCTAAGCTCAGGTAAGAACATATCTCAGTATGTAAAATGGTGGCCTGTTCCTTTAACTGACTGTAACTTAGTATTGGTTGCATAGTACTGGGTGTTGTTGTGAGAGCAGGGGACATAGTGGTAATTGTACTTTGAAAATTCTCCTTTAACACAACTCAGATATACATTTTGACTCTTTTACCTTGTGTCTTGTATCTTTCTTACCTTTACTTCTTAATATGCAGCTTAGATACATATTTTACGATTGTCGGAAGTTCAAATGTGCCATGTATTGATAATGGTTCCTCTTTGTTCAGTTTGACGGGTTGCAGGAGGGTTTCCTGTCTCTAGAGCAGCAGACGTTGACCTTCCAGGCTCATCTCGAGGGCCTGGGCAGAGACAGTGAGGAGAGCGAGACGTCTCTGTCCACAGCGTCTCTTCAGGACTGTCCCAGTGTCCAAAGTGAACGTTTGAGTGACACCTCGTCTCTGTCCATGTCCTCCGCTGATGTGGACGAGGACATCAATGAAGACACGCGTCAGTCTCTGTGTGAGAGATCAGCCCGGCCCTTCAGCATCACCATCGGACGGCTGCACAAGTCAAGGAGGAGGAAGTAACCATACATCTGGGACGAAATCTAAAACGTCATTTTTTTATACTTTACTTTTCACATACATTTATGTGCCTTTGCTATTTCATGGACTCCTGAATACTTTCAAGAGAGACAAGATTTACATTGGATGAGCACAAGGGGGCGCACCATACCAAATCTTAATAATGACTGCGAACTTTAACTCATGAACTTATTTTATCTGATCCTTTTTATCTATTCAATGTTCATGCTTCATTTTATTTAATTTTATATTATTCTCTATGATAAAAGACTTTTTTGGTCCAATGAAGGTGAACAATTTTATTTAGTAAACAATAGATTGAAATTAAATTCTTATAAATGTGCATTTGTTTTGCTGCGTGTATGGGAGAATGTTTCATGTTTGAAAAGATTTGCTTTTCCGCTAGTGATTGGCCGTATGTGACGACTTAAGCCTTGAAATCTGTTTTTTGAGGCCGGGTGCCGCGGGGAGAGGAAGGTTGAGGGGGCAGTGAAGGTCACTGGCGGAAGTGTGTGTGTTATTACTAAAAACTGAGCAGCCCTCTAGACCTTTAGTAAGGCACAAATGTCTTTGATCTAAACTCAATTATCATGCCACGGGACAGGGTCTGAACCAGTGGACATTGGACTTGAAGTATGGACTTGATTTGAGTTAGGCGCCATCTGCCAGAGCCGCATCTGTTTGCCCCCCTCACACTGGGGCAGCAGCAGCGAGAGGTGGGGCTCAGCCAGAGGGTCCCAGATGAAAGGAATGTGTGCTTCAGGGTCCAAACTATCACAACAGCTCCACACAAACATGTCTGAAAACGGACTCTGACACACAAACATGTGGTGTGTTTGCACATGAGAAAAAAGTGACGAGAGCTTTGACCACAGAAATCTGTTCTGACATGTTCATCAATATGGACTTTTCTGAATTGGTTTCCAAAACAAAGAAAAGCATTAGAAGCAGACATACAATAACAATATCCTCATTTACTTGTGGTACAAAAAACTACAAATGTTTTGATTTATTAATTGGTTTAACAAAACAATGGAGGCGATATACAAGTGAGTGGGCAGCCTATGACGTCATGTCTAGCAGAGGGACGTCCTGGTACTGGTTATCTGCTTAACAACTGTTTTAGAGAACACTGAGATGACATTAGTCTCTGTTTAGTTACACTAACTTCTAACGACTGCCCTCACCAAAGGCTGCAGTCCAGAAGGAAAGACATTTCAAAGGCAGCTCAAGTGTGTGTTGTTTCACAAAATATGGCTAATGGCAGAGGTCAATCCCTCGTTTTATCCCGACAATTACTCTGTATCGGGTTTCACTGATGTCCACAGTGCACATTTACACTGATCCCTTGTGTGATGACACTACGAGAGCACACAGTAGAGACAGCCGATATCTGATCCAAACAAACCAGTGGACTGTTACAGCAGGCTTAAGAGTCCAAGTCAAATAAACCCCTTCAATTAATCAATGTTAAACAATGTGCTAAGCAAAAACATCCTTACTGAGCTTCAAGCGGATTGCAACTCTGACCTAAGCAAGTCTAGATTACTGTGAACACATGTCTGCTTTTTTTGTCTTCACATTGACTAATGAAAAATCTAATTGTATTGAACGCTTCCCATAACACAGCACAGCAAATGATGTGAACATGAAGTGATGCAACAGTGTTTGTAGCCCTGTGTCATTTATGCCACAGCCCTTTCCATTTTGGGGGGTTTGGTACCAGTACAAAGAATACAGTGCATGCTGTGTAAGTCTTTTTAAGATATGCACTATCCTCTCGACAATCTCCTGGTGGGCCAGATGATAGTGCATGTCAGCAGATTGTCCAGGGCAGGCATGAGCAGCCTATGGTTTTAAAGCCACATGCAGCTCTTATGCCCTGCTCTGGCGGCTCTTTGGCAAGCTCCTGGTTAGTTCTGGTTTGGACTTGAGGCGATCCCTGTTTAGCCTACACACTTTAAACTTGACTTTGTACATTCTGTGTAAACAAATTAATTAAAATATGCTGTGGTTTTGCATGTAATAATTCGTTTTTTTCAAAATCCAAAATGATCCACACGCTTGTAGACTGAAAAGGACTATACAGTATCAAATAATGCCAGCTGTATGGTTGATAACTTTTGAATAGCATTGTTTATTTGCAGCCTCATTCACACATGCATGTCTTTATATCATTAAATTTGTTTACTCTGCAAATACTCTCATTGAATTAGTTTTTAGGTCACTTTTAAGATCAAGATCTGAACACAGCGATGGCTCCCAGGTGCATGACAAAGCACATTCTAATAGCCGCGATTAAAAGGCTGGGCACAGATAGAACTCGGACATGCCACTTTTAACCAGAGGCTGTTGGAAAGCAAACGGACAGCTGCACGTTCAGACAAAACATCAAAACACAGCCACAGATGTACGCAATTAGCAACATGGTAGACATTTGGGGAGCAAAGGTCCATAAACTCGCGAGTTATTATGCTTGATCTAACATGGCTGGAGGGAAGCCAAGCAACATTAATGGGCTTTGAGTTAGCGAAAGAAATTCCAGCATGCTGCATTTAGTTGGAAGATACAAACCCCCCACTAAAACCTTTCATGTTTAATCTGACGTTAGATATGCTGTCAGTAAACAAACAGTAGAGAAGGTTTTCAGTGTACTGGACTAGTGTATTTCACCTCTCATTCGGGACGCTTCAGTGCTGCCGTGAAGTTTTACAGTGGTCCTGTTCAGAAAGCAGAAGTTCTGAAAGAGTTTAAATGTACAGACCCATAAATAGCTTTGACTGACAGCGCATCACTTAAGAGTCATTAGTGGAAAGCTTCCTGTTGGTGTAAATATTTGCTTATTTTGTTTTCCTAGAGGACAGGCTACTACAATCAGGGCTGACCCCGCCGACCCCCTGTTTCCTGACGGGACGGGGATCACCTTGTGCCTGGACGCTGCTGGGACAGAGCCACTGCGAGCGTTTTACTGGGAGCGGACTCTTCTGCAAAGGTCAGAGGAACAGCTATTGATACCAATGGCAAACAGCTGTGCCGGGCTTTAAAGGCTGCTCTGTCAAGGACTGCCTGACCTTTCGCATGGTTTGGGATCAGACTAGAAGAAGTACCTTCTGATTTAATGTAATGATGAAGAACATTTTTGAGTTTGAAGTGCAAAGGTATCCTCCCTCCTGGAGCTCTGGGTAGTTTGGAAACACAAACATGTCAATAAATCTTTCAGCACTGTTTTTCTTTACCCAATGATATGCTTAAAATGTCAGCTAGTCCTCTATTCTCTCCTACGGTCTCATTGTGTAACGTATCTATTTTTGACAGATACTGCATATATTTTTGAGAATTGTTTCAACCTTTTTGCTTTTAATGGAACAAAACTGATGAAAATTCAACTTCTGTATACGTGCAGACACAATTTTGGGAACCAGATGCAACTCTATCTGTCCAAGGTACAGTATAGAGGATTAAATAGATTTCACATAAGATCCATTTTGAGCCTCTAACTCATGCCGAAGTTTGTTTTTATTGTTCCCTTTTTCACTAAACTTTATTTATTAGTTGATCAGTGGAAACATGAGGAGCCGTCACATGCTAACAACTACAAGTCACTCAGAGGAATGTCAATAAACCCTGTTAGTGTTCGACTGGCACACTCTGTCAAGCGTGCGTCACATCACCTGTCTCTGAGGTCACTGGAGGAAATTGCAAAGTTAGGTATATCTGTCATTACAAAGCAATAATAATGATGATGCATTGGTCTCTAAAGCCTAAAAAAAACTTTGTATTGTGTTCATATTCTATAGTGGTAACCTGCAGCTGCCCAGGGTTTGACAGAGACATTGCTGCCAATCCTCTCCAACCACCACCAATCAATCACACACCACATTCCTAGGTGAGGCAAGGTAGGTGAAGTATCTTGCCAAAGGACACAGTGACATTATGCAAACCTTCTAGGCGTCAGAGGACCACGCAAGTATAACACATTACTTGAATTAGAGAAAAACTAAAACATTGTCAACTAATAGTTTCCAAAATGCTCTTGTGCACTCTTGCTGCCTTGAGCACATGTCAGTTGTAATCGGGTTGAAGCCCTGATGTGAGTGAGGCTGCTCTGTAAGCGAAAGGCTAAACAAACAGGCTGGCCCCTGCACAAAGAGTCCTGCCACTCAGAGGCATGTGGCACTCCCCCGTCCCACTGCAACCACGCATACATAGACTCCTGTGCCTGTCCTGAGAGCCAAGCCAAGAGCTGGGCAAGATGGAAGAGGAGGAGGGGAGCCAGTTCTGATTCCCATTCACTGGATGTCACCACCTCACAAAAGGGGACCGCATGACACTGCCACTAAATCAGACTTAATGGACTCCTTTTGCACTGCTACGAACATGACAGGGGGCGTGTGTATGAGTGTAAAGGGGTGTGTTCGAGTGGGACTGGGGATGGCGAGGGCGCATGTTATACCCTCCATTCACAGGGCACAGGGGCCAATGAGTCTTGTGTGATAAAGTGCTGGTTACTGGCAAAGGAAGTGCATTCAAGTCACATTGGCTTGAGTCCATAAGTCAGAGCATAGGTCTTTCAGTACAGCAGATGTGTGTTATCTGCCTGTCTTCTTAATTTAAACAATATTTGGGCAAATAGACTGGATATGAATGGGCATTTTAAGGATGAAGTAGGTTCAGAGAGTTTTCTTTTAACCTCTCAACCTCCACCTGAACCGAGTATATGTTCACCAGTTCAGCTCTACCCAAATCTAAAAGCTTCTTACAGCCTAACAGTGTGTAACGCCTCATTTGAAAGCTAAGACTTGTCAGTCTTTCAGTATCTGTATTGATGCTTTTTCAGCACCTTTTTGGTTGTGTTTTGTAACATATTTGTTGCGTTTTTCCTAATTTCTTTTTTACTGTGTTAGTTTTGTTTTCTATGTTTTTTTGTTGCGTTTTCATCCTCGTTTATGTCTCATTTTCATTTTTTTTTTCCGAAAAGAAGTCAGACTGGAGACAACATGCTCAGTTCAGGCGGAGGTTAAGAGGTTTATCATTTCCTGTATGCATCAATCTGACAAAAAGAAATGGAACTTTATTTGTACAGCGCCTCCTACAGACTGCTCACAAAGCGCTATACATGGGGCATTTTTACATTCACTCCACACACACGGTGGTGGTAAGCTACGAAAACGTGGAAACTTCACACGTCCATTCATATACATAAAATACATACACTGCGTTCCAAATTATTATGCAAATTGGATTTTTGTGTCAAAAAGGTAAAAAAAAAAATAATAATAATGAAACTCATTGATTGTATCGTGTTTTGGGGCTCTATGAATCACTGACATTAATCTCAGAGACCTGGGATGATTAGTTTTCAGGTTAAGCCCAGTTAAGGGAAAAACTACTGAAAAAGGGTGTTCCACTTTATTAAGCAGATCATCATTTTCAAGCAATATGGGAAAGAAAAAGGGTCTTTCTGCTGATGAAAAGCGTGAAATAGTTGAATGCCTTGGTCTAGGTATGAAAACCTTCGATATTTCATCAAAGATTAAGCGTAATCATCGTACTGATAAGAGATTTGTGGATGAATCAGATCACACTCCGGTTTGTGCAGATAATGGCACAATATGGACGGTTTCTGCCAGACAAACACATCAGATTAGGAGAACAGATGCCACAAAGCAGCATACAGGTATTTGAAGCTGCTGGTGCCTCTGGAGTCTCCCGAACATCAAGGTGTAGGACCCTCCAGAGGCTACAGTTGTGCATAAACTTTCTATCCGGGCCTCCCGGTTAATTGAATGCTGATGAACAGAAACGGCTGCAGTGGCTCAGAAATACATGAGGACTCATTTTCAAACAGTCTTGTTCACTGATGAGCGCCGTGTAACCCTGGATGGTCAAATCAATGGAGTAGTGGATAGTTGGTGAATGGCCACAATGTCCCAACAAGGCTGTGACGTCAGTAAGGAGGTGGCGGAGTCATGTTTTGGACCAGAATCATGGTGAGAGAGCTGGTCGGCCCCATTAGGCTCTTTTAGGCTCCCTGAAGGTGTGAAAATGACCTTTGAAAAATATGTGGAGTTTCTGACTGACCACTGTCTTCTATGCTACAAAAAGAAGAGCCGTGCTTTCCCTAACAAAATCCACAACGCACCATGTCCTGCTGTAAAGAATACCTCTGCATCACTGGCTGCTATGGGCATAAAAGGAGAGAAACTCATGATGTGGACCCCCTCCTCCCCTGACTTCAACCCTATTGAGAACCTTTGGAGCCTCAACAAAAAAAACTTCTATGAGGGTGGGAGGCAGTTTTCATCCAAACGGCAGCTCTGGGAGGCTATTCTAACATCCTGCAAAGAAATCCAAGCAGAAACTCTACAAAAACTCACAAGTTTAATGGATTTAAGAATTTTGAAGCTGCTATCACACAAGGGCTCCTATGGTAAAATATAACTTGACCTGTTAATATTGTTTTGATTGAAATAGCTTTTGATTTCAGTAAATGTGATCTCCTAATGCTACAAATACAACAAATGACCATTTTCAGTTAATTACAATTAAAATGTATTGAATTTTTTTCCACATTTAAATGATCCTCTACCAGGTAAAGACTTGAAAATTATGCTGACTCTCATTTGAGTTGACAATTTAGAAAATCTTAGAAAAATGTCATTTGTATAATAATTTGGAACGCAGTGTAATGTTACAGTGATGATAAATTCCATTCATTTGACAGATAGCAGGAGTAATTCTTTTCAAAGAATGTTTAAATCACTCGAGATTCAACAACAAGTGAACCAAGTGATGAGACAAACACTACAGTCAACTCATACATCACTTTTAAATAATGTAGAGTGTTTCTCTTGTGGGTTGTCAGGTAGATAAACCTTACGTGACACTGTTGAGGGTGACTGACAGTAACGCGCGCCACATTAACTTATCCCATCTAACCATTTGTTTTAAGAGGCAATAATTCAAAGTGTACCTCTTCTAAAATAGTTAGTGAATGGAAACACTCTGAGTTAATTATATGTGTTTGACTTTTCTGTCACTGGTCTTTCAGCCAGGCAGATTTGTGTACAACAAGAAGCAAGTAGCATGCCATTCATCTCCTCTCTTTAACTGCACACACACACACACACCATCTTGCTGTACGGACCATCCATCACACTCCCGAAGTGAAGTTATGGGGAATCCAGTCTGCTATAGTCTTGTGGGGCGATTGCTCCATTTGCATGTGAACGCTGCTCACAATGAGGAGCCAGACTGGGTGACAGCAATTTCTGAGCCGTTTGTTATCCTCCCTACAGGGCAGAAACTAATACTCGGTCGCCCCATTGCACCCCGTCCCGCGCTGAAAGGGTGGAGATGAGTGAGGATGGCATCGGTGTCAGAGGCCTGCATTGATGGCCCGCTTGCCCCCCACCTACACGGAGCAGCGGAGGAGAGACACGGAGCCCCAGGTACCGACCTCATTAGCAGATAAAAGCAACCTTTCCCCGCAACCTATGACCCCGGAGGTTGCCATGGAGTCTTCCTGTCGAGGGACTCAGAGGCATCCTGGGATTGCTCGCAGCGGGGCGGAGTGAATATAGGCTGCTGTGAGAAATATTAATCCACCCTACCTCCCTTTAGTCAAGAGTCCAGATTAAGTCTTTTTGGTTTTAAGCTAGTTTTAGTCGACAAATTGTTAAGGAATTGTTTTTATTTATTGAAACAAACTATGATAAAAAATGTATTTGGTCACCCATCTACACCCTACCCCCCGCTCTCATACCCAAATCCATATTCATGCTCCTCTGAACTCCCTTGTTGGGCCTTGACTTCCTGCTCCGTCTGTGCCCCGTCACTTCAAACCCAGTCAGTCGAATAAGCTCCTTATGTCCCAGAGTCCTGCTTTGATCCGTACAACTAGAAGTGTGATAGTTTACATAGGATCCAAATAGTTTTGGAGAAAATGACCGCGTGACACATCCAACCCCATCTGCAATCATAATCTCAAACATCGCCACTTCAAGATGTGGGTAAAACAATATTTTGACATACTTCTCAAAAGCAGGAAGTGTTGTTCTGAGCCATGCCAATATACAATGATCTATATAGCCTATTGTGACATTGTAGAAAGCCATAGGGTCTCTTTTGTAAATCTTATATTGAGTGTTGGCCCAAGTCTTTCCCTCCAACTTTTACTTCTGCAGCTGCAATACAGTAACATTTAATTACTTTAAGGCACAACTCTTCCTGATACAGCCTATTTGCAGTATTTACTCACACTTAAAACAGCTCAAAACTCAAGGACATAAAAAAGACCTCAATAAACTTTGACATTGTTACGGTTTGTGTCATGATGATAGATTAACCATAAAGATGGAGAGGATGGGGGGGACTTCTTCAAGGCTTAATATGTGGGTGTTAAGCTAGGATGGCACACTTCTAGATCCTTTTACTCATCTAACCTTGGGAATAACATAAAGATGATGGCACTGTATTTTTTGTCCGTTTTCTGTAGTGACTGGGTATTTCCTCTCTGTCAGTCTGTTAAAGTGCATCATACTGTCAGAGTAACATCCCTCTGTCCGTGCATTTATGTGTGTGCGCGTGTGGCTGCAGGAAAAGAGGGGGAAGGGTTATATCTTGGTCATGCTGACTGAGTTTTATAAGCTGTGGCTAACCCCACTCCCCACAGCTGACTGAATATTAAATAAACACAGCCAAGTGGCTGAACTGAGCGGAGTGAGCGCAGGCTGGAGGAGCACTGGCCCGGCAGCATGGGGCCTCCCTCTGGGGCCCCCACATCAGCCTGTCTTATTCTTGGCAGCTGCTCCGGACAGAGGCGGCCTATGGTGTAACGGGGTGTGTTCAGGCTTGAACATGGGGGAGGTAGGACTGAGTCTATAGGAAAATAACAAAATGGGGAAAGTGTGATGTGGTCGAAGCAAATGGACTAGAGTTATAAAAAAGAGACGTGGGCATAACATCGATTTCGATTTTTCCGGTGTTGCTATTAGATTTTTTTTTTTTTTAATCTCAAGAATTGTTCACAGAGCACATTTTAAACACACACATTAATGTATCAGACGAAAATGTGAACTGCTAAACTAATCACATAAGAAGTCTCTAACAATCTCAACAGTTAGCAGGTTGTATTTTTGTCTTTTGCATGCACACACCTCCTTCAAAGGCCTCTGTGCATTGAGATGACAGGGAGTTGATTTATGCATTTGGTCAATTAACTCTTTTACACTGGACTGAGTAACCGCTCCTGAAGCCTAATTTGCCCCAGATCCCGAACCTTCCCCTGACCCCCAAAACGTCCCAATGTCCATTTTATTAGTTTTGGTCATGGCATGGGGCAGAAGTGTTCATTTAGTCTAGGATTATATATTTTAATAAGTGCACCTGGCCTCTTAAATTCATAGGGTTTTTGACGTAAAGCTTCGCTAAATGACATATCCCACCGCTCACACACAGTACACAGTAGTTTTCCATTGCATGCATTCATTTCCTGAAGTCTTAAAGTAACCCCAACAGTAACCCTTAACCAGAGTCGCCAAGTGACTGGGTCATTATGTGACTGCTTCGCCACGGTTATGCTTCATAGACTGTTTATAATAACTTAGAGGAAAGGAGGAAAGTTAATATTTTTTCATAGCTATGTTATATTATTTGAAAATAAGTACTCTATACCAAATTTACTTTTCACAAAAAAAAAAAAAAATCGAGCTCAACGAACTTCCTTTTTCTCAATGGTTTTGACTTTCCGGGACACAAAACCCCTTACCTTCAGACTGTTGCTCACAGCAGCAGACGAGAATAAAAAGCATTTGATACAAAGCCCCTGTTTGATTTATAAGGCGCTCCCACATGAACACTATCGGGTCACAGTGAGCATCTGGGCCGGTCAGAGGAGATATTCTGTGAGCCCAGGCTCCCACAGCCTGCTCCACAAACACAGCTGTCCGTCTGGTGCCCGCTCCTGACCCACATCCTACTGCCAGAGTAGGCCTGTCACTGTCCCAAATGAGGATATGGGATATTTGTGCTGACTCAACTGTCCCAATCAGGCAAAATATTATGTCCATCGATGAGAAAGGCCAATTAATGATTCATATCTTCAGCATTGCACCTGGCAGTAGGGGTGTGTGTAGTTGTCTGGTTTATTGTGTCTCCACAAAAGGTAATTAGCAAGTGCTTATAAGCCAGAATATTAACTTTTTAATAGAAATGTCTGGGTATGTGTAGACCTTTATGTTGGTTAAAGCTGCTCTGTGCTCAAAGTTGTGGTTTTCCATGTCAAGGTACTTCAACCTTACTGTATATCTGATGATGACTGCATAATAGATCTTTACAAACTCACCAGTACCAAGGCATGTATAATTTTGCCTTTCATCCGGCCAGCACCTCTTTTCCTCTGCACTGTAGGTTAAAACAACATCCACAATGAAGCCGTAAGGACGTACTCTGTGTTATTCAATACGTTTCAAGAATGCAGATATGAGGCATAAACTATTCTGTGTCTGAAGCATTTGAAAGAGCTTTTCAGTCATGATCTCAAACCTCAACTTGAACCAGCCGCTGTGAAACCTGACCTTACCAAGCCACACAGAAAACTATTTGAATGCTATGTATTTTCAGTGTTGACATATAGTCACACAAGGTTTTATTTTACTTTTGAACACAACATAAGGGGAAAATGAAAAGAATTGTTGTTTAAGGCCAGAAGTTTGGTTTTAAAAACCATGCAATATCTGCGATCTGTGGAAGCTTTATCTGAAGTTACAATGACCCCCATTATTTTATCAAGCTGTTATATATCCAGTACAAAATGAACATGCATTTTATCTACAAATTTTTCCTCATAAAATGAACATCTACTTATGTATAACTATGATTACGTAATGATTACCACCACAGGCATTTTCCCACCAAACCCAGTAGAAACTACAAAACAAAGAGTCCATCAAATATTAAATTTAGCAAGAAATATCGCACTGAAAATTGGCAACTTCCTCTGCCAAATCAACAGGAGAACTACTGAACTATTTCATAACAGGTCATTCTGAATGATACACAATTTGAGAGTCAGTCTCCAGCATTTGAGTCCTCCTGTTATACAAATTTGCATCCGTGGTTGGAGCCATACAAAACATTGTGGGTACTGATTGGCTGCGAGTACATCGGTAAATGGTTAGTGTAGCACGTTCCTCCTTTTGAACAGAAAGCAGAAGAGGCTGCCTAACCAGACATTATTAGGCAATGCTACCACTGAGATCACATGAATCCTTCAGAGCATTTTAGAGATTTTCAAAATAAAAGAATAAAACAGCTGCATTATAATCACTGTGTTTTCCACACTGGCCCTCCGACCACATTAGCGCGTGTGATGTGGTTGCGTGGTTGCAGTGAAAGTGATTAGGCCTACAGTGTGTGTGCACAGTGTGCCGTACATGAGGCTGTGGAGGCTCCTCTGGCAGCGCTGTGCTCCAGGCCTCTCGCTCCCTGGATTAATGCCGATTGTTTGGGAATGACTCGGAGCTCCGGACCACACAAGGAGCGGCTGAGTGGGAACCTGGAGAGAGAGAGAGAGAGAGAGAGAGAGAGAGAGAGAGAGAGAGAGAGAGAGAGAGAGGAGTCTAGTGAGACTTCAGCATTACCTTCAAACTCATAGTTCCTCCGTCACAAAAAAATACATATTTTTTTCTCTTCTGTTTCCTTTAGCGCTGGCCCTTTGAGAAGCAATAATTTTTTTCTTGTGCCTCAGCTTCCCAAGAGAGTTTTGAGCCAATCTACCTGCATCGCTCTGTTTCGTGTCTGTAAGCTTTCGTGGGAGGTCTAAAAACAGAAAAGGGGAGGATGCTTAGGGAGGCATATGGTGAGGACAAGTATTTATCAAAAACAACTCCACTGGCTTTAATTAGCTCAGATCTCTCGCAGGCACGTCTTTTCACTTGAGTCATCACAAGTGGACGGCAATTTCGGCTGTGCAATTCCTCCCTGAGATTGTTCTGTAAACACAAGCTTCGCATCCCAAATATATTCCTCCGGAGGTGCAATCAGCTGAGTCAGCCTGTTGGAGAAAGTGTCCCAGGAGAGGACAGTGACAGGCCAAAGGCTCAGATCATGTACATACAGTATATTAAACTCATTTACTCAGTTATAGAGGCTTCCTCTGGTATTGAGGAATCTCTTGCAATAAAAGTTTTAATATACATTTTTTCATCTGTAAACCATGTTTAGAGCTAATTTGTCCATTGCTTGTCTATTTCTAAGATCAGACCTGGTTCAGTCTTCACAATGGTACTACAGAAGGTTGGTAATTTGAATGCAAATCATTTCTGATGTGTTATCAACCTCTTAACCCCTACCCTTCTGGACTGGTTGCTTGGCCAGTGTAACACCTCATTTGAAAGCTAAGACCTGCAAAACTGTGTTGCCGCGTTTTAATCATGTTTTTGTGTTTTCATCTCTTTGTAATTGTTTATGTGTTTTCATAGTTTTTTATTGCATTTATGTCACATTTTTTGTCGCTCTATACCCGTGTTTTTTATTTTGTTATTGTTGCTTTTTGGGCACGTTTTACATAGCTATTTTGGCGCTTTTTTTCAAGAAGCTTTTTTGATTTGGATAAAGCCGAACTGGAGAAAATGTGCTCGGTTCAGGTGGGGGTTAAGAGATGAATTGTTACAAAGGGCTCAACACAATTTCAGAAGACATTCAAATGACAGGAGCTACATTGAGTCAGAGTTCTTTATACTTGGGTCTTTCTGCAGGGCTCTCTCTGGTCAGAACCTGCAGTTTGGGCCCCACCCCTCCTCTCACGCAGACATCTGGGATTAGCCCGGACTGTGAGCTGCTACGGCCTGGAGAGTAATATTTCTGGCACAGCTCTGGCCCAAATTGCTGTAATCAGCCATTACTCTAATTCAGTCATTTACCTGACTTTACACATTCATCACTTCTGTACACGTCCCGCGAATGATGAATTGAACTGTTTGTTGCTCACTATGGGACAAACTGGACCCCTCCACCCCCCCCCCCCCCCCAACACCCCACTCCTCTCCTTCGCCTTCTTTCGGCCTAATCACTGCCCTGACCAGCCATTAGTCTGCTCAGACGTCCTGACACCATATCCGGTCCCACCTCCCCGCCCCAAGTCAGCATGCGCCCCAGACCTATCCGCACAAGGGAAGCAGGTCACTAGTTCCCTTAAGGCCATTACAGTAATTATAGTTGGCGTCGTTAATTATTTTTTGGTGGGTGTAATGAGGCACACAGGCCAGAAGAGGTGGTGGGGGTCCTGAAGAAGACAGTGGTCCAGTTGGAAGGGAGGGACGGTCAGTGGAGTGCGGGATTGAATTGTCAGAGCAGGTTATGATTAGGAGGCGCAGATGTGGCCATGTGAGAAATGAATTTCATGCCTGTTGATTCTGTCGTTTTTCTTTTTTTTTTTTTTTTTTGTAGGAATGTGGGAGTTTGGAGGAGACAGACAGAGACAGTTTCCACACAGACACAGGGCTGGTGTCGCCCTCTGCCCCAAAAAAATCACACTTACATAGAGGGGACAGTCACAGCCACAGGACATGTTTAACCAGATCATTTTAGTTTCCAACGCTGAGAACAGTAGTCTTTTTATATTTAATTATAAGGTATTAAAAATGTTGTTCTTTCCCACCACTACCATAAGCTTAAGCCAGATACTATATCCTGTTTCCTGAGAATCTTGCTGAGAAAGTCCTTCTTTCCCTGTAATGTTACTTTTCTATATTTTATGAGGCCATCTACAATGATTTGGATGTTTGTAACCTGCCACCAGGATTGATACATCCCACATGTGACACCCAAAAGTTTGCTTTACTTCCACGCTGCCAACATAGAAGTGCCGTTTAACCCACATCGACGTTCTTTGTTTTAGTTGTGGCTTTACAGCTGACCACTGGAGTAAGTGACAGGAGCTGTGAAGTAGTCTGAGCGGTAATGCGGTGTCACAGTCAAACAGTGTTGTGTCTGTCCACCTGGAGCATAACATCATGGAAATCTCATGGCCACGTTGATTCAACAGGACATAAAACAAAATATAAACTATTTCTTTGGACACAAATGAGCCAGCCAATCGGAGTAAGGCATGGTCACGCCCTTCTTCCTGTCTACACCCCTCTACGGGGGCGTCCCACAGGTGCACCTCATGTGTGTACGTGCATGCTTGGGCTGTTTTGGAGGCCTCCCGCTGTGTCTGTTAATGAAGGTTTCTAATTGGATTTTTTGGGTTGGCGCTGGGACATCGGGGAAGGGGGCGGTGCAGCCGGACACCCCCTAAGGAGGAAGGAGACGAGGGGAAAGACCTGCGGGACAGATTACCACTGTGCCCTTTTCTCCCTCAGAGTGTGTTCCCAAGGCAAGGATTATTGTCCATATGAGCATGGCTATTCCAAGAGTGTTTTATGAGCTTGGCTGGTTCAGATAAAGAGCAGGTCAGACGAGGAAACAAATATTCTCATTGTGAAGGCACAAACCGTAATCTGTGGGTCAGATCTGGCCATTTACTCTTTAAGACTAACATCACGACAGAAAAGCTATATCAATATAGACATTAGTGGACTCAGTGGACTGGTGATTTTTTATATTAAGAAGCTACTGAAACCTTTAGTGCATTAAGTATTATCAAAATTCTGTATCTCAAAATGAAATTAAAATCTGATTAAGATCTTTATGGATCTCCAAGGTGAAATTCTGTAGAAGAAGATTGCAAAGTCTCTCAAACAGACACAACATTATTGTGTTACAGACAGAGGTGAACACCATTTTGACATTTGTTTTGCGGCCTCTTAAATGTGATACAAAATCAAACAAGGGGGCCCTGTGCATGTTTTGATGTGTAAAGGTTGAATACAGGTTTGGCGACCCCTCCCACACCCCTCCCCTCTCCCTGTCCCTCTGCTGTCCCACTGCTGTGCCTTTGTCCACTGTCCTGAACCTGCCCGTCTTCCGGCTGGGACTGGAGTGGTTCCCGATGGCCGCAAACAGGATTAGGAGCACCCATGGCTTCAGTCATTCTTTCTGGATTTGGGAAAGTTACTGCAGCTTGGTTGAGCTATGGTACTTTAATTACCCCACCACCAGGGGGCCTCCCTGTGGCCCAGCGGGTAACACGCGGGAAAAGGGGCAATGCCTCTGTGGGTATATGGGAAAATAACTCTCTGTACAGGTTAGATGAGTTTTGCCCTACACATTGGTAAAGGTCTGGTAGGGGGAATGACAGTTGTACATTTTGGATGTATATGTACTTTTTTTTTTTTTTTTACACTGTTACAATACATTGCATTTGCATTGGAGGTGAAGAATCTTGACCAGGTACAGTGTGGCATTTGAAACTGCAACCCTCTGGTTTTAAGAGAACTGCTCTATCACCTGAGCCTCTTTTGCCCCCTACTATAACTCATTTAATTGTCGTCCTGCAGAGTGCCTGTCTGCAGTGTCGGTGCCCGGTGTGAGCTGTGCAGGCGGAGGGCAGAGAGTGGGCACAGACAAAGGTGCGCCTGTGTGCCCCTCTCACTCTCGACCGGTGGAAAATTCCCCGTCAGCGCCGTGCCAAGACGCCTAACCCTGCACAGAGCCACTCAGGAGGAATGTGAGAGGCAGATGTGACCAGCTCTGCAGCAGTTTCACCAAGGCCAAAGGGACACAGGCTAAAAGGTCCTGGAGCACATTCTCTTCATTCAGTCCGCAGTTTGGCTTTGTGCGCAGGGCTTTAGTGTTTGGTTACATGATTGATTTTCTGTAATTTAGTTTAAGCAAAAGTGGTCAAGCATAATGTTCACTGCAGAACATTGAACATTGTGCTTTAGCTTGGTGCCATACTGGGAAAGAAAAGTAGAAAACATTACACCAAATGAATAAATACAACAACCATCACACTGGGTCTAAAACTCTCTTGTGACGACAAAGAAGATAGAAATAAGATGATTCTGGATGTAACACTGTCAGGGCACCATTACTTTAGCTTGTCAATACACCACATAAACATGACACGTTCATAAAGTAATAATTACACTCTCCATGTAGGAGCATAGACCTATTGCAGATCACTTTTTGAAATTCTGATGGTGCCCCTAAGTCTTCAAGACCCTTGCATCTGGTGCTGTTTAGAGCAACCCTGTTCCAGCCTCTCTTGAATAATGCAACAATCATTTTTGTTTTTTGCTCCGGTTTTTTCCCTCCCCGCTCTCCCAAGCTGAATATCCGGCTGCTTAGACAAACTTCTGGGTGCATGCACTCTTCTGCCGTGCAACCAAAGCGAGCGTGAAAATAGTTAGCGTTTGGAGGAAGCACATGTGCAAATACATAAATAAACACACATAAAGTCTGGCATACACACACATAGAGAGAGCTGTGGAGAGAGAGAGAGAGAAAAAAAGGTCAGGCTTTGCATTGCCCCCACCCTTTAAGACATTCCCGGAGCACCTGTACTCACTTAATATTTTGGCATGAGCGGGAAAAAAACGCTCCTCTGCTCAGTGCCTGTCATGTTTGTTCACTTGAAGGAAACAGTTTGGTTTTCATTAAATGCACTGCCAAGAGTTGAGGTAATTGCCTTTCTGTACATCTTTCTTTTATAACCGTCTATATGTTCAAACAATGAAGGGAACGCAAACAGTTTACCCAAGTGCACAGTAAATGCATAAGCCATGACTGAAAGCAAACTTTTTCGAAGATCAGAAGTAAATTCCCTTTTCGCTACCACTTGTGATGACTCGCTATATATTCATAATGTGTGTGATGTAATGCTTTATCCAGACCCTAATTTAAAAAAGTACTGCTTCACTCTTTACCCCCAGAACAATATGCGAG
Source organism: Gobius niger (assembly GCF_951799975.1). Taxonomy (NCBI): domain Eukaryota; kingdom Metazoa; phylum Chordata; class Actinopteri; order Gobiiformes; family Gobiidae; genus Gobius; species Gobius niger. Next base: position 20,192,368 of record NC_136852.1, read on the forward strand.
TGTGTCCACCTGTAGCACAGCTGTTTGTCTAATGCAGCCCATGAAAATTCCCACCGCGTCATTTATCCAACCAAGACACTTGCATCTGTTTCTGACACATCGCCCTCCATTAAACAAATATGCAGGCAGACACACAAACAGACATTAACACAGAATGACAAATGCTTGTGGTCAGCCCGCAATATCATAGCTGATGTTTGAAGTGTTCTGGAAGTGGCACTACAAGTAAGGCTGTGTCTTAGTTCTGGAACATTTGGCAAAGTGTTAGTAGGTTCTGTTTTGGCAGTACTCTGCAAAAATGGCAGCCTAAATGAAAGGGTTTCAAGACATATAATAACTGCTTCAAATTTGATGCGTGCACAAACACTGAAGGAAGGGAGGGTCAGGTGTTTTGCCCAAATACATAACAATCATCTGCACCTGAACCTCTCTGTACCAGGCACCTCTCATCCTCTCATCCAATGCTAAAGCTTCCAAGATCAGACAAGATGGTGTTTTTGCAAGGTGGTATGGTCTATGAAAGTCAATATGATCCTTGAACTGACTGTACATTACATGATAAAGAACAGTTGTGCCGATAAAGCTGCACAATGACATTTAGCCACACCTTAGACAGGAAGTACAGGCTTGCTCTGTATGTGTTGTCTGATTACTCCATGCAACTGTTAAAAGTAATCCAGATATCAGATTAATTTGATCTCTTAGGTAAAAAGTTGCATTTTATCAATGGAGGGGAGTTGTGCATCTTCAAATCTTCTGAGTGCTGTTTAGAAATGACTATCCGGACAGAAAACTTGCTGCTGTTTTATTTGGCGATGACATCAAGTAAAGTGATGTGCTATCCTTTTCCCTTTTTGTAAAACGTTACATGTCAGTGCTTTCAACTAACCTGCTACTGTGTTTAATGTGCTCACATCTCAGGCCCACTGCATCAGAGGACGCCACAATCCATGACCGAACAAACAAAACAAAAAAGAGAAAGCTGGATTAGCTGTGTCCATGAAGCTATTTTTGTTTAAATATTGACATGTCTTGTGTATTTTGTCTAGTCTGTAGCAGGTTTTTCCCCTACACATTGTTTGTCTGCTTAGAAAGTTACGCACTTTACGTTTTTTCCAAGTCTATCTTCACTCCCATCTTGTGCTTGTCTGAAATCTGAATGTAGCCTTGAAGGATAAACTAGAGACGGAACACTTTTTATTTGTTTGTAAATTTATAGATGTGACTGGGAGCTGTATATTTCCCAGGCTTTTGTCAGAGCCTCAAATGACTTGAGCACATGCTTGGCCTTTCAGAGAGGATTGCATTTTGATTTGCACCAGGCAGCGATGGAGAGGAGCTGCTCACTCTCTCTCCTCCCAGTTCTCAGTGGAGTCATCCTGGCCTCACCGCGGTCCGCGGATGACACGCTACAGAAGTGATTTACTATTGAGCGCATTCATCGCCTCTGGATATAAAGACAATTGAATTATGTTGTTGGAACAGAGCGGACAGAGAAAGAACAATCGAGGAAAAATATTTTGGCCAGCACCGAGATCAAGGGATAAAGGGCAGAGAGCGAGATGCGACGGCTCATTGCAAGACTGTTGTCTGCTAATGAGAATCTCCCCAAAAAAAAATCAATAAATGTAATGTAAATGTGTTATCATTTATTTTGACAGGAATAATGCTTACAGTGATCATTTTCAACCCTTGTCCCTTGTTGGGCTACTGTGTTTATGTTTGTTTTTAATGCTTTGTCCATTTTTAGGAACAAACTAATTAAGTCACTAACACAGAGCAGGACAAGAAGAGACTGAACAAGCAGGTCAGCTCTCACCTGGGCTGCTCACTCTCCATCATGGACAACATCTCTCACTCTTCGCACAGAACTGTAGAGGAACTGAGCAGCTCCTTCAGTGGCAAACTGAGGAGCGCTACCTCAGGTCCTTCTTCCCCACCGCTGTCAGACTGTACAAATTCAACTGTGTAGTTTACCATGTGCAATAACATCGGTATTTGCAAATCACAATCCCCTCCTCTATGCCGAAACATCTATAATCTCTTTATCTGCACAGCCAGATATATGCTTTTGATTAATTTAGATTTTTATTCATTGTATATAAGATACCTTATGCTTCTATTATTATTAGTTGTCCGTGCATTTGTCTTGTTCTTCTTTCATAACACATTTCCGGAATAGCTTCTGTAACTAGTGAAAAGTCTAATCTTATCGTGCTCCCCAAGTTTTGCCCTGATATACCGACCTGTAACAGACAAGGACCTATTTTTCTTCTGAGGTGGTAAGGTTGTGAAAAATTGGAAAAGTGCTAATGTAGAAAACTAAAGTGTTTCTTGTTATCTTTAGCACTCAATGAAAATAACAAATTATTGCCTGACATGAAATCTAAAATGTGTATAATAATTAAAGTAGAAACAGATTATCTTACATACAACCATATTTCTGTAAGTTTGCATCTCTTGCTTTGAATCTTAATACTATTACTACTACTACTACAATACTTAAAAATGAACACATAGTCCTATCTACAATCTTAACATTATAATTGCTTTTTGCGCATGAAGTCAAGAATGAGGTCAACTACAGTCTTTGTCAGAGTCACTAAAATGTGAAGGCTTAATATGAATTTTTACTGCTCCGATATTTTACACAAAATTGCAATAAATCCCACAGACTGGCGTGTTGCAGTGATGTAACCAATGCCACACTTCACCTGGAACTGGAGTTTTGCAGCTATAGACATTCAGTCATACCTGACCCTGTAGCCTGTCCAACATATACACATATACATGCACAAGAAAAAAAAAAACTCAAACACTGATTCCACGCCTAGCAGTGAAAAGGAGGTTGGGCTTCTTTCCTTTCTCTGACATCATGCTGTTAGTTGGAGACACAGAGGATAATATATTTTTCCCATTGGACAACTAATATACAAATGTGGCCTTTCTTGTTTTTTAACGTTAGTTTTAACCACTGTCTGCAGTAGAAATGTCAATGCCAGACAAAGTGAGGTGTTGGCAGGACATCCGGATGAAGGATATTTGAAGGACAAATATGTTTAACCCATTTCCTCTCTCTCTCTCTCTCTCTCTCACACACACACACACAGCAATATCAAATTGAAAATGCACATTGAAATCCAGGGGGGACACACAGATCGCAATCAACAACAACAAGTGGAAAAACATTTCGACATTTGAAATTTCCAGTCAGTGTTGGTCCTTTGGGTGGCCTTACTCAGGGGGTGGCCATCGCAGCACCTACTATGAGCTTGACTGTGCTTGAGTGTGTGTATCAGTGGGACTGCCCCGTTCACTGTCAGCCAAGGGGAACATCGGTGCGCCCCTCACCTCCGGGACACAGAAGGTGAGCTGGAGCGGAGCCCGGGTAAATGCGCAGTGTGTTCCAGCTGGGGTTGTGTCAGCATCTCCTGGGCAGCTGGGACAGGCCCCTCTTTGTCCTCCCGGGCGACCTGTGTGGCTCCTTATCTTAACACAGTCATAATCACATCGGTGATCAGGGTGTGAACGGCCCCCTCGGCTGACGGGAGAGATGCATCCTGAATGAATGGAAATTATGTATATATATGGCAAAAGAAGAGAAAAACAGGCAGTCTTACAGTTTTTGTAATTAGTTATAAACACAAACATGTTACAGCTATGTAGTTGAACAGAGGTGTTCAGTTCTCTCTGAATTTAAAGTTATGTCTCAATGGATGGAAGTTGGTCTTTATCAGTGTATCTTAAACTTTTCTCGTGAAGTAGAAGAAGAAGAAGAGCTTTATTTATATAGTGCCTTTCATAGACATGGTCACAAAGCTCTTTACATAAGACAATTTTACATTCACTCCGCACTCGGTGGTGGTAACCTATTTTTGTAGCTTCAGTTTCCCCTGAGGGAGACTGACAGAAGCGCTGTCGCGCCAACGGTCCCTTTGACCACCATCATTCATACACACACACACACGCACGCGCACAAGCATGCACATCATTCATCCTGGTCCATTGTACATGTTTTTAATGTAAGGGAAACCGGAGTACCCGGAGAAAACCTACACAGACACGGGGAGAACATGCAAACTCCACACAAAAAGACCCCGTCCATGTCGGACTCGAACCCAGGATCTTCTTGCTGTGAAGCGAGAGCGCTAAGTATCACCTTATAAAATAGTTGACCTTCCGTACCACAAGGTTCAGATCAAGATCAAATCAGGGCTAATCAGCATCCAAAAAAGCCAAAATTGATCAAACACACTTAAATTGAACACTAAAACATAAATGAAATTATCTCTGATTGAAATGAATAAACGCAGAAACTGAGAAGCTCTCATGCTCTATATCACATGTGTCAAACACAGGGAAAGCGGGCCACATGCAGCCCGCAGAATGAAATAATGCAAGTCTTTAGCGGGTAGCTCAGTCCTGTTCGGAGTTATGGATTTTTAAAGAAATAACCAGAATGCTCACTCAAGCCACTAGGGGGCAGCTTAAATTAAAAAAGGAAAGAGTTCCACAAATGTCCAGCACTGACATAATAAGAGATCAGGATATAAACAGCATATTATAGCCATGTGGTAAATGGTCAGTCCTCCCAGGGCAGCTGTGGCTACAAAAGTAGCTTACCGCCGCAAAGTGGGAAGTGAATGAATAATGACTACATGTAGCACTTTGAGAAACGTGTGCCACAGGCTGATAAAGCGCAATACGTGTAAGCCGTTGTTATTTATTAGGCCACTGTCCTAATATATGCGGCCTGCGAGCCGCCGTGGGGGCTGAATATCGACCCAAGCAGGTTCGACACCCCGCTCTATATCATAAACATTGGCATATGCTTTTATACGTTATGAAATACAAATCTGAATTACAGATTACTGGTTCTAAGTCACTGTCAAACAAAAAGCCCCGAGTGATCTCAGGAATTATTGCCACATCAAACCATGTCCATGTTTCAAAAATGGCTTACTTTTGCACAACATCATGGGAGAAAAAAAGAGAAGCTTCCTGATATTCCACATCATTGCAAAATGCATCGAGTCACTGATTATTGGAGGCATCTGTTTTTCTTGGCATAATGAAATAAATGTATAATAATAGTCATCTGTCTGGGACATTGTTATTGTGAGACACTGCTGAATGAATGCTGAACCACAGAGAAAACTGTATTCAAAAATAAATACAACATCGCGCAGCAACAATATAATTTCTAACCCGGAGAAACCTCAAAATATCATCTGCTTTTAATCAGACCAGAAACATTCGCTGTGCAACTAGGAGGGCATTTGGAGGCCTTCTGATGCAGAGAGAATGACCCAAAATAGCAGAGGTTAGGCATGGGATTCATATAGACTACTGCAAAGATATTTAGAGAGAATTTGTGACCGAAGTCCCTCCTGTCCCGGGCTGATTTATGGCCACGGGTAAGTCCTGCGGAGGAGGAGAGATCAGGTTCACAGTTTGTTGATTTAGCAGCTGTTACTGGATTTAAAGCAATGTGTTACAGCTCTCTCTTCCACTGATAAGACTTCAAACACCTTCACAACCACACAATTGTAGGGCAAAATCTGTTTTTTTGTTTTAAAATGACAGTATAGTATTGACATCTAACTTTACTCACATGAAAAAGAGTCAATTGGAAGAAATGCCTGTTTCTGTTATCAGCAGCATATCATTATTTGCTAGAAATTAAGATAATTTGCTGTGGGCGCTACTTCTCATTTTTATCCGCGTAAATTCTTGCAGATACAGGGAGGAGAAAACGGCAAGTTGAACAGTTAACACAAGCCTCAAATATTGCTGGACTGTGAAATAAAGTCAACGCAAAACTTGTATAGAGCTCAGGGTTGTGTGGTCAAAAGTGTTAATATTCCTGTAGCTAATGGAGATTTTAAAAAGCTTAAAACTGGAATCATCATTAAAGCATTTGGACACTACAGTGGCAGATGTATTTACCAGTCAAGTTGTTCTAGGGCTCTTCTCTCGACATAATATATTGTTTTTCCTCATTATACTGTATGTTTGCTAGTGCCCCCTAATGCGGCGGATGTTTAATAACACTCCATCCCGAACAACGGCTTGTTGGATGTTTTTGAAAAAGACGGCGTGGCGCACATCATTCTGCTAGTTGTCAGCCCCCAGTGCCAGTAGGACCCGGACTGGCAGCCCCTCCACAGGCCTGGTGGTCCGGCCCTGTTTACCCCTCCAGCTGCAGGCACATGCTTGTTTACACAGTGCGGCTGCCTACATAAGCTTCTCCTGACTGTGGACGTCATCAGGCAGCCTGGTGTTGATGTGGCCTGAGCAAGGAGCACCCTGCACTGTGTAAGCTACAGAGACACGCCACAACTCTCTCCCTCTCCAGCTGTTTGACCAGAGGACCGTGAGCCAAATCGGAGGGCAGAACAAAGTCAGGGCTATAACGGATTCATATTTGGAATTCAAACCCGACGACTACCCAATGTGTACAATTTAATTCATAAAAACAACTTCATCTTATGTGCGTTGTTTTAGCAATTATTGATATCTCTTTCCTCAAGTGATTGCATGCATGCATCACTGTCCTGCCTTTAACTTCTTACCCCCCACCTTAACAGCACTCTCTCCAGTTCAGCTTTACCCAAATCTAAAAGCGACTCGACTGGACAGTTTACAGACTATAGGCCAGTGTCACGCCTCATTTGAAAGCTAAGCCCAACTGATCATGACTTTTTTTGTTGTGTTTTTTTTTGTTGCTTTTTTTGGTCATGTTGTCGTCACGTTTTTGTCACTCTTTAGTCGTGTGTGTGTGTGTGTCGCTTTTCCGGCACATTTTTGTTGCTTGTTTGTCACATTTTGTCGTGTTTTCGTCTCTTTTTTGTTGCTTTCTTCGTCTTTTTTTTTTTATTTTTTTTTTGCACTTTTTAATTGTGTTATTGTTGCTTTTCTGGAACGTTTTTGTAGCTATTTTTCGTTGCTTTTTGGTGGTCCTTTTTTTTTGCTTTTTCATCACTTTTTAACCGTGTTTTTGTTGCTCTTCTGTTGCTTTTTCTATTTTTTCTTTTCGTCACTGTCTTGACACTTTTTGCAAGAACCTTTTAGATTTGGGTAAAGCCAATCTGGAGAAAATGTGCTCAGTTCAGGTGGGGGTTAAGAGGTTAACATGAAAGCAATCTAATGCTGGTTTGCACTGCAGTCACCGACAGTCATTTTTTGGTGGTACGCTTCGCCAATGCAACCGCTAACACCAGTCCCCCGTCCCCCCATCCTCCCTTCGTCTTTTTACTCCTCCCTTTTCCTCTCCTTCTAAAGCACGGGCAACTTCAAATGTCAATGATGTTAGTTTAGCCATTGTACACGGCTGGCCGCATCTGAATGGGTGACTTGTCCCCAGTCCAGCCCCCTACAATGGCCTCCTTTCTCAGACTGGCTTGTTCTCAACATTCCCCTTCCAACAAGACAGGGCCCTCTCTCTGGTGCTCTTAGCCCGCTGGCTCGGACTGACAATCCCGGAGCCAGGGGTTTGGGGACCTGTGGACTGGTGCAGAAGGAAGTGTGCATGTCGGGGGCTATAGGTGCGCCATGACAAAGCAGTTTATGAGTGTTGAACTGCGCTCAGACCCCCTAAGCACTTGAGCTATTAGTAGTTTGTTGTAATAAGATTAGGGTTTGAGGTCACAACACTTCACCTGTAATGACGACTGACAGTGCACCTTAAAATGACTGAATCTTTTTCAGCAACAAAGTCAGTCACAAATGTCGGCAGTTTGGCTTTTTTTTCAGAATTTTAAAAGCCTCAATACACGAGATTTAGCCCGGTCATGCTAAAAGAAGGTGACTCAAACTGCCATGGCACGGATCAAATATCGCAATGGTCAAGATAAAGTGCCCTGTTGTGGAATCAATTTTAAAGAGTCTTAAGTGAATATTAGTAAATGGTATGAATGAGGTAAAATGTGGGTTCACCTAGAATATTTTTTGACCAAATTTAGATTTTTGTTTCATTCTAAAATCACATTGGTACAGCAGTTTTCCACCGTAGACAAAGATCCATCATCTATACTCTTTAGTTTAACCTCTTAACCCCCACGTGAACCAAGCACATTTTCTCCAGTTTGGCTCTACCCAAACCTAAAAGCTTCTTGAAAAAATATAATAGCAACAAAAATGAGTCAAAAACTAGGATGAAAATGCAACTAAAGAGCGACAAAAAAAAGCAATGAAAAAGTGACAAAATGTGTGATGAAAATGCCAAAAAAAGGACCAAAAAAGATGAACAGAAAAGTGATGAAAAGTGAATGGAAATGTGACAAAAAATCCAACAACAAAGCGATGGGAAAAAAATGTCAAAAAAACGTGAGGAAAAAGCTCCATTTAGATGAGCTTTGTAGGTCTTAGCTTTCAAATGAGGCGTTACACTGGCCTATAGGCAGTAAACTTTTAGATTAAGTAAATAAGTGAGTGAGTAAGTAAGTAAAGTTTTTTTCACTGATAAAAATCACAGAGGCGGGTTTGACTTGTTCCGCTGTTCATTGTTCTAAAAACTGCTCACAACTTATTCAAAAACAAACCTTTATTATTTATACCAATAGACTGGTAACGAGAAGTGATTGGGGGCGGTGGAGGAGTTCAAGTATCTCGGGGTCTTGTTCACGAGTGAGGGACGGATGGAGCGTGAGATCGATAGACGGATCGGTGCGGCGTCAGCAGTGATGCGGTCGCTGTATCGGTCTGTCGTGGTGAAGAGGGAGCTGAGTCGGGGGGCAAAGCTCTCGATTTACCGATCGATCTACGTTCCCACCCTCACCTATGGTCATGAGATTTGGGTAATGACCGAAAGGACAAGATCGCGAATACAAGCGGCCGAAATGAGTTTCCTTCGCAGGGTGGCTGGGCGCACCCTCCGAGATCGGGTGAGGAGCTCAGTTACCCGGGAGGAGCTCAGAGTAGAGTCGCTGCTCCTTCACGTCGAAAGGAGCCAGCTGAGGTGGCTCGGGCATCTGTTTCGGATGCCTCCTGGTCGCCTCCCGCGGGAGGTGTTCCAGGCATGTCCTAGTGGGACAAGGCCTCGTGGAAGGCCCAGGACACGGTGGTGGGACTATGTCTCCGAGCTGGCCTGGTGTCGCCTCGGGGTCCCCCCAGAACAGCTGGAGGAGGTGTGTGTGGATCGGGAAGTTTGGGCATCTCTGCTGAGACTGCTGCCCCCGCGACCCGGCCCCGGATAAAGCGGAAGAAAATGGATGGATGGATGGATTCTGAAACTCACTAAATAATAAAGGTTTGCTTTTTGAACATATTGGGAGAAGTTTCATCGGCGGTACTAGTACAAGTCAAACCCCTCCCACTATACTCTATGCCTGTTGCCAAAACTAAGACCATTAGTGCTGCTGATGGAGCTTCATGGATGAGAGGCGAAACGTCCAACACTTAAACTATAAGTAAAGGCTCAAGAATCTTACAAGACACCTTAAAGGGACTTAAAGGGAGTTTATTTTATTTTTTCCTCCCCCTACATGTTCCAGCCCGGTCCTAATGTGTAGAATGAGCCCAGACCTGTTCACCACAACTGCCTCTAAAATCCTGCACTGTCACTCAGAAAGATGTTAATTCGGGTCCGAAGTGCCGTCATACACAAGCTTAATATAGAAGGTGCAGTTACACGTATGACCTGAGGTGGCAGTAGTGAGTATAAAATGGCTAACTTGCATCTAGCCCCTTTAAAATAGGACCTAAGTGAATAAGGGGACAATATCTGAATATTGCAGGATGCTGTTTGTGATTTGGGTCAGTACAACCATAAAAGTGGTAGATGGTGTGTCTGCTACAGTATATGCCCTGAATGGAGTATTTGCTGAAGGTCTGAAATTCCTCACAAGTGTCTGAAAGAACAGCTCTCTGTGTTGAGAATGACTCTGCCTTGTGCTCAGGCAGGTTACAACAGAAAACAGAGCCTATTGCTGTTAAACCTGTGTATAAGGCAAATGTCAATCTGGGTGAGCCTTGGAGGTTATGTCAAAAGAGTTTTTCTTGTTGTAGATTAAACAAAAATAACCTTAATCAATGATATCACAGAAAAGAGATCGGCCTTTTAAATCAACCTCAGCTCAAACAAAAACATGAATGCTTTCCCCTCCAGTATCATTTAATGCACAAAACAATCTTCCCTTGTACTCATCCAACCTGTACTGCCACTAGAGGCTGTAGAAATGACAATAGCCCCATGACAATTATTGAGCTTTACCAAAGTTGAGACTGTGATTTTGATTAAACTACTCGCCCAGTTTTGATGCCTTTTAGAGTATGAAAGTCAGATGAAAAAATGCCAAGCTTTACAAGAAAACCAGTTCAAGTTACCCGCTTGCAGGCACAAACCGAACGTGCTGCCACCTACTGCAGCCCCACTGTGTTGCTGCGCTCAAGCTGTGTGGAAGGGGGCCCACATCTGGAAGGCACATGGCTGCTGAGACAGATGTGGGAGGGGTCAAAGGTGGCCTGAGCCCTTAGATGTAGCCCAAAGACAAAATGTGAGGAACAACAGAGATGAACAAACCTCTTGAGTGGATCCAAGGACGGACAGCATGAAGCCAGACTCTGAACAGCGTCACCTGGCACATGTGATGATGGGAGACAGGGGTGGCATATAAACATATTTCATATCAATACCTATCCACTCATGCCCAAAATATTTACTTAGCAACTCTAACGTAACTGTATCTTCAACACCTCACCTATATCGATCACAACTTCAATGGTGCAGTGTTAAAAATAAAACCTGTGCTGTGTCTTTGTTCGCTGCGCTCCTTTCGTTCCTGCTCTGCTCAGACATGCTCCACTCTGCCTTCCCAGCATTCCCTTCTTTCAGAGCGGGTCATAGGTCAGGGACTGTGACCTACCCTGGGGGGTGAGTGAAGGACTTCCTCCCCTTTAAAGATGCCCCTTCTCCATCTCTGTATTTTGTACACACCTGAGTCCTTTTTTCTTCTTCAGATGCTCTGACAGAGCAGACGGTTCAAGTTTCCAGCACAGTTTGGGACAGGGATCGATAGTGCTGCAGGGCCCCTCCATACGGCTTCAGGAAAGATAAGGTTGTGTCACAATGGCCTTATCTGCAATTTGTTTTAGATATTGACTGGGTCCAACTGTCGCCCCTGTTCAAGAGTCAAGACAATGAAGAGCCTGTTGTGTCGCATACCATTGCATCTATTCTGTCCCAAAATATATATGATCAAGATGTTTTATGTGGCAAATGTAATCTTCGTCTATTTAATCCTACCCTTCTCTCCCTAGTTTACAATGTTAAGTTTGGCTTTTCAGTGGAGTTATGAGCAGTCTCGCTTTTTTGCAGCCTGAAAGTGCATTTTACCTTTGTGATGTTTATGAGATATAAGATATAACCTTTCAGCTCGTAGCGTCCCTTTGCTTCAGAAATGCAATTATGTTTCTCCATTTGTCTGTTTTTGTTTTCCCTGTCTGTCCCTCTCGATCTCATTTCCTGTTGTAGGCTACAGCAGGCTTTGAGCTTCACTCAGCCTCCCTCCTAAAGTATGAGAGCATATCTGTTATTTACAGCCCGGGGGCTACCTGTCATTCTCACCGCTCCATCGTGATCGCCATGGCGACATCCAGATTCCACAGAGCAGAGGTCACGACCCCAGCAGCTCGGCCATAAAACGGTGACCCTCACCTCCACACCTGGGACGGGGCACAAATCGGCACCCCTCACTTTGGAGCAGGTAATGACAGACATGGAACTATGTGCCTAACATTATTCAAGGATGTATGAAGCCTGTACTTGTTTAGGGCCATGTGGGCCTTTCAATATCTAACTTAATGCGTAAAAAACATGCACAAGCATCAGAGACCAGAGAAACTGCACTTAAACACTTGTAAAAGTCAAAGAGCTGTCCTGCAATAATTTATGTCTCACTTTTACAATGAATAGACTGGGATCTGTAGAGTTCTGTAAAACATGCCACCTTTAACATGCTTATTTGTTGCCTGTCAATAAAATAGTACATCTGTATTCAGACTGATTGGAAATACTGCATATGTGTGTTTGAATTAATGAACCAATCTGCTGAGCTACATGAAAGTCCATTTCATGACCAACCTCTTGTGGTAGGGACTTCTTTTCTGCCCTATCTCAAAATGAGACCTTTTGAAAAACACTATTTGAGGCTTTGCCAAAAATAATTGTCAGACACAGTGCGGACAAATGAACACCCAGAGAGCTTATTTATGTTTGAGCATTGTAGGAGAGCGAAAGAATCATGTTTCCGCAATGCTAAGGCCTTTCTTGGCAAATATGTAACTTAACAGTGGTGGCTGGTTTCCATGGTTCCTCAACAGTACACAGTTGTACACATAAGAAGGTGATAAGGGCCGCTTATGAACTTGTCACCTCGTGTGGGAGCCGAAGTTACACAGTTAGCAGTTTGCGCACGGCTCCACAGGCTTTATGCTTTACCATTTGATATCCCATAATGAAACCGGGCAATAGGATATCATTTGTCTAATCGCTTCTTGTCATAAAAAGCAAGTCAGTCCTATTCAATGGCGCCAAGTAGTTTGAAAGCAGAAAGATCCGGTGCTCAGAAAGGGCAGAATTAACCCCTTTGGACCTCAAGCCTCTGTTACTACATAATTACACGGTTTCACGTTTTCCCTTACCTCCTATCTCTCCATGTACTGGTTTACTTTCACAAATATTTGGGTCCAACTGGCGCTATAGTGTAACAGTAGATGCGGAGCTCCTGCCTCGCTGTTTCAGAAGGGCTGTGAGGCTACTTGGAGAAAGTCCAGATCACCATAATACATGAGTGTCATATTTAGGATTAGATGCCAGTCCTGGACCCAAAATCTCAACTCCCCAGCTGCCAAATGTTATTTTTACAATCCTCTGATACCGCAATGTTTTAGAAAAATACAAATGAAAGAAAAGCTTCCCTCTCGCCATGCAAGGATATCTTTCTTTTCATGTTACGGCCAGGATATAACATAAAGCTTGTAACTTTTACTGTACAAGCTAGACATATTTCACGAGTGTTGGCTCCACATGGTCTGTATCAGGACACGCCACAATATTCACAGATTAGTAGTATCACTATACACATAATTCCGGTATACTTTAATTTAACGCACTGTTAGATAATATCTGCACTTCACTTCTTCTATACGGACGGAAAAACTGTGCTAATAAGGTCTCTTTTTGAAGTACTAAGTAAAAATAATAATAAAAAAAAATCATGGTTGCCTCATAAGTCAGCCACTGTGTTCGAAAGCAAGAGCATCTGAGACCCTGCTCTGAGAAAATCTTTCTCCCACAAGTTAGGTCCCAAATCCAATCTCTCTTCATCATCGCTTTATTTCGAACGCCTCACTCAAACGTGGAAGACTCTCAAATACCCAATGTCATTCAGAGTGTACAACCTTTGGTGAAGTCTGCATCTTTCACTTCATTGTACTTGTGTATGCAACAAAGCTGTGGTAATCAAATCATTTTCTTGTAGAGTCAACTTCATTTAGCACCATAGATCTACATTGTAAACGCGACATTGGTCTGTCGTGTTTCAAAATATACTGCAGGTGTCGTAGCATGTTGCGTTTTTTTACACATTAATTGTCCGTGAGAGTAAGGGAGGGACGGCTATTGTACATGTGTAATGTGTACATGTGTTTTTTTTAACTAAAACATGGCTGTAAATACTGTTTAAAGCAATACTAAGTAACTTGTTTACCTTAATAAATCCTTTCCGTAGTCCCTCTGGGGGTAATACAAGTGTTAATGGGATGATTCATCTCCCCCTGGTGTCTCTGGCCAGAAAACCAACTTGACTGACACCGGACCGGAGCAACCAATGCACACTAATAGAAGCTAACAGGCTAACGGGGAAAACTAACTGGCTAGCGCCACTTTAAACAGTATTTACAGCCAGGTTTGAGTGAAAAAAAAAATTCTGTTGTGTAATTTGATGTACAATATCCCTCTCTCCCATCACCTTTTCTGTCAGTGTAGTATTTACTCTCACGGACAATTAATAAGTTAAAAAAACGCAACATGCTACGACACCTGAAGTTGCGCTAGCTAACTGCTAGCCCGCAGTTAGCTAGCTTTGCCTGTAGTCTGTTAGCTTCTTCTTCGTGATTCCATTAGAGTGCATTGGTGGCTCCTACCCGGTGGCAGGGGAGTTGCAATTGTGGTTTTCTGGCCAGAGACACCGGGGGATATGAAAGACCCCCCAATAATCCCATTAACACTTGCAATTGGGAGGCGGAGGGTCTGTGAGAGCGAGTTATGTTTAGGCAACAGCTAAGAGATTATCAACGACCTCCAACTGTCACAGTTTGATTCAGGTAGTACAGCTTTAAGACTACCTGAATACCTGATTGGTTAGTCCACCTGTCTCTCACGACCACAGGAAATTGAGGCGATAACACAAGGTCCCAGATTTTAGAAAAACAAGTAGTCTTGGCTTGACAAATGGTGCAAACTTCTCAATGGAGGACATATGCAAACACTGTGAAATTAGCACTGAAAACCTGGCATGTTAAAAGATTAAAATTGATGGTTCTGAGAGAGGGTCTACACATGTTATCAAAATTTTATTACTTCTGTGTACTTTCATGATTCAGATTTGCGCTCGCAGCCACACACTGCTCTTCTCTAGAAAGTAACTCAAGGCCTTGTCCGCTGTGATTTAAGAGTGTGTTAACCGGTGCTTTGCATTAATAAACTTAAACAGTGGAGAGCGGGAGTGCTTCATAAGCTCCCCTCTTGTGGGACAGCTGGTCATTCTTGTGGTGCGCAGAGCTAATGAGGCGGACATTATTGTTGGCCCACCGCTCACATGTCGGTTTGGGCTTTCGGTGCCAAGAAACTGCGGCGGATGATCCTCTGCTCTCGCCCATGTGACACCCACCTGTTCAACTGACAGCATAGTGTCCATGTGTGTGCATACAAGGAGCAGCACGTTTATTTTCTTGATATTGTTATTCAAACAATGGAGAGCTAAAACTATTATTATTTTGAACGATAACGCTAAGACCCATGCAAGTACTGTATCTCCAGACGGCTATTGAGATGGGCTCTGGTGGTGCAGCCAGGAGTCTAGTACTTAAGGGTGATGCCTACACAGCTTCAGCATCGTCCCGGCTCTAATAATTTGCTGAACTGATTAAGTTGCTGAACAGGACAGCAGCAACAGGACTTGGGATAGGAGCTGTCCTATCTAATAAAGCACAAAAAGGTCCTAATAATAGGGAGACGAGCCTAAATCGGCAACAATTCTTTTTGACCAGTGGAGTATGCTTGTATTTGTTTATTTATGATTAATTCAAGAAGTAAACACTAACACTCTCACAATACTGTTTGATCCATAACTTGGTGTAACAACAACATTTACAAGAAGAAGAATACCTTTTCCAACAACACAGAGGTAAGGTAAATAATCGTTGTTTGAAACATTTCAGGGCTACCTGTTTCCAGGTGGCAAAAGCATTAAATACATTTATAGATCTGCTGCAAAAATAACAGTTTGCTCTCTGATCTCTGCCCTAGCCTTCCCTGGTTTAATAGAAATCTGCACAGTAGTTTGTGAGCTGACAGTCAATAGGCCACACATTTTTTTAACAACTTATAGCAACTATAATAATCCAATCTGTAGCTTTCAGACGCATTGTCAGTTTACTTACACTATTCATGCTAACACTTTAGACATGCTGCTACTGCTTTTGATCTACGTTCTGCAGTACTGAGATTCTCCTCACTCTTGTCTTTCAGCTTTCAATTTCCTGGGCAGTGGTCTTCAAACAGAGCGGGGTGGGGGCGGCACCGGGGCGGGAGGGGGCAAGTGGCATGCCAGCGGCTCAGTGACAGCTGGGAGGCAGGACGCTCCAGATCAGAGGCTTCAGCACTGCCGCCGCCACAAACTCCCTGTCACTCCACAGAGAATCTGCCCCTGCTGCGCTCACACAGCCACAAAGAGTAAAGGCACCAACACTTCAACACAAGATCAATATGACATCACCCGTCAGCCCGCACACCATCTGGACAATGCTGCTGTCCATAAAAATGTTTTAGATTGACTCTGCGTGATGGGGAAAATTTTTGGTGTAGAAGTATATTCTTTGTGCCTGACTCTCTCTTGTCAGGAGGAATTCTTAGTCAAACATTTGTCTGCATCAAAGCTGTAGTCATGTACAGTTCAAAAGGAACCACTCATGTGGAAGTGAACGCTTCCAAAGTCATCAACAGGACTGGGCTGTTTTGAGTTTCTGCGAAGAACCAAAACTTTCTCATCTCAGTCAGAATCCGAATAATATTTACTGCTGTTCTCAGCGAAATGTAATGTTTAGGGCAATGACAATTTAACAATAATGAAGCTCCACAGTCCCTCTTGTTTCCCTCTTTGTTTTTTCTTCAGCAGGATTCAGTATGGATGGGACTGCTGAGCCCTGACTGCTAACTTAAAGTAAATGCACTGTTACCACCACACATATAAGTGACTTTTATGTATTCTTTCGAATATCCTTTTGCGTTCAAATGTTGTCCCTGAAGTTCCCTCTTGAGCATATGTCTTATACAGACGAATGATCTCTGAAGCTGAAACATCTAACTGTTATTCCCAGGTGATGATGTAAGCGTTGAAGGAAGAGAGAAAGTAATCTTAAGCAATTTACATAATGTGTTGACATTGGAACTGATACCGATCTCCAGGAAGGAATGCACACGTTTTTCATTGGCAGCTCTTAAACATTTCAGTGATTAACGTTTGCAGACTTCAAACATCTGTCTAACTTTGTCATGTGACTCTCAGCTGGACATCCTATTGGCTGAGTTGTTTCATGGACAAATCACTTATATTCAAAGCCTGGCCAGGTCCTCTACCTATACCTTTTTGATGCTTCCTGGTTGATGCTTCCTGAGACCAAAATAAAGTAGTATACAGTTCAGTATTGGGCATTGGTATAAAGCAAGTACTGGTTAAACAGTGACAGTTTGTTCCCCCCTCACTAATATGTGGCGCGGAAGCCAAGTCCAACCTCTGGGCTATAAGGTGACGCTACCAACCACTCGCTTCTGTTACAACGCGCAGCAAATCACACATAATCTGTTTGTGAAGGCTTTGCGACGCTCTCCAACGTCTCACCTCAAAGACCAGAGTGTTGACTGGCCTGGTATTCCCAATGCACATCGCACTCCGAAGGAAAAATACGCAATGGTGGCAGAGCAAAGCCTTCGATTGAGAATGAAAAGAGAGAGTGAAGGAAAATGAGACAGTGGGGACTTGAGCCGGAGCGGGCGGGGGGGAGAAAGTGGGGGAACAGTCTTTGTTAATCCCTACACATCTGGCTTCTATTAGGATGTGGGGGCCGCTAAAATAATGTTTTTCACCCTACAAGCCTTTCTGTGCTATAAATTACCCAGCAGCCACTGTGCCTTCCTGACTGAAACTCTTTCTGCCACTATAGGCCTGTTTTGGTTTCTCAGGCCGTTGACCCGGCTCCTCCTCCTCCCTCCCCCCGTGGCTCTGCTTTACCCATTTGAAACTCCCTCCAGCGCTGATGCCATGGAGCTATAGCCAGCGCTTCCTGTTGGCCCTCCTTACTTCCTGTCTACCTGTCATATCTGTGAAGATTCAAGGTTCTGGAGTGATTGTGCACAATAGTTATTTTCAGGAACTTTTGTGAGAGTTTACGAATACTGACTAGAGTAAAGCAAGGATGCTTTTCAAGTTAGGATTCAATTCACATTTTCTCAA
This sequence comes from Gobius niger, assembly GCF_951799975.1. Taxonomy (NCBI): domain Eukaryota; kingdom Metazoa; phylum Chordata; class Actinopteri; order Gobiiformes; family Gobiidae; genus Gobius; species Gobius niger. Next base: position 20,210,100 of record NC_136852.1, read on the forward strand.
TTCATGTATTTGTTTGTGCTGGTCCCAAATATTAATTGCATTTCGCTTAAATAGATAAAGTACATTATTGCAAACTTGAAGATAGAAGATTGAATATTGATGAGAAAAAAAAAAAAAAAAAGCAGCAGCAAAATTGTAAAATAATAATGAAAAAAAATACTTGCATGTGATCTGGCAATGTGAGCTCAGTGAAAAGAAGGTATGGAAAGTAATATTTCTGTACATCTGTCGTTTGGTCTAAAATGACAGTTCTCTTATTGAGCAGCAGCACATTAACCTAAACAGCTTGCATTGCTTGCGAATGTTGTTTGGAAATATTGAAAAGCCATTTTGATTATACTTCCATCCTAACACCATCTGTCTTGTATCAATATCTAACATAAAGGATGCCCGCTCACTGTATGATCTCATGGAGGTCACATTTCTATAATAAGTCCCATGAATATAGATGGACGTCGGAGTCTCTTTTGCAGTCCAAAGGTCCGGGGCCCCTCGCTCTCAGCGGTGAGATGGTCAGCTCTGTCTGATCTGTCAGTGGTGATGATCCTGAGCTCATCACCAGCGGGGGTGAGCCAGAGTTCAATGTGCAGAGGTGCATAAAGGCTGTGGGTTTGCATGTATGACTCTGGAGACATGAGGTCTAACAGCAGAGGGGGGGCGGCGGCGGGGAGGGCTGAAGGTTGTCAGGTCAGTACCGCTTTACCAGTAGCCCCAATTAGATAAATAAGAAGTGACAGTGTTGAGGATGAAAGGCAGGGTGCATGGATTCGCGAGGTAGAAATGAATGAGCAGATGAGATTTTAGAGCCATTAGACACCTGCTGTGGCAGGAGGCCCAGACTTCGCCAGGTGATCCCCGATACAGGCCACATCTGCTGCGAAATCAGAGACACACTTAGCGCTGCCATTTCTGTGTTTATTTGATGGCGACCGCATCAAAGTGTGATGAAAGGATGAGGCAAAATCTAATGATACTGTAGCCTGACACCAGAACAAAGTGGGAATCGTGTTTGTAGTGAAACATAGCACAGAGTACTTAATGAAGGTGATCTGATAAATGATAAATTATGTTTGAGGATATGAAGTCATTATAAAACAGATGTGGCATGTGAAGACAGAAGATGTATAGAGGTTGGTTTTGCAGGTTAAAGTGTAATGCATAATTCATATTGCATAGAAAGTTTCCCATAAGGGGCGGGGTCAACAAATTGATTGACCTTTATTGTAAAGGCCACAGAGTTTTGAAAATGATTTATGTCCCATGATTTGTCGGTGTTTGTCCACATCAGCTGTTCCTTTGATTTCTGAAGTTGTCCTCAGACACAAGCAGATCGGATGAGCTTGCTTTGAGATGCATGGGGGCATATTTCAGCACAGCGCTGAAACTCGAGCTGGTCACGGCCTATCATGTGGATGGGAAGATGTCATCCCAATGCGGGTACCCTTTGTGTCAACGGGCACGATGCCACATACTCTCAAGTGCCCCCTGTCTCTTGTGTCTGTCTCTATCCCATAATGACTTTGTGCTCTTCACTCAGTACACCCAATCCTCCCTTTGCCGTAGTGCCAGCTCCTCAGATGTTCACAGAGAGCCATGTCATTACCCGCTGAGACCAACGGGCCAAAGGGATTGACTGTCTGGACAGTCTGCTGCCGTCCAAAAGCTGTGACCGACTGAACTTGTGTCAACACTGACCTCCAAAGCCTTGTGAAAAGCTATCCACTAGGGACACAACAAGAAGCATGGTCCTGCTGACACTAACTTTCTGAACAAGTAGAAATTGCCTCTTGTTACCTGTTGTAGGAGACTCTGAAAACCCTACATCGTGCATGTACTGGTAAGCATTTAAGTGAGTGCCAGTATCCTCACAAAGCTTAAACCAGAATAATTTTCCGGTCCAAACCCATGTGCTTGTTATCAGGAGGTTGGTGTGTTTGAGTGAGAGCCACAGAGGCTACTCCTCTATGCAGGGGTCTAACATATCAAAGCCATAGGGCTGCGGGGAGGACGGAGCGGGTGGATGGAGCCAGGGGCTTCATATTGGCGGGGGTTTGGCTTTTTGTTCCTCACCCTGCTTCGCAATCCCCTGAAAAGATCACTGAACAGGCCGATTGGTCACGGCTCCTGTAGCGCTCTGTTGTGATTGGTGGTGTCTGTGAGCAGATGTTGGCGGTGCGACGGGGGGTGAGGACTCTTCCAGCTCGTCCACTCTCTCACACAGCGCCAGATCACAGCAGAGGTCATTTCCACTGATACGTTTTGTAAGAGTTTTCGTCAATTAAATGTCTTTGCTCACAAATCAAAGCTCCTTATGAAACAATTTGATTTAATTTCCTGCAAGAAACCCAATCCATAGAATCATTCAACACGTTTTGCCCTTTGTACATTGCTACAAGGTCCCCTATGCCACACAATATCAAGAATACGATCTACCTTCTGATCAAATGTTTAAGGCCTATAGCTTTAGTTGACTGATTCTAATTCTTGGCTGAAATAAATGCTTGACTAAGTCTTGAACAAAACACATTTTCGTCAAGAGTATGGCTAGAACTTAAAGAAGCTGTTGTCCTCAGGATCACAGGGCAGTATTCAGAAGCATCACTCGACTGACTCCAAAAGACATAAACCCACCAGCTCTCACTTCATCTCCCCGCTTCAAAGTTAGATGCTTCTTCCTCCGGACGATGTTTGCTGTGGTACGCTTTATGCGCGCTTAATGACCATGACGCAAACCACTCTTGGCTGGCTAAACTTCTTGTGTCGGGGTCACAGCTTCAATCCCTCTGAAGAATACATTAAAATCTTAACATGGATCAACATCCATATGATAAAGCTAATTCCTTCTCAGCTTAATTTGCCAATTAGACCAGAAAAATATATGTGCTGTGCTGATTCAACAACCTTTAACAATAGTCAAGTTTTGTACATTGAGCCTTCAAAGTATTGCGGAAGAAGAAACCACAAATATAAGTTATCATGTGTCTTGCTGGTTTTCACTATCACAAACGTGCTGTAGTTTCAATGATATATGAACCTTGTCCTTCTTGCAACTTTCTACAAAGTTAAAGATCTCTGAAAACATTCCGCTCATCCACAGTTAACAAGTACAACTAAAGGTTTCATTTGTGTTGGAAATTGTTTACTGCACTTTACCCATTATTGCCGCTCGGGCAACCTGTCAGGAGCAGAATCTATGTCCTGGTCTTTGGTTTACAGCCAGGAGCATCCAGCTGGAGGATTAGCTTGGGGATTTGCCAAGTTTTGAGTTGATGGGGAAAAATCCAAGCATCTGGAGCAAATAAATCTGAATTTGGGAATAACATGCTGTCCAAGCATCAAAGAGACATTTTTGTTGTAAGGTAAGAGTGCTAACTACTAGTTGAAGTCTTAAAGATCAGGGGCGACTACATCAGCAGATGTACCATATATAAAGTGAAACTGTTACCACTTTTACTGGCAATACAACCCACTGATGTGCTATTTGTGAACAAATTTGTTTAGATTACAGATAGCCATTGTCAGTGATGTTGTTTCCTTGAAGCTCTTTATCCCTATCTCTGACTCCCGCCTGCAATAGATAAGCCACATTATAAATAACTGCTCTGCTAATCTCACGGAGCACTCTCCAGAAAAGGTAACAACTCGTGCAACTTGTTCAGGAATTGTAATTGCTCTGCTTTGCATCAGCACAGCCTGATGGTGCTGATGTCTCCTGGTCTGCTGTGGGAGCGGATGATAAGGTATCTGTGCAAATCTGCAGGAGCACAAAACTGTTCCCATACCGTTCTGGAAGGACCATGAGAGGGGTGTTCGTAGCATCAGTAGTAGTAAAAACTTGATACACTAGAGACTGAATAGATGAGGGAGGTGTAGTTGTCACAAGCAGCAGTAGCAAAATCTTTGGAAGAAAAAAACTCAAAACTTCACTATCACTTTACTTATAACACGGCTTACAGCTGATAGTGAACTTTGCAATGATTTAACTAAAACACACTATAATGTCTGCCCATATTGATCTTGTTTCCAGACACTGTGTTGCATGCTGCTGGTCTCTGTTCTTTGCATAAACAGACAGTAATAGTGATTTACAACAGGAGGTGGACACAGGGAAGAATGCATTATTGATTGAAATAATGAACATTCAGGGGTTATCAGTGTAGAAGTCAAAGGGGTCAACGAACAGACATGCAGTTGTCTTATCCACTGACGATCAACTTGCCATGGATGGTTCTCCCTTTGAGATATGACGGTATGGCGTGACTCCATCAGAGCGGGGTTAACAGCGGCACGATGAGAGGAGATGTGTTCTGCTTGTAGTTTTACTATGCTGGCATCCAACAGTGGAGAGACAAACTCGCTCTATGGAGTCAGACAGTTCACTGCGTAATAACATGCGTCCGTGCCTCCACCCAGGTTCACGGACAATTGAAGTCTGAGCCGGTAATGCACATCTGTACCTTATTTTATTGCTGTTCAATTTTGAGGTCGGCATGCGGGACGGGGCAACAAACAAAGCAAGGCTCTTCCATGCGCCCCTCCGCCCCGTATTGGCCTTCCTCTCCCCGGTGAGCAGCGTGATCCAACCCAGGCATGCATTAGGCAAAAGGCATAGGTAGAGATCTTATATTGAAGTAGGATTCCAGTGTAGCCCCCACAGGGTAGATGACAGGGTTTTACTTAAAAGAAAAAAGGCATGCACATGGGGAGACTGTGAGTCTGAGGAGGATATTAGAAAAATACATTGGAAAAAGTCCCCTCTGGCAATTCTGTTCAGGACCAATTTTGTACCTTTTTCTTCAGAGGGAAAAGTGCGCACCGCGAGGGGGGAGGCACAGAGGAAAAGAGGGAGAGATGCCATTTTTTATGTATAGGTCTGAAGTGCACTGGACGTAATGAAAACCAACTGGCAGTCCGTCACTATCTATCCATCCCAGAGCAGAGAGCACTGACATGAAGAGGGAAAACCGGCCTCGGCTAATCCAGTCAAGAACACACTTCACCCTTTCTTTCCTTGCCCCAGTGTCCGACTTATTTTATTTCAAAAGAGAATTGTTTTAAGGATTTTGTTAAAACCAAAAGAGCATGATGGAAGATAAGGAGTCATTGATCTTGTTCTTTTTAGAAAGAATAAAACATATTTCCACAAATTCATGCCATTCTAATAGACATCGATATGAATAATTGACACAACTAACTTATTCACTCAATAGACCAGTATACCAGTAAAATCATGTATATAGCAAGTCAACACAATCCTATAATGTTATAAGGATAAATCAACAAAGTTCAACTCCCAAATAAAAAATAGGACAATAAATTATTTATGAATCACTGACAAGCACTACTATGACACATTCTTATCATGAAATCAAAACAAGTAAGTAATAAAAGCTACAAGAGTTACCTTACCTCAGGATATTGTGGTTGAGATACAGTATTAAAATAATGGAGGAGGAAGAGCACTATCCCACAACATAATTTCTTCCTTGATTGTTCAAGTAATAGCATACCACAGGCATCATATAACCTGTACAGGATTTATGAGAATAATATCCCACTGAGCACAATGCATTAGTTGAGTGCAGGGGTTATTTTCAGACCAAATATCACCCGGTTTAGATCAACATTAAATTAGGGCTAAAACTGACCTAAATTGAAATAAATAAAGTCTTGCCAGGGTGAAACCAGAGAAACACTAACTTAAACACAGTGACATATAATTAAACTCACTATATGAGTTGGATCAAGTGAAAAAAGCTGAAGCCATTCTGTTACGATCCTGGCAAAGGTGAAATAAACATCAAAGAGAACTACTGCGGGATCTGCATAGAAAAATATACAGTCTGCGATCACAGCGGTATCAGAAGTCAAGAGAACGTACATATTTACACTAGACAAAGAAGAAGAATTGGGCAGGATAAAGTCCCATCGGAAAGAGCAATACAGATATGAATACTAAGGAACGCCTATGAAATATGAAGATAGGATTTATGTCACGTAAGCTATGGCTTCAAAGAAAGTCCAAAGACGGCATTTTCAGGGTCTGCAAAAAGCATGACGATGAACACAGGATGCCTCAATGTGATTTTTACGCGCTATTATGGAGCTTGTTATAGCTGTGAAATGTTTATGACTGCTGCCCGTGTAGTTAAACGTTTGTTAACACCCCATCTAGACTTTTCCTAATCATGGGCCATTAGCAGACTGCACCAGGCTAGTCTCATTATGAGCGACAGGCTGACAGGTAGACTGAGGGCCCTTCATTCTCTCCACATGTATTATAATGACCTATTTTAATGAGCACTTTGGACCATCACCTCCACTCAGTGATTTATAACGTTTTAAGGCAGAGATCAGAGAGCCCCGACTTGGAGGAGCCCGCTTGACACCCCGGACCGGACTTTGGCACCGGGGGTACGCAGCTGCAACCAACATGGGGCGAGGTGTGAACTCTTTGGGCTTAATGAGCTGATGGGGAGGCGGATTACAGCGCAGGTCAAAGGTGCTGGGACCAGGCCCGAACAACCTGCTTCTAATATCCATCAGGGTGATTAAATACAGCAGATGAACGCAAAAGATATGCCATTGGGAGGAATTCCTCAGAGCGAGAGCTTCCTGTTAAGGCACTGCATTAAAAACCTGTTATTAGTTTGTTTCTAAACATGGCATCGAGTACCTATGAGTACCTATACGGCGAGTTTGAGCATTTCAACGTAGAGGAAGCTGTCTTTATCTCGCAATCCTAAAGGTTTAATGCATAGGGGCTAACTGCATTATTCATTAGATCAAATTCCCATACAGCCATACAGAACAGATCTACTAAAAGTAATGCTGCACCGTAATAGAAAAAAATGATCATATTCAACAATTGTCTTAAATTTTGCATTCCTTGTGATATTTTACCAAAGCAACAAAAAATTGTGTCGAAGCAGGGCTCTAAAAACACTACATCATGACCAAAACAATTCGGAAAAGTAAGAGTAAAATGTGAAAAAAAACAAAAACAATTATGATAATTTGGCGATATAGCCAGGTAATATTTTATTCCTTAGCTTGCGCCTTTAGACACCTATTTCATAAAATGCTAAAAATAATAGAGCACAGGTTCATCTGTGTCACATAATCATGCAAATAAGAGCCATTATTACATTATTAAAGGGATATTTCAGGATTTTTGACATAGGGCCTCATTTCCTAGTTATCCAGAGTGTTATTGATTTCTGAAGATATATATTTTTTTAATTCATGCAGTCCTTATATTTGAAGAGTTTAGTGGAGCTAGGCTAGTGCTAGGCTAGCGCATGTCTATGGTAACTAGTAGCCTGCATTAAAACAGTCTAACCCAAGCACAGTGCACCTGAGGCAAATCACTAAAAACACTAGACTGCCGATATAAATGTCTGTGTATGACTGAATATTTTTTTTAAAAATATAACCATTTTGCATTAACAATAAGTTATAGTTGAGCAGCATAAGCTTCCTGGTTGCAAGTTACGCAACGGTGGAGTTATCTGCTAGGTTACCGGATCTACAGTAGTTTGTTTACCTGCGGCCAGCATTACTACATGTGGAATTCACAAAGGAGCTTTCTACAAATCAGATATGGCAACGTTTGGAGGACTACCCGATGATTTTGAAGAGGTTTTTAATGCAGGATACTAGTTACCATTGACATGCGCTAGCTTCAAATATAAGGACTGCATGAATTAAAAAAGAAAAAAAGAAATCAACAACACTATGGATAACTAGGAAATGAGGCCCTATATCAAAAATCCTGAAATATCCCTTTAATACAGTAATAATTGTCCAAATGTTTTTTTTGTCTTAGACTTTTCCCAAACCGTGCGTTAGCAAGTCTTACCTTATTTACAGAAACAGGAGCTTACTGCAGGCCTGGCATACCTGGATGTTTGTTTGCACACAGAGAGTCAGACAGTTGAGTGGCCACAGCGGACACAGCCAAAGCCAGGTGTGAAGTGATGTGCAGGGGCTTTACCTGTTATTGAGGGATCACCCAAGATGCACGCAGGTGTGAACAGACCGGCCTGTCCCTCCACATGACAGACAGCTGCTCAGAGCTACCCTCAGGCACAGAGACACATCTCCGCACTGGACGCCATAACACCAGCTACATGAAAGTGGTTTGGTGTCAGTGTCAAAATCAAAGCAATGTGGAAAAAACTATTGTGTCAATAGTTACTTTTTGTTCTATTGCACATTTAATCTAAATAATGCCTCTATATAGGAAGACTCCTTCAAGCATGATACCCTATTTTTTGCTAACATTTGTTCATCATCATTTTATTTATTTATTTACTTACAAACAAAGGAATGGAACACAATAAAGAAACGGAGTCTGTAATATACCTACAGATAAATGAATCATATAGTTGGTCTACACAGAGGGCAGGATGCATTCAACACTTCCATTACGTCTAAATCCATACAAAACACACTTAGTCAATACACCGTTAAGGTTTTTTCAAAAAAGTATAAAAAAGAAACAATCACACACGAGATAGCCGTTTATAGTTTTGAGAGGCTCTCTTCATAAGCCTATAATTCCACATTTGGACACAGGACATTGCACTTTTCTGTCTCACTGCACCCCATTTCCTTCAGAGTACTCTCTCTGCACTGACCTCTCGCTTTCAGGACAAACTCATCTGGAACATTAACAGTGAAGACACACAGTTCATAAACTTTTAAGACATGTCTTCTTATTTTATGTAACTTAATAGCACACAATTTCTCTGCACTCTAATCTAAAATAAGTAAGGCAAGGAATGGTGGACCTAATGTGGTCCATTTAAAAGTTGCACTGTGCATTAGCGCGCTTCTCTCACAGTAAGAAGGTCCTGGGTTTGGTCCCTGGGTAAGTGAAGCCATTCTGTGTGGATGAAAAACAGGAAAAATCCTCTGTATCAGCTGCACTTTATTAACTCTGAGGGATCTTCTTGAACGCCGACTGTAACAAGTGAATTTCTCCTTTGTGAGATCAATAAAGGTTTATCTTATCTTATCTTATCCTATCTCATCTTATCAGATCTTGAGCTAGGTTTGGTGGGGAACATGGAGGAAAACCCACCCACAAATGGTGAGAACATGTGAACTCCACACAGGAACCCAGCTCAGTCCTGTATTGAGGTGTCAAACGTTCTGGACAATGTTTGTGAGACCTTAGTCTATAATTTGAACCAGGGCAGTTGAGACAGCTCTATCTCCCCCTGTACAGTGTCTATGTCCCCAGAGAGGGGAGATTTATGGGGCGCAGAGAGCTTAGCGGCCCGTGGGATGGTGGAGATTGTTCATGGATCTGGAGCTATCTCTGGTATGAAGGGGAGAGAGAGGCAGGACGGGGCAGAGCTGGTGAGATAGCGGCACAAAAAAACACAGATGATTATGAAGACATCAGTGCCTTCACATCTGTCGGACATTTCCCAGTCCATCCTGTTCCGGGATGAGTCTCTCCTGTGGGGTTTGGACCAGCAAATCTCTCGTGTCTGTCCACCAAAGTCCACACAGAGACAAAAGCCAAAACAACCATATAGTGTTTCTAAGAAAAAATGTGCAGCTGTACATACCATGAACAAGATATTATTTATGGGCAGGGATTATGATGCAGTTCGGCTGTTTGGCCCATTTAAAGAACGTGGTCCTCTCTGTACCTACAACTGCATTTTAGTTAAAGTTGTGCTCATTATATAGATATGGATATTGTTACAGTGAACAACATCAAACTACAACATGTTTAATGCAAATCATTCGTGAATACAACAATTAACACAATGCACTATGGTGATGCTTCTCTCCTTAAATCAATTGAGTTACTGTTACACAAGCATACTTTCTCAAATAAACTTTTTCTTTGATGTTTAAGGGGAAATGATTTTTTTAAGTAGTTCAGACATAGTACTGAAGATCTTCTCCAATCCCCCAGATTCTTTTTGCGTGAACAGGGATGACCCCTCCTGTCTACACACATCATGTGCGTTTTCACCAGAAAGTGTCACAAAAGCTCATTGAAGAGTCAGCAGGGAAGTCCTTCAGAGCTCAGAATAACATGCTGAATGAGGCTCTCAGTAGCGGACTAGCGTGTGCGGAGGTTATACGACCAGACGGGTGCGAGTGAAAGAGAGTGTGGTGACCTGTAACAGCTCCATGACTCCAGTCTGGGCCCTTTTAAATCCACACACACACAGCGCACTGGGGATCCCGGCTTGAACCCACGACAGCCCCTGACAGCACTATATGGATGGGGCAGGCCCCAATGGGAAACTGATTGTTTATTTAACTACTGTTTTATGGAATACCTAGTGACAGGAAGTCCTTAAAACAGCAGCAGTTAGTATTTATATAGTCCCTTTTCAGAGTAAACACTGGCTCGCCCCTCCTCCCGCACGCTGACGCCCTGCTGTTGAGGAATGCACCCATTCACAAGCTGGTGGCCATCTTGAACGCTTGCCTCGAACTTCCTGTTTCCATGGCTACGCTCCAAGTGCTGTGCGAGATGTTCGAATCCTCTTCATCTGGCTGATTTTCTACATCACTTCATGCCATTCAAAATGAGCTGGAAAAGCCAGTGGTGAGCTTAAGCTAGTGTCATGACGCCTAATCCAGGGATTGACTTTAGAAAAAACTTGTTCATAAATGCTTTTCTTTTGGTGATAATAGCCAGAAAAGAGCTGCTTAAAGCTTAAGGCGAACAATGAGTGGAAGATACTTTCACCCCATTTATACATAGGGTTTGACCAGGTGGTATTCATTTATCTAGTAAAGACAGTCCTCAGTTTGTGAATTAGTAGGTTCAGGAACACTTTTGGATTGATGTGATGAGGGAACAGGCCAAAACAATTACCAGAACACTCTCATTAAACACCATTATATTGTCTCAAATCTTTGCCGTATCCTGCAAGATAGTTCCGGATCCTTCACTCTGTAAAACTGACAAATCGGGGAATCGCACCAAACAGTGGATCAAATTGAGTATGGCCACAGACCTAGTTAAGTTGTTATGCATAACTTAAGTTGTTAAGTTATGCGACATGGTGCAACTGCTTTCAAAAAAGTCTGAAGTTTTCAACATGACTAATCTAGGCACAAGAGAATCAAGCGACTGTACCATTTGTACTTGCGCTTTGAGATTTTGTAATTGCCTTGGAGGTGGAAGTGAGAACATTTTCATATTGTAGCAAAACGTTTTTTGTTGTTATTGTTTTTTAAACAAGAAATTAAAAATTTGGATTAAAAAAAAGTGACTACATCCAGTATCTAAAGACAAATCTGATTTGCCTCGCACGTTAAGCACGTCAAAATCATCATTGGAATTAAATGTATGCAATATCATAGTTCAACATGGTGTGCAAAGGCTGGAGACTAATAACATTAAAAACCTACAGAACGTTAAAGTTTGCGGATGCATCTATTAAGGAACTGAACCAAAATCTCAAATCTAATATTGTGCGTAGACTGGATAAATATTGGTTCTGGTGTACACATGTTTATGCACAGCTTTGGGGCAGCTGTATTCTGATCCCCTCCTCTAAAGCTCCTTCATAAATCACAAGGTCGCCGAGAGCCACGGGGACCAAAGGAGACATCAGTGTTAAGCAGTGATAGATATTTCACTGGAGTCTCCTTCCTGCTCACTATTCCCCAGCTGCCCACAACCACCAGCTCCCGGATTCTTTATTGTGACAACTCCACATCACAGACAGGATCAGATCGGAAGACCATGCCCGGACAATCTGGGAAACGCTTAACAATCTCAGGCCAGTGGAAGTGATCTACGGGGTCCAAAGTCATTTATATTTATGTACATGACAGGAAGTCCACTAAAGGGACTCTCAGAAGAATTGTGCATGTATTAGGAATGGAATTATGTCTACGTCAATTTGTTTTCAGTAAGCATTGCGCTTCTCTTCAAAATAAACTAATTCAATTGACAAATATTTTTAGCAGTAGTGTACACTACACTACACTACTGCTGTACTACTCTAATAATTTCAGTAATTGCTTTTCGAGGCACTTCTCAGCAGCCCTCCAATCCACTACATAGTCAGTTATCCGCTCGATTTTCTGAGCGGATAAAAAGAGGATCTATATTGTAAGGCGTAACAAAACCTTGGGAGCACTTCACTATAGTACCCCCTTTAATCCACTTGTTTAATTTTGCTTCAAACGTCACCCCCGTTTGGCACCATAGAGGAGAGGAGAAGAGGCTAAATGCTAACAACATCTTCGGTCTTTTTGCGGGACTGAGTGCACACACAAAGACCAGACAGGTCCGCATCAACTCGTCTAAGCGCAGGTAAGAACATATCTCAGTATGGAAAAAAAAGTGGCCTGTTCCTTTAAATAAGAAAACCTAAAATCCTTAAATCTATGGGTATGGATATGTCCTGGTTGTTATGTCCAAAATGTTAAGTCATTTGATCTTGAAATGGCTCATCATCTTCCTTATGGTTCATCACGTATCCTCTTTCAGCGTATGTGCAAAGGAGTAGTTGTGTTTATGCTTCAGGAACCCGTGTAGTGAGAAGTCACAGACAGCTGAGGTCTAACAGTGAGCGTGTGAAAGCAAACTTTAGACAGCTTTATGCGCCATACAGGTTTTCCAGAGGTGCGATATTCAATGAGCTTTGCCATAAAGCGGGTCGGAGGATGTGCAGGGTCACTGTCCTGTCAAGAGGAGCATTCAAGATGACTGTGTACATGCCCGACTCGGCCTGGATGTGTGAATGACTGAGATGTTACAGACCGATGAAATTCCCAAAGAGCCCACGATGGATAATTTGATCCCACTACGCTGATGCACAAACCAGATGGAGAGGGGTACATTTCTGCTTCCCCTCCTTCTTTACACAACGGTGAACAGACACACAGCTGCAGCTCAGAGACGGCAACAATGGCGGACTACACACACACCTGTCCCGCGCAGAGATATACGGTCCTCCGAGGGGAAATCCATTTAGTCTGCCTTGTAAAATATTGTGATTCTTCTCACTTGTGTATGTGTTTCTCTCCACCATTGTTTTCCATGTCTAAAATAGGTTTTAAAAAGCTACATGTAAGTGTCTCAAGCGGCAATTGATAATGAATGAGAACGTAGGCAAACCAGAAATCTACACGCCTATACAGTTGTGGTGAAAGAAGCTCTCAAAATATGTGCAAAAAAAACAAACATATAAATAAATAAATAAATAAATTGCATCATTTGTATGGAAAGATGATCACCACAAGTACAGCTCAAACAGTATTGTTGCTAATACTGTTTCAAATCTGTCTCAGACCCAGTAATTTACTAAAAAAGTGTGCTACCCAATTTACCGCTATACACAAACCACTATTCACATGAAAATAATAAAACTGTAATCTACGCAGCAACAGCATGCACATAAAAACCTCCTGGCCTGCATATCAATGTGGAACCACTCCCTATGATCTAATTCTGATCCAATAGGGACTATTTCCTGACATGTAAGTATTTATTACAGGCATGCAGATCTAGTAATTAGTGATGCTACAGCCCAATCCACAAACCCCGAGCAGCCCGAGCACTGGGATGGCCATGGTCTTATCTGAAAGTGGCTTTTAATAGCCCTTAGAGTCAGGCATCTCTTGGCCCCTGCTGACAGAGTCAACAAAACAGTGCTTCGCTTTGCAGGTCATAAACACTTTGTTGACAGTGGGCAGAGGCTTAAAGTCCTCAAGAGCACAGGACAGCAGCCCGGACGTCTCTTATGCAAACAATCCCAGATGAAGATCTGAAAAGCCCAGGTTTGAGTGACGTCACACGAGGAATCTGCTTATATGGGGTCACCAAGCACACCAGCGATTGATTTCTAAAAGGTCAGTAATGGTTTGCAACACTCTGGAACAAGTCACAGACATGGGTGAATTAGAAAAACTTGTTGTGGTGCTAATATTTAACTGCAAAGAATATAGCTCACTCTGTTTAAAAAGGCTTATATATCCTTCAACAAAATGTACTTCAAGGCTTGAGAGTACACATCAGGCACATCAATATTGCTTTAGAAGATCACCAAATGTATTAATATGCTGTGACCTATTGATTGATCTTACCTGATCTTATCAAGAAACAAAAGCTGCTCTTAAATGTGGGCCAAGGGTCAGTAGTGCTTTAATGTTAATGTTAATGCTGAATGTTGCTGCTGCTGCTCCTTCGTGTGAGCGCCTTTTGAAGCCCAACAGCCCCAACCACAGGGGGCCAGAGACAGCCCAGTGCTCTGTGGATGAGAAGTGTCTCTGCTGTCAGCTTTGGTTCCCAGCGAGTCCCCCCACTCCTCTGTCTCCCTCATACCTCCAGCCTGCCCCTCCCTGGGCTTTTGTGCGCGGACCCTGCTCCCTGTAGACTCACCGCTCACTGGCCTTTCACATGCGACTGTGTCCAATCCCCGGCTCACCCCCCTCTGAACCCGAGGCCGCGTCTCCAGCTCGGACCACCTCCCAAAGAGAAAATCATATAAACTATCAATATAGCAAATTGAATAGTTGATCATAATATTGTGAATGAGATCTTAATTTTAATAACAAATATTTCTCATTTACAAAAAAGTAAAGCATAAATAACATTCAAACATACATAGTGTTGGGTCAATCAAATTTTATAGAGCAACTGGTAAGTTAAGGTAGGTTTATCACAACTGATGTTAAAATTGTTGCGTTAGTAATTACTTTAGCTTTTGACTTTGGGATGCCAAACTAAAGTAATTGCAAACTGTGGTCCATCATTTGGGGAAACAAATGTGATAGTTCCTTGGTTGAAACTGCAACAGCTCAAGTTTGTAGAAGATGCTGTCTTCTCTCTCTCTCTGATATCTGGTGTGTTGGCTTTGAGTCGATCTTGGCTGAGTGCGCCTCAGGAGACTTGGATGAAGATGTCGATAGGGGTCAGCTGTCAGATGGTGTGGTTGCACCTGCCGTTTATATGGGACAAGCCCGAGGCTGGCACTGTCTGACCATCACCAGAACGCATACTGATGACGACACTGGTTTACTTAGATGAACAACGCCTGAACTCCAGCCTGGTATGTAGTTTGCTTTACGTTTTCAAAAATGTTTTTTGCACCCTCATGAGGTGAAGTTGTGACTATGGCCAGGCGAGAATGAAATGAAAATGCGTGTACACTGTGAAGCATGCTCCAGGGCACTCGTCAGCCACAGCGTTTGTCAAACTTACCTGCAGCCTACTTTTTCATGAGAATAAAATGACTTGATGGGTCAGCAGGTGAATGCAGAAGAGGAAGCCTTTCCCTCCTCGTTAGATTGTAAAACTTGTTAATGCACAGTCTATGGGTAACACCCCCTCGTGTCTCCCTCCCTCCTCTCCCCGGGATCCGGGCTGTGGGGCAGGGACATTCCTGGTTTGACGACCAGCCTCGGAGCTGCCATGATTTGCTGAGCAACTCGACACTGGCTTCAAAGATGCGTGTGTGGAAGAAGCAGCGCTAGAGAGAGTACGAGAGTGGCCGTACAAGTTACTATCAGTGCTTCCATCGTCAGAAAGAGGACCTAGCGGACACCGAGAGCCTTTGTAGCAGACCTTGAAATATAGCAACACATTCTTACAAGCAGCTCACAGAACTGTCTGGCCAGTGGGACGTGTCTTACCTTCGCCCCGAAGGCTACGCTGCTCGGGCGCTCCAAAAACTTTCTTCAACCTTTTTCGGTGCTTCGTCTGAGTTCATGTTTCCCACGTCTGACACCGTGCGCCCACGTCTAATGGAGGGCCCTGATCGGATTTGCCATCAGAAGAATGTGTTTTGCTGCTAAATCACAGCTTTCGCACTTTTCCACGAGAGGTAAGCACCAAACTAGGGTCCGGGTGGGAAGGCAGGCTCGGACAAAGCTGAAATACTGCGTGTGCTCTTACGCGCAGCGTAACAACTGAAACGTGTAGAAAACTAACGTTGGCCTATTCAGATGAGACAGTTACATGTTTGTAACTTTTGTTTTGTGTGAAATGGAGCGCAGAGTCGCTCCGCGGAGCTTTGAGCTAACACGCGCTGTACAGAGTCTGTGCAGGAAGGTCAGCCCACAGAATCAATTCAACATTACACAGTTCTACTGTTTAATAATAATCTATTCACCGCGCTTTAGTGCAGGCTACAGGCAATGCTCTCATCAAAGACTGTCCTTTCTCTCAACAAAACAGTGTATTGCCTATATCAACCCATTTATACATGTTTTTAAAAATTTAAACAGTTTTGTAAATATTACCAATCAAGTTAGGAACACACATTTTCACCTATTTTTCATATAAAACAGTGCTTTATTTCGACTCAATATTTAGTGTGATCTCTGTGTGTGTTTATGTGAAACTATTAAAAATAAAGATAACAATTTTGTGTGATGGATTAATTTGAATTACACATTTAGGCCTAAATAAAAAGCTAGTGTTGCCCAAACCGCTGTAAGGTGTTGCATTTCACTATAACATCACAGTTGAAATAGATGGCCTGAGGGCTGCATTTCTGCTTTGAAACACAAAGAGCATTTTCACAAATAGCAGATAGCATCAGAAAGAGCAGATAGCATATACCAGATGTGTAGGCAGACACATTGGTGTTGTCTACACGGTGAATGTAAAGTATTATTTGTAAAGCTTTGCTCTTTTCTAAAGTTGATCTTTTATATGGGAGACTGCTACATTTCTGAGCCGAGGCTAATATTTGAAGTGTGTATTTCCCCTCTTAAAAACAGAGAGCCTTAGTGCCTCACATAAAAGTCCCGAGGGTGCCATAAATGTGGGTTTACTAAATCCCCGTCAGAAGGGTGCTAGAACAATTCACTACAACACAAAAACTACTAAACCTGCAAATTATGTCAGACTTCCTTATCTGCATCCATTGTGGAGATTCAAGTTAACCAGAGAGCACGAGAGATGAAAAGCTACAGACAGATTCTATGGACTGCAACAATATCTCAAAGGTGTGTTTTTGTATATTACACTAGATATGTTTTTCAGTAATTAAACAGCGCTGTAGCTTCCTCTAGTCCACACCTGATACGGTGATGCAGATGGCACAATAAAAGAGCGACGTGAAAGAGAGACAATCCCTGGTCGTGCCCTCCAGTCATTTCCTGTGTCTGCGCTCACCCCTATCATCAGAGCTGCACACAGGCTTTTGTTACATAGGGGTCCCTCTGTGAAAAGTGAACACTTAAACGATATTGAGAACAAAGTGTTAGTCCCCCTCCAACGCATGACATCCAGTCAGGGGGACACACTTGGCTGCGCACAGATAAAATGTCTTCAAGTTCAAACAGTTGCTCCTGCATTGTTTCCTCCACGGGGGACAAGAAGACACTTCCGATGGCTTTCAAATCCTCTCACAGATCCTCAATATTGCACCTCTCAGATCTGCTCACTTGTGCCGAGCCTAAGCAGACTGTTCACTTCCAGGGCCAGGGCAAATCCTCTTTAGGATTTCAATAGTCAGGCCACTGCACTAGTAATGTTTTCTGTCATTTGAATTCTTGCCCTTTATTCAATTTCTTTACTTTATGTGATATTAAAGCCTATACATATTTTTGGGTAATACAAATCTCTTAGAAAATATTATAAAATAGTGTTATATATTGTGATTTATTATTACATAGTGATTATCTGTATCTGTGATAATTTACCACTGTACATTTTATTGACCTGTCTCGATAGACCATATAGAATAAAGTATTTTATTATCACTGATTGTATTTTTAACTTGTCTCACAGTAATATATGCACTTCACTATGTTCTAGAGCAGTCGTTCTCAAACCATAATGTGCCTAGTGGTGCTTTGGCTTCTCCAGGTGGTAGTACTAAGGGTCAGCTTCACTTTTAGACCTCATTTCAATTAGAGCTAATAATATTTACGCTTTAGTAATGCATTTAAGCAATGTCTTTTTTCTGGAGTCTATTTAGCAGCCCTTTTAGACCCAGTTGAGTCCTGATTTGATTCTGATCTAGGCCTGGTTGTACTCGGAAGTTCAGATATTTTATGAAAGGGAGAGGTGATACCTGGTGAGAAAAGTTTGACAACCACTATTCTGGGAGTAAAATCAGTGAGCCCTTATCAGGCAGACTGCAACAAAGCACAGCGATGCCATGTAGCCAAGTCGAATAACGTTCAAGGCATTAGCGTACGGGCTAATGATAAACACATGCTGCTGTAGGAGAACTATGCTAAGTGGGCAATTTGAATGTAAGCATGTTTAATGATACCAGTTCCTCCGCTCATAATGGCTTTCTTGATTTTCTGATGATGCTCAATCACTCAAGGCTGCGAGGACAAGTGGCAGCTCACAGCACATTTAGTTACTTTAAATGCAGCACTGGCTGATAGCGTTGAATGGTTTTGACAAAATGTGTAATTCTGAGACTTTTCCGTGATTGCAATGATTTGTGACTTGGTAGTTTCCATAGTTAAACCTGCAGCTCACTTAAGTTGCAATGGCAATATCAGTCCTTGTTATAAGAAACTGGAGGGTTGTTTGTTATTGTTTGTCTGTTGTAACTTTTTTTAAATTTATTTTTTTATGCTGCATTTTTAATATTGCTGTGTTTTAGCCATAAGGAGAACAACGCTATTTAGCAAGGGGTTCATCCCTGTTCTGGATTGTTTGGGAATGTCGCAGATGAATATGGCGGCGTTAGGTGAATGCGGTCTCAGAGGGTGTGTTCACATGGCTGAGTAAAGTATATTTTAGGCCCTCTCGTATTTGCTCCCATTTTCAAGCCTTAAAGATTTGAGGCCAAGCAGCAAACCCCAAGCCCACAGAGAACTGAAGTGAATGTAAAACCAAAATCACAATGTGGTGTGCTTGTTTATTTGGTTTTGAGACGTGATCTGACATATTATCAAGCCATAAGATCAGCCTTTTTGGAGAGATCTCGTACACGGAAAGTTACTGCACAATTTTACATGAAGAGGACATGCTTGCCAAGTCAGTGACTGTTTTTTGAAGTATACAGTCTTTTAAATAAGCCATTTTAACCTCAGAGGCGTTGATGGATGAATGGGAATGAGTGTTGTTGTTGTTATGGCATAGATATGGTATACTATATGGTGTGGTTGTATGATAATTGTATTGTAGGGCTGCAGGATTACTGATCATTAGGAACTGTCATTAAAGGCTACGATTCTTTAGATAATAGAGTGTTCTTCTGACCGCAATATATCCAATCCCCATTTGCACATTATTACAGCCTAAGTAAAATCAACATCCCTGTGCATGTTGTAGCATTTGAATTCTCACCCATCACTCGGGGAAACACCATACAATGTAAGCGGAGTAGAAGCAGTATTAGTAGTAGTAGCAGTAGTAGCAGTGGTGGGGGTTGTGATACTTTTGTCTGTTTTGTTGCCCCAAACTCAAAGCGTTTGGCTTTGTAAAATCTTGACACACAACCCTCATATTCTCATTGCTCAGGCATTAAGTCACACTGCTGCTTTCTCACTTTCTAATACCAGCCTCATACCCTGAGCTTCGGGTCCCATTTGTCAAGGACAGAGCTGGAGGAGCGCAGTGCTCATTAGACGGACAGAGGGGAGTCGTGGCAGCGTGCCAAATAACCCCTATGTCCAAGGAGCCAGGGACTGCTGACGGACAACACCCAGCAGCCAGGAGCAAGGCCTGATGGGAAGGTTAGGTCAGAGACAGAGTCTGCTCTTGCAGGTGAATGCGCCATTTTCTGCTGTCTTGCTATTTCAAAATTTGCTCATAGGTTAATACATTCTGTGATTTCATAGTATGAGGATAGTAATAAGAGCGCAATCAGCAAATTCAGATTAGTTACTAAAACAGGTGCTCATATTTAGTAACTTAAAGGTGAATTATGCAACTTTTTATGCAAAAACAACCCCAACAACTTGATACGTCTGAGTATTTTACTTTCTGTGGCCCAGTGGCTGAATAGGTGCTTGGCGCCTTAACTTTCAATTACGGTGGTCTCTACAACGCTCAAGGATGAATTGTTTTGTAGGTTTTCTGGTGAGAGGGTCCTATCAGAAAATATAGATTTATAGATTTATTTATTATTCATTATAGAAAATTGTTTATTTTTTCACAGAAAAAGTTCTATAATGCACCTTTTTAAACAAATAATGAGGTCTAAGTTTGACCTTTTTAACCTTGCCTTGTACCAAAGGGTGAGCACACAAGTAGTGTTTGATTTGTAGTCAGTAGCCATAGGTGCCTGGTGGCATGTGTTTATAGAAAGTTGTCATTAATGGTGCTTCTTATCTGCTCAACGCTCACACCGTCATTAGTTTAACTTCACAGGGCTCCAAAAGACCCTCCTACATTTTGGCCCAGTCCCTTGACACTGACAGATGATCCTGACAACCTGCTTCTGCCCTGCCTTACTACTCTTACTATGCAAGTGCATTACTCCGGGAGGTTAGAGATACGCTACGTTCTTCCTACGTCGGAACTCCTCACAAATGTCAGAGGTGAGCCCACTGTAGCTCCATGTATACACCAGCTTTCAACAGATGTTGGGATTGAGTTTCTCACATCCAGAGCCTTGAAAGACCTGTAACTGGATAATCACTTTCAAGAGATTTGAGAAATGAAATGAGAAACATCGGGCGGTAACTGTGAAGACAAACAAACAGTTTTCAGAACAGGAGAAACAGATGTGGAAGCCAGCCACCGAAATATGGAGGGCCGAAACGGTTCTGGGGCTCGATAGTCACAAGTGGGTAGTTCACTTTTTTCTAACACAATGAACTTTTCAACAAAAAAACAAACAAAACATCAGACAAGATTGCTTGTTGAAATGAGGAAAACACCCAAACGCATTTGCAATTAGATTGGCGATTTATGTTTTAAAATCCAGGTTCAGTTCTTAGTGAAGTTTAGAGGCGTCAACACTTGAGAAAAGTTTGTTGTTTTTAAGGAAACATGGCTTTTCCTCACACTGACAGTGGCACAGTTGGTTAATGCCATGTGACTGTTTTTTGGATGACATCCGTTGTAAAATAAAAGATTGCCAAAGGTGCTACCCCGCAAACAGAAAAGAGCTAAAACATTTTTTTGTCCCATGCCCGGAGTGAATGCTTTTCTAGTCTGTACACATGCCTCTCCTGAAAGACACAATAGAACTTCTAGAGGATTTAAAATGGCATCTTTATCGGTGCATGCACGACTTTGCCAAAAACAACACTTTCCCTCCTAATACTGGAGCACATACATAAATGCTGAGGCCATTGTTCTGCTGCTCGTGTCACAAGTAATTTTCTTAGTGATCCCTCAGTCGGCTCTTGGGAGGAGTTCAGCCAATGAACTTATGAACCGGGACCCGCTGACATTAGGACGCCGACAGTCTTGGGCCGACGTAAATATTCCCTTTTTGCATCTTTTTCTCTTCCTGTTTGCAAGATTCATTTTGATTTCCTTTAGCGTTTCCTATAGCAGTCCCGCCTCGGAGCTGTTTCTTGAGAGCGCAACCGCAGCTTTCTATTTCAAATGTTTAACCAATAAGTCACATCTGACGTGGGGTTTTTCGGCAGACCAGAATGTGCACACTGTTGAAAAGCCGGCACAGGGATCAGCAGGACTATATTAAGGCAGGGCTAGCGGCTGCAGCTGACAAACAGGCAACTTGTTTGAAGGGCTGTTTTTCTCCCATATTCCCCCCAGTCAGTGTGAGGCAGTGTGGTGGGGCTGCTGCCTGCCTGTGCGCCTGTGGTTAGTGGTGCCACTTTGGGCCGCCCCGAATTCAAGTTGTGGCCCCTCTGGGAGTAAAGAAGCCCCTTAGTCATGAGATATTATGACTGTGTTGTGTGATTGTATGATGATTGTATGATGATTGTATGATGAGCTACAAAAAAGATTATTTACTTGAAGCCGCAAGACGCCCCTTTTCAATGTCAATGTTAAATCTAAAGCTGTCCAAAATATACTTTGAGTGGTTACTAGTTCGTTGTATGTTGTAGTTAGATCACAAACCTCAAAGAATATAATGATTTGGCTGCATAAATATTAGTGTTTGTTTTGGCAGAGCCTCAATGCTATGTGCCAAAAGTTCCTCTGACGTTCAGCGTGGCATCACAGAGGGGCTGCAGGCTAAACATGCATCAGAGGTTCGTTTTACAGTTTTGACCAGCAGCCAGAAGTGGAAACTCACCACTGGGGTTTGTTTTGTGATCGCTAGATTGGTGCACAACAAGCGTGGAGTGTTACAAGGCAAGACGGATAAACATTTAGACAATCTAAATAAAGAATTTACACACTCCAACAAGAGCTGCACATTCATCTCGGTTACGCTCAGACTTGTGCGCACAGGATACTGGTTTGTTTGTTTAGGATTCTGTTGAGGAAGACTAATTGTAATTTACCTCATGTTTGTTTTTGTCCTGCTGCACAGCTCTAGAGTTGGAGATTTCTGCGGATATATACGACCGTCAGTCCACTTTATTTAGACGGGCCATTTATCATCCTGAGAAATGAAAATACTTTCTTTCTTGTGCCTTTCACAGAACAAACAAAGACAAACTCCCTCAGAGTAAATTAGTATTCCCCCCTCCTGCTTCTTCTGTTGAAGATGTGCTTCTTGCTCATATCTTTTTTGGACGCCTTGTCATTTTGTTGACATTGTGCATTTGAGATTACAATATTTAATGTGTGCTTTGCTTTGAAAGAATTCCTGGTTGGCTGCCAGAGAGCTATCAGGAAGAGACTGAGCAGGAACTGTTGTCTGCGTCTTTCTGTGCTTGTTGCTGTAGAGACGCACTGATGGAACGCAGGAGAGAGAGGGGAGGGGGCAGCTGGATCACATCACCGCCTGCCCATAGTTCACAGCCCACACAACATCATTTGGAAACACCAATATGACCTTAACTCCCCGTTAAACAGACTGCAAGACAGTTACAGATTTGTTCCACTTTTCTCCTCCCTTGCATCAATGCGTTTCCCCATCATCTCTGAAATCAAAGCTGATATGAAGGAATGTAGATCCATGGCCTCCTGTGCCTCGGTGCCACGACTGCACAATCTGGGCTCCCCTCTCAGCTGGCATGATGAATTAGACTCTTGGCACATGCTGGAGATCAGTCTTATAACACCCCGCGGGCAGCAGAGGGCCTTCTCCTGGTGCATTCCTTCTTTTCCATCAGAATTACCTTTTTGCTTCAGAGCAGACGTTCCCCTGTGGGCTCAAAGGCCTGTGAAATCAGCCGGAAGACCCCAAGGCGCTCTGACAATGGGAACGGCTTGTTAGTTACATGTGCAACGCGAGAGGTCTCACAGTGGCCTTGTATGGCAGCGATATCCTGGGATCTGTTTCCAGTGTCCGAGAGCTGCTATTGAGTTAATCCCGCTGTTCAGGTCCTTGGGAATTGGCCCTACCTCCCCATCGCCCTCTCCCTCCCCCCCCATTCGCAAAATTCCCAGGAAAAACAAGACATCGCAGAACAATCTCCCAATTAAAATGGTTCTTACATACAGTACCATTCAGGCCTTCTCCCCACTGTTTCATTCTCTCTACTTTCCCTCTATTTTGGGCCAAGCAGCCCCGGGGCTAGAATTAGAGTGGTATCCCAGGTCCCGGCCCTGGCACTTGGGGAGGGTTGTGGAGGAGAGGGGGGCTTGTGTGTCCTTGGTAAACAGGGCTTTGAGGGATGTGACTGTCTGATCCCAGGGGCCTCTCATCTGCTCTCACAGAGGAGCAGTGTCGTCCTCTGGGACAGGCATGGCCCCCGCACTCAACCCCCCCCTGCAGCATCATTGCTCTGCTCTGGGTGACCACTTCATTGGGTGAGGGGAAAGATGTGAAGATGGTGATTGTCTCTTGTGAAGAACATTGGCTCAGGTGGTAGAATTGCCTTATAGCCGCAAGGTTGGCGATTTGAACCCCTGCTTGCTCAGGTGCAGACTGCTGTTTTGTCCTTGGACAAGACACTGAACCCATGCTACCTGAATGTGGCTGCTCTGCATTCGTTGCTCTACCCCATGACAGCAGTGGGCACAATAGCAGTTTGGAATGAATGAATAATGCAATGTCTGTGTGTGTCCAACAAAGCTCTATGTAAATTCGATTACTGATCATTTGGAAAAGAGTCCCATTGTTATCATAACTTCTTGAGTGTTCTTGCCTATCACTTTAAAACAGCGCTATATCAAATGTGAAATAAATAGTTCTATAATCTGTGTTCAACTTCTCTGCCCCATTATCCTGCTTAAAGTGATCTCCACAGACTAGACTCCATTTTCATCACTCCTTTTGATTTCGAGTTGCTTTTTGACCTCGGCTGTGTCTCTTGTCCTTCAGACAAATGCGCTGAGAGACAGACGTGTCTAAAAAGCAGACTGTCCTTGTAGCTGTAGCCCATTTATCTCCCGCTCCCTTACTCCCGTTTCGAAGATTTATCGAGGAGAACCTGCATTAACTTTCTGCAAAATCTCAGGTTCAGACAAGGGCAGTCGTCTTCTGTTATGGATCGTCTAAACCCCTGGAATGTGCTTTTCTCTTTTCGACATAAAACAAAATAGACCCCCTCTGTCTGCTAATTTTCAACCCAAACCATGTCCCCTACTCCTTTCTCAAGGCTGTCCTACTTTTAATAATGTCTCAGTCTTTAATCACACAGAGTCCGGCTGTACCAGTGGCCCCATGCGTTTCCACTCATTATTTGTGCTTCGTGGCCCGAGGCTACCTCCGTGGGATCACCCAGACCAATTGAGGAAGCCTATAATGGTCCCCTAGTGCCTTCTTCTCTTCGGACGCTTTTGCTAATGTTTCTCAATGTAGTGAATCATCTGTCAGTTTTGGCGTATGGATCTCGCTCTATTATCTCGATGTCTCTAGTACCAAAGTGGGCAGACTTGGCAACTTTTCACCCGCAAACCTCAACTCTTTTAGTGAAATCTCGGAGCGCTTTTGACCACTTTTAGCCCCCTGCTGCTGCTTATTTTTTGGTTTGTGAATTTATCTTGCATCTTGGTGCAGCGTTTCTCTGAGTGGAGTTGAGGAATGCGAGCTGTAGATCCTCTGTCAGTGAGATGTGGGGCGAGTGCAGACAGGCTGGGGATATAGCATGTGAATCATCTCCAGTGCACAGGTCAGATTAGACCATCATACCAGAAATAACCTGATATATCTTATGCGCACCACTTATTTCTCACAGCTAATGTACTATTTCCGTGGGCATTAAGCTCTTAACATTGCTCACATACTTGTCTTCCATGGTGTTTTAGGGACAGTTTGCAGATACGCTGATGGACAGAAAAGATAAGGGAAGCACTTTACTTGATTGCATATAACATAGTACCTAAAATAACATGATGATTAACATATGAAAGCATCACTTTCATGGTTAAAAATGTCTTGATGATAATATGGATACAGTGCAGCAAAATGCTTCCCCTCCTTATAATTACCATGCTAATTCCATCCTATTACTATGTTATTACTGAACTATATATTTTTTGAGAATCAATGGATCAATGTATTAAGCTGCAACCTAAATAATAATGATTTCACCTCATAGTAAAAACAATTTGCTGTTAGGCCCATTAAATATGAAAATACAATATTGTTCACTAAGCATTGATAAGAAGGCTAACATCAAAAAGTTTTAAAATTATTTATCAATATTCATTCTTGGGTGAGGCCCGCGACTCTCTGAAAAGGTTAAGTGCTACCAAGATAAGAACTGAGCATTTATTTGTTTTATTTATTGTTTTATTTGGTCAGGACAGTGCATGTTAATGAACATACATGGGTCTCATGCATGTGAACAAGCCACACCGGATTATGTGACTGTGAGCATTTTATTTAATGTTTTCTGTAAACAATAATGTATGAATGTATGAAACCTGCTCACTGTGGAGTTTAGACAAACTCTGGGTTTCCTTGGATATTTGTGTAAACTGAATTTTGATTTTTAAACATAAATTACAAATATGATCTCAGTACTTGCCAGTAAATTGTTTCTGTAAATCTTGCACAATATATTGATTATAAATAAATCAACAAACGTGCCTGTCATGCACATCCGTAAGGTGTTTTATAACAGGATTAGATCAACATAGATGAAAGAGTGACACAAGTGACATGAACACAGCTCCCCAGTCAGCAGGACTAGTCGTGACCTGCTCTTTCCCTGGGGGTACTTAATGCTCCAGTGCTTTGCTTTTGTCCTTGTTTATTCATACGGCGATGTTATGGGCCAGATAGGGGCAGATGGGGTTTGAAGTAGTTCCTGTTCAGAACTGCAGGTGCTAAAAATCCCCCTCCCAAAGCTGAACTCTTTCCTTTCCCCCGGGGTGACTTGTCAGTGTGTTTATTTTCCCTTGTGTCATCACCAGGGATCCTCATGTCCTACAAGGAGACAGGTAGAAGCCTTGTTAGTCATGTGTTAGTCTAGGAGACATTTACTCCTCCCATGATGGATGGATGCTGGTGAAACCCAACCCTATGTTGCAATAGACACTACTGGCAGAACCACAAAGTTAATAATAGCATTCTGTGTAATATATCATATAGTTTAGACGGGTAAAAATAGAACACAATGTATTATTTTATTGAATAAGCAAACCAATTTCAAATGCATTTTCAAGACTTTATCGCTAAATCTTTCTCCAAATGCAAATACTTTCCTTCCTATTTTGGAGCAGAAAATGAGATAGTAGCCTGTTTCCATTCATACTATAGGAATAATTTGACAGGGACTTTCCCATTGTCAGCGATCCACTTGTTTTTTGGAGTTTTGGCTTTAGCTGCTGCAGAAGTGAGCAGGGCGTCCCTCTCTATGCAGTTGATGTTGTTGATGAGTGTGTGTCTCGACTGGGCCGGCTTGATGCTGGCGGATGTCAGGGTAGAGATAGACTCCTCAAATGATGCCCCTGTGTTTCCTTGCCTCGCCAGATTGATTTGACAGATAGCGGGGCTGTCTCTTTACACATTGTGACCAAGTATTGTCTTCAAAACTAACAATGACTTGCAACTACTGCTTTGTTTCATACTGTACTTGCACCTTCCTATGTGCTCATCATATGACGCTGTTGTTATTATTGTAATTATATGTCATTATTCTGGCACAGACAGAGAGATAGTTTCCAGTGATGACATGAGGGCAGTGAGTCAGGCCTGTCGTAACTCGTGTGGTGGAGAAACACTCGGCTGCAGCATGTGGGTTTGATGTGCCTTGAAGGACTTTCACAAACTTCACTTTGCTTCATAATACTAAGCATACTCAGCATTTAGGACGATAACAGCAATAATGTCTAAGCAGCGGAGGGATTCAACTAAGATGATTAACAACAAAATTGTCCATGATGTAAAAATCTCACATCAGCAAGTCAATGTAGTCAGTAGCTGTGCTCAGGGTCTAGTATTTTCTGTTCTTTACAACAATAGGACAAAATAGAGAACTGCATTGACCACAATCTTCTACTACTCCATTCCTGCCTCCAATATGTAATCTATACATCAACTGAAATGTTCTTTCTTATGTTAAATAATGTAAACTCCAGAGCAACAGAAATATATATTTTAGGGACAACATAGGCTGATATGAATCATTTTACGCCAAATAATAGGAATGAAATTACTTCTGATTCAATGTCAATACTAATGTGATTCACTTCTCATCATCAAAGAGTATAATAAGAGAACATTATATACATAGAGCATTTAGACAAATGAAAAAATTGTTGCCAAATGGTAGAAACAGTGAAAATATGTTTCTTTAGTCAAGCGTTTGGTTGTAAAGCGTATGGTTTACAGAAAGCCAGGGGTGACCTCTGCGGGCCAGTCCCGGGTTCACCCCTTTCTCCGTGACATTTGACCTCAGGGTGAGAAGTGGGCGTGAGCAAGCAGTTTGGGGAGTTTATTATTTCCTGCTTCTCCTTGGTTTCCACTGAGGATGCAAGGAGTGAGAGATGAAGGCAGTGACCATTAAAAGAAAGCATCTGTGTAACAGGTTTGACCCGATAAATATAAAAGGACAACAGTCAAAACTTAATGAAACACTACTGTGCGTATGTTGACTTATGATTAGCTCTTTATCTGTGTCCGACTAGCTGCTAAAACATCCGCTGTGCATTATTGGAAGAATATAAAGCAGATGAAACAGTATTGAGGTTTCAGAAGTGGCACTCAGTAACCTGTTGAGCTCTAGTGATCCCACCCAGACTTCATCCTTTTAATTTTGACCCAGCCTCTGGCCCGGGTCCGTCCTGCTGCTCTGTGTGCGCTCTGCCCAAGCTAGAGTCTGAATATCACAGCTGGACCGCCATTGTCTCCGTGGCCTCGGGCTCAAACCGTGGTTACAACCAAGAACCTGGGATCAAAGCCGGCCGGGATTACTCTTGGAAAAAGTGGGAGGTGGCGGCGCAGTTGGAGGGGGTCGGCTTGAAAAGGATAGAGGAATGCTCCTAATTACGTGCCCTCCACTCCTTTTCTGGGCCTTCCTTTGGCGTTCCTCTTGTTCACTGTGTGTTAGGTCTGCACTTCAGGCTACGCTGAACCTGTGAAGAAGCAACACAGTGTGACAAGAGTGATATTAGAGCAGAGCCACAGTCTCTCACAGCCACTCCATTACACTCCAGGGGCAGGTGGGACACAGGGCAGGGGTCCCGGGACATTCCTCCCTCTGTAGAGACACTCAAGTGGGTGAGAAGAGGGCACAGAGGAGGGGCAGTGTGGAGATCAAGGAGTGTGTAAAGAGGATGTGTCATGCACATTAGATGGATTCAATCTAATGTATAATAGAGGTTTTTTATGACAAGCACTGGGCTGATAGGTTTCTCAACTCCTCTATGTTACAGGTTTTCTAAACAGGAGCGTGCTGGATCACAGGGCGACTGGCAGAGGTGGAGGAACATCATGGACAGTGGCCTCAGGGTCGTCCTGTCCACTGTGCTGTGTCTGAGCCAGTCCCTGCTTGTCAGCTGCTCATGTAAGTCTGCTAATTACAACAAAATGATGGCAAAATTATTGGATAATTAACATTATTTCTGCTTTTGTTTCTAATAGAAATACTAAAACAGTCCGATGCTTGTGTTTTGCAGTTCAGTATCCCTCGTTCCTGTTGGAGCCCTCCTCAATAATCCAGACTACAGGCTCTGTAGTTCATCTTCGCTGCTCAGTGTCCCCTCCCTCAGCTGTGCTTTCTTGGCATTTTAAAGGACGGCCACTGGACCAGGACGTCCTGTCTGGTGTGGAAATCAGTGGAGGCTCTCTCACCATCTCATCCCTAAAGCCCAGCCATGTTGGCTTCTATTATTGTGTGGCACGCTTAGAGCTTGGGCCGTCCATAGCCAGCAGGCCTGCACACGTGTCTATCACAGGTACGGATATGGAGAGTGGGTCCTCTGTGTGTACTTATACTCACTTCAAAGCAAGGGTAAAGAAAGAGAGGAAGCGGCTTTGCAGAAAGGAAGGCCATTTTGTGAGTGTTGAACACTGTGAAAGAATGCGTCCTCGGCGGCTGGTGCTGAGTGGCAGTGGGGAAGGAAGCTGTAGGAGTTTTTGTTGGGCACTCGTCCAGTGCCTCTTGACCAGTGTCCTTAATGAGCCTGGGGCTTTCCTGTCCAGTGTGCTACGTTCCTGCTGGGATACCACTTTCAGGAGAACGTCGCCCGAAGGAACAATCGTGATGTGAATTTATATGAACTGCAGAATAGATTTACTCATGACAACAATATACTAAATGCAAAAATCCATAAAAAACATCTCAAGTTTGCCTTTGCGCTGACAGCAGACTTAGTTCCAAATAGTGATGAACCACTCTTAATACATTTTTCCTCTCACAGAAATCTCAGAGTATGAAGAAAGCCAGCGGCGGACTGTATCGGTGCAGGAAGGTAGTACTGTTCTTATAGAATGCCCTTTACCACAAAGCGTCCCACCGGCATTGCCCAGACTACGAGTACGAGGGGAATGGATAGACGAATCAACAGGTGCGTTTATTATAATAGTTTCATACACAGCATCTTATGTAATTTTGAATTCTTTGAAACATTACTATATGACCATTGTTTTTCCCTCGTCAGGAGATTACTTAGTTCTTCCATCTGGAAATCTTCAAATTATTTCAGCCTCTGCCAAACACCAAGGCATGTACAAATGTGGCGCATACAACCCAGTGTCAAGAGAAACTGTAACGCAGACACATGGCACTAAACTATCAATTAAACGTAAGTGGATTTTCACCTTGTATCAAATACAGTTTAACACTTGCTTATGTTGTATTATTTATTTGTTTGACAGAAAACCCAACCGACAACCCCACTTTGGTGCAAATACTTTACCCCTCTGTCCCATTGACCATCTCAGCGCAGCGGTCCCATCCATTAACACTGGAGTGTGTCGTTACGGGGAGCAGTGCACCTAAATGGCTTAAAGACGGCAAAGAACTGGCGCTAGGATCTTCGTTTCAACTTCTGCACCACAATCTTGTGTTTATTTCAACAACACGAGACGATGCCGGGAGTTATACATGTGCTGCAGAATCTGAAAGTGGGCTTGTCATGAGCTTCCCCTACACTGTCCATGTTTTAGGTGAGTTTTAGTATTTTAGCTTTTCTTTACTTAGAACAAGTTATTTTTATATACTTGTTTCTTAATATAAAAACGTCTTATTGTAACTGCTAGCTTCAAACTTAGTCTAAATCGCTGACGTTTCTTTCTCAGAACCTGCATCTTTAGTGGAAGGTCTGACCAACCAGCTCAAAGTTCCTGGCTCCTCTGCACACTTCAGATGCAAAGGCAGAGGTAACCCCAGCCCTAACATCACCTGGATGTTTAACGCAGACCCTCTCGAACCATCACAGCACTATCAGATTACAAAGGAGTCTTTAATTATCACCAACATAAGGCCGGAAGATGGGGGAATATACCAGTGTGTGTTGGACAATGGCATCGGCTCCGCACAATCACACGGGATACTTTCCATCCAGTCAGGTATGTAAACTTTAAAGCCACAGAAGTGCAATAAAAGGGTTGATATTCTAGTTTATGGTTGATTCAACAAGATGACTTAATTTGGCCACAAGCGAAAGCACTTGATGGGTGTAAATCTTTGCCTGGAACATTTTAGACAAACAGTCATCAAAAATCCATAGTGCACTTTGACACTCTCTTCTTTTATGTTGTCAGAGTTGTCACAATAGTTTTCATGAAGCTTTGTTATTCAGTGTTGTTTATTGGGACTATACAGCGTCTGTGGTGGATCGGAATTCTGTAAGTGTGTAAGTCTAAATGTTTTTTTTGTGGGTGCTAGCCAGAGAGGCTTTGCCAAGGCTGTGCTCCTCCTGAGCCTCGAACATAGCATGAGCGTGAGAGCGAGCTTTGTGCACGCCGTCGGGGATAAGCCCCCGGACGCTGGAATGTAAGGAGTAGCCATGAAGGGTTATGACGAGGACCAGACCACCCAGCTGTCAACATCATACACAAATGGCTTTTATTTATTAACACATCTCAGCCTGCTCCACGCTCTCCCCCAAAGCCTCCCCGAACGTGTGCGCCAAGGCCCCATTCCCTGGTCCGCCTCTGTATCTCTGCCGTGATTAATACAGCTACAGACGGGACATGGGGAGTACAAATCAGACAGGTTTGGGACGGCTCTGCTCCTCTTCACAAGCCAAAAGATGAAGGATGAGATTTAATATCTCGGAGCTGCACCCATGTTTAAAATACAAAGACAGAAAATGAAGCTGATAAGCATAAAATACTAAACACAGATAAAGTCCACGGTGAGCCCAGGGGCAAATGCAGCATGGTGTCAGCCTCGAGGATTTGTCAGTGATTTTCTAAATCATGTCTCAGGTCTCCAGAGTGAGACCAATTTAGGTGCCTGTGACCAAAAAATGTATCGGGCGCAAAAACGAAGATTCATTTTATGGTGTCGGATCCTTGTCATATGTAGAATAGAGCTAGGTTTAGTTGTCATATTATTTTAGCATTTATAGGAGAGTAAAAGCCTATAATAGTAATAATAATAATAATAATAAAACAATAATAATAATGACAAAACTAATAATAATAATAATACTGATAAAACAATAATAATAATAATGCAGGCCTTTTTGTGTAAAGTGTATGACAAACTATATTTATTATTATGCAAATGGTTATAGACTGTAACAAACAGCATAGGAAGTGATAAAAAATGTATGTCTCATTTTTATCACCAGAAGGAATTAACCCTTTGGTTGGTTTATTGGTTTATCTGGTCGGGACAGTGCATGTTAATGAACAAGCCACACCGAATTTTCCATCCGTCGTCGTCCATGTGCTCTCTCATTCATCCTGGCCTATTGTACATGTTTTTAGTGGTAGGGTAAACCGGAGTACCCGGAGGAAACCTAGGCAGACACAGGGAGAACATACTATATATACAACTCCACACAGAAAGACCAGGTGGGATTCGAACCCGGACCCTCTAGCTGTGAAGCATGAGCGCTGGGCCGCTCGCCTTTTGTACTAGCATAAGCAGTGAATGTAAGTCTTTTAATGAAATCCTGTTTTTAGGATGCTTTTGGGGGATTTCTAAATTAGAACGACTAAATTATGTCCGGTGCAACCAACTCAGAATGTTAGTCTGGATCCTTGTGTGTGACAGTATTTCATCAAACTTATGTGTAGTGGGTAGAACTGCTTTAGCTCTTTCTCCAGTTTCCAACTTGTTTCTAAAAAAATTGTTGCCAAAAAATCAAAGTGCTTTCTGTGTTTTGTTTTGTTTTGTTTTGTTTTGTTTTGCTTCTCGCTCACCATGGTTCTGTGCGTTTTTGCTGCATTCATAATATAATTTGAATGAACTTTAGTCAGATTGTGAATGAATATTGTTCTGGAGGAAGAGGAGGAGCTAGTCTACCCTTTGCGTCAGGCCTGGGTGAAGTGGTGCGGAGCAGACAGGCACAGGGCAGCACAGGGCCGAGCTGATGTAGCATTGGGCTCTGCTTCTCTTCGGTATTTTAATGGTTGGAGTGTGGAATGCGTGGCAGCTGGCCGTAGTCCTGGATCAGGTCTAGTGTTACCAGCTCCGGGCCTGTTTGTTTTACAAAGTGAACCAGCGCTGCAAACACCAAAAACAGCCCACAACCGGAGGCAGGGCTGTGGAGGACAGTGCCTCTGTGATATGTCTGTTTTACTCTCCCTGCTTGCTAGCGCTGGTGTAACACTGTCCCGAGCGGAGAGGTGTGGCGAATAGTGAGCGGGACCTGCCCTCGTGGACCGTGCTCTGGGTCCAAAACGTCTGCAAAATGTTCCACCCACAGTCTGCCAAGTAGTGTCAGGCGTAATAGCGTTCCCAGCGAGCAAGATTTGCCCAGGTGGACTGTGCTGGCTCTGGTTAACATTTAATGAAAAAAACAAACAAAGGCTGATTATGTAGAGCGGCACAGACCCACTTTTTGTGTTGTTTTATGTAGATTAAAAGTTTCTTGCCAAATGTGAAACTTTCCAGTTTTGCACAGAGTAGTAACATAGTCTTCTGCATTTATAATTAAGTAAAGCTACACACTGAGCGAGAAATACAATCAGATACAATAATATTAGTTTTTACTGATCTTATAATGGAGTTTTTATGCTTTAGAAAACATAAGCATAGTGAATTCCTCCTTTGTGAGATCAGCCTTCTTGTCCCTCTCATCTTTATTATATCAAATGCATATCTCGTGCAGACTTCTTGCCGTCCTCCACTGCCGCTGCTGTCCTGGAGGCTTCACCTACGGGCCATCCCATGCAGAGTGATGAGGGTCTGGAGCACTTCTTCACTGAGGAGGACGCCGTGCAGCAGCCTGCTGACCGCACCAGCAACCGCGCCACACCGGAGGCCCCCATCATCATCAGCCCTCCCCAAACCCACAAACCCGACGTGTACGACCTGGAGTGGAGGGCGGGCCGCGATGGAGGCAGCGCCATCAACGCCTACTTTGTGAAATACAGAAAGGTAATATCATTGTATATTTAAGGAATTACATGCTTCATGTCGTACTGTGAGCATCAATATAGAAGGACACAGTAGTTTAGCAAAAAGGGTTTTATTTTTATGCAACACGGTGCAAGTGCTTTTTTGTTTTTCTGCGTTTAGTTCAAGTTTGCCTTTATTTGACCCTGCGTACTTTTGAAACTTTTTGTCCGTGTGTTTCCTTTCTTTCCACAGAAATCTTTTTAGCTTTGTTTTTTAAGCCCAGGCGGACTGTTTCTTTCTGAACTTCTTTTGTCCTGCCTTGACATTTGTGTGTGTGGTTGTCTGCCTGTCTGTAGGTTGACGAAATGGGGACAGTGGTGGGGAGCTGGCTTACGATCCGCGTCCCGGGCAGTGAGAAAACCCTGAGGCTGTCCGAGCTGGAGCCGTCCAGTCTCTATGAAGTCCTTATGGTGGCACGCAGTTCAGCCGGGGAGGGCCAACCCGCCATGCTCACGTTCAGAACCGGCAAAGGTCTGTTTCCAAAGATGACATAGATCCCTTGTGCAGTGCTGTGCAATAGTCAGCTTTGTGAAAAATCATCGAATCAGTATGTGTTTACAAATGACAATGGAAAAAAGCGTCTGGACAAGTGTGTTGGGAAATTATGCCACAAGTTTGTATTATATTAAATTGGTCAAGAATTACACTCAACACAACCGAAGCTGCATTTTTCACTCTTGCTGACATGTGCTGTAATTTAACTTAAAACAGATACAAATGAGAGTTTGTGCTCCGAGGCGCGTTCATGGGAAATCTTCATTGCGGCACCAAGTAAATGGTCAGTTTGCGGTCTAAACATAAACTTGCTCAACAAAGTAGTACTCTCGGGTTTCGTTTTCTTTGTGAGACAAATAAAAATAAAACGCAGGAACCACAAGTGTCCCTAAAGCGCGCAATAATTCTCCACCACAAAAGAGCTGAGACAGTCACTTGGTCAAAGATATAAAGGCCACAAACCACTAATTTGATTGCAGCCTAAGGGTTGTTCTCAAAAGTCTACGAAAAGATCTTTTACTTTCTAAACATTGACCGCAGGATCTTGACGTTATTTATAAATGTACTCAAGTATAAGCACTACTTGAGTAAAATGAATACTATACTGAAGTACAAAGTAGTCACTGGAATAACTTATGCTGCGCTACTACTGCGATTACCATCACTGTACTTCAAACATAAAGCAACCAAAACAACAACTAAACACCTAGTTTTAGCAACATTGTTACTTAAGACCCATCTGATCTAAAAACAATAATACAGATTTCCAAGCTAACATCCGAAACTGTCCCTCCTTCTTTATGTTGGAAATGATAGCCCTGAAGACTTATCGGCCCTTGTTTTCACAGTGTTTCATTTTTTTTTCCTTTTAGAAAAAAGCACCTCCCCTAACAAGAATCCCTCCAAGCCTCCGGTCGTGTCGCTGCCCC
Source organism: Gobius niger (assembly GCF_951799975.1). Taxonomy (NCBI): domain Eukaryota; kingdom Metazoa; phylum Chordata; class Actinopteri; order Gobiiformes; family Gobiidae; genus Gobius; species Gobius niger. The sequence goes on from NC_136852.1 coordinate 20,245,454, forward strand.
CGAAAGCTCCAGAGGACAAAATATCCAACACACATTTTGGGGTGGTCATACACGACAGAAGTAAGCTATAACCTTCGCTTTACAAACTTGTCTGTAGTCTGAGTTATTTATTCCTTATTGCTGCACAATTTGGAAACACATAGTTATTTATACTATGTCCAGTTATTATGTTGTATTATTTTTGGGGGGTTAATTTAAAGCTGCATTATGCAACTTTTTTTATGTGGGAAGATTTATTTTATATTTTTGCGTATTTGACCTTGTAGTGACCAAGCCGTGGTCAGCATGGCATCTTTACTTTCCATCGCAGGGGTCTGTATAACGCTTCAGGATCAATTATTTGGAAGGTTTTCACTGCACCAGAAAACCTACAAAACAATTGATCCTGGAGCATCATAGAGACCACCGTGATGGAAAGTAAAGGCTCTATGCTGACCACTCACACAGCCACTGAGTCAGTACAAGGTCAAATACACAAAAATATCAACTGTTTTTTTTTGCATAAAAAGTTGCATAATGCACCTTTAAAGCATAGTACAAAATAATAATATAGCTAAATCGACATAATCTAGTTGTAATGCAGTGTCATTGGAGGTTCTCAAAGGCAGTACACTGTAGTTGGCATCACTGTTTCTGTATAAAACAGTCTGGCAATAAATGTATTGTAATTTAGATGTGTTTGCTTCTATTCTAATATGGATCATTTGTAATAATAGTTTATATAATGCATGTTTGTGCCACCACACACTGCGCTTCACTAACAAATCATTTCACTAACTCACTTTCTCTCTAACTTTATTTTGCCATCTCTAACTGTGTGGCCAAGGACATATTCAGTAAGTATATACGTACTATGGCATGAAATGTCTCTTTTCCTCTTATTTTTTGTACACATAAGTTTGCAATGATTTTAGTTAGCCATGAGGTTAGTCACTGACTGTGAATAAATACTGCTATAAATTATTCATTTGTATTTTTGTTTTGGTTTTTTTTCAGTACCTGAAGCACCCGATAGACCGACGATCGCCAGGGCCACAGATAGTTCGGTGTATGTCACGTGGGTCCCCAGGGGGAATGGTGGTTCTCCCATCACCGCGTTCCGTGTGGAGTACAAGCGCGGGCGCAGTGCGGAGTGGGTTATAGCGGCCGATAACATCTCGCCTCTGAAACTGTCTGTGGAAGTCCGCAACCTGGAGCCTGGTGAGCGTTCGTGTATTTGAAAATGGTTCAGTACAGGAAAGCGTGACGCAATATGGATGCCGAGATAAGGGCGCAATCCCCCAGTGGCAAAATGAAATGAGTGATCTGAGCAGAGATTAAAGATGTATATTTATTACATTCATTTAACTCCGTGCAAAGCTACGTCAATATTAAGCTTTTGACCACTTGCCTGCCATCCATCACCTGTGAGTTGTGCTTTACTCACACAGATCTTGCAGATACAGTATTTTCAGAAACTACAACTACAAAGGAGGAATTACACAGGCCTAAAGGCTGTAAACAAAAACGCAACAAAAAATTGACAAAAAGCGCTGAAAATGTGACACACAAAAAAAACACAACAAAAAAGTGTTGAAAATGCAACAAAAATTTGACTAAAATGTGCCCGAAAAAGGGCAAAAAACGAACATAATAAAGAAGTAACAAAGGGACGGCAAAAAAGCAGCTAAAAAGCCACAAGAAAGCGGCGAAAACGTTGCAAAAAAGTGATAGAAATGAGTCAAAAATGTGACATTTAACGCGGCGACTATGCAATAAAATGAGGCGTTACACTGGCCTATAGGCTGAACGCTTTTTAGATTTAAGTAATGCTGAATTGGAGAAAATGTGCGAGGTTAAGATGGGGGTTAAGAGGTTGATTTGTTAATAATGAACTGAAATGTTTTAGTTTGTGCAATAAAGCACACTAGCTTTACAAACGATTAATTTTGTTGCATTGTTGAGAGAATATCTACAGTATGTTAAAAATGTTATTATGTCGCTCCGATACAGAAGCTTAGGTGTGAGGCTGCTGCATATGTACACTGGACACTCTGACAGTTTGCTGAATGTCACTCCCCTTCTTTTCCTTTCACATAATACTGTCCTATCCATTAAAGCCCGCAAACCAAAACAATGTTGTTATCTTCTGTCCCCAGTAATATTCCCCATTTCACCCTTCGCGTTACTCTGCCTTATCCTTATTCTTAGGATCGACGTACAGATTTCGTGTTGTGGCCCTGAACATGTACGTGGAGAGTCCTCACAGCATCCCATCAAAGCCCTACCAGATCCCTCAGGCCAGTCCCAGAATGGCTGACCGCCCTATCGTGGGACCCCACATCTCTTCCACAGACGCCATCAGCGACACTCAGATAATGCTGCGCTGGACCGTAAGTACGGACAAAATAACACAATGATGTGAACACAATGTTTCACAATAATCGAGGGTTATTTTTGTATGCGCCTGTGCGGCCGCTTAGTCACTGGACCCAATCAGACCTTTAACAGCCGCTCCACTGATTGCAGATCAGTGCAAGCCCAGGCTGAGATTGAAAGCCCTTGTCATCTACATTTTATTCTGCACCCATCAAAGCTCTCTTTTTTTCTCCTCAAAGCCATTTGTGCAGATTGTTCCTAACTTTAAGTTTCGCTCAGACGGCCTCATTTATTTCTGTGGTCCAGACAGACAGTGCAATCACAATTACACGCGCGCAGTCCAGTACATCTGCTGATAACAAGGCCACCATTAGTAACAGGAAAAGCGGCTCCCTTAATAATAATTGCCCTGCAGATTGGGGTAATCTAACGTAATCTTTTTCCTTTCCCATTGCAGTATAGCCCTTCAAGCAACAACAACACGCCGATACAAGGCTTCTACATTTACTACAGGCCCACAGACAGCGACAATGACAGCGACTACAAGAGAGACATAGTAGAGGGTAAGTACAGTAAACCTGCCATTACTTCTACTATTACATTTCTACAGTAAACAGATCAAAGACCAGAGCTGCACACATGAATAAATATTGAACAAATTATTTTATTGCATATTGTTTTGTTCTTTATCAACAAACAAGATTGTTTTAGGCAGTGGCAAATACAGTATGTGTACATTTCAGTCAGATGGAAGACATTAGTGGTTTTGCAATATAATCTTCTTGTGATACGGATATTGTGTCACCAACAAAAATTTGGCATATATTGTGCAGCCCTATTAACCTCTTAACCCCCGCCTTAACCAAGTGCATTTTCTCCAATTCAGCGAAACGTATCTTTTTCCTCGCGTTGTCAGTTTTTTGAAAAAAAATTTCATTGTTTTTTGTGTTTTTTTGTGTGTTTGTTTTGTCCCTTTTAGTTTTCTTGTCTTTTGTTTCTTTGTCTTGAGTTGATCCATCCTTGTTTTCTTCTCATTTTGTCGCAACTTTGACACTTTTTTCCAAGAAGCTTTTAAGATTTGGGTAAAGCCAAACTGGAGAAACTGTGTTTGGTTCAGGTGGGGGTTCAGACATTAAATATTGAAGTAACTCTTTTGAAAGGGAAGGCTGCTATCCATCTGTAAAAGCACTCTATAGTCATTCAAAGCTATCGCGGAATAGTTTATTCAATTATTTTCAAAGCTTGGCTGTGTGAGGGAATTTCTCTCATTGACAAAAACTAGTTCATTTGTAGTGGACCTGTCTCCATGTTTTGTGCTTATAAATAAGGAGAAATGTATAGAGTAATGTTGTGCATTTGTGCTGTGTGATTTATACGCACTGCTCCCCGAAAGCACACACGCCAAAATGTGTTTTTAATAAATGGTCGCCAGCGAATGGGTCAGGGCTGAAATCTGAGAGGAGCCACAGGAGCGCGGCTCCGGTTGCTGTGAAGAATGCTAACAGTCAGGACTGGTCCACAGCGATTGGCTAGGATGTCCTATCTTAAAGCTGAAGCATATGACTATTTTTTTGTGTCAAGTTTGTTATTTGTGTTCTATATAACCTACAGCATCCTGTATAAATGAACAGAGTTGCATCAGGAGGGGGTTTGGCTTGTAGTTAAGCTTGCAAAGGTAACCCCAGAATGGAAAAAACAGAAGGCAAAAATGTATTAACTAAATCCATTTTTTTTTTTTTATATCAAAACAAAACGGGATAACAGGGTTTGATGTGGTCTTTTTTTCTGGATTCAAAAGCTGTGATTATGTCGTGGGACTTCAAAAACGTATTGATCGAATCCTTTTTGGTATGTAAAGTTACTTTGTTAGCAGTGATGTAATGGAGCCACATTCAACAGCACACAGTGAGAATGGCGCCTTTTTTTCAGCCCCATTTGCTGGAAACGTTGCATTTCCATCTTGTAGTCTGGTCTGTAAGTCCATGAATTTGCTTGTGTGCAGTAGAAGGATATGTGTAGAGTGGGAACACTGGAGACAAGCCAGGACAAACATGAAGCTGCCATATATGGAGCTTGTCTAAAGCAAAGCAACTGTCTGAGGACTTGAGTTGACAAGAGAGGAGGGGGGGTGATAGAGAGAGCATGAACGAACATGACCTCAGAGAGAAAGAAAGAGAGAGAGAGAGAGAGGGAGGGAGGGCAGTGATTGTGAGTAAACACAAAGCAGCTGCACCCGAAAGGCCTCGCTCACCTTTGTCCCTCGTCCCTCAGGTGTAAAGCACTGGCACATGATTGGACACCTCCAGGCCGAGACCTCCTACGATATCAAGATGCAGTGCTTTAATGACGGGGGCGAGAGCGAATACAGCAACGTAATGATCTGTGAGACTAAAGGTAGGACCATAAAGTGTCCCACTCATGTGTCACTTCACTTCCTCTTTATCTAGAGCCCAGGCTTGTTTCTGGTACCACCATAACTTTAATAACAGCTCTGACCTCCATAATTACAAAACAAAGCTGTAGTATATTTTATGACACCACCAAAGGCCTTCCTTTGTGCACTTCAGGCCTTTGTTTTGTGGGTGTTGCTCACGGCTAAGCTCTGTTCTATGTGTCCTTTTCTTCAACAGCACGTCAGGCACCGGGCTCACCCAGCCAGCACCCCGTCACTCCCCCGGGACCCCACCCTCAGGAGCCTCCTAGTTCTCCAGGGGGGCTGCTCTATCTAATTGTGGGCTGTGTGCTGGTGGTCATGGTTCTCATCTTGTTGGCGTTCATCGCCATGTGTTTGTGGAGGAATCGGCAGCAGAACAACATGCACAGTGAGTAAAGCTCATTAAAGTATAAATAACAGCTAACCATTGACAGGCAGTAGTATAGCACAAAATGTTTTGTTCTTGAATTTTTACATGTTGGCATCCCTTCTCCCTAATCAGAGTATCCCCCGGGCTATGCTGGCTACCAGCCAGCAGAGATGAATGGCCATGTTCTTGAGTACACCTCAGTGGCAGGCAACAACCACATGAATGGAGGAGTGCATGGGGGCTATGGACACAGTGGCCAGATGTTGTCCCAAGGGTGCCATCACCTCCACCACAAACTCCCCAATGGCCTATCTCTGATGAACGGCTCAAGCGGCCTGTTCTCACCAGGGCACACACACAGCCATGATGGGACCCTGCCTCACAGCACTCGGGATTGTGAGCACCCACACCCTTACCATCACCATAATGTGAGTCACTCAGCCTATGCAGTGTATGTCTGCTCTGCTCTCAATGACTATGAATTTGAATGTAGTTACCTTATTGTCTGTTATCAGGGTGGAGGGATGTACACTGCTCTTCCTCAGACTGAGTCATCTGACTGTATGAGCTGCCAAAATCTCTGCAACAATAACAGGTAAGAAATAATGAGTTCATTGAACAATGTAGTCCTTTTGGAGATAATATGTCGGCTTAGAGTGACAAAACATTGCATCTCTGTTTGATAAATGGTCAGCAACACACCTGAGTATTTCCCAAACTACTCAATCTGTTTATGTACTTAAGAGTCCTCAGCATTACAGTTTACCCTGTGTGCACCCAGCCAGAGACCTAATGAGCTCTCTGTTTATTTACCTCTGCTGCTGGGAAAAGAGGGGCGTGGCCACAATTCAATCATGAACCAATATAGAGGAAAGTTGAGTTCAGGGATAAAGCAAAACCACAGTGTCTCTCTGAGAGAATGGATTTAATGCCCACTTACTTCGGATAGTAAAAATAACGCAATGCATGTTTGTTTCTTTGTACAGTATTTGTTGTTGTTCAGTCGACAAACATAGTTATCTGCATGGGGCGCCTCATGGGTAACTGTCTTCTCTGTTTGGGAGCAGATGTCACAACAAAACGAATGGCACTTTTTCCAGTGGCACTCTGCCTCTAATGCACCGCGTGGCCGGGTGCCAGCAGGACGACCTGGAGATGGTGCCTCTGGGGCAGACGTCCCAACACTGCCACAGCCTCGACAGGCACACACACGCTGGGGACCAGGCACAGGAGCACCAGGGGTCTCCATCGCAACACTCCTGCTGTCTAGGCGAGAACAGTGACAACTCGGACACGACTGGTGAGATTGAATGAAACTCATAAGAGAAATACTTTTAGTTATTCATGTAACTGTAAAAAAGTGGGTGAGCACAAATTGCAGATCTGGTTTGATATTGTTATGTAAAATGTGTGGACACTCAGTAATAAGATACCGGTATATGAAATGATTAAAGCCTTAATTTGTTTGTAGGGGAGGAAGATCCGGAGTGCATGGACATGGAGGGGACAGTGGTTTGCTGGGAGGCTCTCACTTTGACAGACTTGGACTGTGATGAGAAGCCAAGCTGGATCTGTGCTAGCGGCCTGGGAGGAGAGCTGATCCAGGCTGGACCACAAGAGGTGTGAATCTTGGCCACATACACACATACGCCCTGCTGTAGAGAGGGCCCTCACAGAGCGCTGGGACAGTCTATGGACCCTGACCGAAAAACGAGGACGCAAGAAGACAGTCGGAAGCACTGCATGCTTGAAAGACATTGATCAGTGGAAATTAACGACGGACTTAACGAAGGAGGAAATGGCTTTAAAGACTGAAGCAGGATTCTATGGACACAAATGAAACAAGTGTCTGCCTAAAGGCAACTATTCCCCACGGGAGGGAGGACATTTATCAGATGAAAAACTTTCTAGATGCCTTATTTATTTTTTTTAGTAGTAAAATATTATTTCATATGAATGTATCTGTTTAAAGAAAAAAGGTTTCTTTTATATTATTTATGCTTTTGTCCGATGAGAAATGCTTTTTATTTTTTGTTTGTCCTTATGTGTTGCGCCCAAACATGGAGATACGCAAGTGTAAAGTTTTGTAATAATATAAAGAGAAGATATGGAAGAGTAAACGGCATAGTTCAATGTCTTCTTTCCACCATCGGTGAATGATTGACGAGAGTAAGTTTCGAGGCCTATCCATATTTGCGGCAGGGCTTTGAAGTGGCTCTGACGGGCTGTCCCACTGCAGTGACCCCTGAAAGGCCTGAACACTCCCTTCACTGTTCACTTAAGGCCCTGTGCTCTGCTTCACTGAAGACTTGATAGCTCATTACTTTATGTAGAATGCTCTGGTACTTTGAGTGCACAGTGTTGACCCACTGGCCCCAATCTGTTGAAGATGTTGAGCAGTGTAAGCAGTGTGTGCAGCCCAGAACAACATGCAGGATTCCCCCAAGATGCAATCTGACAAAATGGATTTAGCGTGACAATTGAGCTATCACTTTCCTACCCTGCTAATGTTGTGCATCAAATAGAGGCACATACAAGTTAACCAAATACACAGTTTCTTAAGTTACTATGGCAAAACAACATACTATTTTATTTAAAGCAGTACTAAGTAACTCATGCCCCTAGAGGCCATAAGCGCCACTGCAGGTGTCATAGCATGTTGCCATTTTTTATTCATTAATTGTCCGTAAGAGTAAATACTGCGCTGACAGAAAAGACAAAGGGAGAGAGGGATATTGTACATCCAATTACGCAATGGAGATATTTATTTTCACTCAAACTTTGCTGTAAAATTTTAAAAATGTTTTCTGGCCAGAGGAGAGACACCAGGGGGAGATGAAAGACCCCCCAATCATCCCATTAACACTTGCATTACCCCCAGACTACATAATTAAGGTAAACAAGTTACTTAGTACTGCTTTAACCACAACTGACATCACTTTTATGAGTTCAAATGGGCCGCTCTTCCTGCCGACAGCTATAGTATTACTCTGTTTCTTCTTGTTGCCTGTTGGCTCATGTGCCCAGTATCTTCTCCAATGGGATATTCCTGACACCCACATCCACTCTGCTCTCACTCAGGCGTGGCACTGCTCCTTCCGCCTGGTATTTTTAGTGCATGTTGTGCAGCCGAGCCTGACGACATGTGTCCAGTTGACTTGAATTAAGCTTTTGCCCATGAACCAACTTGTCTGCGGCTGTGGAAAACTGGGGCTGTGAAGCAATAAGAAAATCAGTGCAATTCCAAGAACCAACACTTTGTGAATGGTGTGCTTACAGATTGCTGTTAAGAACCAAATGTAAACTATTGTCATAACTTTTGGGCACACTATTAACAAAAAGGACATCTTAGTTGTATAGTATTAGTCTCAGGCTTTAACTCCCTATAGTATCTGTCATGATTTTCTTTTTCTATCTGGATAAAGACATGAGACAATGGGAAGGAAATGAATGTGGAAATGAAAGAGATCGGTGAGTGGGGGTGAGAGGGGCCAGGGGGCTATGCTGACAGATGCCGGCCTGCCTGATGAGGACCAGATAAGGCCAGTGTTGTCTCCAAATGAGCCTCTTCTCCATGTCCCACGATTGTCAGTCCACACCCTCCTTCAGCCCCGGCCAGGACCCTCTGCCCACGCGGCTACACCCACTAATTAAGGAGAACCACTGGGGGACAAAAAAACTCATTGTCTACGCAGGAATTTGTGCCCCTTGCAGCAGAGCCGACCTGTTAACGCCAGGCTCTCTCCCCCTCCCACCATTCTTCCCTCTCGGTTCGAGCTCAATGAGGACGCAAGTCCTTATGAATCAGCCTGTGTGTTGTTAAATGGCCTTGTTCAGCCCTGGGCCCTTTTCTTGTATTTTGGAGATGTCACAAAACCACAAGTGGAGCATGTTGGGGTTGGATCAACTCCAATGATAGAACACTGGAGATGATGAGGTCATGTGCTGTGCCAAATTGCAATGAATGATTTTTCAACCGTTAAAATAACCTGCTCGCTCAAAAAGGAGGTTGAGGCTATAGTTGATTTATGTCAGGAAGCAAAACTCATTAGTCAATTTCCCATTATTTTTTACTTGATTAGCAAATATTCCATTGTTTACAGAACCTGCCACTTAATTAAAGGTGCATGATGCAACTTTTTTGGGGAAAATAAAAGTTGATATTTGTGTGTATTTGACCTTGTAGTGACCCAGTGGCTGTATGAGTGGTCAGCTTGGTGCCTTTACTTTCCACTACAGTGGTCTATAAGACGCATCAGGATCAATTGTTTGGAAGGTTTTCACTGCGGATGGATCCTCTCACCAGTAAACCTACAAAACAATTCATCCTGGAGCGTTGTAGAGACCATCGCTATCGAAATTAGAGGCGCCATGCTGACCACTTTTACAGCCACTGGGTCACTACAAGGTCAAATATGCACAAATATCAACTTTTTTTTTCCTCATAAAAAGTTGCATAATGCAGCTTTAAGTAATGAACAATGAAACACTAACATATTTATACTGTGAAAAAAAATTAGATGTGTTTAAGATTCATTCCAAGACGAGTTTGGTGGAGTAGAAGGTGACTCTGAGTTCTTGCTCCTCATCGTAGAGAGCTTGACAGGTGAACGTGCCCTCTGCGTCGGCTTGGACGTCTTCAATCTGCAGAGAGGAGGTGTTATCAGGGACACTCCGCTTCCCCAGGTCACTCGAGAGGGTCGGCACAATTGGCCCATGCCCATAGTCGTAGGCAACCGCCACGTTCTCAGAGCCGGGTTTGGTGAAGTCCCAGATGAAGGTGTGTGGAGGAGGAGAGCCACAGTATAAAGTGACCGAGTCTCCCACAGCCGCGGTCAGGTTCGAGTGAATGTACTCCACCTCAGTATCAAGACCTGAAATACAACAAGGGGCATTTGGTTTGAGCAGGAAGGTGAATGGATCACAGCACAGCTCACACATTAAGTTCTAAAGTTCAAGTGTTTTGTAGTAACTTGCAGGACCTCCCAGATGGTTGGGAATCAACTCAACCCTTGAAGATGAGCAGCACATCATTCTGAACACACACTCAGTTTATTTGCCTCTGGTGTTTTGACAAACGCAATTTTATTACTCTGTCTTTGGCTACACTCAGCAGTTTGACGCAATAATGACAGCCGTTAATGATCAGGAGGAAGTGCACTGGTCTCAGCTTGTCTGCTCCCAGTTAGTGGCTATTGTTACAGGCATCAAAAGACAAAGACAAGTTTACCTTGGAGAGGGGAAGCAGCGAGCGTGAGTATCAAGAAAAACGGTGAAATCATGGCCAGTCCTTTTCTTTCCCCCGTAAAGTAACTGGTCCAAAGTCTTTGCTTCAAATGGCAGTCTCCTCTCCATCCAAAGTGAACCAAACAGTGCCGGATAGGACCAATTCAACCAAACTACACAGGGCAAATGCTAAATTATTAACGACAGTCTGAGCTCAGTGCACGGGCTGCATCGGCCTGTGTGACTGAGAGTGTAGGGTGTCACCATGATGCCATTGCCACATGCATTATTGAATACACTGGTAGATGTTGTCTCCTTGTAAATCCAACCACTTATGTGAAAATAAATAAGCAGTGGAAATATTCATAGCATTTTCCCTGTACTAAAAATGATTTGTAGGAATAAGTAGGAAGGATGGAAATATGTAATGGTATAAGCTTTTAATTTTATTATGAAATTCAGGATCATATTGCTGAATAACAGTGTTTAACCGCTGTACGGTTCATCTATGGATGCATTATACAGTAAAGACATAACAGTTTCAGGGATACAACTGATAGATGGGAAAGAAATGAGAAACAAAATAAGGAAGGAACGATCGAAGCCGCTGAAAGCCACTGGAGCAATGTGGATGCAACCCATAAACCTGCTGTGACTTGAGGCAACTCTGGAGTAAAAGCAGGGTTGTAATTAGTACAGGCATCTTTATTTTTGTGGGGTGGGGGGTGGTTGTGCAAGATGTGCACTATATTTAGCAGCTTTTGGAGGACAGACACATGTGATAAACATCCATTATAAAACAACATGGGTCCAGAGTACTTAAAAGACACAGGTCTTGGTTCAAAGCGCAGATGATAAAAGAGTTAAGATACACTTTGGCTCTATGTCAACTCCAGCAAGACATGGATCACCTGCACAAGTTTTGCAATACTATCTGGCACAAACAAACTTTGGAAAGGCTTCAGAAAACATTTATGCAAGAGGCAATGGTCAAAAAATCTTTGGTGCAACAGCTGGATGCTTAGTCAGGAGGAATTCTGCCATCAAGAAATTTACAATTCCCATATGGCTATAACATCTAACATTAATCTGAAAATGAACTGAAGCATATTTGATATCAAGGATTACTTTCCGACTATAAATCTGTTTGATTTTTTAGACAAACATTCTGAACCTGAGGGGTTTTGGAACGGTATTGCCATGTTCAAAAACAATTAGTGCAGGGGCAGAAGAAGCACATGTTGGCTCCCTGCCCAGTCACAAAATTAAGAAACAAGGGAAGTCAAATCTCCTGTTTTTGTCTCACCCTTTTGTGTAGGAATGTGTGGACGCATGCATTTGTGTTAACAATATTATATAGAGCAGTGTTTCCCAACCAGGGGTACGGGGACCCCAGTGTGTGGGCCAACACTTAGCAGGGGTTACTTGGAAATATTTCAGATCTAAAAAAAACAACAGTGATTTCCATATTATTTTAATTGAAAACTTTTTTTATTGATAATTTGCAACTAAATACCAATAAATCTGAGTTTAGTGGATCACTTTCTAAATACTTTAGCATCTTAGAGTTTAGGGGTAGTTTAAAATGAAAGATGCGGGATAATAAAAGGTTGGGAACCACTGATATAAAGGATGCTTAGAAAAAATGAAAAACCAATTACATTTGTTCAATAGGTTTTACTCTGTTTTAAACTATATAATACATGAGTTCCTATTGTTGACACTAAGAATACTGTTCGTCTCCATAAATAAGGATAATTTAGGTCAAATAAGGGAGGAAACCAGCGCAGACGCGGGGAGAATATGCATCATGGAACAACATCTTAATAAACAGTTTGGTCTTGTTTGAATATTATAGCCAAGAAAATTCTATACATATTTACATCATTTTTCAATTATGATATACTGTATGCTATTACCAAGAGGGACAGCAGTGTGATCCGTTTCCATGTAATTACCATGTTAGTAAGAAGAACCATGCTATTTCCTGTTACCATGCAATTACTATGGTATAAAATATGTAGTTTTTGTAGTGGACAAAAATGTCTTACACTCTCTTTCCTGTAAGAAACATTCAGATGCCGTTCCCCCATTGTGCCGCTTCGATTGGGCCAACTTGACTTCACTTTTGTCTTGTTGGCAACACATAAGAGAACAGAATGAGACCTGGAGAGCAGAGACTATAATATGGAGATCTGGGCAACACATTACTAAGCAGTCTCCACATGTGTCACCCGCTCCCAGTGCACCACCATCCAACAACTCACTTTATGTGAACGCAACACTTGGACAAAACAGGTGGGTTCTCCGAGCGAGGCCTATGATTAAAAACGTCATTAGCGTTGGCATTGTTGAGGGCAAAGCTAACCTCTCATTTGCTGGGACCACCTGTATTGGGATGTGTGGCTTAAGCTAAACAACAGATCATTGAGTCGCTGGATGAGAAAACGGCCTAAGCTGGAGCACACTTGGAGGATGTGTGTTTCCACTTATCTCTCTTACTCTTATTTCTAAGTGACGGGGGGAAAAGACTGCTCGCATTTTAAAGAAGGTAAAATAAAATAATAATTAAAAAAAACAATATTCCCTGCTTTACAAGTGATCCCCTTCAGAATGTAAAATTTGTACCACCCATGTTAGTCTCGACTGTGTAATTGGTCAAATATATAGTTGCTGTAACCACATATCAACATTGGCTCTAGGGAGTATTTGTTGTAATGCATATTGATAACAAAAAACCTGCAGCAATGAAAGGGACTTGTGTTGTACATTTCACAAACACAAGTTACCCAAAGCGTTTCACAAGGGACAATTATTCTTTCACTCTTTCACTCATTTGTACAACATTTTGAACAGACACCAAAGAAATGCAAAGCTCTTACTGCAGCTTTTCGAATTCCTTCCACTTTCCCCCTGCACCCCATGATCCCGGAGCTGCTGTGTTTTCCTGTTTTTCTTCCAGTTGACAGCAATGTTTTTGACCACACATTTCGGGGGAGGAGTGGTCCTGTTGTACAGACTAACATATATTAACCAGCCTCTGAATATAGCTGTCCCATCATCATTTATGTGGCAGACAGGCAGAGCGCGGCTGTGTAAAGACTTGAGCTCGTAAAACAGAGGTCCAGTCCATGACCTCCATGTCATAGTCTCCCTTCTGGGCCCATACCTGAACACAGCCCGTCCAGCTGACTGGCCTTGGGCTGTAGGGGCAGCCTGAAGGGGCCTCTCCCAAGAGGAAAGGCACTAAATGTTCTTTTTTTGACATAAATCTTAGAGTAACTTCTACAACAACTTACAGATGTTGTGTGTTCTGCTGTATTGTTTCTTGCAAATAGTTTCCAAATAGTATATTGTACATAAACCAACCAATGTTTAATGACCTCATTAGTTAGTACTTTTGTTGGCACACAATGGTTACAAGCTTATTTGTGCTAAAAGGGCTAAAAAGGGTATGGCTAAAAAAAAGATACAACCAGGACATTTTCAGTCACAAAAGGTAATGTACTGTAATGAAGTACATAACATCAGTATTGCGAGTTCAAGAAGCTCTGACTTTTTTCGTTACCCATATTGGTATAAATTGCTATCTCTAAAAAAGCCAACGAACAAAGCAACATAAAACCAACAATGCTGTATAGGATCACATTTCACATGCAGTATATGCAAATGAAGATCTGAATGGTCTGACCTAAAACAGCCAGACGGCCTTTAAGCACCACGGAGGCCTTCAGCAAACAACATGTGGAAAGGCTTTGGCAGCTAATGTAGCATGCAGTATTTATGCACTGAACACGGACTTGACCGGTGTCCATCAGGGTCTGGGGAGCAGATATGCGTCGATCAGCCATCTCTGCAGGAGCTTTTTCCTCAGCCCACGACCATTCAACCGGGCCAGGACAGCTCCCTTCTCAAGCCCCAGAACCCACAATGAGACCCTTACTCTGCCCCTGCCTCAGCTGCTTAGAGTACAGTAGCTGAAGTCACATAAAGTAGCTGTGTTGGTTTACATGGGGATTGGCCTTGAATTCAGTTTCAGTGTCAGACAATTCAAAAAAGCGCATGAACAGGTTAAGAGGTAGGACTAAATAGCAAGGAGGCAGATTACATATATTTTGCTAACAAAATGATCATTAATTAGAAAGAAGGTTTTCGGAAGCTCCCTGAAGGTTTTAGAATTGGGTTTAGTAATAACTTCGAACTGTATCACGCTCAGCCAAAAGTCGACATTCCTGCAAACCGTGGACACCCTACACCTCAGATTTCACAGTCGCACATTCATGAGCTTACTGGACGTGTTGTCAAACCTAATTACGTCTCAAGTCTCGCTAATAAATATAAACATGCCTTTAAAAAAACAAAACGAAAAAAACTTTAAACTCTTCAACAACTACAACTATTCAATATTACAGTATAACTATCCATCCCCTTTTCAGTGTGAATGAAATATCAATAAATCATGCTCAAATGAAACACTTAAATCACCCCAAGATGTATAAACGTAATAAAAGTCCAACCTGCTGACAGGCGACACAACCGCAATCCTTCAAAAATATAATCCAAACACCAAAGCCTTTGACATGATGCAGTTGTCTTGACCCCCCATGTTTTATGTAAAAAATAAAAATAAAAATAAACCTTTCCTGTGTTTAGGGAATTATTATCCAATTTATCGCCAGATGTACGACAGGCAATTATCACTGGCTTTGAACAGAAGCTCTGCGGCATGACGGCAGCTTGAGATGTTTCTCTGAAAACCCAGAAATGCTCCAAAGATGACAGTCAAATTGCTATTTAAGTTTCCACTGGTGTAATGGAGATGTCAAACGTAATTTAACTTCATCCTATGGGAAAAACATACGCTTTGTGATTTACAGCTACACAGATAATTGAAGTGGTGTGAATATGTAGTATGCTGGCTGGCATAATTGTTGTTTGAATATTATAATGGGATAAATCTGAGCATGAAAGACGTTTTAATAGGCTCGAAGTTATTCTAAGACTATGAATGGGTTTCTGAAACAATTTGTTAACATACACTGTACAGAAAGGCGAGTAGAGTACATTTACTCACATGTAAAATCAGACTTTTATACAGTTGCTCAGTACTCACAGTACTCAAGTAGCATTTTTACTTTTTACAACAATTTCAAAGCAACATTACTCTTATTTTAGTTAATGTTCTATCTATTCACCTCGGACTGTGCAAGATCAAAGCCAGATCAACCTCAAATGTGAGCATTTCTCCCACTTCCATCTAGGGCTGTCACGATAAATACTATATCGACTAATCGTTCAATAAAAAACAGATAAACAATACATTTTTGGGCTTGATATTTAGCGTCTGTACATTTATTAGAATTTCTCAACTTTTCTTTGATTTTTCACTGAAGCAAATTGAGTATCATTATATTTCATGTTTATTGCAGCTCATGTGGTATTTTAGGATACGATAATGCACAGGTTTACTGTAATTTTTATACCTGAGAGTTGACAGTATCTAGTATCATTAGAGTCAATAATATTGTTTATCGCGATACTTTCCTGCCTCAATATATCTAACTGCAAATTTAATATCATGAAAGGCCTACTCCCATCTTTTCTGGTTCTGCACAACCTATTGAAATTGCAATTTAAAGGTTCGCAATTACACCAAACTGATGTATATACAGTATTCTCATATTAGTTTAGTAGTTAAACTTTCAGTTCACACTCAAATGTGCCTGAATGTTTCCACGAAAGAAATATTGCAACTATATCATTTTGAAATTGTAAAAAAAAAGCCAGTTAAATGTTGACCACAATTACAGTTCTTATTCATTCATTTACTTTATTCATTAACTATGTAATATATAAGATTCACTTCCTTGTTAAATTAGCATGAATTGATCATAAGAATACTTATTGAGGGTTCTTTTTAAGACCTGTCTAAGGCCCTCTCTATGAAGCCTATAGTTTAAAGAAAACCTACAGTGAGGGCTTTTTCGTGCTCTTGCTCACTTGTATATTTTTACGAGGCAGTTAAGTGGATAGTAACTGGTTTTGAAACAGTCTTCGCCTGTACAGGAGAGGTCACCGGAGTGCTGTTCCTAAGACAGGTGACTGTAAAAATAGTCAATAATTCTGCACACTTAATTCTAGGACCATATCTCTAAATCCTTTTCAGCTACATAGAGACCAACCCATTCAGGTCATAATGAGAGAGCTACACATAACAACAAGTTATTTCTATCCCTTGGCATTGCAAGATAAAAACATTAAAGCATTACGTTTTTTGTCCTAAACAAACTCAGGGTCTAAAGTGATTTTTCCATCTGGAAGTATTATAGGGCTTGACTAAAAGATAAAAACGATACGCCGCTCCTGGCAATTTCCAATCTGGGATCAATTACACTGACAGGATTGGGAGAGGAGAGGGGGGAACACCATTTCCCTATCATTCTGCTGTATTCTGGTCCAGTGTAACTCACATACACGCATACTCTGACCTCGGGAAGTTTCATACACATTTATTTTCTATTGTAAAAAAATAAATAAAATAAAATCATACTACACAATATAATAGGCCTTTAAATGAAAAGATCATTCATCTCAATCACTGTTGTGCTGGTTTAGAAAGAAACCAGAAAAGTTAAGTTGTGGCGTACTAGTGTTTTTGCCCATGAAAAGTACAGAAAGGTACAGTCGCTAGGCCAACGTTTTAATGTGAGAGAGCTGGTATTATGGTTCCAAGCCTAAATAAAGATGGATGGAGTTCTTCTCACTTGTTGGATCCATGCTCCGATGCATGGATATGGTTGGATCGAAGTATTAAAGTGTGGAGCATGGTTTACACCTCTCTTAAAAGCACCTAGCTGAATGTTTGACTACACTGACCACTTGCCTGTGGCACTCCACACTGTATACACTTGAATACAGCCTAGAATTTGAAAAAAAAGTGCCAGGCAGGTTTGCTTGGCAATGGGATGATTTCTTTAGTTAATAAATAGAGGACTTAGCTTCCAAATGCTGACCAACTCATTCCTTTTCAATCAAAACTTTACATCCTGAGAGCTTCATCCTGAGAATAAGGAATCTACAGTACTTCAACAGGTGATTATCACATTTGGGTGAAATCATATTCCTCAAACTCACCTTGGAGACTAGAGGTTAAGTACTCGCCCCCAGACTGAGTATAGATACTTTTT
The DNA here is from genome assembly GCF_951799975.1 of Gobius niger. Classification (NCBI taxonomy): domain Eukaryota; kingdom Metazoa; phylum Chordata; class Actinopteri; order Gobiiformes; family Gobiidae; genus Gobius; species Gobius niger. The sequence continues at coordinate 20,263,029 of NC_136852.1, forward strand.
CTTTGAAAATAATCATAACAATATATAATTTTTATCTGGAACTTTTGAACACATTGACTGTCGCCTTCGCCCTGCCCACCAGCACTAAACTATAGCACTGGCTGATGGCGCTTCCAGCTGCTCTGTCATGTAGGCCGAGTGATGCCTTTTTACAAGGATTAACAGAATAATCTTGTTGACTCTTTTAGCACAACCAAAGTCATTATCGATTTTAGGATTTTGTGCTGTTTGAAGTTCATTGTACAAGTTTGGCTCTGCGCTTTCATACAGCCCAATAACAAAACATCTGCCCTGCAGTCCTGACGAAATGCATTGTGGGATGTTTGAGAGCGGGAGGAGGGCTGTGATGGAATGAATATGAATAACACAAAGTAAAAACAGACAGTGCAACCAGGAGAGGAGGCTGGAGAAAGACAAAGGCGTCTAATAGGATCCAGACTTTGGAGCTGTGGCGGTTTGAGGGGCCGCTGCCACATGGGCGACGCACACATTGTGTTTGTTTGTAAGCTCAGGCCAGACTTTCACAGCTTTCAAAAGGTCACAGCGACACCCCCAGCGCCCATAACCTCCTTTAGGGTCAGTGCAGATTCACAAATAGTAGAGGACCTCACCTCATGTGGCCCCCGTTAAACTGCCAAGGCTCGGCTGGCTGTGTCTCCCATTACAAATGCCAATGCACAGGACTGTGTAATAGGCCACTGTAAAGACACCTCTGGACCAGTGAGGGATCAGGCTGACTGAGCACAAAACTGAAAGCTATCAATGTTTTTGAATGATGTAATGTGATAATTAACTAGTCGCATTGAAGAGGGAAGACAAGCTGACTGCTTATTGCTCTCAGCTAATGGGATCCATATAAATAAACAAATTCAAGCGAAGCAATTATGTGTGACATTACAACAATAGGATACCACAACAATATATGAAAACTGAATCTGGTTATTTTTCACGAGCACAATATAGAGTTGAAGGGTCACATCTAATCACTTTAAGCCTACGACTTTCCTTACAGTGCCTACAGGACTAGTCTAATCACATGGCACAACAAGTTCAGAACCCCAAACCCAACGTTACACTGTTTATTATTGTATAATTCGTTGAGGACTACCCAGACCTACCATGCACTGTATGTCTTCTATTCTTTTCAAGCTATGCTTGAAGTTTTGACAAGATGACTAGGAAGGTAAGGATCTCTTGAACAATTCTGCTCTGTGAAGCACATTTAATCACTTTGCATCCAAATTATGTTTACCTTGATTGCCTATGATACAAGAAAGATGTGTTTTTCCCTTTATTTTACTTCCTGACATTAAGTCTACAGACATATTACTTTACATAGGCTACTTTGTTGTATTGAACTGCGCAGAGCATGATTGTAGGCTACTGTATTCACGTGTCCAAAAATCTTTGTATAGCCTACAGTATGACTTGAAATCAACTGCATGTATTGATAAAAAAATTCTAAGGTAAGAGAATGGAATTACCTAAGATTATTTATGCTTACTGCAATGTTTTGTGTTATTAATAATGCCTTATTATTCATATTTTCTATCAAGAAAGACACTGGGAGGATCAGATCAAAATTTTACCCACATTACCTGGCGATGGCTGTGAGCAATGAAAAACAATAAATGAAAAATCAAAATCACTGAAGTAACTCTACTGCCATCTGCTGTCAGTTTTCTTCCATTGAAATTGATCTATTCCATGGCTTGAATATCAAATAACTGACCAACCTAACACTGTAAATGAGAGAAAATTGTCACTATTATAATTCATCTGTATCAAAAGCACAGATGACTGTTTGTGCCATTATGAGCTGTGTGGTAAGTAAGCTGGTAGTAAGAAAATGTCAGTGAACGCTTCACATTGCTCCACACAACAACTTTGGTCACCACGGAAACCATGTCTTTTCTTGCACAATTTGTATCAAATTCTATCAGACAAAACAGTAGCAGAATTGCCACATACAATCCTTCCCAGTGCCACTTTGGTTTTCAAGTTGAAGAATACAAAACAAGCACCACAAACTAATTCATTTGTTTACCACTGCTCATCTCATCATGGGATTACAGTAAAACCAATCTTTATTCTTGTTTTGGGATTCTTAAAGATCTAACTGTATTATTTTAGGAAGGTTTGAAATAACATTGTTTGCCTGCTGTCTCCATAATTTCGCATTCAAGAGCATTATAATGGATGCATTAGTATTTGCAAATTGCGTTATTTACATCTGCTATAATGGGAGGTCCTGGCTAAAATATATCTTTAAGCTAATTTCTTCCCCGCAGCAGCAGCTCAATCCCTGAAGGCAAACCAATTTACATTCTTGTTTTTCTCTTCAGATCCATGCCAGTTTCCATGACAACATAGTTTCACTTTCTCGTCCTCTGCCTCATTCATTCGCTCTGTCTCTATGCTGTTCTCAAGTCCCCACTGATCCCCTCTGCTTTTCTCTTGACCTCAGTCCAACTATTCATTTTCTTGCTTTCCAAATACAAAGTCCAAGTCCTCCTTTCCTCTCATTGCCTCATCCTATTAAACTTCTTTAATCTCCTTGTTATATAAGGGAGCCGAAGAGGGAACTGAAACAAACAATTTTTAAATGTATGGCAATTAAGGGGAGAAAGAAACTGGAAATTGTTAGATGGATGATATGTCCCTTAAAGGCCCACACAGAGATTAGTCTACTTTTAATATCACATTTGTCATGGTTGGATCCTAACAAGGTTCCAAATAGCACTTCAATATGGAACAAGCAGATTTTTTTTTGAGTAAACCCTTTATTGAAAACAACAATTCAATTGAAATAGGCTGTTTTGCAAGTTTAAGGCCACATCCTATAAAAAATAAAATAACTCAAAACAAAAATCAAAGTTCCAAACATGAACTCAGTAATGAGTAGCTCCACCGTTATTGTCGATCACATCTCCAGTGGTGAAGACTGCCTCACGAAGGGCATTTACTGTCTGGAACTGTTATCCATTTTTGTAAACTTCCCTTGCCATTCATCCCCAAAGGTTCTCAATTAAATTTATATATATATATATATATATATATATATATATATATATATATATATATATATATATATATATATATTTAATTGAGAATTAAATTTATATATAAATTTAATTGAGAATATATATATATATATATATATATGCATACGTACATACATACATTTGATTGCACATGTTCCTGTCTATTGCCCCCCTTTCCCAATAAAGCACTATCTTACTTACACACATACCGCAGTCACTGAGTCCAGGACAGGAGTGTCAGAGTTCATATGAGGGCATCTGATCCTGATACCCACACCACCAGAGGGAGCATTCAACTGAAAAACACAGTGCAGGGGTTAAAACAACTGAATAACATCACTTCACACAAATCTTGTTCATCAACATTACCATGCCTGGCTGTGAGCCAGTCATGTGCAGTGTCGCACGCTCGACTGAAAAGTGCAGCATAATAATGTGAGAGCTGAATAGCCAAAGTATGGCAGAAGTATAGGCCAAAATACTTTTCTGTGGACATATATGCCTAAACCCAGAAACATATTTTTCAGTTTAGTAAGGTTGTTTCTCTTTGTCCATATTCACCCTAGATTATCGTATGTATATTTTTTATTCATGAACTGCAGGAGAAAGCGGTGTTGGGCAGAAAAGTCCAGTCTGACAAATAAATACAGTGACATACGGATGCCCGCGCGGCCATGCTAATTGTCAGCGGCAGGGAGTGATAATCTGCGGACTCGTCCTGCCCTTCTACATCTTGAACAGTGGGAGTCATGAACCGCTGCAAGGTGACGCGTCCTCTCATTTCAAGCCAAACTTCAACCTAGAAGACGCGCTGCGTTATTTGTCACCGTAGACTGCAACCAATCCGTGGCAGTTTATACCAAACAAAACGAGATAATCGGGATACTGAGCATCTTGTAGAGTTGCAGTGAAGGGAGCAAGTGGTGGTGGCAGCGGTGGCAGCGGTCACTCCGGGGAATGTCGACTGGTCGTCAGTCCTCACATCGGCCTCTTCACATCGCACTGCCAAATGGGGTTTGAACTATCTACTCTTTCCAAGCGCTGACACTCTCTGAACAAGGTACTTTTGGCGTGCATCAAGCGATGCGTCTGCATGTAAAGGCTTGTCGAAGTTTGTGCTCTTGTAAAAACTCTTCAGTACAGTGACAAGCCGATGTAAAAGTTGAAATCCCGTTAGCTAGCATTGGTTCGCTTGCAGATGTGTGCTACGGCGACGTCAGCTCAGAGCTAGCGCTGAGCGCAGACCTGGATTAGCATGCTAACTTAGCCCGTCTGTCTCTCCTCAGCGCTGCTGGGTTCACACCAGGGACACGCATCCTCCAAATCGCCCATTGCTTACTGTCGTAACTGCGTAATTTACCAGTGTCATAGACGAACAAACTCAGTGTTTACAAATACCAGATTTGCTTTCTTTGCTAACCTATCTCTCAAAGTGTACGTGCCAAAGCAACATTTAATTGACTTGATGCTATGCAGCAGCTAACTTGTGTTTATTGGATGGAAGGCGGAATATCGATACCAGCCTACCCGTTCAAACCCCAGGGGGGCATGAAATTGACTATGCAGAGAATAAACAATAATTACTTTCCATGTGGCAGCCGAATCCACGTGTTGCTTTTACAGTGTAAGCAATCTAATTGTGTTCGTAAAGGTAACGTTGTGTAAGAATTATTGGTGTTTTCATTTCCTGGTGTTGTAGAACTTAGAATGACGAATTTATGGGACGATTAAACTCACCGTGCCAATAAAAGTCATTAGACTTGTAGATAATCAAGTTGTCGCGTTAGTAGTTTTGTTGTTTCGTTTTATTACATTTAGAAGTTCTGTTTGGTGATTATAACTTTTACTTACCTTTGCTAAGTACACATGCGCCGTTGTAAACAATATCTTCTAATCTTTATTTTTTAGGTTTATGTACAACTTGTGATGCATGTTTTTTGTATTGTTATAGCCTAATTACTTGGCTATAATGACTTTATCTCTTTGCACCACAGCTTAGATGCGTGTGTTACTGCACACACTTCATGCTGTGATCTACAATGTCATGATGCACTATATATAGCATCTAACAGTTTGCAACTTGATCCGAATTGTCTTTCAAGGCCACAGTCCACTGTGCATTGCTTTCCACGGAAAGTGAAATGTATGCCTTCCTCATCTATTGAGTGTTTTACCTTTTTTATTCTTGCTCTTATTTTCCAATTGTGTGTGATCTTCTTTACTTGTGCCGAGGGCCTATGTAAATGATGGAGCAACTGTTCTAATACTACAGTCCAACGAAGTCAGTCATGTTTGAGGTTTGTACCAGATTCCACTGTGATTTACAAGCTTCGCCCTTTTGACTAAACTTGAGTTAAGATTTGAACTTTCAGATAGAACATGTGTAATAGACGTTTATTATTCTGTGCCCACCTGATTAACTTGTGAATAAATGTCCAAGTCCTGTCACAGAGAATGGGCTCAGGCAGATTTTGTGTGTTGCCGTTGTGTTTCTTATCTGCACAGGTGATCTGAGAAGTTTGGGGTGAGTTACAGGGAGCACTGCTAAGGTGCGGTGCTATGAAAGAATAATGGGATATTGAGAACCTTTCCACATGACAGCATATACCAAGACTACCGGACATTGCTGGGCCAGTCTAAAAAGCGGGTTTTAAATGGAAAGCTTTTAGGCTGAGTTTTTGTGTTCATTCTTATTCAGCTCTGTCAACTATAGTTTGATGCCTTTCTTTACACACTTCTTTTGCATAATTTTAGCCTATAGTCTTTGCAAATGAAAGTAGCCTTTTACTTGGTGCTCACATTCCACATAGAACGTAGAACCATATACTGCTTGTATCAATTTTATTTGACTTAAAAACGTTTTCAATAAATTGAAAGTGTGGATTTTGATGTGTTTTATAATTTCCAAAATGTTTTACACAATTTTATCAACGAGTCTAGAATGCTACAAAATTAGGCCAATACCTGATACAATTCTCTTTCACTGAATTTGCCGGTCTTGTTGTTTGTCATGTGGTTTTTCTATTGATAAACTTGCATTTCGCCATTATCATCAATGCCATTCACATTGCCAGAGCTTGACATAATGAACAATTGTCCACCTGGATACCAATATAGAAGATAAAAGCATTCAAAGCACTCATAAACTTGGCTCCCAGTGTCATTCAGAAGCACAGTAAATGCCATTATTAAAGAAGGCCCTAGGGGTGATCACTGTTCAATGAGAGGAAGCCTGTCTAACTTCGGGCTGTGTGACGATAACGACCACTGTATTTAGCCTTGTTTGAAACTTTTGTGTGTTGTGAAGGCAGTTAAACACTCGCTCCCAAAGAACAGCAAGCCAAAGGTGTTTGTGTTGGGAAACCAAGAAACCAAGACTCTGTAGCACGAACTGTCGCTGTAGAAAAATGTCAGCTTTATCTAGAGATTTGTGTAAAACCTTTTGAGCAAATGTCCAAACTCACGACTGCAGTTTTGTGACTTGGTTTGGGTGTTAAATGGCCCTTGTTTGAGTGTGAAAAGTGGTGCATAAACACACACTGAAGTCATGGAGACCGTCTTACAATGTTTGTTGACATTTTTTGGGAGCATAATGACAAAATTCAATAATTGACAACTCAAAGTAATCTGGGCTGCGTTGTTTGAGGTCAGGAGATGCCTCACATCCCAGAGGCTTTTTTATGCTCATCTGTTCATTCTCTGGTCAGCAAGCTTGTGAGCAGCAGATGAACTTGGAGAAGCTTCTTGGATGGGAAACAACATTGTCCAGATAACTTGAAAAGCTTAGTTTAATTGGGAAACTCCTGGACAAATGAGAGTTTACACAGACTTAGTCTTTGGCTTGATATATATTGGACTTGCTGTAAAGGCTTGCATTTGGATTTTAAGGTAAAAACAGAAGTGTTGGTTGGTCTAACTTCCAAAATACTTAATTTTGTTTTTCGGCCTTGTAGCTTGGGCCCATAGTGTTGGCTGATAAGATGCCAACACTGTGATATAAAAGTATATCAGTCACAGGGTCCACAACAAGCTGTGTTTCATACAGCTTTTATGATGCCCCAAGCCTGCATAAATGTGAAGGGAAAGCATCTTGGGATGTGCATATGAAGCCGAAAAAAAGCCCCTATGCAAGCAAGGCAGGTAGGATTCATGTATTATATATATTAATACAGGGGAATATTTATGCTTCACAATACACTTTTATTACGAGCTGCAGTTTTTTACTGGACGTCAAATTTGTACCTAGACGGTAATCTGCTTGGCTTATTAATTGAGTAAGTACCACTAACAATTCTGCTTCAACTTCAGTTCTTCGTCAATCAGTCTCGTGATTTCCAAGGCCACTTCTCGGAGGCCACAATTGCACTGGCGCCATGGGCAAATGAAGTTTGTTAGGCTGCGCATTAGAAAACATTCTCAGCTGTAAACATGAGTTGAGGATGTGTGCATTATTCATTCATCAGTGCTGGTAAACACTAGGGATGGTGTGTTTTACACTCCAGTCCACAGAGTGCCTCTTGTGGCATCTGTGTTTTGGATTGACCCTGATTTTGTTGTCACTTTTGGCCATGACTTACCAGGGCTCACAGAGTCTATTAATATCCCCAAAATGCTAAAAATACTTTGGCCCATTGGGACTACACATTTCACTTACTCCAAACACTCATTTCAGGTTGGTGTAAAATCAGTGAATATAATCTTTACATTTGTAAAAACTAAATCAGTACATTTTATTATAATCATAACGGCAATTCCCAGAAAAGAATGTTAAAGAGAAACCATAAAATCCACATTATATTTGTCTTGGATGAGGCTCAATTGTCTTTTCATCCACTGAACCTACATAGTCATTAAATAATGTATGTCGAGGCTCTAGACTTCAACTCAGATAGTTGCAATGCATTATATCCAACTATTCTTTTAGAATGTGAGAGTAAAGTTTCCATGTAGTCCCTTCTGTGTAAGTAGTGAAAATAATCCAAAGAATGTGTCTGTGTGCTCTCTGCACCAACAGTTTGTGGTCCAAAAGCATGGTCACACCAGTATAGCCAATGTTCTAGTGCAGTGATTACCAAAGTGGGGCTTGGGATCCCCCAGGGTGTAGCGAGCACTGGGTCCCAAAATTATTTAAAAAAGAAAAAAAACGATAGATTGTATATTCAATATAATTCTTAACTGAAAACAACAGTTTTGATCAAATAACCATTTAAATACATTTGACTAGACCAGATTTACAGATTGGGCGCTTTGGTGCCCCTTCACTGCTCATCCCTCTTCACTTCATCCATAGAACGATTATATTATATTACTGCTGCCATTCTCAGTGGCCATGCTCACTGCGGCGTATCACCACTTTTTTACTTCTCTTCTGCATTTCTTCCTTGTTTGCAGCCCAGGGAACACGCCCACTGTGGCCCTTTAGAACATGCGCACCTCGTGATTGGTTCTGTCAGTTTAAAATTCTGGAGTTGTGATTTGCTCTTGACTTGCGGTGGCTTTTGGTGTTAATGAAGTAAATGTTGATGTGTTCGTTTTGTGTGTGGCTGATTTCTGGTTTCCCTCCATGTACTAATTTGTTACAACCAGGCTCAGTTAGGTTTAAAAGTTGCAACAAAAATGAAGATGTTAAAAAGTGAAATAAAGTTGTATTTTAATAAAAGTGTGAAAAAGATCAACACAGAACAACATGGAGAACATGGTACAGCATTTGAGAAAGATATTTTAGACACATGTTTATTAGTTTTGTATTTGTATGGAGTCAGTATTGCTATGGTTGGCATGATATTTCCCACATGATTTTAATCCTGCTTGAAATCTGCCATGTATTTTTGTCTCTTTTTTGTATAAAAGTAAGCTATTATTTGTGGAGTTCCCATTTATAGTGTCTTTTTTCTACTGTGGACTACAAGCTTACAATCTTTACTCCTGTCATTGGCTAATGACATTCTGTGTTCAGAGTATTTAGATCTTTGCTTTAACTTTGTTTGAGATCCAAAAGGGTGAAACACAAGTTAAACATTAATTTGTCAATGTAGCCACAACATCAAACCACAATAAACTACCAGGGCAAGTAAACAGTTGTTTTTTTGGACAAATGTAGCAAGTCTTTGTGAAGAGTTTAAATGCTCTTTTGCTCTTTTATCTCTGCTTTACTTCAGTAGAATTTCTGTGTAATGTTTTTTTCTGAAGTAACAGTGAAAGAAGATCACATTGTACACACATAGCTTGGGGAGTCTTAGTCATTTTCAGACAGGTTTTCTTGATTAAGATTAGTGTAGAAGTTCCAAGATCAGGTCTAAACAAGATGAATAGAAAAGATTGGAGTATGTTTTTGGATGTTTCTGACTATTTTACTACTTCCATAAAATGCAGCTGCTGCAGGACAGGTTTTCAATAAGGTCATGGCAGAAAGTAAAACATATTAATTCACTATTACTACTTTGAATTATTATTATTATTATTATACTTAACCTCTGTCATGCTCTAAGTGAGTGACAGAGCGATTTTAACAATACAGTCACAGTAAAGTATGAACTATGAGAAGTAACAGATTGGGTAAAACAATGTATGCAAAACTATAACCCATCCCTAAGTAGAAAGACATGACCTATCTACTAAGCAAGGTAAATCTCCACTGTCTAGGTTCATTCATATCAATATCAATAAGCTTGTGGGGTGAACACATATGCTGTGACTGAGACTCATAATTCTTACACAACAAACAGGTAGGAATGCTGTAACTTTTGTACATTTTAACGTTGCATATTCGTTGTTGCTATGCTGGCCATCTTGCAAATGTACTAGACAGGCATGTGAGGCCAACCAACTTGAGGAGACGAACCATGATTAGATGGCCTCATTTACTTTGAGTTACACAAAGCAACTGAGTCACACTTTGTCAACAGCCGTGACGTCTCTCTTAGTTAATGACTGATGAAATCTTCAGAGACGAAACAAGGCGGCGCACTGTGCAGACTCGGGCCGATGTTAAATAATGACTAATTACATCATTGTCCTTATCTGACGAGGTAAGTTAGCACTAAAATGGTTTGTTAGTGGGTTGTCAGGGACAGTAAGAGTGAGTGAAGAGTGATCTCCTAAAAATAGAACCTAATGGAAATCTTTACCGACACATTTGCATAATGTCAGCCACATCTCTGCTGCATGTTTGTGAACAGCCTCTTATGACGGTTATGGTCTGCTATTGTTCACAAGCAGCAGGTGTGGAAAAGTCTTGCTGAGACCTGCCAAACTTTTTTTTAATATTAGCCCTTTTGTGGAATAGTAGCATTAAGCATTGGAGCTAGCGTGTGATGGAAGAGCCCCTTTATATCACCAAAAACAAAGTTGCCTCTACTGGAAGTACTTGAGTGGCCTCATGTGCCAGTCATTGTAAACTGACATGATTCAAATTGTGAGGTATAATTTACTTTATATTGTATTTGTTTGTCATGTGGGCTACTAAAAAGAAAGCCAGGTCTTGGAGAGACACAGGTATTGCTACAGAGTGCTGTGGAATGTGTGGTACAGTTATGTGGTTTGCTGAGTGTTGCAGGAGGCGGAGTCTTAAACGTGTGAGCTGCACACATCACTTCACCAGTTTCCCTTAAAGAGATAGTTACCTCGGAAGGCTGTTACTGCTGTGTCTTGTTTTTTTTTTTCGCCCTATGAAATGTTTTTTCTTACACACTGTTGTCAAATACACGCCAAAATTGTAGTTTCTTTTTACATACATTGATTGCATTCTTTGTTTTCCTCAGAGAAATGTGTGCCAATGTCCCAACAGAGGGAGGGGAGTGTTACAGATGAATTGTGAGGTAAGTAACATTACTTTGAGACAGTGAAATTAAAGCCAAATGATTTAACTATAACAGAGATGACATTAATTTCAGAATAAAACAAACTGGTATGGTTTATTATGCTGACTGGAATTTTGAAGTACTGAACATATTGTTTGTTTCTGTCCTCAGTGCTGCCACTGAACAATGTAAGGGGTCAGACTGTCGCAATACTCCACACCACACCTTTCAGTCATCAGCCAGTCAAATGCACCCTGATGATAAACTGGCCAATCATGGCAAACAGGTCAGTGGTGAGAGTGGATCCCACATCCCCGGTGTAAACCAACAGGCTCAGCAGCAGCAGGGGGCTGCTGGACATCTGGGTCCAAAAGGTGGCAATGGAGTCAAGAGCAACCAGATGTCCCCTGGCAGTTGCAGTCTGAAGTCTGTGAGCCAATCTGTGAGTCCCACTGGAGGGATGCTAAAAACTAAATCCAAGAGGGAGCGGAGTGTCTCTACGGACTCGGACGTGAGAAATGTGCGCACATCCGTGGAGAGCGATGCAAAAGGGGGTAATTGTATTAATGAAATATGCCGTTAACTTCCTTCGCTTTTAGTATCAACTAAATCTTAAAAGACCAAATGATGCAGATTCACCTCCTCCACACAGGAAGTGAATGCTGGGAGAGTAGACCTATGAACCTGTTTTCTCTCTCACTGAAATACTCTGACCTTTCAGACAGCATCAGAATTTCCCCCGACTTTTGATAGTTGTTCTTGCACCACGCTGACTCCTACGAGATGCAAACGCATCTGTAATTTCTGTAATTGTCATGGGGAGTGCATGGGCAGCGTTATGAAATATATAGTGAAACGTTTTTATGGCTGGCATGTAGGCAAAAAAGAAAAAGTCTAGCTCTCTCTTAAATCCTTTAAATGTGTGTGTGTTTCTTATTTGGTAAAAAAATAAAGAAACAAGATTGAAATGATTAACATGAAACTCATTTGTGTTTCCTGTTCAAGGAGTAGAATATCTTTTGTAGCGTCCTTCATTAGCAAACCTATTTCCTGTCATAATATAATCTCATCAATGAAATACTGAAAGTCTTATTGAAGTAAACTCTTTAATTTTTATTTTTATTTTTTTCATTTTTTAATTTTGTCTTGTGTATATTATCTTTTTAGACATCACAAGATATCTTTAAGTAACTTTCTGCAATTTTAATTGCTGTTTTTTGTTCTCTAGAAAGCATAATGCGCAGTAAACGCCGCTGTGTTTTGGAGAGAAAGCAGCCTTATAGTGGAGATGAATGGTGCTCAGGGCCCGACACAGAAGATGATGAGGAGAAGCCACAGACTGCAATCCGCCGTAAGTCTTGCATACATACGTATTCAAAACAATGTAGAAAATACAATATTAGGTAGAAGATTGCTTTGGGATACAGCTTTTTTTTCCCTTTTTTTGTTTATCCTTGTATGTACAGTATTTAGCTCCATCTAGTGTCTAACAGTAGAAATTAAAACTAAGTTTGATGTTGGGTGGAAATGGAACATGGTTTGAGTCATGTTTCTTATTTCTGTTAGGAGAAAAGATTATGGCGGGTCCTGTCCAGGGACATTGTGATCTCCGGTCATCAGACTCTGGAGCTGGACTAGGGCTGAAGGTGGAACCTAAACAGACTTCCCCGCAGCTAGTGTATGTTTTCACAACCAGCCTAGCAAACAGGTACAACACATAATGTAATTAATACATGTAAATGATAAATGTATGTATTTATTTTTACATGTGCATGATTTTCTTTCAGTGCTGCAGATGCTGTATTAAAAGGCCAGAGTGATTCCATTCTGCTTTTTCACCAGCAAAATGTCCCTCGCCCCAAGTTGGAGCAGGTGAGACACAACTCACGGACTTAAGTTTGGGGAATCTCTTGGGAGGACATAAAGAAATCAAACTTTGTTGGACTGTATTTTAGTCTCATGTTCCTCTCGGTTCCTGATTTTAATCTATGATTTTTTTTATTCTATTATTATTATTATTTTGAATATCTGTATCATGTGTGAAGACCTTTGTCAACCAAGCAAATCCAATGACAACAAAACATTTTAAAAGGAATTGATCCAATTTCCAGTATTATGAAATTTGATTAATTTACGTCAATAACTACATTCTTCTAGACCAGCTTTGGAACCCACAATTTAAGCATTATGGCAAGCTGCGACCCAAATATATACTTTTCAACTATTAATAACAGTTTTTGACAGGTGACAGTTTGATTGAAACAGTTGATTGAAACCTTGATGAATGATTGATACATTGATCATAATGGGTGACTATCAAAAATGTTTTTGTGTTTTACTGGCGTAGACATAGTTTATACCCAGATTAGACATGGTTTTAGTCCCATTTAGGTCTACTTTAGATCCTTTTTTAAGACCGGGTTTAGTGGATCTTGACCTAAGAAGGTGGTTCTTGGAAGGCCAAATATTTTATGTGGCAGTACTAGGTGTGAAGAGATTGAGAACCACTGTTTTAAACCAGTAATTTGTAGACGGGTCAAAACCAAGTGGCTCTCGGCTCACAGTTAGAAGATCTCCGGTTCGATTCCTACCTGGACGGGGCCTTCCTGTGTGGAGTTTGCATGTTCTGCCCGTGTCTGCGTAGGTTTCCTCCAAGTACTCTGGTTTCCCCTACCACTAAAAACATGTACAATGATGTACAGGATGAATGAGATTGTGTTTGAGAGTGTGAGTATGGGACAACGGATGGAAATTAGCCCACAGCTACAATTCCGAGTGGCATATTGACATGTACGTATCCATGTGTGATCATTAACATGCGCGGTCTCGACCAAATAAACAAATTAATAAAATAAATAATAATATAGGTCGACGGTGTGCGGGAGTAGGTGTCAATCTTCTGTCAGTATACTTGCTCCAGAGGAGCTGTAGCCACTAAATTGCATAAAATTGTAACGCAAATTATTAGGGTGACCAGAAGTCCCAAGGACCCCAGTATTTCACACTTTGTTGTTTTTTTTTTTTAACAGTGCTATGCCCAAAGCGGAGCACTTTACTTGACAATCTATTTCTTTGGACCATGTGTTTGTCTGTCACTACTGATAAGGCCATTACAAAGCTCAACAGCCTTTTCATCTGAATGCTAATTGATTTACGTAATTGACATTAGACATTCACTTGCATTGTACTAGTTTAATTCTGACCGGTTTCTCCCTACAGGGTCATCCAGAACGAAAGAGGACCCCTAACATTCAAGAAAAATTCAGATCCAGCAGTTCTCCACTTGGTTGTGACCGTAAATCCCAAAGTGGAACTCCAAGACCATCATCAGCAGATGGATTGGGAATCACACTTCAGGCTGGTGCTCTGCCCCCATCAGGACACTCAGACAATGAATTGACTCAGACCAGATCCAGCACAGGACCCCATAATAATACTAATGTTACTAGGGCAGAGGGTAGTTGTTTACCAGAAGGCCTTGTCCCAGCATCTAGAGACAGAGAGACATTGGAAGGTTTGGTTCTTCCTATTACATCAGTTTCTCCTTCTCAAAGCCCAACAGCACAGTCTCTACACCAACAAAGTGCCCAAGCACAGAGGCTCTGCCATGAGAACCTTTCCAAAGAGCAGCTAGAACACAGGGAGCGCTCTCTGCAGACATTGAGAGACATTGAGAGACTGTTTCTGCGCACTGCAACCAATCCTGAGCATGGAGATCCAGAAAGCGCCAGCACCAACCCCAACAACTCTCCTAGCATTACAGACAGGAGTAGCACTCTAGAGGGTGCAGACAGTGGAAGAACTATCTCTGGAGGCAATGCAAATAATAGTAATGTCCTATCATCATCTCAGATAGGGAATCTGAGGAAATTTGAAGAACCACTCCAGTCAATCATTTCTCAGACACAGGCACTGCATGGACCACAAGTAGCTCATAATATAGACCATCCCCATCACCAGATGTCTTCACCGGGCATTGAAATAGGACATTTACTTGGTCCAGAAGGGCTTACTCCAGAGCAAATTGCTTGGAGAAAACTTCAAGAGGAATACTATCAGGAGAAGAGAAGACAACAGGAGATGCAACCCTCGGCTCATTCCCAGGATTTCAGAATATCAGAAATGCAAATGCAAGGAGGTCCCATGATGTTGAGGGGACCGCCCCCTCCCTATCATAGCAAACCTGGGGAACCCCAATGGACAAACATGATGGCAGGGGGGGTAAGGGGAAATACACAAATACTAGACATGCAAGAAGGACCTCATGGCTCCAGATTTTTAGTTCAAACCCCAAGAGGGCCTCCTGGGGCAGGTTTTTCAGGGACATTTCCATTTGAAAATGCAGGACACCAGAGGCCAGTCAGGCCAGGAATGCCATGGTTAGATGAAATACCCAATGATACAGGCACTGGAGGGCTCTATACAAGTGGAACTGGTCGGCACTTACAAGGAAATGCAGAACGTCTCATTGCGCGAGAGATGATTCGCACGGTTGGACAATGTCAGATGCTTAGAACACTTCGACTGTCTAAACAGCAACAACACAGCAGCCTTATGTCAAGACTAATGGATAATCCTGGTGGTCCAGATTTTCCTAATCTGATGATGGGTCGAGGTCCACAATCTCAAAAGGAACCTTTAGACTTTCCTGGATCACGCGATATTTTGGGTTCTCCTGGAGCAGGTCCTCAGATAAAAGACTTGGTAGATTCTCCTCTAGGGAGTAATGTCCCATTGAGCCTGAATCTATCTATGAATTTACAACAACAGCAGCAGCAGCAGCAGCAGCAGCAGCAGCAGCAGCAGTTGAATTTGGCTCAAAAGCTTCGAGTGTCATCTGAAATTGGACCTGTAAGTGAAATCTTTGGCCCGGCACTGCCCCAAGGAAGACACTTGCAAAATCGACCAGGAGAAAAAATGGCAATGAACCCTGGACCGGATGGCCCTTTTCAGTTTCCAAACCAAAGTCCTTTCTCTGGAGGACAGGTCGATGGGTCTTTTCTTCAGGCTGACCCTGATATGTTTGAGGAGCAGGGCCCAAACCAAACGGGTGGTACAATGCGGCTAACCCATATGCCAATGACGCGGGGCTTTAGAGGTTCTGATGCCAGATCAAGACACTCCTCAGACCCAACGCTGAACCCTTTGACCTCTCCATCACTTCCTGCATCCCATGGACTCAAGTCTCCATCAGAAGAACCAATTCCATCACCCCTTATGCCCTCACCTTCTGGGACAAAAATAAAGTCACCTTCAAAAATGTCCTCTGTGGTGCATCAACCTCCTCTTCCTCCAGCATCAGGAGCTGGCACTCCTTCTGCTTCCATGAAGTCTCCTGCCTTAGTAGGGTCTTCCAACCAGGGCCTGCAGTCTCCCTCAGCATCACCAGGTCAACTCAAGTCACCCGCTGTTGGTGGAGCGACTGGCTCTCCAGGATGGACTTCACCAAAACCAGCTCTTCCAAGTCCTGTTCTAACCAGTGGCAAAATGGTGGGCAATGGTGGACCGTCAGAGACAGGTATAGATTTGTTAAGATGATGTTAATTGAAAGAAATCATCATGTATTCATGTGCTATATTTTAGCTAATAGGGCGGCATGGTGGCGCAGCGGTTAGTGCTAGTGCTTCACAGCTTTTCTGTGTGAAGTTTGTATGTTCTCCCCATGCCTGCGTAGGTTTCCTCCCTGTACTCTGGTTTCCCCTACTATTAAAAACATTAGGGCCCAACTGACATGGATTTAGGGGTCCAATACCGATATGAAGGGGGTTGGCCTGGCTGATAGTTGATATATTGGCCAATATTATTTGATGTTATTTTTTTTTATCTCTCAAATTGCCTGTGGCTTAACATTTATTGATATAGTAAAGGTTTCAATCATAGAAATATATAGAAATATATATATCTACCAGAGGCTGATAATGTTTTTTTCTAAGGCCGATATTGATTAAAGGGGGGGTATTATGCAAAATCTACTTTTTCAAGCTTTACATCATGTTATTATGTCATTCCCTCATTAAAAACATGCCTGAAGTGTTGCCTTGGCACATTCACATATTTTTGAATAATCTTAAAAAACTCTGATGGCAGCAATTTTAGGGATAAGTTTGCCTGAATCCTCCTAGGAACGCCTCCACCTCCTGGAGACGCCTCCGAGCTTTTGTCACCAGCCGAGTAACCAACCACTGCTCCTCAGCAGAACCCCCTCCCCACTGATGCCACAGACAGCGTGTGGAGGGGGCGTGTCGGAAAGGGTCAGAGGTTCTTAAAGAGACAGAGGCCTATTTCAAGACATTTGCTACAGCCATTTTGAGAGAGCAATTTTACACAAGGCAGTTATTGTAATTTATTGCATTTACAGACCAACAGAAGGTTTTGTCACCATTGTCGTGTGCTATAGACTGGTGCTATGTGATTGAAAAAAGCATAATACCCCCTCTTTAATGGGGATTTTGCACTGATTTGCACCGCAGATATTATGGGAAAATGTCTGGTCTTTATTCCTGTGTATGAAGCTTCTATACGTGTCAGTGTTGAACTGTAACAGCAGGAGGCAATACAAATACAAAAATCAGTACATTCCAAAACAAGAAACGGTACCTGAAAAATGTGTGTGGTTGTAGGGGCTGATGACAAAGATTGGCAGCTTCACTTCCACTTATATTATGTACTTTATTGTTCATGTGTTTTCTTATTTTGTTTACAGATCAATCACTGCCTCCCAGAAGTTCAACCTCAACTCCCATTAGTCAACCAGGTTCTACCAATACTAGTGCACCATTTACTTCCTCCTCCGAGGTGCCTCCTTCACAAAATCCTCTGTCATTAATAATGTCTCAAATGTCCAAATATGCTATGCCCAGCACCACCCCTCTGTATCATGATGCGATCAAAACACTTGCTAGTTCCGATGATGAGATGCTTCCAGACCGACCTCTTCTTTCTGGTGTAAGCATTGGAGGTAAGATCTGAAGTAAATATGAATAAAAGGACTCCTATTATTGAGCTTTATTTTTACATTTGTATGTTTTCCGAATATTACTGTAAAAATCTGATGTTGTGTTAAAAATTCTTCCAGGAAACATTGGAAATGCCCATGCGTCCCAGTTACTTGGCCCTGAACTACAAAGCCCCATGGGTGTTATAAGCCATGGTCAACATCAGCTCTCCCATGATGCATCAGGGCCTATGCTTTCCTCACCGAACCAAGCGACCCTGTCTTCCATGAACTCTGTGATGATCGGAGGTAGCGCCACTGATGGAATAGGGCTCTGCAATGTTTCACCTTTATCTCAAAACCAGATAGGAGGCTTTCCGCGCCTCCAGTCCTCCAGGCTCCTGCACTCGCCTGTTGGAGAAATGTCACAAAACTTTAATCAGTCCAATGACAATATCATGCATCCTCAGCACATGATCAGTAAAGGACTCCCAAATCAACGCCACCCACACCCAGATTCATTTGCCTCATTGCGAGACGGCCCTGATTTAAGTGAAGTTATACGCCCAACTCGCACAGGTATCCCGGAATTTGACCTTTCCCGAATCATTCCTTGTGACAAGCCCAGTAGTATACTTCAATATTTTCCTAAGAGTGACTTGCATCAGAATCCATCTCAACGGCCACCATCTCAGCAACCTTCACCGCAACTCCTCAAACAGCTGTCTTCAACTTATCCTCCTCAAAGCAATGGCTCATCATCCAACCCGCACATTGCACACCTACAAAACATGATGGCCGAACAGCAGCTACAGCCTCCGTCACATTGTATAGGACGTCAAGGCATGGGAGGTTCCAGAGGTATGGTGTCTGGTGCTGGAATTGGTCCAATGTGCCCACCAGGACAAATGATGGGGAGACCAGCCATGTCACTGCAGCAGCAACAGCATGGTATGATGCCTAATAACTCTCTGCATCATTCTGTCAACCTATACCAAGGCATGATGTCTCCTCAACAACACACCCACAGCACTATGGCACAGCATAATATGATGTTGCAGGCTAAGCAGCAAGGCTTGGGAATTCCAGGTGATCCTTTTGGTCCTCAAGGTCCTCTACTGTCCCCTCAAGGTCCAATGATGGGCCTGCCCCAACCAGGCATGATGGGCCCTCAGTCAATCAGACAAAGAGGAATGTCTCTGGGCAGCGCGATTGGCTATGGACCTGGGGGTATGGCCAATATGCCATTCTAATTAGTAGAACATTTGCAGCACCACTGGAAGTCCATTTATGTGACTCTTTATTTAAATAATAAAAAAAAATATGTAGATGGAAAAAAGTCAGATAAAAAAAAATTAGACTGACAGCATCATTTTAAAATGTAAAATATGTAAATTTGAAATATAACTGTTGTGCGTTAAGAGAGTGCCTCAAATTTCTAATTGTTTTAATAGCATTGATTTATTTTCTTCAAGCTATTGTGCAAAGAGTAATAGAAAAAATAATATATACCTGCTGTATATATAATGCAACTTTAATGATTGTTTGCAACTTGCAACTGTTCTGTATAACTGTGTTTTATTAGAAGTCAAAAATAGAACAATAACCTCAAACAGTTTTCTCGATTTATTTTAATCACATCCATGTTACAGTGAGTTACACTTTATTGAGTTATTAGATAACATACAGTGTTACACAAGTGATTTTCAAATCAAAGTACAGGTAAAAGAATATCTTGCTATAAAATACACATTACACTTTATAGGATATACGGAAGCATCAAGTAATTTTTTAGTTGGTGTTAGAGGTTATTCCATCGGAAATAGAGGATTGATTGTTATTCCGTACTCTGATTAAAGGCAGACAAACTCTACTACAACCGAGGTCACAAAGTAACTGTATCAGTTCATTTCGGAAGCGCACCCCAACAAAGGCATAGAGAAAAGGATTCAGACAGCAGTGCAACATCCCAATACTGTGGGTCACCTCTACCGCAGAGTTCAGGGAAGCATAATAATTACAAGTTGTATTAAACTGTAGCTCCACCAAAGTCTTCATTAATAATGTAATGTTGTATGGAAGCCAACAAAGGCAAAATACGAGAGTTATGAGTAAAGCCAGTCGAATTGCACCTCGTTTGGCCTGACTCTTCTGACTTTTATACAAAGTCCTCACTATTGCTGTATAGCAGTAAGCCATAACAGCCATTGACAGGAAGAAGCACAGATGTTTCAAAACTCTTTTGGTTTGAACCCAGTTATTTGCGTGGACACCAAAATCATCATTATCGATGCAATATAGATCAGTTGAGTTGGTTGAATTGGTGTCACCTGTGCCTACTGTCAAAAAGATTGCATTTGGTACTGAAAACCCAAAACAAACTAACCATAACAAAATGCAAATTGGGTGCACTGTTTTTGACTGCCGAATTCGCATACTGGAAATGGCATGCACAATAGCCAAATATCGATCAAACCCAATGCACGCAAGGAGTAGGCTTCCACAAAGATGGCTAATATTTTTTATCAACCCTGTCAACTTGCACAGAAATGTGCCAAACATCCAGCCAGTAACAGCATCAGCCACATCAAATGGAAATGTTAAGAGCAACAGAAGGTCGACCAGGGCCAGGTGCAGGAGATAAATCTCAGTGATGCGGAGAAAGTGACGAGGTCTCAAGAGAACAGCGATCATGAGGCTGTTCCCTGCGATGCCCAGCACAAAAATCAAGCTGTAAAACACTGGCAGGAACACAGCATGGAAGTGCTGCATGGCTTTTTCCTCAGTTTGGCAGTCGCCCGTCACATTGTCGTCATATGTGAAATTCTCCGAGTCTCCCATGTCTTTTGACTGAAAAATACACATTACATTTTTAAGATGATCAATCACAATACATGCTCCAGTTATGAGCACCAAAAAAAATCAGTCACAATCATGATTACTATACGATAAAGTAGACTAAAATGGGGATTGTTCTTATAGGTTTGCATGCACTGCAGTGAGCCAGAATATTTTCAGTTCCTTTTTTCTCTAATTAGTATTCTAGATTTTGTGGTGATACTTAAATAACAAAAGATACAGTCTTGATACAGTGCCTAAAATTGCAGTACAGTGAAAGCATTTTAATTTTGTAGACCTCGTCAAAGTGACCAATGTTGGAGCTTTGTTTAGCAAGGCCACAGAAATAGTCCACACTCTCACATTTATATCTCTTTGTTGGAAACTTCACCATCATTGTTTTTATAAAGTGCATCCTGGACAGCAATATGTCATTAATCTAATTTGTTTTTAAAAAATATAATTTTAAATTCCATTTTTTTTTATCTAAAAATGAATGTAAAAAAAAAAGAACAAAAAATTGCAAAAACTTTATTATTTGTATTCTGAAAACATACTGATTTTACTACAGTACAGGTTTAAGTTCGGCAATGAAGTCTTACCTCATATAAAGTATAGATGGTTGTCATTTGTCTTCTTGGTGAGTAGGTAAGGGTAAAGTGAATGTACTTCCTCTTGCTTTTCTTACAACTTCTGCACACTCACTGATTTTGCTCCAATTGGGTAGAGAAAACTCCCCCCCCTCACTTAGCAGAAAAGTAAGCATAGGACTTCAACATTTTACGTACACATAGTAAATGAGAACAAAGATACAAAAACAAAATCTAAATGAGACTATTGTGACCAAGTATAAGATAAGCATAGTGTTGATAACCTTTACTCAAGAAGGCTACTGCTGCCGGTGTCAGTCTCAAACCACCATCACCATGAAAATGTGTCAGTGCTTCGTATGTGTGTCTGCCAAGGTTTTACCAGGGCTTCTGGAGATTTCTTTTTGAGCATAATTTGCCATAATTTATTCATGCTTTAATGTGTCATGTGTTTTGTTTTCTAGATTATACCAATTTAATCAAGTTTAGATGTATTTTTGACAATATGTCCACCTACTAACATTTTAGGCTTGAGGTTTAGGGCTACTAATAGACTGTAAAAAGGCTACTACAATCTTGATATTCTTTTGATATGCAAGTAGGCGTCTTATTAGATACAAAAAAAAGTATATTTTTTGCTTAGCCAAATAATTAAACCTACACAGCCTACTGCGTTGTGTTTCCCCAGGACCCCAAATAATAAATGTATATATATATATATATATATATATATATATATATATATATATATATATAATTTATGAGCACATATCTATGTATATATGTCAAATAATTGTTCTGCTTCTAGATTATACCAATTTAATCAAGTTTAGATGTATTTTGGACAATATGTCCACCTACTAACATTTTAGGCTTGAGGTTTAGGGCTACTAATAGACTGTAAAAAGGCAACTACAATCTTGATATTCTTTTGATATGCAAGTAGGCGTCTTATTAGATACAAAAAAAAGTATATTTTTTGCTTAGCCAAATAATTAAACCTACACAGCCTACTGCGTTGTGTTTCCCCAGGACCCCAAATAATAAATGTATATATATAATTTATGAGCACAGATCTATGTATATAGTTCTATGGCACAGATCCATTCAGCGTTTAGTGAGATCATCTAGTCGGCAGGGGGCGGGTACAAATACAAAGGAAGCCATCTTGGACACTGGATTGTCAGGGCTTTTTCGTAGTCAGCTAAAATCAATAGCTCCACTTTTCAAACATCGGTAAGACTGGTCAAATAGAAATAAAGGTAAGATACACTACTCTACACAACAACGACCATATCACCTGCTGCTTTTAGAAGCCCCCAAATACGTTTTTATTCAGGCCCAAGTGGATATTATTTCGCCACTTTTGGCTATTTGGTGCTAGCTAGGTTAGATAGCAAAGATCACAAGTCCCGTTTAGGCCTGAAGAACTCCTTCGAGAATATAAAACGTCTCCGTTTTTCATATGCATTGTAAGATTTCTTATAAAGAGTGTATGGTTGTGGACCGGGTCAATATTTCTGACATGACTTAACTTAGCCATGTAATCTGTTAAACATCCTTGTGTTGGATGCTATGGAGTTAGCTGGCTAGCTAATGCTAAATTTTGGAACTAACGCTAGCTTTACATTTTGTTGGACATTATAATTTACTGTTGTTGTAATGCTTTGCCACAGCTAATTTGTTCTAATGTAACTCACAAGCTGAGTAAACACAGTAGATCATTCGGAGTGCGAAATGTGATTTATTATGTTTTGTATCTAACGTACCTCCAACATTGTACATAAACATAAACTCGCATATTTCGAAGAAGTGCCTCTATTGTTTTTCATTCATTTATTTGCGGGTGGGGATTTACACTGACAGTCTTCTGTTTTATCAAATGAAACTGGTCTAAGGATTGTTTTATATGGATGCTCATTAACACCTGCTCACCTTGTATTTTTTTCCCTAGGGTTGGAAAATTGCTGGACTCAAAGGCCTAGCTAAACAAGATGGCTAGCTGAAATAGTGAGTCAGAACTTGCGAGCTTGCCTCTTGGTACCTTTTTTTGAAAAGCGAAACGATTCCAAAATAACATCCAAAACACTCTGCTTCCGCACAAAGATATCAGTGCAGCTGAGTAACATTATTAAGAGAAATCTTTTTTTTTTTTTTTTTTAACGTAGTCATCGTTTAGTGACAAAGTGGTTGGGACACTCAAATTAAGTCATGAGTACCGCAAGAACCGAGAGCCCAGTGATTTTGGGCTTGTCCAATCAAAATGGACAGATCCGAGGCTCAGGGAAGCCTGGAGGAACACCAGGAGGAGGAGGGGGTGGTGGTGGTGGTGGTGGTCCACAACTAAACCCAATAAAAGGCACAATTAACAATGGCGACTCCCTGCCTGCCACTACCACTAATTCTGTCATCAAGTAAGCAAATCAACTCGTGTCACATTTTGTTGACGTTATACAATGATAAACATGTATTTTAATAATTAATCCCATCTTCAGGCCTGGAGATGATTGGAAGAAGAATTTGAAATTGCCTCCAAAGGACATGAGAATGAGAACATCGGTGGGTACTTGATGCCCAGACCTAGATGCTGTACATAGCTAATAAAACTCAGATGATGTTTAATGAATTAATCTTTTTTTTAATTTCTTTCCTTTCAGGATGTCACAGCAACAAAAGGCAATGAATTTGAAGACTACTGCCTAAAACGGGAGCTACTAATGGGGATATTTGAAATGGGCTGGGAAAAACCATCTCCAATTCAGGTACAGATCAGTAAAATGTTCCAAGGCTAGGTCACAAGTTCAAGATGGTTTCTTGCATTCATAGTCAGAGTATAATGTTATTGTTCACCTTGTAACTATACCTCTGTGAATCTGCATATTAACATTCAACATGCATAGCGTTTAAGAGTTTGATCTTAGGCCTACTGCAGTGGTCCTCAGTGGACACACTCACCAACAGCTTTAGGGAAAAAACAAACAAATCTCAAAGGTTAAGACTGAAATAAAGACCCATCTCCAAAGTGTGATCTCAAGTCGTCTGATGGTCAGCCTACTCCCATCAACCATCGTTGTCGACCCATTCGTTCCTATGATTTTATTACATTTTTGTGTAACTGAGGTTGAAGGCTGTCTTTACACGCTCTGTATGGGAAATTAAATGTCTTCAATTTCTGGATGCTTTTATTCTAGGAGGAAAGCATTCCCATTGCACTGTCAGGAAGAGATATTTTAGCCAGAGCCAAAAATGGCACAGGGAAGAGTGGAGCCTACCTCATTCCCTTACTTGAGCGCATTGACCTGAAGAGAGACTGCATACAAGGTGAGAAGTCTTTTGATTGTAACTTTTGATTTTGACACATTTATTTACTTTGTGTACTCTCTATCCTCCTTAGCATTTGTCATAGTGCCCACGAGAGAACTGGCTCTGCAAGTAAGCCAAATATGTATCCAGGTCAGCAAACACATGGGTGGCGTGAAAGTAATGGCAACTACAGGTGGAACAAACCTGCGTGATGACATCATGAGGCTCGATGAAACAGGTAAATGAATGTTGTGCCCCAGTGGTATCTATTAGCCTGATTCTGTCAGCATAATGTCAAGGCCCTGTGTGGTGTTTCAGTGCATGTAGTGATCGCAACTCCAGGGCGAATTTTAGACCTCATCAAGAAAGGAGTGGCCAAAGTCAATCAAGTTCAGATGATAGTTCTAGATGAAGTGAGTTGTTTTTTTTTGTTTTTTGCGTCACATACTTTTGGACCACAGTGCGTTTCAAAAAGACTACATTAACCTTGTATTCACCTCACAGGCGGACAAACTGTTGTCCCAGGACTTTGTTGCAATGATGGAGGAGCTTCTCAGCTTTCTTCCCAAACAAAGACAGATTCTGCTGTATTCTGCCACCTTCCCCCTCAGTGTGCAGAAGTTTATGGTATGTTCATTTTGTACTGAATTGTACTTTTGCTGCTGCCCTAACCGTAACGGTACCTGTCTTTGTAGAATGCACATCTGCAGAAGCCCTATGAGATCAACCTCATGGAGGAGCTAACCCTGAAGGGAGTGACTCAGTATTATGCTTATGTAACTGAACGGCAAAAGGTCCATTGCCTCAACACCTTGTTTTCCAGAGTAAGTGTTATTATTTTGGGTACTTACAGGGTATTCAGACACATCTTTATCACCGTCTTGCAATTGGTTGGTTATAAAATGCTGTATTGATCTGAGTACGTTGCTATTATTGATTTTAAGGGTCAATTTTGTTTTAATGTCCCGAACCTTTTCTTTTACTCAGCTCCAGATCAACCAGTCGATCATTTTCTGCAATTCCTCTCAAAGGGTTGAGCTGCTCGCCAAGAAGATCTCTCAGCTTGGCTATTCATGTTTCTACATTCATGCGAAAATGAGACAGGTTGGCTCCTTGTTAAACACCTGAATTGAAACGTTACCAGCAAGACTTTTCACAGTATGTATTTTTGTGTTTAACATAATTTCTCACTTTTCAGGAGCACCGCAATCGGGTTTTCCATGACTTCAGAAATGGCCTCTGCCGTAATCTTGTGTGCACTGGTAATTCAACATCATTCATGCATTTACCTGCTAGATGTATGCTAATTTGTGGCCTTTTTCCAAATAATGCAAATTGGTCCAGCAGATTATTTACTATCAAGATTCTAAAGCATCAGCAAATTTAGAAAGTACACATTTGAATTTCGCGTGATATGTCAATGCTCTAATGGTCTATATGATGCTGTCTCCCCAAGATCTCTTCACCAGGGGAATTGACATTCAGGCTGTGAATGTGGTCATTAACTTTGACTTTCCTAAGCTGGGAGAAACATACCTGCATCGTATTGGAAGATCTGGTAAGGGAACAAACAAACAAAACTAATTTGAATTTGAACAATTTATCAAAGTTACCTTTATTTTCCAGGACGCTTTGGACACCTGGGCCTCGCTATCAATCTGATCACTTATGATGATCGCTTCAACTTGAAAGGCATTGAAGAGCAGCTTGGAACAGAGATCAAACCCATCCCTGGGATTATTGACAAGAGCCTTTACGTGGCAGAATACCACAGTGAGAGCAATGAAGAAGCCAAGCCATGAGCCAGTGAGTGCTAACGCCAGGGCCCCCTACTTCACTCGTGTGTTAAGATGATGTAGATTAAATGTAAAACTCAATTTCCCTTTCTCTTCCACAGATCAGTCCATCCGCCCCCCCTGCCCCGCCCCCACCCTATCCCTCCCCCATCTCGTCTTTTGTTTTTTTTATGTACAGTTTTCTGGACGCCATCATAAGGAATGTGTATTGGACGGAAGCGTTTTGGAAGAACTCATTTGCCTTATTAGGCTTTTTGCTGCACCATCACACACTGAAGACAAGTGCACGAAGAGGAAAGTATTAGACCACCAACCTGAAATGTGTGCAAGTTATGTCGAATCACAGCCATCCGAGACATCAAGCCAGCACCAACAGACCCCCCATGATGCCCTCTGTCACCTTTTATTTACAACATTTTAACCAGTTTGTATCAAGTGCCTTAACAAGCTGTTCACCTTCTAAAGTAATAATCCTTGTGACCATCCTCCTCATCTCACACACTTGTTCACCTAATGGGAAAAATGGTCACGCTACTGTTGTCAGACCACAAAGGTGAAGTCGTTTTATGTCGCGCCACATGTTCCAGCCATCAAGATGATTCGGAGGGAGGTCTGCTGGAGTTCTACTTTCTGGCGTCTGGCTTCAGTGCACACAGGTCTGGCTTATTGAGGACAACTTGGATTCATTTGGACAAACACAAGATTTTTCCGAGAGACAGATTGTCCATATTCTTTCAAAGGCCCTATATCCTCTTGTCTTCAGCAATTGAACACTAAAGATGGACACACTGCAGCCTCTCAACAACATGATTTGAGGATTCCAGATCTAGTGGAGATAAATGATGGAAGCTTTTTATGCCCGGTTTCATTTTCCCAGTGGATGGCCACACTGTTTTCAAATGTGCAGCCTGGATGGGTTGCATATGACACTTGTATATACTATAATTTTAAGATTGTTTTAAACAAGTTTATAAGGCTGGCTGATAAACTGAAAACTACTTACTCTCTTGTTGGCACTGGAGATCCTGCGGCAGTTTTTTTCGGCAATATTGGCTTCTAAATTGATCATTTCTTTTGAAACTTCCCTTGGGATCATAATCTAAAGACACTCAGCATGAAATGTTTTGAAAATAATTAAACTCCTTCATATTTGAAGGTAGGAGCGATTATTTTTACTTGCACTTAAATCATTGAGTATTTGACTTCAGACGCCAGTGTTAACAAGTACGCAGTTTAGACAGATGGCTTTCTAAAGCTTGTGCATACACGTATTGAATTCTCTATTGTCACCAGCCTTAACTTGTAAAGGCTGAGGCCTCTAATATCTTGGCCTCAGTAAATTGTGAAAAAAGCCAATGATTTTCTGTTTTGGTAGTAGTACAAGTGCTGCAGTGCAGCTTTATTGTTAGATAATCTGTATTTTGGGGAAGGTACTTTACTGTTACGTTCATCTTGGCTTTAGGCACAGCTCCTCTATCAAAAAATTAGGGAGATGTGGTGCTTTTCTTGTCCCCCTGAAAGAAATGTGTGCAAAGTGCATCAGAACTGAACATCACACTTAAATGTAGCAGCAACTCGCGCTCTGTGCATTGCAGCTTGACTGGCTTCCCTTGAACAAAAGATGCTTAACCAGTCAGTTTGGCCTCTGTTAAAACAAATGTATTCAGGCAACGATGCACTGCACTGTTTTTGTGCACTTCTGATAGTTTTTCTTTTAATATACATAGAGATTGGCTAAAAGGGGAATGTTGAAGGAATTTATGTATTGGTCAGGCTGCTTATTTTCTAAATGATTAACTTAATATTTTCCCCTCTTCCTTGAATTTAAGTTTTTGTTATGTATGGTATATTTACTTTTATTGACAAAGTGCAATTCCCTTGTGGTGAGATGCTTTAAGTTCTAAACATTGAGACTTGTTATAGCCTATTTATTTGACTCGGAATTTCCCAATTCTCATTGGTTAGAACAGATCCCTGTTTGTTCAACTGAGGTCCCTCAAATATTTTGCACTTAATACAACTTGGCTTTCAGTGGGTAATTTGGGGAGGGGAGGTGGGATTCAAAAATGTCTAAATCAGTGCACAGTTTGTGTGAACAGGGATCATGTTTCAGACGCATGGCAGCTGTCTGTTTGCTGAGCAGCCTTTGACAGAATTAACCAAAGTGACTGGGATGATGTGTACTCATTGTGTACTGCCAGAGGCTGCCAGCGAAGCCTTAAAGACTGAGACAAGAGCATCTCCTTGAATTAGATAAATTAAATGTGTCCATATAATTGTCTCATTCTTTAAGGACCTGTAAAACATCTGGGGTGGGTAATTTGGTGCTCTTGCTGCCCTGATGCAGTCCATTAAAGTGTCTTACAAATTTTGTATGATCGAATTGGTTAAATTCTCCATTGATGCCCCCTGTTGGGCTGTTTCAGAAAGGACTGCATCAGTTCAAGAACTGGGTTTGGAGCCTTTGGGCATTGAGATCCAAGATCTAAAGTTTTGGCAAGGGATTGAAATTGTCTGGAGACGATGCCCTCACAGTTGGCTTTTCTTTTTGTTTCAAACAAAATGTTCAAGTAGTTTACACCTTGTTAAAAATGTCCCTAAATTTAAATTAAGGTAAACTGAATTTATTTTATTTAAATGAAATTTGGTCAAATTGGCAGTTTTTCAGTGGAGCTGAATTTTACTGAAATGGGAAGATATTGGATAAGTTTTGTTGAAAATAAAGCTCACTGAAATTTATCCTCCTGTGTGTCTTTTATGCAAATCTTGTATGTGTTGCATTGTAGCTAGATGGCGATGTTGACACTCCCACTCTTCAAGAACTCCACCCTTGTCCACATTAGCCTTCACACCGTTCGTTTGGCCAAGATGAGCCGTCTGCTGGTCCTTTTGTTTTTCACACTCTTACTCGTATCTTGTGAAAATGTAGTTCTTCCCCCGCCATGTGACAGGTAAGATCAAGTGTGTCGACAACTAGACGTGATATTTATTTGGTTTTGACTTGACTGCAAATGGTATGTGTTCTACCAAATTGCAATGTTGGGGATTTTTTCCTTCAAATTGACTCTCTCACTGGAAAACAAGCTCTTTACACATACAGTATGTTGCCAACTGGTACATTGTTACATTAGTTTTTTTTTTATGGACTTTGCACCTAAACTTCAATTGTTGAGCTTTATGGCTGGTCTCTGCTAATGCAGTTGGTTTAATATTTTACCTTCATTACAGTGAAATTTATTGCACTGGGCCTATCCTGGATCAAGTACAGAGAGCCAAACTATATGATGATGACAAATACTTTGTTGACATGAAGCTTAAAGAATCGCCTGGTAGGTCAGATTCATTAATTTATGCACTATAATTTGGGTTTTTGGACACCTCCTATTTCTCTGCAGATATTATCTTATCAGCATTTCAAAACCTCTCCAGTGAGTCACTGACCGTCCCGCGTGAAAAACTGCAAGAGTTTGTTGACAGGTATTTTGAAAAGCCAGGCACAGAATGGGAAGAATGGACTCCACCAGACTGGCACAGCAAGTAAGAAAAAAGAAAAATATAAAAAAAAGTCTGAACGTGCATTGAGAGGTTTACAAATTTACACATTACTATAATCAGCTGAAATAGTTCAATCAATCAAAGTTTATTTATATAGCACTTTACAGCAACACCAGGAGGACCAAAGTGCTTTACAGGAAGATAAAACACATTTTAAAAACACCAAATAATTACAACCTAGACACAATTCAGTGTTCTCTAAGTATTAAAAGCAAGTTTGAAAAGATGAGTCTTTAATCTAGATTTAAAAAGGGACAGGTGTGTGAGCACACGCAGACTGAGGGGCAGGCTGTTCCACAGTTTAGGCGTGGCAACCACAAGTTCAAGCGTGTTTTTCAGATAATGTGAGTCACAAAAGTGTGTGTGAATAATCACTTTCACATCTGCATTTTAGTTTCCTTTCCTGTTTTACTTGTGAGGTCGTGACTCTTTAAAACCAGTTATTTACGTTTTGTTCAGCCCGACATTTTTGAACAAAATTACTGACAAACAACTACGTGAATGGGCCTTTAACATCCACCAGCTCTGGAAACTTCTCGGCAAAAAGGTGAAACTTCACAGACTAATATTTAAAGTTGTGCATTCACCTCAAACGACTTTGAAATTCTTGAATGTACTTCTTCCCTACAGATTCGGGACAGTGTTAACGACCACGCTGAGCTCTATTCCCAAATTTACAGCCCATATCCTGTGGTGGTGCCGGGAGGGCGCTTCAGGGAACTCTACTATTGGTGAGTGAGCAGCGGCGCCTGTCCTTTATTCTGTCTGCCTTTGCTGCTTGAGTCGTTGTCAGACGGTCGGCGTTTCGTGGCACGGGGCCATTTAGCTGAGGGTCCCGGGACAGCAGCGTGGAGCTGTGACATGAACCCCCTCTGTACCCCTCCACAGGGACTCGTACTGGGTGATCAATGGCCTGCTGCTCTCTGAGATGACGGATACTGCTAAAGGGATGATCCAAAACTTCTTCCACTTGATTGACAGGTAACTATTTAAGCCGTATGAATATTAATGGGTTTGATTTCAAATTAGGGTTGTTGCTGTAACAATAAACAATTCAAAGCATTCGTTTACTGTCTTTAGCATGATCAAAAGTCCACAAAATTGCTCCATAGCACAGCAAAGAATCTACAAATCTAAATGAAAAGGCAGGTTCAAGATTTGCAGTATATATACTTTGGACTGTAAATCCATATTTTGATCTGGATTATTTTTTGTGATGGAACGCCGTCAAATGCTTTCGCATTTGTGCCTCATGGTAAGAAGGTCCAGGGACTGACTCCTGAATTGTGTGGGCCTTCTCCCCATTTCGGGATTTTCATCCAGGTGCGCTGGTTTTCCACATTACCTGAAAACATGCACAATAGGTCAATTGTCCAGCTTGATTTTCCTGATCATGAGCTCAGCTCAGATCTGGTAGTCTAGTGGTTAAAGCATGTACATGGAGCACTTTTCTGACCTCTGCATCATGGATTTGAGTCCTTGCTGAATGTCTTTCCCCACTCTTTGCCCTGTGAAGCACATCGGCCAAAAATACTTGTAAAAATTAATAAATATACATGAAAAAAAAAGTATACCTCGATTTATGGCTCAATATCCTTCCACCGGCCAACAATCACCACTTGCCATCCCTTTTTTAAAGGAAAAAAGGGACTACTTGAGCTGAACTTGATGAAATTATAGATATAAAGTAAAGACGGGTTGAGTCATCTGCAACATGTTCCCTCCCCCTGAATGCTGTGATACCTACTGTCAACACAACCTAGTCCCAAAGCATACTACGCCCCCAAATTTCAACTGGACAAACGGAAAGAATTATTCAAATCTATTGTACCAAACAAATTTTCGGTTAAAACTGGATTAATTAAGTAATGAGCCAGGACTAACATGCAAATAAGCAAATACTGCATCCACCTTCTGCTCCACAGGGAGCCACTGCCTCGTGTCCTCTTGATACTTCACAAGGGGGCTGTGGGCGCATCAGCATGTTTTGTTTTTAATGGGCCATTTCCAGCCCACGCCCTACTCTTACAAAATGGTGTTCTCATGAGATTCTCAGGATTTAAGGAGTAAAAAATGTTCTCTCTCCTGCAGATATGGCTTTGTTCCAAACGGTGGACGGATTTACTACGAACGCCGCAGTCAGCCTCCATTCCTCACTCTAATGGTGGAGAGCTACTATCAGGCCACCAAGGATAAAGAGTTCCTCAGGTGATATTTAGACGAGCGCTCATGTCCTGCCAGACACATAATCATTCTTCTGGAACCCCCAAAAGAGGGGAAAAAGTTGAAAGCATCCTTACTTCAGCACTCTGCCCTCTGTCCAGAGCACTGGGACATCTGTGGCTGTAGGGACTTAAAGGGTTATTTCAGACTGTATCACATTAGCTTAATTCAAGTGTGCCAAATTATGTAATTTGATTATGGCATGTGAAAGGTCGAAGTGACCTTGAAACATTTTGGCCATGGCTCCAAACCCTCATGCACTAATGGGTTAAACTGATGAGCTGACATTTAATCTAAAAGGTCAGTCACATCACAGTGCTCCACCAAAACAGCATTATTCAGAGCTGGGACCTTTTAAAATGTGGCCCTTGTTGTCCTTGCTTTAGGATACTTACCTTGTTGGGTGTAACTTCTGTCAAATTGTATTGTATTGTATTTTTATGCAGATTTGTATATATTAAACTAGATTTATGTTGCAAATTGAGCGGTGTACGCTGCTCCAAGTTCCTTCATCATCACATCAGGGGTGACCACAGTGATCCAGTTACATGGGGATTTGGTGAGCTTCTTTACTATGACTGGAGTGGAAGTATCTTTTCTTTTTTTTCTTTTTTTTTAAAATTATTATTATTCATTCAACATAAAAGCACAAGATACACTTACAGGTAGTGCACCAACCCAAAAACCCTCCCTCCCTCCACCCCCATTTACACTCATTCTCACTCATTCACACTCATTCACACAAAAGGGCTGTTACCTACAGTATCAATACTCTGGCTCCCACAATATACATCACTGCAGTCTGCAAAGAAAGTTCGTGGCACAGGAGTGGAAGTATCTTTGCTCAGGGACAGAACTTCAGTCTACTTTTATTTATTTTGTAAAAAAAAAAAAAAAGGTCTTTCCCCTGCAGCATGCTTCAGTGAGAATATTAGAACTGAGTACATATTAGTTGTATTACCAAAAAGATCAGACTCTTCATTTGTCACACCGTATGCTCTGTTTATTCTGCCAGCTCCACTGCATTAGATTGAAAAATAAATAATGAGTACAAAATGGAATAATTCAATTGTTTTCCTATTCAGGGCAGCATTACCAAGACTGGATCAGGAGTACTCATTTTGGATGCAGAATCGCTCAGTGTCTGTGAGTGTGAATGGCAGCGAGCACAAACTGAACAGGTTTGAAGTCCCTGTGGGATTGCCAAGGTGTGTCTAGTACAAATCATACTAATCATACAAATGATTCAAAAACCAATCAGAAAATGAGCCAAAAACTGAAACATGCTCCTTTTGTTAAATCCAGGCCTGAATCCTACACAGATGATCTGGAGCTGGCTGAAGGACTCAGTGAAGGTAATGGTTTATGAGGCTAATTAACCTGATTGTTGATCTGCAGTGGGATTATTTCCCTGATGAAGCCAACAACATAGTTATGAAAATGCTTCACACTTTTTAATAATATGGCCCGTAGGGAACGACTGACTTTCCCTTAACATTACATTTTTGTTTTTGAATTGGTGTTCTGCAGAAAAAGGAAACCCTGTATGTTGCCCAGGAATGGAATGACTTCAGCCAAATAATATAATATAATGTGATTGTCCAATAGAGGGCATGATAGATATATTGCAAGGATACTCCTTAAATAAATGGAGAAATATTTACAAATCTACTACTGTCAAAACAATACGTGCCACCACCACTTACAGCAGTAATAGTAACTAGTTGCTCTTTCTTGAATTACTTTATGAAACGTATTGGCTCAATAAAATGTCTTTTGCTCAGTGTCCAAGCAGCAGTTGTGGATGGACCTGAAAGCCGGAGCCGAGTCTGGCTGGGACTTCACCTCCCGCTGGTTCGTGGACAGTAATGGTGAAAACTCTGGCTCACTCAAAGACACCCGCACCAGCCAGATTGTGCCCACTGACCTCAACGCCTTGCTGTGCCGCACCGAGAAGACGCTTGCTGCTTTTCACCAGACCATGGGTGAGTAATCTGAGGCACCTCTCACACCAGTGCCCCGCTCGGCTTGGCTGATTTGAACCCTGAACCACTGTTACATAAGGTTGATGTGGGCTTTTGTGACAGGCAATAATGCGCCTGCCGAGCAGTATGAGCGGGCAGCAGAACTCAGGCTCAGGGCCATAGACGCAGTGCTGTGGAATGACCAGCAGGGGGCCTGGTTTGACTACAACTTGCTGACTGGTCAGAAACACTTGGATTTCTACCCCTCCAACCTGGCACCTCTCTGGGCACAGTGCTATTCTCATGAGCAGCAAGCGCAGAGGGCAGTGCGGTATCTCAAGGTCAGTATGTTTTTGAATTTTGATTCACATGTGACCCAATAAAACCTGAGCTGATATATGCTTTGTTGATGTGGTTCATAAAAAAAAATAAAAAAAATACATACCTAGCTTACAACCACCATGTTTGGACTGAAGGAAGAACAAATCTCTATGTGAAGTGCTTTGGGTGACTTGTGTCATGTGAGAAGCGCTATATAAATAAACTTCCATTCCAATACAAGCACAGTTGTACTTGTACTATACTGAAAATATGGGGAAATTATTATAAAAACGATCTCTGAACACTAAGTATGCAATTCTCATTAAAACTCGGGGTGATGGTTGACCCCTTGTTTAAGTTTAACAAACAAACACGGCCATCAAGTCCAGCTTCTTTCAGCGGAGGACTTGGGAGAAAAATTAAACCCTATCTCCCACGGGATGATTTTGAAAAGGCTATCCATGCATTTTTAACATCGCGTCTGGATCATTGTAATGCCTTGTATATTGGACTGGACCAGGGCTCACTGCGTGTGCCTGCCCTGTTTTGTGCACTTTACAATGATTCCTGGTCAACTCTCGTGTTAAATGTAAGCTTTTGTTGAGGTTTTGAAGTATCTGCACTGTTGGGTCCACTTTATTTCTCTCTGTAATCTGTAGCACTTTGGGATTTTGTCTAAAATGTAAAGTGCGTTACAAATGAAATGTATTATTATTATTATTATTATTATTATCCAGAGCCTTGAGGTCTGCTGATAGAGCCTTCTCTGTAGCAGCGCCCCGACTATGTAACAGTCTTCCCATATCTGTCAGGTCCGCTCAGTCTGTTGAACAGTTCAAGTCCAGACTGAAAACAGACTCCCTGGCCTTAAATACGAGGTAGTTAGTATATCAGTTGGTCTCTTACATTTCTTTCAATGCTAGCACCTTGCTTCTCTCCTCCTATCAATTTGTAAACTTCATTCAAATGTATTAATCCTTCATGTTGTCAGGCAAATATTTAGGAACAGATTCTTATTTACAATGTAGGCATAGAAATATGTCTCTGCATTGGACCCATCCTTCAATCAGTGTTCCAGGACAACCTGACAGAAGCAGTGAATGCAGCACCTAAGACCAATCTCTAGATCAGGAATACATAACTGGAGGTCTTAGCCGCCTGTACATGTTTGGATCCGTTAGTGGAAGCAGGAGCACAAAGTGTACAATATTTATTTTGTAATGTGTTACAGCCAGTAAAATTGCATGGCCATTTGCATTGGTTGCACACTTCTGCAGTAATTATTTTGTGTAGTGAAAAAAAAAAAGAAAAGAGATTTAATATGCTTCAGTCCAGCTGTTCACATCCACAATCCCACCCACTCTTGTATTACTGCAGTCATCTGTGCTGAGCATCTAACATTATAAACATTCGACTCAAGTGCCCCTCCACAGTTGATGAGGGAGGAGAGTTCATCCTTGTTCTCCATCTACATCTCAGCTGTCAAACCCCAACCCTCTCCGGTGCACACTCAGTTCTTTTCGATTTAATCCTGACATTGTTTGTTTTTGCTCCACCAGAGGGCACTGACACACCATGACGCTCTCTGAGTCCATCTGTGTCTTTGCAGGGGAGTGATGCTCTCCAGTTCCCAAACGGAGTTCCGACATCACTGACGGAGTCTGGGCAGCAGTGGGACTATCCGAATGCTTGGCCTCCTTTACAACACATGCTAATCGAGGGTGAGCGCAAGAACTGAAGTTTGACTTTAATTTCTTCACCAATACTGTACTTTGTCACCCTGAATACGGAAATATATTGTAAATTGAATTTTGAACCACAAATGCAAAGTGTTTCTATTTAGCATTTGGCTCTAGTTCCCCCACAACCCACAGTCATCATCAAACGCTTGGTCTGCATCCCTGAGATGTCTGCCAGGCTCACAGCTGCAGCCAACTCTGCTCTCAGGCTCTTTCCCTGCTGTTTCGCCTCCAGTCGGATCTATAGCAAATGAACACACAACAATTTGGATTCGGGTCAACCGCATTTTGCGAAAAAATTAATTTGGCAGCACAGTTAGTATCTTTGTTAGCGAAGCATTTTTCATTCCACCATTGAGTCAACATTTTGTTTACCATCTGTTTGGAGAAAGAAAACAAAAAGGAACTGTTGTGGAGAGTTACAAGTTATGCTGGTGTACAGATGCATTATATTGCAACAATTATATCATTTTAGTTTAGTTTATTTTTGAGCAGTTTACATTATTTACTTTTTACCACATTCACATTTACATTATCCAGTTATAGAAGCTGAAAAAAGGAATCGGCCGAAGCTAGAAAGCTTGTATACATCTAAACTGTAATCAATGTAATAAACATTTACATTTCTCGGTGATGCAGCACAATCCGGTCTGTATCCAAGATAAGAGTTCAGGACAACATATTCAATTCCAGAGGCGGATAGTACTCAGTTACATTTACTCAAGTCCTTCTTAGAGTAGTTTTCCATACAGTACTTTTTAATTCTAATGTAGTAAAATAATAATTAAGTATCTGTACTCTTACGTGAGTAAAAATAATAGTTACATGTTCCACTGTGAGTAAATGTTTAAGCGGCAAATGCTTGAGTAATTGTCCGGGTCACCACCTTCCACTTCTACTCGAGTAAAATTTTACCAACGTTACTCTTACTTAAGTAAACATTTTGGCTCCTCTACCAACCTCTCTTTAATTCTGTAGAAAAGCTTCAAAACAGCATCAAGGACAACATTTACATATGGATTACTACTACTCATTTTCTTTGAGTTTGACATAAAGTAGACATCAGACAAAATGTCATCCTCAGTTTCCCATTTACAAAATATTGTTGTCAGAAAAAAAAAGCCTCTGTTCTCTCGTGATCACCTTCTTTGATAGCAACGTAATAATATCCATAACCAGATGCATGAACAGCCTCTACAGCATGCGCCTGTTTACGCAGCAATAGGAGGATAAAGTACATTTTCCATAGACAGACACACACCACTAGGTACCTGTACCTGTTTATAAATAATCTTTTATCATATTGCAAATACATTCTCAACCATATGATTAACAACTTTGACCTCACACTGATATGGAAAGAGCCTGTAGCTACATTTCACAGCAGACTTACTACTTGTCTCCTCCATAGATCAAGGGTTCTTTACTTGTAGTTGTCTTCATTGTAATGTGAACTGCAAAAAAACAACCGTCTTCAAACTAATGGATAACACAGCGCTGCATCTTCAGGTTTATCTAAAGTGCCCTCAGAAGATGCTAAACAGATTGCAGAGGAGTTGGCACAGAGGTGGATCCGGTCCAACTGGATGGCATACATGAAGTATGAAGCCATGTTTGAAAAGGTAAAAGACAAACATTGGTTGTGTTCGAGAAAGAGTAAGACTCCTTGTAAATATGATATAAATAATATTCACATTTAAATACTGGATATCTTAATATTTTCTCTTTCCTTCAGTATGATGTGAACGGAGATGGTAAACCCGGAGGTGGAGGGGAGTATGAAGTCCAGGTACTTTGCATGTGTTTTGTGTCTTGAACTTATTTATTCTCACTTTTGTCTTTTGCTTGTCCGTACTTTATTTGCATGCTAATGTAGAATCTTCCATTCCTCGTCTCCTCATTTCAAATAAGACCATTTGTTCATTTTTCTGCTCTGGTGACTTTGGATTTGACATTCTATCTCTGCTATATATCCAGAGTAATTTAGTTAGAACAGTGGTGAGTACAGACTTTCATTTTTGCTACGTGTCAATGTTCGACTTCGCACTTGTCAGGAAATTACAATATTGTGAAATAGGAACGATTTTTCTGATACAATTTCAGTATAAATATTTGTATTGAAAATGTGATTTCCAGGGATCATTCACGGTAAATTCAGTTCTTCCAATTTGTCTTTTTTTGTTGTCTTTGCTTATTTGCGTCACATAAATTGAATTAAATGTCTCCCCACTCCTATTTCACTTTTCCACTGTAACAACACCCTACTTTTTATCAATGAATAAATAGATTTTCTTTTTTTCTCATATACACATAGTATGCCCAGCCCTTTCATGGGCTTATAAAACACCCCCAAAAAAGACCAGTTGCCAGACAGTAGGCGCAATATATAACATTTCCAAATATTCAAGACACTATAATATTAAACTAGTTCAACTTGTTGTTGTCACTGTTCCAAAAAAATGTCTGGCATTTTAACAAATAGTTCACCAAACACATTTCACAACAGAAAATGAGTTTAAGTTTCCATCTCTAACTCGCACAGTCCACAGAGTATGTTATCTTCTACAGTTTGAGTAAATCTTCCAGTTTCCAAGGCCAGGGGAAGGATTCCAATCTGCAGCTGAGCAATCACAGATCTTTGGTTCATTGTCAAATTTGTCTTCACATAAAAGCTCAGTTTCAAATATATTCTTCATTTGTATATGTCCGTAGCTTTGATTTAGCCATAATCCATTCATTTCAATCATTAGAGGTCAGCAGCGGCACACCTCTAAGTCATTGTAACTTTTACATTTATGCTGTTTTTGTGTGTGTGACAAAAGTTCACTCAATTTTAAAGTGTTTCAAACTTTTGGTGCTGCATAAGTGAACACTTGCAGACCCAGATCAGCCTGTACAAGTTATAGAGACCAAGCCAATAAGTGTACGTTTGTACAAGTCACCAGCAAAGAGCACACAACTCACCACAGACGGTCGCAAATATCACAAATCTCAGTGCAGACAGTGTTCAAAGACATTTAGATGATACTTTCAGTAAAAAGGCCTTCAACCAGTGTAAAAGCATTCACCCTTTAAAGATAAATCACACACAACAGAAGCATGAACAGGCCAGGGCCGGGGATGGAGCTGCCAACCTTTGAGAACATTACTTAACCATATGAGCCACTGACGCTTGTTTATGTCACCATTTTACCTGAATATGAATATTCCATTACTGTTTGTGTGGACCACATATTACACCTAAAGGACTTCTGTATTTCTCCCTTGTATTGTCAGAGCTTTACAATTGCTTTGATCTGTGTGTGTTTGCCCATGCAGCTGGGGTTTGGCTGGACGAACGGTGTGGCCCTTCAGCTGCTGGACCAGTACGGAGCCACTCTCACCTCGGGTAGCAGAGGCGCGTGCCCTGGCCTCCTCCCGCTCCTCATCCTCCTGCTCCTCTCAGTCCTCTTCACGCTCTGTTGAGCCCACAGTGACAGAAAGCACACCTGCAGGCCCTGTTTTAGCCTGGCTTTCACTGCACCACATCACTCACGACAGCCCCTGTGCAACGCTGTCACCAGCCACCAGCACCCAGCTACGTGAGGGGAATGTTTTTGACCGTTTAACACTATTATTTCATGTACAGTTGGTACTCATGTTCAACAGCCTTTTTTCCAGCGCCCAGTGTGCTTGTCCTACAATCAAGAAATGTAAAAATATATATATATATACACTGTACTACATTAAAATTAAATGAAAAAATAAAGTTGCACCATTCCGTTCATTAGAGGTTTTCATGCTTGAGGTGCGCCGCACACGAGATCTGGATTCTAAATGGCTATTGTCTACAGATTGTGTTATTTGACATTATTATTTATTATGACGTTATTTTGACAATTAGATGAATGAATATGAGCACCAGTTATCTAAACATTTTAACTATTTGAAGCCTTTTGTATTTGGCTTTTATATGCGCTTCATATAGTCTTTACAAGTACAGCCTTAGAATCGGGCCCATTTTAGTCACAGGCAAAAACTAAAATTTGAATAAAACAAAAAGACATCCCGCATCCCTGCCGTTTCAGCTCGAGCATCCATGTCAAAATCCAGGTCAAGCATGAAATTAAGTCCATATAGATATTCAAATGCATGTCAGAAAAAGTAATGAGAAATTTGCCTCTTATAGAAGAATTTGCATCCCTTGTGCACATTTCTAAGCAGGGATTTGACGACATCTTCCTCTTTAGCTTGAGTGCACACGGCAGATTGAGAGAGCTACTTAAATGGGTAAAAGGCCAATAGGTGCAGTGGTCCATGCTGTCCCAGAGATCACAGTGGTAATGTGCTATTGTAAGCCTCCATCTACAAGTCGTATCAGCAGCATTTTGCCCGGGCCCGCGCTCCGCTGTGACACCCGTTTGGCAGCAGCTGCGCGCGCTACATGTGTTTAGAAAGCTTTAGCAGCGGGCGACTGGCATCATGGTTTGACCCTCACTGAGAAAAATAAATGGAGTAGAGATCCGTTTTCTGATAACACTCCCCTGCTGTTTTAGAATATACTGTCCACCGTGGGCAACATGGCAAAGTGAAATGAGAGTGCACCCATCAGACTTTTAATAGTATGACCACCTATAATATTGATGGATCTCTCTGCAACCCACCCAGATCTAGAGCTACCTACCTGTTGTGCATATTTTGAATTGATGAAGAAAACCACCTAGATGTGAGGAGAATATATTATGCAAACTCCACACAGAAAGTCCTCACTGTTCAGGTGCCGTGCTGGCTTTTAGATATGTTCAAAGGCTTGAACCCAATGTACTGATCCCAATAAAATATGAAAAATGTATAAAATCATTCATCGATCAAATCCATGTTTAATGTTTTCAAAGTCAGGAAAGATAGAGTGAAATTTGAAAGTAAGCAATTCCTCCCCTCTTTAACCAGAAAATCCTCATTTTGCAAAATGAGGAGACCTCGACTGGTTCACAGGAAAAGCTCATCTCATTGGTCATAGCGAGAGGATGCTAGACTGTGATTAGTTGCTGAGATCCAGGAAGGAGGGACTTTACAAAAAATAATATATACATATTTTCACTTAACATTAGAATGTAAAAAAAAAAGACCAGGTGGTCAATTTTGTGCATTTTATAAAATTTGTAAAACATTTAGACTTCCAGACAAGCATTTTAAAGGGTCTAGACAGAGTTTAAAAATGTTCCTCCCCTACATTCTCCAGTAATGTCCTAATGTGTAGAATGAGCCCAGACCCATTAGCCACAACTGCCTCTAAAATCCTGCACTGTCACTCAAAAAGGTGTTAATTCGGGTCCGAAGTGCCGTCATGCACGAGCTTAATATAGAGCCTGCAGTTACACTTAAGACATGAAGTGGCAAAATATAAAATTGTCAACTTCCATCTAGTCCCATAAATGACTCAAAGTTTGAAATATTTTAACAAGTTTGGATATGGAACCACTAAACTTTTTTTTTATTTGTTTTTGTTTTTTCTTTGCAAATGATACATGACAGAATACTGACTATTCTCAGATGTACAGTATGATCATTGACGTCATATGTGTTTGAGCTACAGTACACTTCTGAATATTGGCGTGTTGCTGCACAGTGCACTCATTCCTATGCACTTGTAAAGCCGCGGTGACAAGTGCATTACATATTGTTGTGGAAGTAAAGGTCAGGGCATCGTGTCCTCGGCAGTCATCCAGTTACGACTTGTGCATACAAACAAGCAGCCACCCACCCACACACATACGGCTTTCTGTTTTTAACCGTGTGGAAGTGTTTTTGTTTGGGTCCTTTGCTAATCACCATTCAGACACCTTTCCACCACTTTGTGACACAGATTCTCTTTGCACACACAGAGAATACGTGTGCGCAAATTCTCTGTGAATCATTAAGACATACAGAGAAAAGTATGTTTGTGATAGACATAATACATTTTCTGGTATTCAATAATTTCTTTTGCAAAACAACTACAGTAACTGCAGTGGTTGCCCAAGGGCACAGAAAGAGTATGTACGGAATAGGAGGTGGAATCAAATCACCAAACCAACACTGGCAGTAATTATTTATTTATTCATTTATTTATCAGGGACGATGCAATCAACATAGTTACAATTCAAGTTTGCAGCTGATGTGACGCATAAAGACCTTCTAGCTAGTGCTAATTTGTAGCTCATGTCCCTGATTGAGCCTATCTACACGAGTTACAATAGTAAAATACATGAATACAACATTTAAATACAACTTTTTCAATCACACACATACTGATGCACTCACACATACATTCACACAGACTCAGTGCTATTTACAAATGGGTACAGCTTTGATTTTAAGCTCTGTGGGTAATGAGTTCCATGCAGTATGATATATGTGAGAACATCATAGCGTGCCTGGTTTAGATTACTTTGTATTGTTTGGGAAATTTTCTTGAGATGTTGATCAAACTTTAGTTGGGGGTCGAGAACCAATCCAAGGTATTTAAATTTGGTCACAGATTGTATATTTTTATATTTCAACTGTCTCTAATAGAGAAGTACATGTCTGGCATCAACTGACTTTGATTGAGCCCCGGACTCACCTGCGGACAGAGCCTCTGCTGCCTGCCCTGGTGACTTGGCGGATGCATAAAAAAAGGCATCATCCGTGTAAAGTTTGCAACGAGACTAAAGAGCAAGGGCCCCAGTATGGAGCCCTGTGGAATGCCCATATTTATTTTTAACGCACTGTCCTCTATCCTGAAAGTACTGTGTGAGGCAAACCAGCCCACTGCCTCCGTGAAGATGTTGAAAGATGGCAATTTGGATAAGAGTAAGGCTTATGTTCTCAGTCAACAGCAGTTTGCAATTTCGGTTGAATAACCAGGTCGAAAACCAAACTGCTGCGTGTGGAGGAGTTGATTGGCTTCTAGATGGTCAACCAGTTATGTGACTACTGCTTTCTCAATCACTTTTGATATGTATTTGTAACATGGTAGAACTGGGCTCTCCTGCACTGCCTCTTTAATTTTGGGTGTGTTTTTTCTTGCTTGTGTTTTTCCTTTATTTGCTGTGGGCCAATGGCCAGGTTATATTTAATTAGTAGGCAGGTGTGACGGGGTGGGGCTACACCAGCTGAACCATTTCCTCTCCCTCATTCACTTTTGATTGTCCTCTGTCCAGGTGAGTTTGCTTTTTGAAATTCATGTCAAGTAGCTTGTGCTTGTAGTATGCTAAAGTAAGATGTAGTTTGTACCAGTATGTGAAGTAAATGCATTACTTTAACGTGAAGTTTAATGCTGGTTTTGTCAAGGCTTATGTGTTTGTGTGCCCTCATTCACTTTTGTTTGTCCTCTGTCCAGCCGGGGTCCAGGCCAGTCTGAAGACCAGTCGGCCACTCTGCAGCGTGGGAAACACTGGGGTCGCAGTACCTGACCGGTGGCCAGGACCCGGAAGCCAGAAGCAGAGCGAGCCAACGCAGCCTGGACCCCTTGCAAGAACATACAGTTGCTTATAAACTACCAACAGTGGGCCCAAACAAAAGCCAGCTACTCTACTGCCTTCATTTTGTAATAAAACCCTTAAAAACTTGCAATTCTCATGGTCCTGGTGATCTCTCGATACCTGGGGTGGAAGGGTGTTACACATTGATTTATAAAT
The DNA here is from genome assembly GCF_951799975.1 of Gobius niger. Taxonomy (NCBI): domain Eukaryota; kingdom Metazoa; phylum Chordata; class Actinopteri; order Gobiiformes; family Gobiidae; genus Gobius; species Gobius niger. The sequence continues at coordinate 20,306,775 of NC_136852.1, forward strand.
AATATGGGCCTGTACTTGCTCATGGAGTCCTGGCTTCCTGCTTTAAATATCGGGACCACAAGTGCTTTTTTTTCCAACCAGAGGAACATTTACAGGTTCTTATGGACAAATTGACTGCATATGTTAAAGGTTTAACCAGGAAACTACTATATTTTTTGAGAAAACAACTAATATGTCATTAGAGTTTGACAGTTTTACAATGAGTCGTGCTACTTCTGTTTCATCTGCTTCAATACAGGAAGCATCGGCAGAAGCTGAAAGGATTGAATGATTTAAGAGATCAATATCCACAAAGTCACGCCGACTGTAACAAGTGAATTTCTCCTTTGTGAGATCAATAAAGATTTATCTTATCTTATCTTATCTTATCTTAAGTCTTTAGCTAATTCTTCTAACGAATGTACAAAAAAAGTTAAATTTGTTTGGTATAGTGGCACTGTTATCAATATCTTTGCCATCTATCGTAAGTTCTTCAACTCCTTTGTATTTTGTTTTATTGGTCAAGTTATTCAAATATTTCCAGAGGGAATTATTGTTTCCTATAAGTTGAGTATAATAAGCTGCTTTGGCTTTTTGTAGATCTTGCACCACTTTATTTCTTCGACTTTTATAAGCTTGGAGGTCAGTGGTGAGCTTTGAGCTAATGATTAGAGCCATGGCTACTGTTTGTAGATTGATGTCCATGTATGCCCACTGGTTATTTCCTATGGTGTCCAGACGAACCCAAAAAAAGAGGACATTGGCTTTTCACTTACTTTGGTCAGTCAGTTTTACGCCGTTCATGCCAAGCAGCTACATGTAGAGCGCTACATTAGTCAATTCTTCTCCATAACACAGCGGTTTTGTTGCTCGGTGTTCTGAAATGTCTGAAATGATATCTAACAGTGCGGGTTGGAGAGATGGAGAGCGCAAGGGAACAATAGGGGTGGTTTCCTGCTGTACAGTGAGTGGGTTTTATTCCAAAGCTGGCTCAGGCCCCTGCAGCACACATCACACACACCACTCATTATCCGCTGAGTCCTGGATGGGCTGTCCTGCTCCACACTGCCAGGATCACCCCCTCCCACAACGTCTCAGGCTGGGGAGTCCCCATACAGTCATGTCAACAGTGAGTTAGATTTTCAATTTCAATTTAAATCTTTCATTTCATTTATACAGTTCATGCTAATTTTCTCTGTCAAAGGTTATGTGTGTGATGATGTCATAACATAGCAACAGCATGGCAGTTAGCGTTCCATCATGGCAACAGCAGCAAATTCAGTGGCAAGCCTGCAATGTCATTTATCTTATTTTAAATATACAATGTTCTATTTCTGTTCATTTTTTATTGCACATTTTAAATCCATAGTAGAAGCCACTGAAAAGGAAGGATTCACGTCCTTGATATTAAAATCGCAGATGGGGGCAGCGGTCAATACTCAGGCAGACAGCATGAGAACGCCTAATCTGGTCTCTCTGGTCCTGAAACCTGAAGATTTGAGACTTCATGGGCTCAGACCAAATAGTCACTGACAATCTTGACAAGCCTTTTTTTTTTGGGATCACACTAACAACGACTTCTCTCTTGGTCTCTTAATGTTAGCCTGTTTATTGTCCTATTAACAGTAACAGAGCACCACATAGATATACTGCAGCTGGTTAAAGAAGCAAATGTAACTGATACCATTATAATGTATTTGTAGCAGCCTTCGTGGTAAGTATGTGTTTTCAATGTACCCTAAGATAATTCTTCAATGCTTTTCCAAGTAGTGGTACTTTTATTTAGCATTCTGAATACTTCTTCTTATACCTGAACTTGTGTGTTTATGGCGGTGGAATGGTGTTCCTGGTGCAGACCTCAGCAAACTCAATCCTTTCTAATCAATAACTCACTGAAGGGCCAAGCCTTTGTCCCTGTGCAGTGCATTTCCTAATTATGACCGTTGCATCCACAAAAAATCGTTTTGTCTCTGGCTTAGCTGTTAAATTGTCTGAAGATTAAGCCGGCTCCTTGACCTCTAAAATGGAAGGATTGGCTAACTGCAGGCATTATACAGATAAATATAAGATAGCTTAGCAATATTGATCCGGCAGTGGCTGGAGATATCAGGCTTTTTTAAAATAATCAATACATCTTGAGATATCATCCACATAGACTTTCCCTTCTGCTCTCATTGACATTTGAAAATTTGATCAGATCTATTAGCCCCATCTGTATTACTTAGAGGAAATGTGATATCCTCTGGGTAGAGGAACACAAGTGGGAGAAGAGCGGTCAGAATTTAAAATGTTTTATAATATGACTAATACATGAGGCTTACAGTCACAAAACGCTGTCACTCCTCGCTGATTGTAATTGATGCTGACAATAACATAATAAAAGCCATAATGATTCTGAATTGTCATAGACTCGCTGATTTGACACTGACGAATCTATAGGGTGCCATATGTCTGCCAAAAATATATGTGGAAGACAAGGCAGACAAGTTGCTGTAGTGAATTAAATGAATGGCATTTGAACAGAAAAATACTGCCCACTATCTCCTGGCTCTTGCACTCGAAACAAAATGCGTTTCCCTTTTTCTATTCCTCCCTCATTTGAAAACACTGTGAGGTGGTACAGCTCTTATTACTGATGATAACTTGCCTTGTTTTCTCTCATACAATTTTTATGGGAACTCACAAAAGCCTATTCAACAATAAGCATCGCACCACACTGTCTCTGCCAGGGAATGAATGACTTTTACCCCACATGTGTTCAAGAAAAAAAAAAAAAAAAAAACCTAATCACATGCTACCAGTCGTCTTCAAAAGACAATTTTGTTGTGTTTGAACCGTAAGGCTGCAGAATTGCACACGATATTTCACACTGATTTTCCCATTATCCAGTTGAGTGGGATGTCAGCGCGATGACTGGCTCAGATCAATAGTTTCGCTGTTGGTTGGTTGGGGGGTGGGGGGTCTGGGGTTGTCAGAACCAGACCTGTACACAGGCTTGAGGGAGAAGTATTTTTTGGGTTTGTATGTAATTGAGAGTGATCACGCCCTCGTGTTAAGGTTATCGCATTCACGCTCACTGCTCCCCTACATTAGAGCATGAATGGGCTGCTGTGTTATAAGGAGGCTGCGGGGAAATGGCGTAGGAGAGGATCTTTGCACACAGCAAGACTGACAGCGTGGAAGACAGGAGCGCACGAGTCTGAGGCATGGTTTTAAGAAAGCGTAAGAACAAAAGGCCTGACAACATTTATTTATTTATTTATCAGGGACGATACAATCAACATAGTTACAATTAATATTTGCAGCTGATGCGATGCATAAAGAGCTTGTAGCTAGTGCTAATTCGCAGCTCATGTCCCTGGTTGGGCCTTTCTACACAGTTTACAATAATAAAATACATAAATACAACATTTGTATAAAACTTTGTCAGTCACACTCATACACACTGTGTACGCTCACACCTACATTCACACAGACTCAGTGCTATTTATAAATGGGTACAGCTTTGGTTTGTTTTTAGCCAGGACTTAACCCTAGAAGTGAACATTTTAAACTCAGATATGGTTTTAAGTTCTCTGGGTAGTGAGTTCCACAGCTTCGGACCAGAGAACGAAATGGCAGACTGACCAAATGCAGTTTTTCCGGTATGGAATGGTACAGTTGTGATTGATGGAGCCTCTGGTGACTATACTGTTTTGTCTCTGTATAAATGAGCTGGGAAAAACAGGGGAAAAACACAAAACGCAGAAAAACCCCCCCCATCAGAACAAGTTCAGCTCCGCAACATGTTGAACTGAACATAGCAGGTTGAAATTGGGCTCCTGTGGCAAAGGCTGGCACTGTAAATGAGATGTATTAAAACGGACAAACACAATGTGTTGTTTTATTCACAAGATCACTCCTGCATTCAAACAGCAATTGGATCTGCAACCAAAATTAAAGCGTCGCCCCTATATACACTCATTGGCCCTCATTTATCAAACTTGCTGTGGTGTATTAACACTATTAAAATGTCTATTAAGGTTGACCCTGAAGACTTGCCATAGTTAGCCTTCATGTATACTGCGCATGTCATAACACTGTTCTGACGGTAATCCCCTCGTGTCACGTTGTTATGTTGCTCCCTGATAACTTACATATAAAGTGGTTAAACGCGTGCCTCGCCTCGTTATTTAAGTACACCACATAATTGGCGACGAGTTAAATTGGTTATGGCGTACTTTTCCCAAAGACCGGACGAGTTCAAGCCAGAGCATGAAACGTGGTCTGCCTACGTTGAACGCGTGGAGTTACTGTTCGAAGCTCATGATGTTGGCGATGGAAAGAAAGTTCCCGTCTTGTTGAGCTCAGTCGGCGCAGCAATGTGTGGCCTTCTGTGAAACCTTCTTCAGCCCGACAAGCCTAAGGACAAAACTTTTGATCAGATTGTGACTATTCTAAAAGACTACTATGAACCAAAACCTTTGATCATAGCCGAGCGTTTCAGATACCGTAAATGTGTCCAGAAGAGCCGCCAGACAGCAACGGAATATGCTGCTGAACTGCGCCAACTCGCTGCAAAGTGTGATTTCGGGGACAGGCTGGATGAAGCTCTACGTGACGGATTTGTCAGCGGAGTCAGTTCTGAGGCATGCCAGCGCAAATTGCTCTCGGAGGATAGACTGACTTTTGCGAGAGCTGTGGAGCTTGCTGTTAACATGGAGACAGCCCACCGAGATGTGGAAAAGTGCTGACGTCACCGCTATTCACAAGGTAAAGGGGGACCGGCGCACGCCTTCACAGCAAGAGGGGTGCTATAGATGTAAAGGAAAGGATCATATCGCCAGTGATTGCTACTACAAGAATGCAAAGTGTCATAAATGTGGCAAAGTCGGACATATTCAGAAGTGAGCAAAAAGAGGGAAAAATTACAGGCTACGTACAAGCTGACGAAATAGAAGATGAAATTCTGATGTTTTCTGTGTTCAGTGCAAGTGGTGCTGGCCAACGGCCATACAGGGCAACTTTTGATGTGAATGGAGAAAAAGTGCCGATGGAAATTGACACAGGAGCAGGAGTCAGCATTATCTCAGAAGATGTGTATGAACAGTCATTCTCACATGTGCCGCTGGAGGGCAGTAGCGTCGTACTGAAGGGCTATTCAGGAGAGACCATTCCAGTGAATGGACAGTTCATGGCAAAAGTGACATATGGAAGTCAGACTGCTGATCTACCACTGATTGTAGTGGCCGGAGGAGGTCCTTCACTGTATGGGCGTGAATGGCTGAATCAAATCAGACTGAACTGAAAAATGATTAAAAAAGTCACATAAAGCACAACAAAGCCCAAGTCAATCCAAGATGTGTTGCATAAATATGCTGATGTTTTCAAAGATGAGTTGGGAACATTAAAGGGCATTAAAGCAGTCATTTCTGTGAAGCCTGACGCAGTCCCAAAGTTCCACAAAGCTCGAGTCTTGCCCTTCGCAATGAAAGAAAGGGTAGATAAAGAACTGGAGCGCCTGGAAAAAGATGGTGTCATCAGCCCTGTGAAGCACAGCGAGTGGGCTGCTCCAGTGGTCCCAGTAACCAAGCGCGACGGTGGACTCCGCTTGTGTGGCGACTATAAGGTAACTGTGAACCTGGCTACAAACACTGAAACATACCCACTACCACGCATTGAAGAGGTTCTGGCAGCATTATGTGGGGGGAAGATATTCTCCAAAATTGACCTGGCAGCTGCGTACCAACAAGTCCTTCTAGATGACGAGTCAAAGAAGTATACAACGGTGAACACGCATAAAAGACTGTTTGTGTACAATCGGCTTTGCTTTGGCATTAATTCTGCTGTCAGTATTTTCCAAAGGATCATGGAGAACGTGATGAAGGATCTCAACGTCGTGGTCTATTTGGATGACCTGCTGGTGATGGGCAGGGACGAAGCTGAGCATCTGATGAACCTGGACAGAGTTCTACAGCGCCTGCAAGAACATGGCCTGAGAGTAAAAAAGTCTAAGTGTGACTTCGGGAAAACACAAATCGAGTACCTAGGTCACATGTTGGATGGAAGAGGAGTTTACCCTTCTAAAGACAAAGTCAGAGCTGTGCATGATGCTCCAACACCCACAAACATCAAAGAGCTCAGAGCTTTCCTGGGGCTAGTGAACTACTACGGTCGCTTTTTGCCGCAGCAAAGTACTGTTTTGGCCCCACTCTACAGACTACTAAAAGACCAAACAAAATGGAGGTGGAGTAAAGTGAAACAGAGCGCTTTTGATAGATGCAAAGAAATGTTGACCGGTGACAAGGTGTTGGTTCACTATGATCCAAGCCTGCCGCTTTCGCTCGCATGTGATGCTTCAGCGTACGGAATTGGAGCCGTTATACAGCACACAACACATGACGGACAAGAACATCCAATAGCCTATGCTTCTCGTACGCTCTCACCGGCGGAGAAGAACTACTCACAGATAGAAAAGGAGGCGTGGGGCCTGGTGTATGGAGTGAAGAAATTCCATCAATATCTGTGGGGGCGGAAGTTCAATTTGATTACCGACCATAAACCTCTGCTCACGCTGTTTGGAGAGCATAAAGGACTTCCAACAATGGCAGCAGCGCGCATACAGAGGTGGGCCATTATACTTTCTGCCTATGATTACCACATAATCTATCGCCAGTCAGAAGAACACGGCAATGCAGATGGTCTGTCTCGTGTCCCACTGCCAGAGACTACGGACGCAGGAACAGAGACAATGACAGCATACCTACATGCACTAATCTGTGAACACCTGGAGGATGTGCCACTGAGTGCAAAACAGATTTCCAAGGCAACACGCAAGGATGCAGAGCTATCAAGGCTGCACAGATACGTCATGGAAGGGTGGCCAAAAGAAGTATCAGAAGAACTGAAAGTGTACTACAAAAAGAGAGAGGAACTATCTATTGTGCAAGGGTGTGTTCTATGGGGTACAAGAGTAGTGGTACCTACAGCTAAGAACAGCAGTGCTTAATGAGATCCATAGTGGACACCCTGGCATTGTAAAGATGAAGACCATTGCAAGGCAATATGTCTGGTGGCCACATGTAGATATGGACGTTGAAAATACCTGTAAGCAGTGTGACCGGTGCCAGTTGGAACAGCGTATGCCACGCCCAGTCCCTCTACACCCCTGGGAGTTTCCTGGAGAGGTTTGGAAAAGGCTCCACGTTGACTTTGCAGGTCCGTTCATGGGTCACATGTTTATGATAGTTGTAGACGCATACTCTAAGTGGCTTGAGGTTTTCAAGATAGCAAAAATAACATCCTCCGCAACCATTTCAAGGCTTTGGAGACTTTTTGCGTCTTATGGATTACCAGAGCAAATTGTCACAGACAACGCCACGACCTCCATGTCAGAAGAGTTTCAGCTGTTCATGAAAAGGAACGGTATCCTTCACACAACTGGTGCGCCGCGGCATCCATCTACCAATGGCCTCGCTGAGAGGTATGTTGCCACATTCAAAGCGGGCATGAAGAAGCTGGATGGAGAGGACCTGAGTGTTGAGGACAAAGTCTCGCATTTCCTACTGCGATATCGCACAACTCCTAACAGTGCGACTGGAGAGTCACCCGCAGATTTGCACCTGAAGAGACATGTGCGTTCGCGGTTGAACTTCCTTAAGCCAAATCGCCATAAGGGTGAGGAGGAGGCAGTATCAACGGAAGGAGGAACACGACTGTCGGGCTGCCGAGAGGCATTTCGATGTGGATGACCCTGTGTATCTACGCAATACCGCGATCCCTGGAGTAGTTACACAGCAGACAGGTCCGGTGTCGTACCGGGTGCAGGGAGAGACAACTGACCAAGTGTACAGGCGTCACGGAGACCAGTTGCGACCCCGATATCCTCAGGACGTTTCAGACCAAAAGCCTCAAGGAGCAACTCAGTCAGCTGAGCAGGAGAGTGACCTTGCGGGGCCAGTCTCTGCAGCACCTGCCCCACCACCGTTTACATTGGGCCAGCCCGAGCCGCCTGACCCAGAGACAGTGACTTTAAGGCGCTCGGAGCGCACGGCTAAGCGGCCGTCACGTTACGGAGACTAAATAGTCATACTGGGACTTGTTCACTTAGTAAAGAGGGTTGAGTTTATTGTAAGATTTAACATACCTTATTAAAGCAGTCGTTTAATTTACCTGAGCGAAGACGCTCTCTATTCTGTGTAAGAAGTGTATTTTAAGTTACTGTTATATAATAAGGCACTATGTGAAAATTACCTTTAATTTAAGTGGGGAGGTAATGTGGTGTATTAACACTATTAAAATGTCTATTAAGGTTGAACCTGAAGACTTGCCATAGTTAGCCTTCATGTATACTGTGCATGTCATAACACTGTTCTGACAGTAATCCCCTCATGTCACGTTGTTATGTTGCTCCCAGATAACTTACATGTAAAGTGGTTAAACGCGTGCCTCGCCTCGTTATTTAAGTACACCACACTTGCGTACGGTGAAATGAGAGCGTATGTGGGGTGTACGAAAAATTACCGCCTGTTTTGGCATTTATCAATCTGAGCCGTACACCTGGCGTAGGTGCGCTCAAATCCTACACCAAGTCAGGAGGTGGTGCACATGATACACCAATTTTAACTAAACACTAAACAGCGCTGCAAAACAGTTTTTAGCAGCATGAATTGCATTGCCGCACCGCATATAATCCACATTGATGATTTAAACATGAAACAAGGCTACAGCATTAATGTTTAAGGGCAGACTTGATTCAGTGTTGCGCTGCATCGACATGCTCCTACACGCCAGGCTCAGCCCGGACCAGAGACACTAGAACCTGGACTGCGGGGATATTTTCTTTTTTAACAAAAAAGACCGCTGCTGCTGCGCAAACTTTGTGTGGATGGCTGCCCCGCCTCACATGCCGCTGCCGTCGGGACACCGGGACTCACCTGGGTCTTCGCGAGGCCCTGCTCCGTGTTCTGGCTGCTTTGAGCGTGAAGTCTGTGGACCGTATTCCGTGGCGCGAGCAACCCGGGTGTCAAATAAATCCTTCGATAGCACCACAGCTTTCTTCGGTCCGGACGGGTTCGTAAGGTCCGGGAGTGGCGCGCGCAGGGTCTGCTGACCGCGCGCTCTCCTCTCCTCAGGGGGAGGCTCGTCCGGACGGGTTCGTTAGGTTCCGGTTGGCTGTGAGCTCTCCGCGCACCTGTTCCCTCCTGGAGGAAAGCTCTGCTCGGCCAAAAGACGCGTAGTTCTGCCCCGGCTCCAGCGCTGAGTCGCGGAGCTGACACCTGCTTTCGCTGGTCCAGTTCATGGTCCAGAGTTTGCTCGGACTGCAGCGTTACATCCACGGTTTCTTCTATTTACTACACTTTTTTTGTGTGGTTTAATTTTATACCCTTTTTTATATAGGCTAATTAGGCCTACAGTGTAATAAACGTTTTTTTATTATTATTAACCTATTTCTTTTTAGTGAATGTGATCTTGGATTGGCCATAAGGTTATTGTGGGTTTCTAATAGATTCTTTAATTTTTCTCATGCGCAAAAATATCATATTTGTTGTGTTAAAAACAATTCTTAATCATTTCCTGGTTGGAGAAATGTTCCTTTTTTGCCGTGTTTCGTGCGTGCGTGCCGTAAAACCCGTGGGTGAGGCCTCCTCATTATGAATATTTTTGGGCGTTTCATTCAAATGACGCTAGGATTTCTCCGTGGCATTTACCATCAGCTCCTTCTGCGTACGGAAAGATCTGAGCGTAAAGCACGGGTTCATAAATGCCAGGCGCATGCACTCTGACGCATATCGCAAATACACCCACACGTACACCGTTTTTGTACGCAATGTTGATAAATGAGGGCCATTGCGTTTCTGAAAATGTCCGGAGAAGCTCTAAAACCTGAATTTACAAAAGCACTTTTAGCCGACAGTATCCACGAGAATGTTTAAAACACTTTGGAGGGGTGGAAGTGCACTGGAGGAGACCTGCCACACACCCGCTCCACAGATGGTGCAGCAGACGAGGAGGGAGGAGGGAAGGAGGGGAGGAATAGACAAATAGATAAGGAGCCCAAGTACGACAGCACAGAGAGGGATGGCACGTGAGCACGCCTCTGACAGTGTACACAAGCACTGCTGGATTGGAGAACTTCCAAGGCAGAGAAAGAGAGAGAGAGACACTTGAATATTTATTGTGCTGTGGCTGCTATGGTAACTTCCTCCCCACCTCCGATTCATCAGCAAGAAAAATGTCGTGAGTGAAATATGAACTCGGGGGATGCAGGAGTGGTGTATGGTCAGCGGTGGAGGGAGTCTGCCCCCCGGTAAACAGCTGATGGTTTGAAAGTGGTATTACTGATGCAGAGGACCAAGTACAACCAAACATACATATCTGATTTATTGTTGTGAGATTTGGGGAAACACATACAGTAAAAGAGTACTTTACTACCTTTATTTATCTTACAAAAAATGTCGCTAAGAATAGAGCACAAGGTCGGTTATAGAGAGCATACAAACCATTCATTTTATAAAAGCCACATTTTGAAACTTGAGGATTTAGTAACATTGAGGACAGTGCAAGTCATTTTAAAAAAGTGCTTACAGAACATTAGGCTCAAAGAAAGAGATGTGCATATTATTTAAGAGGGAAATGTAAATGCAAGTGGCCAAAATTCAACAAAAAAAAGAGTACGTGTAAAACAGTCTGTAAAATGATGGAATAGACTGGATGAAGAATGTGCGACTGTTTAAGTATTCAAATATATGTACAAAACCTACTTGTTAAGAATACACTGAGAACTGAAAGTGTCAGTGCTGCAGTTGTTGTTGCCTCTTATCTGCTTTTTATGTGACCATCTTTGTTGCCTTCCACACTCCCACTCAAAATGAATATAACACTAAATACATGCACACAATAAATGTCACGTTCACATGACACTTGGTTGTCACATGACTTATGTACTTCAGCACACCGGTGTCTAATTAATGCACTATGCCCTGACGAAGATCCTGCTGTGGATCGAAACGCGTAGGCGTCCCTTGTTAATAAAGGACTTTTAATCTACCTTCGGAGTGCCTTGGATTTTTGCCCATTTGACACATTTGTAAGGGCTTTTATCTTTATTTTGATCACTGTCTTCATCCTTGAGTACCCGTTGCCAATATGTTTTTACCACGCATCACGACCCAGTGCAGCACTAGTATTCTTGTAAACTTTGATTCTATACAGACTATGTAAACTGATTTCCACAGTTTGATTATGGTTATGTATCTATATCTTAAAGGGGCTAGATGCAAGTTGGCCATTTTATACTCACTACTGCCACCTCAGGTCATACGTGTAACTGCACCTTCTATATTAAGCTCGTGCATGACGGCACTTCGGACCCGAAGTAACAAGTTTTTGAGTGACAGTGCAGGATTTTAGAGGCAGTTGTGGTGAACAGGAGCTGGTGGAGGATTGCCGGAGGAATGGATGGAGGGTAAACTGCCAGACTGTAGAAGTTGGGTGCAGGGGCTTTGCTGGGCGTTCCCTTTGCAGAGCCTACACGTGGCTGGGCATGAGTGGGCTATTAAAGAAAAAAGCCATCAGATCTGCAACAGAAGCAGCAGAAAGAGCTTCAAGACGGCTTTAGATAAAGAGGGGGAATCTGTGGACAACTGCTGCTGGGACGCAAGTCGAGGCTTGATCAACCCCGGCTGGGTCGCCCGGGCGAGGGTGTCTGATGTTGCGAGACCCGAAACACCCAATGAACCCGGGATACATCACTGATGATGCGTCCCAGCGCATCCGTAGGGTGTATTGCACATATCGTTTTGTCTTTTGATTTTGTTTGCTGCGTTTTAATCTTCATTTACATCTCGTTTTTGTCTATATTTTTGACTTTTTCCAAGATGCTTTTAGATTTGGTTAAAGTAAAACACGAGCACATCACCCCTATTTTAGCTTTAGCCCCACAGTAGAGTGTTTTAAATCTCGTGTTAAGACCCATTTTTATTCTCAGGCTTTTAACACCGCTTGAGTTGTTTGGTCCCCATGTCTTTTATCCATTTTATCTCGCTTGTTTTATTGTTTAATCCATTGTTTTTAATTATTATTTTTTTTTAATCAATTTTATTTTTATTTGTCTTTTACAAATTATTTATTGTTTTACGCAGGTTTTAGTATATTCTCTTTTGTTTTATTGTCAATCTGTTTCTTTTGTGGTAGAGCTAATAAGTGTTGTATCTGTTTTTAGGATCTCATGTGCAGCACTTTGGAAACATTTGCTGTTGGTTAAATGTGCTATACAAATAAAGTGGATTGGATTGGATTAAAACTGGAGAAAATGTGCTCGGTTAAGACGGGGGGGGGGGTCAAGAGGGCACATAGGCGCGAGTTTCCCAGGAGGAGAGTACAGCAACGAGATGGAGGAGTAATAGATCTTAAAGTGGCTGCACCTGCAAAAGGGAACAAGATGCATTTTCAGGCCGGTATAGCAGATTCACAACTGCTACTACAACAACCACATTTACATTGTCACTACGACAGCTAGACATAAATACATATTTTTTGAAATCAATGTACAGTACGTAATAGTTGGAGGCAGTGAATGAGCTCGCACTGCCACACACATAAAGTCTGCGTAAAGCAAGACTGGACAGAAGCAGGAAATTAAAGAATCGCATGAGGGATTCTGTGCAGCTCATGAGTCTGCATTTAGGAATAGGCCAGACTTTGTGCTTGGTAAGCCATTATTTCAGGCAAAGTCAATATCCATTCAGTCTGCAGGTGATAAATGTGGTGGTAATAAGTGGAGGTGGCATTTCTCAACAAAATAAACCCCTTCGGAAGCTGCCACGCCAGATTTATTGTCAGTGGTTAGTGCCGTTGTGCTTTTGAAAAATTCAGAGCCTGGTTTACCTGCAGTTATTTGTTGGAAACTTGAGATCATACGTTACAACTGACCCCCCAAGGACAAGGCTGCCAAGCTGTCTTAACCATTTATTTTTCTGTAGTTAAAATATAATACAATTAATTAGCGTCGTAAGTGTCTCTAATCACGCATGACAAGATGAGGAGATGAAAAACACATTTAGTGAAGATCAGAACAGTCTTGTGGAACATACAGTATATTAACTGCACAATCAAACTTACAGCACAGACAGACATTACTTTTACTATTTATTTTGTTGTCATTTCTTTTAAAGGGCAAAAAACAAACAAACAAAAACAGTGTCTTGTGCAACTGATTGAATATGCAGCCCTTTTTTTTTTACTCATGTAAATCCTTCCAAACAAATGTAGGTCTCTATTAGCGCTTTCTCTTATTTACATGCATTTAGTACAATGAGGAATTCATTAATTGTTTATTTACTGCCACAATAGGGAATAAGTGCTCTGTGCAACACTCCTTCATTAGAATGTCTTTGCACTACTTTTCAAAACTCGAGGAAAGCTCATGTCGGACCACCGCAGACCTGTTGTGTCCCACTGGAACTGAATAATGAAGAAACCAATTTCCTGTTTTGTCAAAGCCGTGTGAACCATGCAATCAGCAGATTCAGCCAAAGCTTTGTCTGAATAAAGGAGGGAATTTCATTTCAGACAGCTTCATGGGGTTTGATTTGTTCCATTGTAAATAGAAATTTGCAGACAGGCTAAGATCAGCTCTAAAAGAAAAAGCACTACCAAGGTAGCACTTGCAAAATTTCCAAACATAAGAAAGTGTGAGTGGTCATATTTCATTTTCATCTAAAATGATAGAACATGTTTAATGACACCACACACACCTCCCACATACCTGGGTCAAAAGCACACTGGCAGTGTTACATCTGCGTATCTTTTTACAAAGGTTTAAACTGACTAGATTTTAATGGGCAGTACATTAGTGTGATACTTGGGAATGGGTGAAGATGGCCTCCCAGGTGTTGCTGTGGATGCATTGATAATGTATTCCCAAAGCGTATTGCCTGAGTCTTTGAAAAATGCCTGAGCTTGAGGGAGACAGCCTTATGTGATTTGAAAGGGGAGCTGCAGGGGGGTACAGATGCTCTGATATTCCAGCGGGGTGTGTGGAGCCGTGGGGGCCGCAGAGCTGTACAACGCCCAGCGGGGGGCAGTGTGCAGCAGTCACACCCACTCACCACAGCAGGAGGCTGCAGGAAATGGCAGGCATCGAGTGGCAAGCTCAGGGAGGTCACGGCACTGCATTCAAAGACAAGAGCACATGGCATGATGGGGAAAAACACTGTGCACTCTCCTCGTCTTTCCTGGATATTTTGTTCAATCACTCCAATCCTTCAGTGCCAACATTTATGCCGATCTAGTTTTAAAAGAAATCCAGTCACTACTGTGTGGTCACATGACATTAACTCTGCTCCTGTTCCAAGCCTGGATAAACGGAAAGGTGTATCCAGTGTAAAAATCAATAAAACGTGGAAGTTTATGGTTAAACTGATAGATCTGGAGATCGGTCTTGTGGTCCTGAGGTACTGACTTAAGAATGCAAAAGACAATGTTCCCCACTGGGACAATAAAGACTACAATTACAAATGGTTCAACTGAACCTCCATACCCACTGTGCTTTCATCACGGCAAGACAGAAAACAAAAATGGAATCAAATAAAAAGAAACATGTTTTTGGTTGTAATACCTCACATGGTAAAAAAAACAAACAAACACTACATCAAACCCAATGACAAACCTTCAAAACATGCCCTTTTAGACAGCCTCACATCATTACAACAGCTTCAAATAAATACATGTCCTTGAAAGTGTTGCATCATGGTCCCCTTTATTCCTCAACTCAAAATGCACAAAAAGAACAAAGCCCACTTTTAAAGAAGAGAATAAAGCGCAGGTATTGAGCATTCTGTTAGTGCGGGGCAAAGCAGCGCTCTCCTGACTGACACTGTATTAATACTAAATCTTTTGTGTACAGTGCACCTTATGCCCCATGGCCTAAATCAGATTTTCTCAAATGGTGTGGCTTCGGGACCCCCCATCAACGTATCATGACAAGTTGCGACCCTAAAAAATATTAATTCCAACTTTTACTACCATTTTTCAGTGTATTTAATAGCAAAATATAGTAGTATTTCTGTAAAGCAGTACTAAGTAACTCATGCTTTAAAAGAGTTCCGATGATTTAGGCTCTGTGTGGCGTGCGTGTTAGCCATTTATGAAGCTGTGTTGCAAATGTCAACACCTTGTAACTGCATTGTGAAGTCACTTTTTGCTGTTGTATGGGCGGAGAGAGGGGGCGGAGTTAACTGAATTGAATTGAATTGAAATTGAAAAACACCTCCAGAAAATACTGATATTTATCACAAAAATGAGTACTCCATAGTGGGAGAGGTACAATATATCATATAAATACTTGTACTTTACTTTGGAGTGGCTAAAAGAGCATGATACAGATCCTTTAAATGAAATACTACACACTAAAATGTATACAGCACAACACACGAGACAGAGAAATGCTGTAGCCTATATGCATTGCAATGTAGAATAGGAACAGAGAACAAACAAAAGGAAAGATGTTAGCGGAGGGTAGTGACAGCCTTGCTTTACACAAACATTTGCTTTTTTAACTCTTTTTTTGAGTACAAATAAATGTCTGAGGGGGTCCCCGTATCCTCCCCTGACTTGTTGAATTGTAGTGTAGTTGAAGCTCATCCCCTCTAGGTTTATCACCCTTAATGAGATGCTGCGCAGAAGCCCGCACACTCTATTACACAGCACCCACATGATAAATCACACGGCCTTCCATGACTCTCTGACCTCAAGGGAATGTTTAATTAATCAGACAGTGGACATAGACACCATTAGGAACAGGAACATGGTCCGTGCTCTCCTCCTACCTGGACACGCTCGCTTCCACACATCATTATGGGACTCGCAGGCAGCACAGCCTCCGCACCAGCAGCAGGTGTAAGAATACAGAAGAGCTCATGTGGTTAACAGCACTGCGATTTCAACTGGAACATGCGCACAGTCTTAATTATGAATAATTAAGCGGACAGATTGGCAACGACAAGGAGTGGCTGCATTGGTATTGGTCGGAGGTGGAGGAGCCCGGGAGATGGCTCAGAGGGGTGCCTGGCCAGAGGGGTGCTGCTCCGTGTGGGTGATACAGAAAGGATGATCGTGAAGGTCATAATGAGGAGCTCTGACTGAAACGGGTAGCTTCATGTTTGCCATAGAAAAAACAAAACGATAGTACTTTATCTAAAAAAGAAAAAAAAAATCTATTTAGTTACATTGTTTTTTCCCCTGTAAGTTTTTTTCTGATATGCCTAGACTTCTATGTATTTTTATTCCTGAAAGCAGAAAAGCACATACAGACACTCGCCTCCCATGCAGTGAACTTTATGCTTTAACTTTAAGACTCGGAAAAGCTTTGGGAAAGTAGCAGCAGGTTCAATATAAGACTGTCCTTGGCTTTTGCAATGATTGTAACCGCTTTTGCTGTGATTGCTGGTGAGATCAGGGTCCCCCCATTATCCATTTGGATGTGCTTCTCCAAAGGCTGAGTGCAACGTGAAAGATCCAAACCGCTTGCAGAATTTGATTCCATACCTCCACTCGTCACAACATTTGAAGCCCGTTCTTTTTGCACGTAGATGTGATCTGTGATGCTCTGAGGCATCTCTTTGAAACCCCCCCCCCAAAAAAAACAAAAAAACATCGAGCCTCAACAACATCAGCAGCTTCTAATAGTTTTGTTTTTGTGTTCACTGCAGTGTTTGTACTCTTATTAGTTCTTCCACATTTGACTTTGATATGAACAAATAATGCCACAAGGCGCACATCAAAGGAGAGGCAATTTAAAACGTCAAATGCACACAAATGTTTTATTCATTACTTGCAGCGACATGATGGGATGTTCATATGTAATACTTGTCATTTTGGGCTATCCACTAACAAGATGGCTGTTGATGGTGTGATTCACACTCCAACACATTTCACTCATGTCTGCTATGGCCACAATATGGTTTTGCATCTAGCATAAAAACACGATGATCCACTGAATTTGACTTCTACTGTAATTTGATCTGCAGGAAAATAATATATTTCTCAGCAGAACTCTGACCAGTTGATGGTCAAATCCAAATCACTTTAAAAAGTCCCTACAAAAGGTGCAGGAGATGGGCTTATTATACAAAAGTGAATGCTGTCTGCCAAAGGAAGTTGTAAAGCAAGCGTTGACAAAATGAGCGCTATGGGCTAGAGCTGATTTTCAGAGCGGATTGAGCAGAATGTTCCACACACGCCGCGCCCGCCGCACCGTTGATAATAGGTGGAGCAGACATGCAGACACTTGTGCTATGCTACATCCTTCTTAAGTTACAACCAAAATCCCATAACCGCCTCCACTGAGGCACGCAGAGTCATTTCATAAAAGGCCCATTATGTTTAGATTTAGCCAAAGTCGGCGACATGGTGGCACAGCAGTTAGTGCTCATGCCTCACAGCAAGTAGGGCCCTGGTTGGAATCCCTGGCCGAACGTGGCTTTCTGTCTGATGTTTGCAAGTTCTCCCTGTGTCTACGTAGGTTTCCTCCAAGCGCTCTAGTTTCACTACCACTGAAAAGATGTACAATAGGATTCCCTCTGGATCCAGGACTCCCCTGAAAGAGAGATTCTTAATCTCAGTGAGACTTTCCTGGTCAGATAAATGTAAAAAAGGTAAAGAATATAGAAAAATAAGATTGCTTTGGGAAAGTGATTCACGCTTTAGAAGCGTGATTGAAACAACACACATGTTACTTCTAATATTTAATGAAAGCATTAACACAGGAAAGAATCCCTGTCCACTTGTTTGCCTAATTTTCATCATGTTAATGGCATACACATATTAAAGAAGCCACAGACAACATTCTTTTAAGCATGAGAACTCCTGCTGGGAATATTGATCTCTGATCATGAGTATGCTCTGCATGTAAATGAGAGACTGCACAGTGACTGTGATCAGAGGTGGAGGGAGGAACTGTCACCTACAACACATTTAAATATTATGCATATTAATACCAAACAGATTGAATGAATAAATAATGTGGTTTCTGTTGAATGCCATACCCTCTCTGCCCTCTGTGTGGCAGTCTTCCCTCCTCTGATGACAGTTTCAACATAAGGTCCTCCTGGTGTGATCTCCCCTGTGTTATCTCATCAGCGCTCCACATCTTTAGCCGGCTTCAATCTGGCCACAGGCGACAGTGGACCGCAGCGCTCCTCGAGACTGTCAAAAGACCTCTGTCAAACCCCCCCTCTGTGCCCCCCACGGGCCAGGAAATGAACCAGCGCAGAGAGCAAGGGTGAACACACCAGTAGACACTTTGCGCTTAAGCAGCAGCTCCATTACTCCTTAAAAATGATTTTTAAAAGTACATGACGCAATTCATTGGTCATTTGATCTGAAGCAATAGGTAGTTTGATGAAAAAGCTGAGGTTTTGCTCATCTTAAGAAAAATTTGATTAACTTGTTGCGGTGCTTAAATCAGTGCAAGTTTCTCACATTAATCTTTGAAGGAAAATATAGCTTTTCACCAGTGATAACTGACAAGCATTGAACTTTTGTGCTCATTTTAAAAGCTCTCTGCTGCACTTTTGGGGATTTGACTTTTATTTTACATTGAAATTTCAATTTCTTTAACATTATGTAACTGATCCATAAAATAATACTTACAGTTATGAGGGCTGGCTCCAGTCAACATCGCTGACTTAAGGCTGGTTATATACTTCATCATCAAATCCTTGAGTCCATCTGGTGGCTCATCAGTGGGTTTTCAGCAGCTGCAGCCTCGTGGACGTGCCGCTTGTGTTCTACCACTCCAAACAGTCACCTTGTGTCAACATGCGCCAAAGCCCAATCTTGCCCAATGCATCAAATTGACTTGAAACGGCCCTGACAGTAACACTATAGCCATATAAAACAATATAATAGGGGACAGAAGAGAGAGGGAAGTTCAGATTCCTGATGCCTATTTATTTTTTGACAATGCAAAGAAAATCCAAAGAATGTTTGATTTTGAAGGGAGAACAAAAACATGCAGAATAGAAGAACCCTGAGTTGACAGGTTAGACATGAAAACACTGTTTTTCACTGTTCAAAACATTTTTTTAATAGACAAAACTAAATAAAGCAGTAAAGTGACTGTTGTTTTGTTGTAGACTTGAGTTTAGATGAGATCATGCAGTTTTCAAGTATAATGCCATAATAAAGTAAAATGCATTGTTTTTAATTATCACTTCAGTTTGCTTTGTTAAAGCTCCTTTATGCCAATTAGCAGCTCTTTATCTCACTAAATGTAAGAGGTTCATTCAACAGAAAGGCGCCATTGAAACTGTACAACTGAGGAAAATAGCAAGCAATAAGGGTCTATATTTCTATAAATAGAGCCCATCAGTCATTGCTTATTTATAAAAGAATATATCAGACGGGCATTACAAAAGAATATGATTTGCATGAACAACATCATTTCCATTTTGCATTAATGTATTTTTTTTTCCTTGCACAGTCTATTGTCAGAGGCAAATGTTTTCCTCCATTGTAGTGAGGCGGTGCATCACTTACAGTCTAGAGACTCTTAGCTATAACACTTCTCCAATTTGCTCAAAATCACTTGACTTTCACAAGCCTAAAAAGACACTATTTGCCGAGATTTCTTTACAGATAATTGTTGCGACAGTCTAATATCTATGATAATACCCCCTCTCAGCAGACAGCAGAAACAGTTGCTAATGCGTTTATGCAGGATAGCCGTTTTCTAAGAATTGTGGGTAATTTCTCTGAAGCGGATAAGTGTCCCAGCTCTTTGTGCTTGTCGTGACGGTGGTATATGTGAATGCCAGTTTTTTAGTGTGTACTTGCACAAGTTTTTAGCCACCCAGGCCAATGAGTAAAAGAAAAACACTGTCCAAATGCATGTGTGACTTGGGGGCTATTTCATCTTGTTTCTCTTTGTGACTTATCAGGAAAAAGACCTTAACTGAATAACTGTAACTCTAATTCTACTCGCGGCTGAATCTTTTGGAGTGATAGCAAATGGAGTGCACTACAAATCAGGGCGAGATAGAGCCTAGTTTTGATCTCGAAACACAGAAAACACTGGTGAAGTCCTGGAGGGCCCTGGCTTCTCAAAAGGTGCTTGTGATGTGCACTCTCCCACGTCTTGCTTTCTTGCACGTCTCAAGATCAATTATGACTGACAAGAACTCGGCACTTTTGCGGCTCGTTGGTGTTTCTTGATCTTCAGCGCAGGATTGCAGGCGGAGATTTCTCTGTTTTTCTCCCCCCTTTCCCTTGACTCCCACGCCCATCTTTGACACAATCTGGGATCAGGCAGCAGAAACCCGGGGGATCAGCTGTTACCAAGGCTCGCAGTCAGGGAGGAGCCATTATTTCTGGTGGAGGACTTTCAGTGTCTTGTGCACACTTTGTCCTTTTGAAGTCAAGAGAGGAAATTTGTGTGAGTTTGACAGAGGGGGGGAAGCAGAATTTCTCATTATTTTTTACACAAAAGTGGTGAATTAAGTGCTTTGCGTTGAGTGAAAATGATCATTTGTGCCTTAAAGTGGCTAGATGCCACTTAGCCATTTCATACTCACTACTGCCACCTCAGGTCATACGTGTAACTGCACCTTCTATATTAAGCTCGTGCACGACGGCACTTCGGACCCGAAGTAACACCTTTTTGAGTGACAGTGCAGGATTTTAGAGGCAGTTGCGGTGAATACTGTATGTCTGGGCTCATTCTACACATTAGGACATTGTTGGAACATGTAGGGAGAGAAAAATACATAATTTTAACATTTTTAAACTCTGTATAGTCCCTTTAAGTGTCCTCTTGTGACAGCCCTTATTTTTGATATATCTGATGCCGAGGTCACAACCAGTCGAACAGGCTCCTACAGCCGGTCTACGTGCAAAAAACCATCAAGAAACGCACGGCGTGTGATTTGTTTATTTTTGAGCAGCAGACTGGCGCAGTTCTTGCAAACTTCATACAAAGCCCGTCTGGAACCCACAGTCAGTATGTCTATTGCAGGTTAGTCTTACAACTCACCTGCAATAGGTTCGTTGCAGGTTAGTTAGCCAACACACAACTTGCGTGTGGGGCTGTACGGATGAAAAACAGCCTCAGAGTGTGACGCTTAAAGGTTGTACATTGGGTGCGCGGTGATCTGAACACCACAGCTATGTTCTTAGCAAACAAAAAATAAACGAGTTCTGACATGTTTTTGTTTTTGGTTCATTGGTGACTTCTACTAGACATGACACCGTCTAATGCTGACATACACCTCATTGAGACTAAACCCGTATATGGCTCATTTCCAACTGCAGTTCATGGTTAGAGAAAATATATAAACAGTGCACAGTCAAAAATGGAATCACAAAGCTCTATGGCTTGTAGATAATGGAAGTGGCTCCACAGACCAGTGACAGAAACACATAGCTTTAAGCGATGGTTCTCAACTGGTATAGCGTTGGGGCCCACCATCGCCATAGCCGCGACCCAAAGCAGAAATTGAAATTGTTATAGAATGCAATATACTGGAATTTCCCGCAAATTATTGCTGAATGAGCACATGTTCTCTAGTTTGGCCTAACTCAAATCTAAAAGCTTCTTGAAAAAAGCGCCAAAACAGTCACAAAGAAAATGGTTCCACGTCCCACTTTTGGGTCACGACCCTCCAGTTGAGAACCACAGTTGTTCAGCTCATTATACAAAACGAATAACCAAACATTTAGCTACTTTAGTCATCTAGTGTGTCCACTCTTGTTCTCATAAATCCTCTTGTTGTCCAAATGTTGCTAATCTCTCCGTAATAACATTGCGACTGAATATTTCCAGTTCTAAACAAACTCCACTCAACATAATGAGCCACTCCGGCCATCATGCAATTTAAATCACACACAATTCTCTCTTAGCCGATCACTGTGAAATTAGCTACGATAACCAATGCTAAGACGCCGCGCTTCTCTGCCTGTCCAAACTCTTCATCATTATTTCCCCCTTCCCGCTATTTTCAATGCCTGCCCGTGTCACCGGAAGGGATTTCATGGGGAACTAAGTCTTAGAAGTTGCTAAATTAGGCCAAAACAAAAGCACAGAGCAAACCACAGGGCCTTCTGCTGAAAGTGCTGACGCCTCATCACTGTTTCTATGTAGTCATCCCACCCAGGGCAGTGTAATTAGAGCATCATTCCAGCATTAGGTCTGCAGCCAATTTGGACGTTTGCATTCTGAGGCGCAGTGATGTGAAGTGTCCAGACAAAGATAACACATTTCAATTAAAGCCACTATCTTTTCATTGCGGCATTTTGCTCTGAAAGTTTCCATGCTATGTCTATCATCTTTTAATTGAATAGAAAGGCCGCACCACCAAACATTTGGCCTAATTCACATTTGAGTAATCCTGCAAGGTGGGGTGTCTCCTTTGACACAAAAGCACATACCATATGCAAAGGACTAGTTGTGGCAGGTGTTGTGGACTATATTACTGTACTGGTATCTATATTGTCAAGTCTTTGTGAGGAGTTTTTTTTGTGTGAACTGAGGCCTGCCTGATTGTTGCTGGGGACAGGGAGAAGCAATTTAATTTCCTTTCCTTTTCCCCAGAGACGTTTTTTTTCCCTAAAATAAAAAAAAAGGAAAAAAAAAAGGCTTTCCTTTACAAAATAATGTCAACACGACTTTGTCAGCACTAAGCACGCTGTGGACTGTCACAGATATCACCTGACCCCAATTTATGAGAGCCTCGTGGGAGACATGTTCCAGTAGAGCAAGATGAATTCATTACCTCCTTCAAGTGTCTGTGAGGCGTCTGCGAAATGTATGAGATGGTTCACGTCTGAAGCAGCTTTTAGAGAAGACCAAGGTTGATTTCATGAAACCTTTCTTTGCAGTAGAAGAAAATAAAAGGTAGGAGCTAATCTTCCTAGTTAAAATGGCACTATAATTAAGACCTACTTGGCTGCTTGCTGAGGACACAAACAGACATCGATTCGGACTTGATTGGACAGGGATGATGAAAGGTCTATTGCAGACTTTTATTAGCCAATCTCACAACTCAAACTATTGAAACAAACATGTAAACACAAGCATGTGATCTTTTACATTAATATTATGCGTAGGTTTCCTCCGTGTACTCCAGTTTCCCCTACCACTAACAACATGTACAATAGGTTCCCCTCTGTGGCCAAGACTCCCCTGAAAAAGAGATTCCTAATCTCAGTGGGACTATCCTGGTTAAATAAAGATCAATACAAAAAAAAGACGAAGATCAAATATACAGTAATATTTCATTTCATTTTATTTATTCTTTTTTCAAGGTAATGCAACCTAAAATAAAGCAACAATCCAACAAAAAACAAACAAACAATACATTCCATGAAAAGAAGAACAGGAGTTGGATGAAGAAAAAAAATCTTATAAACTCCAACCCCATTCTTGAAGAGAAACTTACAAACTAGATGGCCTAACCGATGTAAAAAACAACAACAAAAAACAACAACAATTACATATACACATACATACACATACACATATACACACAATACACACATATACATACATTTACACACGCAAAAAACAGATGTAATCAACTTTCGATTTTAACTTTTTATTTTTTTTATTTTTTTATTTTTATTATTATTATTACTATTATTATTAATGATTGTTTGCTAAAACAACAGTGATGCAATGGTGACAACAGCGGCAATGGAAACAACGACAAGGCCACCAGACCACACAACGCACACCCACACACGCACACAGGCAGGCATGCACGGGTACACACAGGCACACACACAGCACACACACAAAAGGAAGAAGAGGAGGATGTATGGATGTATATGTGATGAGCCCTATGCTGTGTATTGCATTAAAAAAACAAGGTTTAAGTGGGCATCTGTCGAAAGATGTTTACCCTCTCACAGCTGCCCAGCACCTGCTTGTCCTACATTTGTGATTGACTGTGTGATGCCCTAAAATAGGTGGTGTGTTTAAAAAAAGAGACAGGAGTTAGCAGAAGTCCAGAGGTGCTACGCCCCAGACATTCCCCCACTCCTGCTTACCCTATACTGAGGAGGATGTGTATATTCGTGATGAACCCTATGCTGTATGGTGTGTTAAAAAAGCGAGGTTTGTGTGGGCAGATGTTGAGAGATGTATGACCTCCCACAGCTGCCCAGCGCCTGCTTACCCTGCACTAAATAATCTTTAATGATTTTATTATTATTGTTTTTTTTCCTCTTTATTACTTTTTTAAAAATTATACTTTTGTTTCATATACTGTAAGCATACCCGTATGCACCCATACACACACACCCATACGCATGCATAGGTACACGCCACACAACCAGACAGTCCCGCCACCGCCCCCATCACCACCGCCGCACCACTACATCACCACCGTCATCATCATCATTATTGTTGTAAATTTTAACGTTTTTCACATTCGTCTTTGTACAAGTTAAGTGTCCTCTGTTTATACTTATATTTAAATTGAAGAATATTTGAACAACATTTTAGATCATTTTCAAGAGAGTTCCACTGTATCACACCAGATACTGAAACACACATTTGTTTAAGGGTTTTTCCTGCGAAAGGTTGTTTAAAGTCATTATTTCTTCTGCTTGTCTCACTATTTACTGTAAAAAGCACTTGCAGTCCATGCGGTAACAGGCAGTGTTTTGCCTTGTGAACAACTAATAAAGTTTGTAAAGAAACCAAGTCCTTCAATTTGAGTAGTCCTGACCTCAGAAACAGTTCTGTAGTATGTTCCCTTGGAGCAACTCCATTAATTATTCTTATAGCCCTTTTTTGTAAAAGAAATAAGGGCATTAAATTTGTAACATAACAATTTCCCCATACCTCCAAACCATACATTAAGTATGGCAAAATAAAGGAGCAATATAGGATTCTCATTGCCTTATAATTCAACATAAACTTTACTTTACTCAAAACTGCAATGTTTTTACAAATTTTATTTCTTACGTAAGCTATGTGTGACTTCCACTTAAATTTATCATCAATGAGGACTCCTAAAAACCTAAATTCTGACACTTTCTCAATACTTATTCCATTTAAAGTCAAAGTAACACTTTCAGGGCATTGTTGATTTGTAAACAACATAAATTTAGTTTTGCTTAAGTTTAAGGACAATTTGTTTTTATTAAACCATTTCTGAAGTTGAACCATTTCTTGTTCAATAGTTTTAATTAATGTTCTTAAGTTTTTCCCTGATACAAAAAAATTTGTATCATCCGCAAAAAGAACAAAATGTAGAATCTTTGATTCCTCACAGAGGTCATTAATATATAAAGTAAAGAGTTTAGGCCCCAGCACAGAGCCTTGAGGGACTCCACACTGTATTGTTTCTAACTTAGATTCATGGCCTATATGCTCTACATATTGTTGTCTATTTTCTAGGTAACTACTAATCCAGTTTAACACTACACCTCTAATACCATACGTCTGTAATTTAGATATCAATATACCGTGATCGATCGTGTCAAAGGCCTTTTTAAGGTCAATAAAAACTCCAACTGTGTGATTTTTATTCCCCAATTCTGTTGTAATGTCCTCCGTGATTTTCATCAAAGCCATAGCTGTTGAGCGGGTGCTTCGAAACCCAAACTGATTGTCATGTATCAAGGAATGTTTCTCAAGGAAATAATCAAATTTATTAACAAAAAGCTTCTCCAGAATTTTGGAAAATTGAGAAAGCAAAGATATAGGCCTGTAATTTGTAAGACTATGCCTATCACCAGATTTAAAAAGGGGGACAACCTTAGCCACCTTCATTTTATCTGGAAAGAAACCTGTATTAAAAGACAAATTGATAACATATTTTAATGGTCCTACAATGCAATGTATAGTTTCTTTGACAATGTACATATCTAAGCCATCACTATCACATGAATGTTTACTTTTTAATCTGGAGACAGTAGAAATAATTTCACTCTCACTGACTTCGCCAAGAAATAGAGATTGCATGACTCTGCTTTCACCTGTCCAGCTTTTATTTTCGTTATGTAGTGGTATAGATTTGGCCAGATTTGGGCCAACATTGACGAAAAATGAATTAAATTCCTCAGCCATTTTTTCACCACTTACCTCAGTATTCTGTTGATTCATTAAGTATAGTGGCTGACTACTATTTATTTTACCGCCCATAACCTCCCTTAAGACTTTCCACATTCCTTTGATATTACTTTTGTTCTCCATTAACAAGTTTGTATAATAATCTTTCTTTGCACGTCTCATTACAGCAGTCAACTTATTTTTATAGGCTTTATATTTTTTTTCTGCATTTATTGTCTGATATTTTACAAAGTCGCGATAAAGCTTATTCTTCATTTTGCAAGACTTCAATATACCCTTTATTATCCAAGGTTTATTTATTTTTTCCCCTGCTATATCATACCGTGTTTTTGTTGGGCAATTTTTATTATATAACCATAGATACTTTTTTAAGAATGACTCATAAGCTTCGTTTACATTATTTGTACTATAAACATTTTCCCAGTGTTCTTTCATAAGATCATCCCTAAATTTATTTAGTCTTTCCTCAGTTCTGGACCGAATGACTTTGGGGCACTTTTCTTTGTTTGTTTTCACTTTACAAAAATCAGTTACAAATATGGGTAAATGATCAGTTGTATCATTTATCAAAAGACCACTTTTGACAGTTTTATCAAGTATATTAACAAAAATGTTATCAATTAATGTGGCACAGTTGGAGGTTATTCGGCTAGGCCTGGTAATAGTTGGATAAAGGCCTCTGCTATATATTAAATCTAGGAAATCTGAACTACTGGAATGATTAGACACATTCAAGAGATTTATGTTGAAGTCTCCACAAATTATAGATTGTTTGTTTTCATTCATCCCAACTAATAATTGCTCCAACTTGTTATTAAAAGCTGTAATGCTAGACCCTGGAGTTCTATATATGCATGTGACAACAATATTTCTCTGTTTGTTCATTTCGATCTCAACGGTTAAACATTCCATTAAATCTTCTATTGCAGTAGTCATACACTCAATTGTTTTGCATTTCAACTCACTATTGACATAAAGAGCAACCCCCCCTCCTCTCTTCTTGATCCGATTAACATAAAACAATTCATAGCCCTCAAAATTAAATTCTGCACCTTTCGCATCCGTTAACCAAGTCTCAGACAGAGCTATAACTGTAAATTTATTTTTTAATGTGTTCAAATAATCATGTATTTTACTAAAATTTGAATACAGGCTTCTACAATTCAGATGAATAAGAGAAAATGACCCAGCCGTTTCTATGTTACTATTAAATTCTGCGTCAGTATAATATTTACATGTATCATTTGTGTTTGGAAATAAATTTGACTCGGAGTCCAGTTCATCCTGGTCATAGACACGACCTTCTGTGTATTCAGCTTGTGTAAGGATATGTTCACACACTGCGGACATTGCACTTAATGTATACAAATAAGCACTAGCCACAATGTTATATCCATACCTTACTCGTCGTCAGTCTTTTCATTTTCATAGCCATCCAAGGAAACTCGAAGAGATTCAACGCTGGCTGTTATTTCCCCAGCGGGAGCGTGTTTGCTCCTACCGCGGGGGGACTGCCATCCCGCAGCCCGCAGCGCTGAGTCCCAATCCGGTTCTTTTCTTGGGACTTCCATCGTTACACCAAAGTCCTTTAGACCCTCTGCTGCTTCTCGTGGGTTTCCAAAAATCTTAGTCTTTCCATCCTGCAGAAACAGCATGAGTTTTGCGGGATAGAGAATGCGAGACTTGATTTTTCGCTCCTGGAGTTGTTTCCTTGTGCTCCTGTATTTTGCGCGCTCCTTAAACACTTCGGTGGTGTAATCCTCGTCAAAATATATCCGTTGATCCTTGATACGAATGTCCTTTAGAGACCATGCAGCATGTAGCACTCGTTGTTTCTCCTTAAAACTTCGAAAACAAACGATAATAGATCTGGTGAAGTCCGCAGCAGCGCGTCCCGCGGAGACACCTGTTGCTGCGACGCGATGCGCCCTTTCAATGTAAATCTCCTCCCGGATATTAAGGTGCTCACGAATTAGCTTTTCTAAGAACACAATCATATTGCTACCTTCTGTTTTCTCCGGTACTGAGTAAATTCTTAAATTATTTCTCCGTGAACGGCCTTCAAGATCCTCGCACTTCTCCTCAAGGTACTTTTGTTTACGCATCAGCTGAAACAGCACTTTAGTCAGATCCATGCTACGGTCCTCGTTATCTCCAATCCTCTGTTCGGCGTCATTCACCCTTGTTTTTAATTCTTCGAAGTTCAGTTTTATGTCGCTCACCTCCTTCCGAAGCACACCAAAGTTCCCTGCCGTTTCAGTTCGAAATAGTTTGAGTTCCTTCAGTATTTCAGACGTACCATCGACGCTGCCAGCGCCCTTTTCCTCCTGGCAGGTTTGGCTTGCTGGCGTGGCATCCAACTCGACTCGTTTTGGGTTTATTTTTGGCATTATTTGTAGTTCCTTTTTTCATTGAATGATAACTTGATGTTTCAAATAGACAAACAGTTTATCTGAGTCCACAAACAGTAGTCAGTGTTTCAAGTTTTAGCTTTTGTTTGTCAAGCGTTACACCCTGGCACCGGCTGTTCGGCCATCTTTTCACAGGATATTTGCAGATGGATTTATCGTATTCTTCCAAGAAAATATATTTAGGGAATATATTCCAATAAAATGCATTAAAGTATCTAGGGGAAGAAAAGTAACTGCTGAAATCTGCAATTTCAAAATATTATGTCAGTGAGCTCATTTTAACAAGATATGGCTTGACAAGGGAGTTGGCTGGTTTGATCAAAAATAAAAAAAGACACCCGCATCCAGGGTAGATTAAGTTGTATCCAAATGTGAAAATACGAGAGGCTCCACACAGCAATTGGAACGCCTAGAATGTTGTATCTTTCTTCCAACACTTTCTGTGACATCTTTACAATGGCTGGCAGGTTTTAAACATGGACACCCTATGGAGACAGTAGACATTGTTGTTTGCAAAGAAGCCTGTGCATCCGCTAAAGTCTCTTTTAGGTGAGGCTTCTGTACTGTTCTTTGTGGGTCCCGGCTCAGCCAATTTGCTGAATGTCTCTAACTGCTCTTCATCGCCTTTCACTATGCGCTGTCCTGTTAAATCAAGCGTATTGGCCAAGAGAACACTTGTTTATTGCTCAATTTGTTCCTCAGAGCATTTGAAAGAGTTCCAGTGACCTGCTCCAGACTGCGCCACACTGACTACAACACTTCACTTGAAGCATCACTCATACATACCGATTTAAAACACACACTCGCAGCTGTCTCTGAGAAGACATCTGCCATCGTCATGTGACCATGAGGCATTCAGAGGCTGGCCCCCAATGAATATAAAGTATAAACACTCCTGCATATCCTCCACCCCTGGCCTCTATTTCATGCCATTATCTTGGTATAATAAACACATTAGCCTCTCCCTCCCCAATTCCTGCTCCAAAGATGAATCTTTCCCCACTATATAAAATAATTTGCCAACATTATCTGAGCTGCTGAATAATGCATGAGGGTTCAGGGAGAGTTTGTGAGTGTGGTGGAGGCTGAGCGACAGACAGCAGAACTACAGCTGTGCGCATCACAAAGGAGGAAGTTGCGAGCTTTAGTCAGATCTTTGGATATAATGTACATGTTTCCGGATTGGCTCTGAGGGACGCTTCCTCAAACTGAGCATGAGGTGGCTCAGATGAAGGCACATTTGATCTCGTTACATCAGGACGGAATTAATTCGAGTTAAAAGACTTTGAAATTTTGTTTGGAGAGTTGAACTTTAACTTCACAAAATATCTGACAATAGTTTAGGGCTCAGCTTCGTGGGTCTCTAGTCAGATGAGAACCTGGTGCCATTTATCCGTAACAGTGCCATAAATTATACAATATTAATTAATGAAGCCCATGGTACCATACCGGGAATGGATTCCAGTATCAATAAATGAATAAATAACCAGCCCTAAGTATTATGATAGCATCCAGTCAAAGTATAGTAAACCCAAAGCAATGCCCTCTTTGGTGCTTGCTAAATGAAATTGTGACTTAATGTTTCTGACAACAACTACAAACCCCTCATTTGCGTTTTGTGAATTGTAGCATTTTATAGCACTTTGCATGAAGCTGCTTTAGAGGAGATGAGACCTGCTGTATATGTATATATCTGCGGGATTAAGCGCCAGATTATTAGCATTACTGGTACATAGTTAAAAACAAACAATTAAAGAGTGCAGGTGTTAAACATGGTTTAGTGGGACTTAAGTGAATGTTTGTTTAATAAATTATTTTATAAGCAGTGCACAAGCCTTGTTTACTTTGTTTTGTTTGGTAATGGCAATTGTACATGTTGTAAAACCATTTACTTTTGATAACAACACAAATCTAGAGTCAAAACAATGCAAAGAGTGCTACTCACCCTGACGATAATGCACAGTCAGGAAAAGTTTTACATAAACTCAATTCATTAACGCAGCTATGCAACCTGAGTCAGTTTTCTTACAGCGGTTAAGTGTGAATAAATATGTCCGCTACAATCAGCTGTTGCTCCAGTGTTTTAGAGCGATGTGACAATGAGCTGAGAGAGCATAAATGCTGAATAAATCTAATCATGCTTAAGCTGCGCTTTCTTACTTACACCGTGTTCAACATCAGTGCATCTGCAGCAGCATCTGTGGTCACTAACTGAGCACATCTCACATGGGCCTCTTATACAGCAATCAACATTTCTGCACCGTGGCTGATGAAGAACAGTGCTGGTGTGTCTGTCTCATGAGCCGCTTTAATGACATTCAAAGTCTCAGTGCAAACAAGGCATTTCCCCCATTGCTGAGATGTTGTTCTAAGATTGCTTCTAACCACAATCAATCTTATCTGCCTTGATTTCCGATCAATTAGAGTAAAATGAATTAAGTTTTAGTTTTTCCAAAAGAAAACTCAACAATTTCAACTGTGGATAGCAGGAAATGCACCGCAGGCCTTTGGATATAGAATGACTACTAAACAGCCACTGTTATTTCATCTTTGTAAAGATGAGTGAAAGCCAGCAATAATGGTATAAGTGGCATTACTTTCCAAACACATTGGTAATACACCCACATACTGTATGATGCAACTGTCTGTATTGTATTACATCTGTTTTCAATTACATCGACATAAACACAAAAGCTTGACTTAACATTAAATGAAGCAGTAAATGACTGATGTGCATTAAGTTTATTGACATATTAGCAAGCTGAGCATGTGTCTCCAGTCAAATGCAGTATGGCAGACACAGAACAAGATCCAGCTAAGATGTGGGTTTAAACCGCTTACCTTTCAGTGGGGAGCCGTCAAAGTGCAAACCACGCTGTCTCCATGTTCTCTCATCTGCTCAACTGTTGGTTAAGGCAGGGGGGTTCTCAATCTTTTTTTAGTTGCGACCCCCCAATACAAGGACTTTTTTGTTCATGAATCATGACTCCCACGGGGCATCTTTCACATTCAAACTACATGGAAAATAAGCCTTCTATTTGATCAGGGAGACCCAGAGATTAAAACAAACATGGCGGCTCATGCCATGACTGAAACTTATTTGAAATGTATAAAACAGGATGAATAAAAGGATTTCATAAACACCACAAACCTCTGCCCGATCAACAGATGAACAAACATAATACTGGGTCTGGTCCAATGCACTGCACCAGGTATCAGATAAGGTTTAGTCATTGCTTCAGTTTTGATCATCAACTTTCTGGACATTTTGCCTCATAGAAATATCTTATTTTTCATTATAGAAAAGCAGCATCTTTCTTTATATATTCCCTCAAAAGAGATATTTGCCTTCTGGAAAGTTGGGGCGGATGTGGCCTCGACAGGTGAAATTTTAACTTTTAACCGACTGTGTTGTAATGACGTGACAAAACTATTATCAGAAAGAGTTTGCTTTTTGATGGTAAGATATTGGGATTTGCTGCGGTTGTGACATGGATGATTGTGGTGCAGGGCCTGTGATAAGCTCTAATAGGCTGTCAGAGCATTATCTGCTGTCAGGGAGAGAGGTGACGGCAAAACGCAGCCAGGACACAAGCGTCGAGAGCAAAAGCGCAGCTGACACCTCCAGACTTTACCCCTGGCCGCTGACGTTATTTTAAAAAAAGACTACGGACGTAAAGCTAGCACAGAAATAAACGCCTTATAAGGAAAGAGGGCATGCAAAGCCCCAAGTGTGTTGTTCATTGGAGGAGAGGAGGATACGTTTGTGGAGCGGAGAGAGAAGCTTCTTCCAGCACAGTGGGCTTAATTACACACATTGCATATTCACTGGAGCTAAGCACTGCACTTGGATATGCACCGGAATAACAACCTGTTTTCAGCTTTTTACTTGTTTACTGCTTGTATGCCCTTCCAATGTTACAACTGAATAGAAACTCTATGCAACGCACCCATGCAAGTGGGTGCACAAAGGCAATACTTTCAGTTGACAAAACTCCTTGACTGAATGGAATGCTCATTCCCTGTTTATTCTGTACTCTTACAGTATATTGCTAACTGTAAAACTTATTATAGGTGTTGAAATAATGCTTCATTCATTTTAGAGATTTTTGTGTTGTATATGGATCCAATCAAGGATTTAAATAATACATTTTGTAATTTGTGGATTTTATTTTTCAAATGTTGTAAAAGTGCAATGCAATCAGTTGGAAAAACTGACTCCTACCCCCCGTCTGGGAGCAGAACATCACTACATTCCAGAATCTGAAAACAACCAATAAGAGGAGCAGCTTTCCGGTTTCACAGTGAAAAGATGTACACTATATGTGAATGACATATTATTGTATAACATTATCCACACATTGCAGACAGGATTAATTATTAATGTATGCGGTGGGATGAGCGCTTTTGTATTTCTTTGGTGCAGATTTGTACTTTTGTTTTCATGAGAGGCCAATGGGCTTCTTTGGTCCTCATGGCGGGGAGCTGGCCACCTCACGTGATTGAATGTGCTCTGAAGGAGGAGCATGGTGTGTCTGAGGAGCCTTAACCCTTGGATCATGTTATAAGTTTGACTTGGGGCTGCGTGCAAACACAGGTTCTTTGCATAATAATAATGTGTCACTTCTTAGACGCTTTACAATTCTGTGCCTTATTCATTGACTCCATACTTGGTCAATGTATGGACCAAGTATGGTCCATACATACTTGGACCATACTTGGTCCAAGTATGTGTGGTGGAATGCTACCTAAGCTTCTTGGTGTTACCCCCGATGTTCCATCCAGGTACTATAACCAGGCCCTACTCTGCTTAGCTTCCCAGCTTGCACTTCGGCCATAGCAAAGGCAGTGTGCCTCCTTTGTTGTTGATCCTTTTGAAATATAGAAATCCAATTTCAGCAAATGATTGGATTAATAAATAGACTTTTTCAGTGTGTGTAAATCAAAACTTTTGGGGCGAATTTAGTATTGAATGAGTCTTGTTTGCAGCCATGCCACCTTTTGAAGTATGGCTACACAAGAGACAATATTCACAAAGGCTGATCTCGGAAGGTAAATGGGGTCGGGCCTGGTACAAGGATGGGAATATCAGGTGCTTCAAGCTTATGTAAATGTTTTTTTGTGTGTGTTGAAGACAAAGTACAGCCTGGTCTACAGGCCTGTTGTGAATCCTGCTCTGATATGACCCTAATGGAAGGCAGTAGGTTTTGTGTGTTGTTTAAGAGCACAATGTTAAGTGCTGAAACGCATCCTTTAGCTGTATTTCCTCTTGTACAGCTAAAGAGGAAATAAAACTAAAGGTTTTATGTGTTGAGTGAAGCAACCCTCACTTGTATCAGTCAGCACACTGACCAGCAGCAAACATGACACCAGCAGTAAGATGTGAAATGTTGTATTTGAAATGCACTGAGTTAGCAGGAGCGGCTTCTCTGCTCGGCTTGTTTTACATGACATAAAACACTACAGCGCTTTGGTCTGTGATTTAGATTCCCCTTTAAATCCATGTCAGAATTACAAACACTGCATTTTACTGTGGCTTTTTACTGCAATCGATTTAATGAATAGTGCCAAAGGAAAATGACTGAATGGAAATGTTGTGTGCAGCTTATTCGGTTCTGTGCAGAGGTGCAATTTATTTACCTGTTGAAGATTAGACAAGCTCAGCTCTCGACTTTATTTTATTTGGATCCAATTCCATGTAATATATATATATATATATATATATATATACATCTTTTTTTTCTGAGCGTCCCCTGAAGTGGTCCCCTGCATGTGTCCTGACATGGTTAGAGTATTATCAGAGCTTTGCAGGAAGTGTTACTCTTGTGCTGTGGCCTGTGGCCTCAGAATACACTGACAGCAGAGGGACATGAGCAGAGCCATGGGGTGAACAGCAGTAAAAGATCACATCTCACAAACAACCCCATTTAGCCTTGGCTGCCTCCAGCTGTTTAGACCCTACAGTTGGCTGTACACACCTCACAACAGCAAAGTTACACAGGCTCAAGAAGATGAAAAGTTCACAAAGCTGTTTGGGTCCATGGTTTAACTGTGATAAACAACTCAAATAGCAGTGGCCCAGTGGCCAGTCCATCTGTATTGATGGTTTTATAGTTCTACAGTCAGTCTTAGGCCCGAGCCTTAGATCTGCGCAGTGGGCCATCACATGCCCCACACGGAAAATGACTGGGATCAAGAGTGCAATCAGTGGACCTCACGTCGCTCGGCAACAAGCAGGGGGCTGATTACCTGCTGTGTCTGACTGGAAAACTGATGCCAAATCAATTTTTCAAGGCACACTTTTGACAAACATGCCACAGAGGTGAACAAGTGAAGTAAATGTATGGGTCAGCTGCATACTAGTCTATAATACTGTGATTGTTATCATTCTGCTTTGTCTATTTCTGCAGCAATAATTAGATGTATTTCACAATACTCCAATCTGGTGATTGCAGATATGTTGATTTGATCCATCTGTCTTCAGTGGTCTCCTCAGATCTAAATCACAACATTTTGATAATGCGAATGCAAGTAAGGCACCCAACAACAATTAATAGAATACTGAGTGATGAGTAAAACGTCCTCAACCCAAACAACCCAGTGTAAGAGTTTGAAAAGCTTTGCCACAGTAAGCATCATTATACACATTGGCTACAATATAAATAGATCGTAGCTTTTCTATTTACAGAGACTAAAATCTTTCCTGTACCTTCCTCTTTTTCCTGTAGCCATGCTACATGCTGTGAACCTTGGTGGCACAGTTGGCAGCTTTCTTCACATTGTCTTTTCCTGAAAGTCCTTTGCTGTAAAGATTGTGATTAGTGACTGACAGCAACAACCAGTTTTGTTCCTTAGTTCTGATGGAGAATAGTTATTTCCCCAAAAGTTTGAGTCCCATGTGTCTGCTTTCAAACCCTGTCTATTTTTCAATTTGGTGTGCAGCCCGTAAATACTAGGGGTGTCAAACGTGAAGTGTGAAGGTAACCTGAGGGCACAATGGTCTCCTCTGCCTGCTCCGGAGCACCGTGACACTCGGCTCAGCTCAGCCCAGCGCGGCTAAAGGCTGATTGATGCTCTGTGCTGGTCTCTTGGTGAAGCAAAGGGACAGTGAAAGAAGTGCGGTCAGATAGTGAGCGGAAAATGTTTAATTGATTAACATTTATATAGGTGTAAATGTATCAGTTGCATGAGAATCAACCCATTATCTGAACATTGAATGAATGAATGAATGAATGAATGAATGAATGAATGAATGAATGAATGAATGAATGAATGAATGAATGAATAGCTAGTGTCTGAGAACACACAGTGGGCCCGATCTTTTGTTTCTTAATGCAGGCTTTCGTTCAGACTAGTCTTTGGTGCTGAAGCGGTGCGCTCTGTGTAATTTTCAGCTCCAGACTAAATGCAGTTAGAGGGTTGAACGGGGGCTGGACAGACACTCATGACCAATGGCGAAGTTATGTACAACAGTGGTCCCTCCCAGAGCTTTATCTTACAGACCACAGTTTTCCACGAAGCAGAGGTGAGTACGGGGATGTGTGGCACTCTTCAATACCAGAGCTAGCGGTATGTTCCCTTTCTCTCAGGACATGGCCAATGTTTTTAGTTTGTCTTGCAAGAGCTTGAAAATAATGCAGCCTGAAGCCTGAAGACACGAGGCCACGCGCAATGTTAATGTAAAGATGAGGAGAGAAAAGGGGAAGAAGCAACAAGTGCTTGTTGCAGTGACACCACGCCTCCGTCGATCCCTTCTGTCTAAGCGAGGAAGGCTTATGCCGAAACGAGTTAGCGTTTACTCAATGTTGTCACCAAATAAAGAAATATGTGAGTTCTTCTGTCTGGATATATGAACTACTGATGTGCTACCCTTTATATTTTTTCGAAAGCACTGACACTTGTTTGCAAGATGTCACTCTCTTTTGCGCTAATGCTGTTGTTGCACAAGGCGGAAGATCGGGCCCTGTATGTTAGTAGTATTTAACCTGCTCTTAGGGCCTGATTTACTTGTTGGTAGTACCTAAAATGTACCATTGCTATTTTGTGGCCGTGTTGCACCTGTTTTACCATAAGAAATTACCCGTATAATTTCAGGCTCTTACATGCCTGTGCGCCTTTGAGGAAAGAAAGACCTACACAAGTCATGATGGATAATGGACAAATGTCAATTGATAGCCTAATAATTATTACGTGATTCTCAGGTTAAATAGATGTGTTGGAAAAACTGCAGCAAACAGTGACCAGCGTTGATGACTTTGGGACCAAAGATTATGAGGTTTTGAGCTAAGACTCCTCGAAAGCGAAAGGAAAAGAAACAGCAAACGGGACAGCAGCATGCACGGCGTCAGCTAGCTCTCGCACATTGGAGTCGCCCGGGGATGGAAGGAACAGGTGAACCTTCGATGTCAACTTTTGCTCAGACACTGGACATAGGGAATATGGAAGGACATGGGACAGATTCCTGAAGCCGTTTGATGGACAGTTGCTGTGAACCGCTCCAGTGCATTGGAAGAGCCTCCAGAAGAAAGCCCAAGCAAAAGGCTATTATTTTATCTTTGTAAATGAACAAGATACACACATTTGCAGCCATGTCGTCTTTTCTATGCCCAATCCCGTCAGATCTTGGAAGCTAAGCAGGGAAGGGCCTGGTCGGTACTTGGATGGGAGACCATTTGCGAACACCAGGAAACCATTGGTGAAAGAAGTGAGTGAGTGGTTGGAGGTGGTCAGAGGGGCTGATGGCACAGACTGGTTGTCTCGCTGACAGAAGTTAGTCTACCCCAGGGCAGCTGTGGCTACAACAGTAACTTACCATCACCGAGTATGGAGTGAATTAAAAAAATGACGAAAGTTTAGCACTTTGACAAACTTGGTAATACAGACTTGTAATGCGCATACACGTGTAAGGCATTATTATTATTATAATTATTAAAAGGTTTATAACCCCGGTTTGGTGCGGAAAAACTGCATTTTTACTCCTCGCAATCGTGATAAATACAACGGCACTCGCTAAAAGAAATCATTTGCATTTTCTCCGCCTGAAATTTTGTGGCAAAATCTGCACTTTGGATATTCATGAGGTCCCATGCGCTCCCTTTTATGAGCACATTTGCGTGTGTGTAAATGCTTGGTAAACCAGGGCCTTAGTGCAGAATGTTGCAATGTTTGAGCAAGGACAGATGTTGGTTTAATTTTCCCATCTGAGATCAATGGTATGTGATTATGTAGGTTCTGGCCTCACTCCACACAGAGAGAGCAGATAGTGACTCCGCTGGACACAGGTGGAGTGGCACTGTTGGAGGTCCATAAGCCTCTGACCTCACTGTCCCTTCTGTGGTTATTGCCCAGTCTTCCCTTTATCTCAGCTCGCCACAGGCCTAATTAAATGGCTTTTACAGTCCACGGGCCCATGCGGGCAGCAAGGTGTGTGGCATATTCACCAAGCCATGGTCCCTCGCACCCCAGCCAATTAATTCTAGTATAATAAGAGAAGCAGGGACGGTCAGAGAGTCTCATATTTATGTCCATATTAGCGGTCTCTCCCACTTGCCCTGCTGGAGTTATCAGCTAAAGGCAAGCTTCTGATGTGCGACTTGCTGATTGGCCCCGATTCAAGGATATGTCCACATGCAGTAAGTGATGAGACGGGATGAGCTCTGATTTGGGGGAGGCTGGACTGTAGATTAGGAAAAGCACAGAGTTATGGAGGAGAATTATGGAGATGCTGAGTTGGCGTGTTTTCAGCAGTTCATTTACCGATAACATTTTGGACAGATTTAAATGAGCTGTAAATATGATTAAGGGACTCCACTAAATGTCTACTTAAAACTATTTCCACACAACTTTTCAAGTTTTTTGCTCTCTGTGACAGTAAAGCACCCTAGCTGTCTTTTTGAGCTTCCTTTGTCACTTCGCATTGGACCCTGGGAGAAAACGGAGGGAGAGTCTACTGTAGCGTGTGAAGGTTCGCCTATTGCCTTTCGCCATTGTTAACGCATTCCAGAGAGCAGCTCAACCCCCACTCCAAAACTCCTAGGCCATTTTATGACTTTTGGGATGTCGTCACTTCCTGTCTTGTGAATGGCTGATAAGATCGAATACAGTTCAGGAGAAAAAGACTGTGACGATCTATCCGAACCCTCACAACCAGAGATGAGAACTCTATATTGACCTTCGAATTGGACTAAAGACTGAATCTCAAACATCCGATTTGAGTAATAAGCCAATTCTTCAATTCATGGACAGTGAGAATGAACTCAACCAATCTGTTCTAATGATGAATTCTTCCCCAGGTCAACAAAGACGCAATGTACAAACATACTGTCGAAATGTTGTTTGGAAAGTTGTGAAGTTGTTAATGTGTTTATCGCAATAGAAATGTATTTCTTGAATTCTCTCCCAAAGACATTCCCACTTGGGATCGTCATATCGAGTTACGGACTGGTCGAATCCACGGAGAAGAAGGGGCCGCCCCCTTGGTATAAAGGAAGCAGAGATACCCTTACCCTTGCTCTTCTTAAAAAAACGCGCTTCTGAGAGGGTTGGAGAAGGAGAGACGGCAGGATGACATCCCCCGCTGAACTCTGACCTCTCCTTTGTCTCAGATGGACCACAAGAACTTTAAGTTTGAGCCCGTCGTTTGACGTGATTTGTAACTACCAGTTACTTCTTTTAAGAACATTTGCATTTTTCCTACAAGACAACAACATTTTTGATCGCTGAGCTTTCAGCGAAACCAATTTGAGTCTAGCTGGTCAATCCAAACCCCAAGGCCCCGAGGAGCTGGAGAGAGAGACCCCAGCCTCGCCTACATCAGCTTGAGAATCGCCACGCGAGAGACCACAGGCCGTCGGACACCAGGATTTGGAACACCAGACCATGTTGGCGTGGAAACCATTCTCACGGTCGTAAGCGTATCTCACCGACCTGGCTTAATAAGACTCACATAACTTCTCAGAAAACCTTATTGACTTTCAGATACAATTTTAGAACATTT
This sequence comes from Gobius niger, assembly GCF_951799975.1. Classification (NCBI taxonomy): domain Eukaryota; kingdom Metazoa; phylum Chordata; class Actinopteri; order Gobiiformes; family Gobiidae; genus Gobius; species Gobius niger. The sequence continues at coordinate 20,346,220 of NC_136852.1, forward strand.
TATCTGATTATTCATCCTGTTAGCCTTCTAGGTTATTCTGTTTGCACTTTAATATTTAATGCCGTCTGTTAATTGATTTTGATCATTAAACCTCCATAAACCACAGTTTGCTTTGGTAATGTCTGTGTTTATTATTCAGACTAAGGGTCCATGTGTACGTCCAAGACCTCACTTCCTTCAGATAAATCTGTAGTTTAGCCTCCTATTCTTACTTTTATTTTGTTCGCTTTCCGAACTGGTGCCCCGTTAAATTTTAAGGCTAATCTACAACTAATTAATTAATTAATAAACAGATTAATTGATTAATAAACCCTCATACCCTATATCTATATTGGCGCCCCCGTGTGAGCCGTCATAAACTCTATCTGTTATTAATGATCACTGATCATTCCAAAGCAAACTTTGAGGTTCAATCTTATCAAAAAGTTGTTGAAAAAGAATGAAAAATGCATTTTAAAGGTGTCCATTGAAAACAAAACTCTCTGCGCAACTCTCTCTCAATGCTACCGTTTACAGGTCGCAGCACATTACTTTAAATGTGATTTTTAAACATGCATGTTCTCTTTGTGCTATCAAAAGCACAATTCTCAAAGGCCTTAAGGTAACCAAATTTTAATAGCTGCGAATTTTCCAGTATTAAAAATTACCTGTATTTTGCAGTAAGTAATATAATTTGTCTGCGAGTTTTCCAGAAATTGTAACTTTAAACTGCATCGGTGTTAAACTGTCCTCCCCTGCAGGAGCTCAGATAACACCCCTGAGACCCCCCTCCTTACAGCTCTGGTCAAGGAGATGTTTCACCCCTGGCCCTTGGCGCCAGAATGAGTCAATCATTCCCCAGAGTGGGCCGGTCTTAATGACATCACTTCCTTAGAGCCCGCCTACCGAAGGCTGTGCCACAATCACTGCCCCCTACCGTGAAGGAGGAGACAGAGGCAGAAGTGATTTTTTAAGTGAGCTTTGATCACAACGCTCTCTTCCAAGTAAGTAAGCTTTACTTGAGTAACTTAGACAATAAAACTTAAACTATAAACACATTCAGTTGTACCTTAGTTTACTGTTGTTTTATTGAAAATACAGCCAAAACATTGTCCTTTTCCATCTTTAACAGTTACTGTACTGTTCTTCCTTCTCAAGACTAACACTTGTCTTCGGCTTTAACTGGTCTTTTCTGATTGAGTCTAACTTAATGACTTGTTTTGTGGCCACACTACAAGCTCTTATTAGCCTTTATCTAGACCAATGCTCAGCCTTGCAATTTAAATTGCAATCTCAAATTGTAACACATAAAATTTTACAATTTTGAAGCTAAAGGGCTCAATTCAAATTCACCCTCTCTAAGTAAAACTTAGTGAATTTTCATCCACCTCTTGAAATTTTAACTGACTGACTGCTGGACAGTCACCAATCAGTTAAGTCAAATTTTGATATTGAATTTAATTAATTAATTTGATTTTAATTCAATAATCACTCTCCAAAATGTCCATGTCCTTTCTTCTCATTAATTTTGTCCCATTCCCCTTTCATGTCTTGCTTCATTCCATCTATCAACCCTGGTTTTAGTTAAGCACAATTAAAACTGGTTTGTTTCATTGTGACCCACAGAAGGTCAAGTCAGACTTTAAAGTTGTCTGAGTTTTTGATAAAGCAACATGCCTCCGAGAGAACTAAAGAACCTCGATGTCTACAGACCAGGCCAGGGAGACGTCCTTGACTGTGTAGACAAAATGCAGGGAACAGATCCCTCTGAACTTGAATCCATAATTACATCTTTGGTAAGTATAACATCACTTACAGGAAAACAAGAGGAGAATCTGACATTGTTAGCTAAAATGGCAGTTGCAATGCATTTACAACTTAAACAAACACAAGAAGCATTAACTGACACAAGGAGACAAAATGATGAACTTGCATCACAAAATGCCTCTCTCCAAGAAGAGAATGCAAAGCTTATGAGTGACAAAGAAACTAAACATCTAGAAAACCAACATCAAGAGGTAGGACAAAAACTCTTCGAGCAAGAGCAAGAACTGAAATTTGCAGATTCAGAACTTGACAAAACTAGCAGAACGCTCTCGGAACGAGAACTGGAGCTAGTGACAGCCCATGCTGAGCTAGACAGGACGACTCAAAACCTTAACAGGTCTGAGTGCCTTCTCAATAAAGCCACCCTAGAGGTAAGAGATTTAAAATCTGAAATTTTGATTCTCCAAGAAAACCAAGAAAAGGACAAAACAAAACTAACTCACATTCAGAGCCAGCTTACAGCAGCTCAGATTAAAATAGATCACACGACGCTACAGCGCACGATCAGTGAGGAAGAAAAGAGCTTTAAAAGAGAGCAAGAAGATCCTCCTGAACAAGGAGTGAGATCTCAAGTGTATCCCCTGGGAACACTTCAGGAGGAAACAAATAAGTTCTTAAGGGACTTTCCTCCTCCACCTGCTTTAACATTGAACCCCAAGCCACCGCACCTGCAGCGGTTGGACAGGCTCATCTCTGAGCCACCTGATCAATGTTATGCTTCACAGGAAACAAACGATCCCGTCAAGATCTCCACTGGTGAGTTTGAGCGTGGATATCGTGTTCCAATCAAAGATCTAAACAGAATTGCACGACATGTCATTCGCTTTGATCCCAAGTCTGATGGTGCTAACGACACAAGCACCTACTTAAATGACATTGACTTTTACCTGCGTAGATTTCCAGACTCTACGGCAGAAGATAGAATTTACCTAATCAGGTTTACTTCAAGTAGAAATGTGGGAAGTTTCATTGATAGACAGGCGCGTCACACAAAGGCAGACTATGGTTGCCTTTGCCAAGCTCTCACAAAAGAGTTCTCAAACTGCCTGACTACTGGCCTAACTGCAGCCTTAAATGTGAAGCAGACTCGACAAGAGTCTCCACAGGCTTATTACTGCAGACTGCGCGATGCCTACTTTAGTTCAAATGAACTTGAGATGGAGGAAGATCTCCACTTTAAAACACTTTTTGTTCTAAATCTTCATCCCACAACAAAGTACCACCTTGGCATCACCGCAGATCCCGCTACTCAAACGAGCTACCAGCTTCATGAACTAGCGATGCGTGCTTTCATGAAACACAAACAATCGATGATAAAACATCCAGAACCTTCCCCAGTTCTTAATCTCGAGTTAAAGAACTCACAACAGATAAGAACTCAAAACTGCAAGTCAAGCAGTTCAAACATGCGTTCTTCTCCAGCAGAGAAACGCAAAAGTGAAGTAAAACCGGCCCAATGTCAACAGACAAATGAGAAGCATAAGCAAACGCTGCTCTCCAGCCCTGAACTTGAGTGTAGGCAAAACCCCGCCTATGGCAAACAGTGCCAAACAAAGCAGCATCTCCAACAGGGGGGTCATTACACTCATCACAGTAAGAACAGAGAAAATCGGGATAGCACAAAGCATCTCCGAATACACAAAAATTCTCAATTCTTCTCGTCAGGAGAACCTGAAAGAAATCAGAATCATGGCTGTCAAAACCAAGTCAGTGAACTTGACAGCTCAGCTGATCTGACTCACTTCAGTGATGAAAATGACACTTTTATTGAACAGACTCCAGACAATGATGGTAAAGCTGAGCTATCCTCATTAGCCTCTTTAATCCATCAGAGCTGTGATAAAATGTCAATTAAACAACCTTTCAAACGTTTTCTGTGTAATCTCACTGAAAAAGGTTTGGCTGGAAAATTTTACATGCCAACCACTATTGAGAATGCTCTCCAAGAGGAAGCAATGCTTGACACAGGTGCTGACGTCAGCATAATGTCAACCTCTCTTTTTAGTGAAATTCAGGAAGCACTACAACATAAAAGAAGAAAAATAAATCTTCACTCTTGCTTCCTTGAAATCCAGCCATATGCAGACATTCAAACTGCATTCACAGAAATGGCGTACATTCGCTTGACAATTGGACCGATGACAGTGGTCCATCCATTCTTTGTGTCTCCACTTGATATGATGCCTCTCCTTATCGGAAAGGATCTCCTCAATCGATTTGAGCCTCTTATTGATTTCAAAGAATCAATACTCTATGCACAGGTGCTGAAACCTTGGCCTTTCTCACACCCAGGGAACTATGGTGAGATCTTTCAGTGTGCCACTCTAACACATACACCTGTCCCAAAACATAAGGACTACAAACACAAGAAGTCAGGTTCTGACCCAACTCAGTCTCAGAATAACGTCTGGAGACCCCAAACCAACTTCTTGTACAAGGACACAGTTCTACCTGAGCTGAACTGTCCACAAATGCACCCAGAGAAGACTCAAGGTCACCCTTGTGACCCCAGACAAAACAATGAACTTCAAAGTTCATTGAAGATCTTATCCAAGCAGGCAGTCGTTGATGACAACGCTTTAAAGGCTAGCCTAGAACCCCAACTCACCCAGCCAGGTTCTGTTCAGCCTTTTCCCACCCTTCCCACCCTATCTTCTATTGTGGCCCCTCACGCTGCCTCATTGGCCACCTCAACCCCCTCCTCCACCCTTTCTGAGCTTCCCTGCTCACACTTATCAGACCTTGCCTCACCTCGGTCTGATGCCTTCTCCAATGTCGTCCCTAACACAGACACTGCTTGTGAACGATCCTTACCTCATGTTTTCGGCCTTTGGTCCCGCCAACGGATCCAGCCTGGCCCGGACACACTCACTTCTCTTATGCTCATGGTGCACCCGAACCACAGGGGGGTGGCGCTGGCTCAAGCACATAAATCCTCTCTGTCGGCCCACAAAGGCACTCAGACAATGCGAGAAATAAGGCAAAAGGAATCCTGCTGCCCACATGCATATACAAATGCATATGATAAAGGCACGATTAACAGGTCAACCTGCAGCCAATGTCAGACATCAGGTCTGAAGAAATGGGTAAAGCCCACAAACCAAATGTTTGGAGACAAACAGAACGATCTCCAAAAGCAGAGACACTTAACACCTGCCATTACCAAACCAGTATGGCATGGTAAGTTATCAGGGAACAAGGTAAGTTATCGCAACTGCCTCCAAGCTCTGAAACAAAACATCTAGTCCACTGGACAGATGAACTTGGTGCTCCAGATGCACACTTGTAAATAAACAGGAAACACAGCTCCTGTTTGTAAATAGACACTAGCCAGTCTATTCAGTGTCAATAGCAATCACTAAAGTTTTTCAATAGCAATTCCTTCTCTAACCAAAGGGGGGAGCTACTTTAAACTTTTTACTAACCTCTGCTATCCTCTATGCATGCTGTCATAACTATTGAGGCTTTGTTTTCAGTTTGATTGCAGTCAAACTCTGAACAACAGAGTACAATTCAATCAGTAGTCAGTTGTCAATGCTCAAGTATTGCTTAAGACTCTTCAATCCATTTTGCAAAATCTTTTGTTGTAAAGGAAATCTTGGTGAACTCGCAGCCTTAGATATCAGCAACTCTAGAGACTTTGTTTTTCAATGGACCGCCTCAGTAAATTTAGCGCTTCTACCGCTTTTCCAAATTTAGGTGTCAAACCTGAACCCTTAGGACTTAAGTCGTGCATAGTTGCACACAATGCAACACAAATAGCTTCTAGCTAACATTGTAGCCACAGCAACAAACACGTAAGACTAAACCTAGTCTGTAAACACACTTGCCTATTGCTACACACATTTAGCCTAATATTGCCACAGTTAGCAAACACCTGAGCCGACTCTGTGTCAATGAACATCGGGCATCGTCTTCAGTCAACGGCCATCCCATCACATCACGGAAATGGCGTGCCAACCTCCGCCTTAGGGTGGAGCCTGCCACGAAGAGGGGACTGTAGCGTGTGAAGGTTCGCCTATGCCTTTCGCCATTGTTAACGCATTCCAGAGAGCAGCTCAACCCCCACTCCAAAACTCCTAGGCCATTTTATGACTTTTGGGATGTCGTCACTTCCTGTCTTGTGAATGGCTGATAAGATCGAATACAGTTCAGGAGAAAAAGACTGTGACGATCTATCCGAACCCTCACAACCAGAGATGAGAACTCTATATTGACCTTCGAATTGGACTAAAGACTGAATCTCAAACATCCGATTTGAGTAATAAGCCAATTCTTCAATTCATGGACAGTGAGAATGAACTCAACCAATCTGTTCTAATGATGAATTCTTCCCCAGGTCAACAAAGACGCAATGTACAAACATACTGTCGAAATGTTGTTTGGAAAGTTGTGAAGTTGTTAATGTGTTTATCGCAATAGAAATGTATTTCTTGAATTCTCTCCCAAAGACATTCCCACTTGGGATCGTCATATCGAGTTACGGACTGGTCGAATCCACGGAGAAGAAGGGGCCGCCCCCTTGGTATAAAGGAAGCAGAGATACCCTTACCCTTGCTCTTCTTAAAAAAACGCGCTTCTGAGAGGGTTGGAGAAGGAGAGACGGCAGGATGACATCCCCCGCTGAACTCTGACCTCTCCTTTGTCTCAGATGGACCACAAGAACTTTAAGTTTGAGCCCGTCGTTTGACGTGATTTGTAACTACCAGTTACTTCTTTTAAGAACATTTGCATTTTTCCTACAAGACAACAACATTTTTGATCGCTGAGCTTTCAGCGAAACCAATTTGAGTCTAGCTGGTCAATCCAAACCCCAAGGCCCCGAGGAGCTGGAGAGAGAGACCCCAGCCTCGCCTACATCAGCTTGAGAATCGCCACGCGAGAGACCACAGGCCGTCGGACACCAGGATTTGGAACACCAGACCATGTTGGCGTGGAAACCATTCTCACGGTCGTAAGCGTATCTCACCGACCTGGCTTAATAAGACTCACATAACTTCTCAGAAAACCTTATTGACTTTCAGATACAATTTTAGAACATTTTATCTGATTATTCATCCTGTTAGCCTTCTAGGTTATTCTGTTTGCACTTTAATATTTAATGCCGTCTGTTAATTGATTTTGATCATTAAACCTCCATAAACCACAGTTTGCTTTGGTAATGTCTGTGTTTATTATTCAGACTAAGGGTCCATGTGTACGTCCAAGACCTCACTTCCTTCAGATAAATCTGTAGTTTAGCCTCCTATTCTTACTTTTATTTTGTTCGCTTTCCGAACTGGTGCCCCGTTAAATTTTAAGGCTAATCTACAACTAATTAATTAATTAATAAACAGATTAATTGATTAATAAACCCTCATACCCTACACTACATTGCTGTCTTCTCCTTGAGGTGGGTGTGTGGTAGGGCTGCACCATTTTGATGAAACAAAAAAAAAAGCAACTTCTGACAAATATTGCGCCTTTTAAATGCATAAACTGCTGAAATTATGAACGAAGGAAGTCATGTTTTTTGCTCAAATTGCTCCACATTAGAACAATACACAACAATCTACTTTCAAAAATATTTGTTTTTCTGTGGACAGTTCCCTCTTCTGGAGGAGTTGGGCTTCCACCTTTTCCCCGACATAAAGAGTACCTCTGGGGGACAGCCACGTGACTAAAATAAGTCTGGGATGGAGTCATACAGCATCTATCTAAACACTTTAGAATCTGATCTATGGAAACTCAGACCTTTTATCTGCTGCAGTGCTGAACCTGAGACAATTCTGAACATCTATCACTTAAACCCTCAGCCTCCTTAGGTTAGGTTATTGTAAGAGCCCTTGATTGCGATTCCATATCGATAAACCGTGCAGCCCTTGTGCGTGGTATCTTCCTTTGAGATAATCCGGGTCTGATCTAGCCCAGGGAAGCCGGTTGAATGTGCCCTGTCCAGATCATTGTTGATGAGCCGAAAAACAGCAACAGTCTTACACAGATTTTCAAAGCAATTCCTTTTTGATCATGATTCTTCAAATAGCTTTACATTGTACAATCAGGTACAATGTAAAGAACACATGCTGATTCTTCTTATACTATACGCTTCACTGTGTTTGGTTAAATCCGACTGTCATTCAGTAAGAGCATGATGGGGGAGGAGTGGGTTGGTCAGGTAAAAAAGGCTGTACCATTGATTTAGATGAGGAATAAACAGACAGTAAAGCCCGAAAGTTAAAATTGCAAACATATCCCTTTTAAAACAATCCTCTAGCCTAATTTTTTCGATGCGCAATACAATTAAAACCTAATCCGCGAGTATTACCATAGATCCTGAGAGCCAGCCCCAAAGGCCTGATGATTATGACTGCGTGATTTGTGAGCGTCTTATTTTGGATTGGTGCGGCCCCACAAGATCATTTAGCCAGTGTATTTAAATCAATCGCATTAATGATAATCACACTGCCTTTGCGATTGCACACCAGCTTATTTTATGACTGCAGATATTGTTTATGGCGGCGGCAATGCAGGGCTCTGGTCCATAACCGGCCCATTAGGAAAATTACTTTCAAAGCCACTGGCACAAACTAAACAAGAGCCACCATTCATCAAAAGTGCATCTAATTACACCCCCATTCTTATCTCAATTAATGTCAAATTGCGCTCATATGCGTCTAATGTACTGCAGAGAGAGAGACCAGTGTTTGGGTAAACTTTTTTTCCCCCTCTGTTCCCTGCAGGTTGCTTTCACTCGGCAGTGTTCGGCGCTTGACATTTAAAACTCCGTCTGATTCCGTGGCCTGGACTTTTTTCCCCTTAAAAGTAGGTCAGCACCTCCACTAGCACCAATGTGAGGGGAAAAAAAGCGTACAGTTAGCCTTCCCCGATTCCCCCGCGAGGTTAATTCTTGCTGAGGGCTTCAAATCCTGCTTATAACAACAGCCCAGCGTCAGGGTTAGAGGATTAGCTGGCGCTGGATCAAACTTTTTGTTCTTAGAAATAATTTCATTCATGTTTGCCTTGCCTATGGGTGTCTAACATTGTTCCATGACATTACAGCATAACCTCATGCAGAAAGTCAAAGCATTTGCATTTTCTGACGTTTTAGTTTGACAGTTTCTTGTCTGAACCAATTCGTGTGCGAGCCTCTGCATTTATTTCATTTAATCCTAAATGTTCCCTGTGAAAGAGTCAACAACAGTTTTTGCATGTGAATTGTGTAAACCATTTTCTAGGAATTTTCGTTGCAAATATCACAATTTCCACATGTTTTTTTGTTTGTTTTGTTTCACACAATTTATGGCGTCTTTGAAAATAAATCGGACTCAGTGCTCACATACCCACCTCTGCTAATTGATAATCTTATCCATTGCCATCGTGTACCTCTCCCCTGTCCTGTCAGCTGCTGTCCTGACCCCCCGTGTCTGAAGGTGCCCCAACATCTGTGGAGGGATGCTTTATGCTCCTCTGTCCCCTTCTCCTCCTCTTCTGCCCCCCATTTCCTCCCCGGTGTCCCGCCGTGCAGAGATCTGTCACTCTCCCTGCCCCATCCCACCACCTCCACTCTGCTGTCCCACAAGTCATTTATCACCCTGTTTGGACACCTCACCCAGGTGTCCCGTGCCCCGGTAGCAAAAGCATGATTTCTAATTAAACCTTTCTAACTGTGAGGTTAAGAGCCAATTTCATGCACCGTACTCTTGATAAATACACAGTGGCCCTTCACACCTCCTGCTATCAGAGGTGACCAGGCGCTGTGGCATTACCGCCATCCGAGCCCTCTCCATTTTTTACCAATTTAACTTTTCAGGGAAGTGCCATTTCAAAAAGCTTTCTTTCTTTTTTTATTTTTTTTTTAGAAAAGGATAAAAGACAACGGAGAGTGTAATAAAACTGATTTGAATGTTTTGACACTACAACTGTGGCTCAAGTAACCAAGTAATAATGGTTTGCTTTAGTTTGTACTATTGTTGCTCGCATCACTGCTGTAGTGAAAGTGTGGTAGTCAGAGAGGCCAGAGTTGAGATTTAGATATTGTTGACTGGTTGATAAAGCTAAAAATGTTTCACTTCAGAACGTTCTTCTCCCTGTTGTAGCCAATGTATGGCTGGTTAAATACATAGGCTAGAAGTCTTTTGAAACCATAGATTTAATAAATTGAGATCGGCGGTCCCATTCAGCCCCATTCATTGTAATGGTCCCGAGTGGTCTGTGAAATTAAGATGGCTGCTCGATCTCCTCTTACGAAGCCTGTTCCTTAAAAGGGCAAAAAGGAGTGAAACCCTGCCCTCACGGGGCGGGCAGATGAGGACCATAGAGAAGCATGTTCATTGGTTGAAACACTGGCCACTCCTGAGAGGAGAGTTCAGGACTGCCATAACCCCACCTACTTCCTGTCTACAGTTTCAGTTTTTAGACTTGTCTTTATATAAGCTGGGGAGAAACACATTTTCACAAAACTCTGCTCCTCTTGTGATCTGAGGAGCCCATTGTACAGCTGTGACAAATTGTTTCAGAGGTCTGGTGTGCCCTCTGTGTTTGTTGTTGAAAACGCCAGCAGAGGCGTTTGGCTGCTAGGCAGCGGAGCAAAAAATCAAAACAAGGAAGAGATTTGACCACGCAGGATCAGAACATGTTCGATAAAAGTGTCTGGACCTTGAAAAGCATGAGCTCATACAGGAGATTTCTCTGTATGAAGTTCACCGGAGTGTGGGTTGGAGTTTTTTAGCAAAATGGAGAAACATGCTGCCATCCCAAAGCACTGAACATGTGTGAATAAAACACCACTTCAGGTATGTTTTTGAGGTTGGCGCAACATAATAACAAGGTTAAAACAAATCCTTTTAGGCATTTTGAAGTTATTTTCTTTTGTTTGTTCTTTTACATGTGTTGCTATTGCATTGCTAATTGTTTTGCACCTTGCCTCAAGTCTTTTGGCTGTTACAATAGCTTAATAGAAAACCACTGAAGTAAATAAAAGTATGTGTTATTGTTGTATTAAACATGAGAATAAACTCTTTGTTTCCTTTTAGTCGCATTGATTTTCAGCAATGCCATGCAAAACAACCCCTCAAAAAATGGCTACTCATTTTCAGAAAGCAGGCAAAAACAGCAGAGAAATTGATTCAGATCTTTGAAGGAGAGTCATGCCTGAAGGCCCTGCTGAACTGGGGATTAATTACTATCTTTGCTCACCAAAAGGAAACATTGATCCAAGCAAAAGGGGCAGAGAAAGAGGATTAATGACAGGCGGCTTTGTGAAGATTAACACACAGACACATTTGAATTCATGTGTGAGCGAGATTATCAGTGATTTTACTGAGAAGAGTTAGCTCTCGACTTCGTATGAAGAAAGATGTCCACTTGACGTTGGCTTTTGTATTGGCGTGTCTGTAATGATTGCAAAATGGACTATACAGTACTAGAAAAGCCTGTTTTATACTTTGTCGCCTATATAAAAGGACAATACAGCAACTGCTCAAAATGTATAAGTGCATATTCCATGCTGAAACAAATCCGAGTTTTATTCTTAGATATACAGCACTTTAACCTCTTACCACCCACCTTAAAGGAATAGGCCACCGTTTTTACATACTAAGATATGTTCTTACCTAACCTTAGTCGAGTTAATATATCCCCGTCTGGTCTTTGTCCGTGCGCTCTGTCACGCAAACGGAGCACATACGCAGCCTCTCCCACATGTCATATAGCTCCAAAAAAGCTCATGATAGAAGCTACCAAGCTCTTCCACGTGTTCCCTATTTAAATAAAGTTCCGTGAAGTGTTTTCATGCGAAGTATATTTACACAGAAATGTAGCATGTCGATTTTATAAGCAAATAAAAGGGGTACTATATTGTGAGGCGTAATGATACGAGGAGCAAAACGTCCGCGCAGTAACTCCTAAAGACTTCCTCCGCTCACTTCCGTCAATAGAAGCTGCGTGACTTGTAGAGAGCTAGCAGAGAACAGTTGAAGAAGCGTCAAGTTTAAGCACGATAACTTGTGAACAATGCCTTTTCCGTGCATCGTGCCGGGCTGTGATAACAAGCAGAAAGTATATAGTGTAGTAATGTTTCACAGATTTCCAACTCACCCCGGACGACGACACAGGACTCAGGACCTCGACCATGAGGTAGGAATGCGCAAGCACTTTCCGAAAATATATTTTCTGCTTGTTGTAAAAGGCTCTCTACAAGTCACGCAGCTTCTATTGACGGAAGTGAGCGGGGGAAGTCTTTAGGAGTTACTGCGCGGACGCTGTGCTCCTCTTATCATTACGCCTCTTTTTATAGTCCCCCTTTTTATTTGCTTATAAAATCGACATGTTACATTTCTGTGTAAATATACTTCGCATGAAAACACTTCACGAAACTTTATTTAAATAGGGAACACGTGGAAGAGCTTGGTAGCTTCTATCGTGAGCTTTTTTGGAGCTATATGACATGTGGGAGAGGCTGCGTATGTGCTCCGTTTGCGTGACAGAGCGCACGGACAAAGACCAGACGGGGATATATTAACACGTCTAAGGTTAGGTAAGAACATATCTCAGTATGTAAAAACGGTGGCCTATTCCTTTAACTGAGTGCATTATCTTTAGCCTATAGGCCGGTCTAACCTCATTTGAAAGCTAAGATCTACAAAACTGACTCCGAACTGATCTTTTTCCATGTGTTACAGTTTTGTCACTTTTTGGCTGCTTTTTTGTCGCTTGCTGCTTTGTCAATTTTTGCCACATTTTTTTTTTGCCCTTTAATCACTTCTTTGTCACTTTTGTCTTGCCTTTTTGTGTTGCTCTTGTTTCCTTTTTGTTCCTCTTTTTTTTTGGGTCACTTTTTTTACTCTTTTTTTTGTTGGGTTTTCTTCTCATTTTTGTTCCTCTTTTGATGCTTTTCTTTTTTTTTTCAAGAAGCTTTTAGATTTGCCAAACTGGAGAAAATGTGCTCGATTCAGGTGCGGGGTTAAGAGGTTAAAATATTCAAACCCAATTTTATATTTCTGACTAACTTGATCTTGAGTCTAATGGGAAAACAATAAAACAAAAAAACACATTATGATATAAATATGTTTGCTGTCTCTATTTGAGATCATTCTAGCCAATTCTATCCACAATTAACAAACAAACAAACAAATGTATATGCATAAAAAAAAGATAAGAATCAAAAGCTCTACACTAAACAGTTGACCATAATTATTCTTTGATTTTTGGCCTAATTTGAAACCACTCTGTTAGGAGCCTAAAGTGGTGCTCCAGAGGTATTATTTGTTGTTGACAGTGGGAGATGTGTGGGCAGAGGTTCTCAGCTGCACTGGGTTTGCACAGGAGCTTAGTGTATCAATTTCACAAACAGGTCTTTGTGGCGCACGGGGCACTAGCTGCTGTTTTCCTGCATGTCACCGTCCCATTCTGCTGCTGTATCATCCATTAATTACATGGATTCAGGATTCTGCCTTTGCATGACTAATCTCTTTGCAATATTCCTGGTGTTAACACTGGCATAGATCTGGGATGTCCTATTTTATCCATTCTGATTAAGGTTCAATCAAACAGTTGACTGCACACCGATTTATAGCACACGACCCATACAAATGACTAATTAAAGCGTGATTGGAAGATGTTTGGATTTTTTTTTTTTTTTTTACAAGGTGACTTTGACGCTGATTTCCTTCTATTTTTGAAGATGCTGAGGTTCTTCTGTTGTTACATTTCACCTTTGTTCAGACCTCTAAATAAAATGGAAAAGCATGCGTACAGTACAGTATAAGCTCGAACAGCGTTTTTGGAGTCTCTATTCGGCGTGGAAACTGCAGAAATTTTGAGTCTGTCTTTTTTACCAAATTGCCATGTGAAAAATGATGAGTCACAAGCTGCAGTTAATGGCTGAACCCATTGGGGAGTTCATTTCTAAATCTGTCAGTGCAGAGAGAGGGGAACATTTGTACTTAGTGAGATTCCCACTGCTAACTCTCATATTCATTTACGTCTGTATGTTCTATAGGCTCCCACATTATGCATATAGTCTAATGATATTTATATTCTGAAGAACTGTTTTCACACCAATGACTGACGGAAATATAATTGACTATGAATAAAACCACAGAGGGAAAATTCACTCTGTGATGCAATTGAAGTCCATATGGCATTATGTTGCTGTATGCTATTTCCGCTGTTGTACAAGTTACTTTAAAATTGTAATAGATAATAAAATTGTATTATTATTGTTGCACTAACTTGAACTACTTCTGAGTTTACTTCTCATGTTTTGTTTTGACGATGTTAAATACAGGTATTTGCAGATTTTATACACCATTATTCAATTTGATTTGACATGCTGCCTTTTATTTGACGGGAGTTTGGCATTTTTTCTTTCATACATTTAAATGCTCTTATAACTTGAGTTACTTCAATTGTAATGACTAAAATATTTCCGTATATTGTGTAAGTAATGTGTTATATTCTTTAGTTTCCGAACAAAGAAATATTTTTTGATATATCGGCTGGCCAATGGGCATTTTACAATAAAATCCTCAATATTGGCCGATAGTGCAGAAAAAAGCAGAAATGTCCGGGACCCAAAATGATAGAGACTTGACGTTTTTGCATTGGAACGAGCAAAGCCATGGCTTTAAAACCAGACCTCCCACACATCCCTAGGCCTCAGGGGAGGTGAGACATATTGCAATGAAAATTGGTGGATGCTGTATGTCATTTTGAAGTGCAGAATCTGGAGAATTCAATTGCTGAGTTAGTTTTAACCTCTACTATTGTCTTTTTGATCGCCGCCCAAAATGCTGCTACTCATAACAATGTGCTAATGCTAACGACAACTAATCAAAGCTGGGACAGAAACTATGATTGAATCACCTAAAGTAATAAAATAAAATTGGCCTGTGCTGGAGTGGCTAAGTATTTGTTTATACAGGATTATAGACCAAATATTTGGTCAAATGGGCCAAAATATCAGCCTTAGAAAAACCCCAATCAGTCGGCCTCGATTTTTTGTTACTTTTATAATACGTTACCCCCAACACTGTATTTTTCTACATTGGCCTTTTCTATATTATGACTCACGTTGTTGATAAATGAGGACATGTTTGTTATCTGGAGTTTAGTGCAGGACCACACCCCTGCTCTCTACCTGCTAGGACTGGGAGAACATGCTACTTTGCGAAATGTATCACAATGCATTTGGGTTTGATACATTTTTTCATTGTAATGGTCCCGAGTGGTCTGTGAAATTAAGATGGCTGCTGAATCTCCTCCAACGAAGCCTGTTCCTTAAAAGGGCGAGAAGCCCTGTGCTTACGGGGTGGGCGGGCCTGCTATGAGCCTCCCTGAAAAGGCTTCCACTTTTTAGTTCTGATGTACAAACCCAGCGTGGTTAAAAATATGACACCTAGCCCAGCGTTGTCACATGGGTCATAGCAATTTTTAGAAAAAATAGGCTTTAAAAGCCAGGCTTTTAAGCAGTGTGAATTTCATTTTTTCATTGCCTGAATGATCTTTTTAAAAATAAAAGCATTCAAAGGTGCATTGAAACTGGAGTTGTGATATAACCCTTCTGTTTATACTAATCAGCACCAAAGCTGATACCAGTTCTGATAACATCATGTCAGTTTGATTGTAATTGGATTTAAGGAAGATTCACAAAACACAACCAATATGCATGTGTCATAAAATGGAATGGGTTTCGCGATACAATAGCTAATATAACCAATTATTCCCGGCACATCCTGCTGCAAGGCATGAATTAAGAAGTTGAGCTGTGAGGGCTCAGCTCAGAGTGTGTTTAATGCTAATGAATTGTCTGTGTTCAACCTCTTTTGGCCTATGACTCAATAACACTAAAAGAGCAACTTAATTGCAAATATTAACAGTAATTAATATATTGTCAATTACTGGAACACAAAATTGTACGGTTATTATTTCAAAGCACTGAAATGGAAGAACAGGGGGCCACAGAGAGCTGTTTTGGATATATTTAAGTAGAAGACATTTCCTAAAGCAAAAAAGAAATCTTTCTTCTCCAATCTATTTTCCCTCCTCCATTGGGTTGACTGTAACTGTGGAGACTGTTTTGCTTGTGTGCGAATCGGCTCCCTGACTGACTACGCTGGTGCAGAAAGGCAAAATATAGCTCAACATGTGGCCCGGTCAGATGTCCCCCAGCAGTCCTATTGACTTGGAGTGTTTGGATTTTACCAGGTGCGTGGCGCAAATATCTCGGTTGAAATGACAACAGCCTATTTGCCATGTGGTCGACAGAGGGCCGTTTGTACCCGCAATTGAATTTTATCTCAGCAGCCAGCTATTTGCAGATCATTACACGGCGAGTGCAGGCCCTAGATTGCCACTACCAGAGCGGCGTTGGCGTTGCGGCTGGTTTGTTTGCTCGTTCATTTATTTATGTTATTCAAATTCTCCATGCCATAGCTTGCCGCTCATTTGGGATGCTAACAAACTGGTTCAAGGTTGCAGCAGCGGGACAGGAGGGGGGAGGGGGTGGGGGGGTGGCAGACAAGAGCAGGCGATGCATCCGCTGCCAGCTTGTTTCATTTGTAAACTGGCAAGCGCCGCCACACACACCCACACTTCGGCGCCATCGTATAAAATGTTAATCTGAGGCGTGCAACATTGTGGGATGAGAGATATAACTTGTTGCCAAAATATTAAAATTTAGAACTAAATGAGAAAACGGGGACAGCAGCAGCGATGGCCCATTGAGAGCAGGACGACATGCTCCAAACACAAATGAACTATTGAAAAATCCTTCGGCACTGGATTAAAAAGTCTAATTTAGTCAAATAAAAATGACATTTATTCATCTTCAGTTTGTTTTTGCTGGTCTGAATTTACCACAGCAGTGACGGGCCGTAGAGGTTATGAAAAACAGGCGAATGGTGAAAGAACAAACGACTGTGAAAGCTACACAGAATGAATATGAAAACTCACTTCAAGGGAATGCAAAATCCTCTGTCATTTCACGACATATTTACAGTGTGCACTAAAAGAACTCTATTTTTAACCTTCTGTGTTGTGTGTCAATACAAATAATACTAGGGATGGATATCGGAGGAAAATACATCATTTTAACATTTTCAAACTCTGTATAGTCCCTTTAACATTTCCACCCATTTGGCTTCTTTTGCCAAGTTGCTGCGTCATCATCTATATCCTCTCCATTGACAATATAACTTTATTCTCCCAGTGTCATCCATGATTTTATTCTTGACAAAAGTAGCGTTTTTGTATCAGCCACGGGAGGCCATAACTCAGTTCGTCAAGTGTGGTGGAGGTGAAACAATGCTTCACAGTCTATACCATTTCACTATCTCTGATTGCCTATTGTTAGTGAGAGTTGTTTGAGACCGGTGCAGTGGAGCGCCTCGTCCTCAGCTGGCACACCTCCACAGATGTTTAGAGGCTGCACAGCATTAGTTCCACTTGCCCTGAGGAACATTTGGCACCACCCACAGTCTGCTCTCCTCTCGTTTAAATACGCAGGAGGTTTTTTTTTTGAGCGCAGGCATTTGTTTTGGGGGAATTTAGAGAAGTTAGTTCTGGTCCGGTGCCTGTGACTGTGGTCGATTGTGATTTAAGATGGAAATGAGGTGGAGGAGGGAGCAATAAATGATGTAACTGGCTCACAGAGAATGACTAGGAATATGATACATGTTCCTGTTGTCAGTGCCTCTGTACCTTTTAAGGAAATCCTTAGTGGCACTTGATCAGACGCTTTTGTTGTTGTAAGAAGTGGTATGACAGTATCCCTATATCAACATAATGGGCTCTAATGGTGCAGAGTGGGTATGCTTTGTGCATGCTTTGAGCCAATCCTTTCTGTCATCACACCAGGAGATTATATTATAAAAATTATACGACACTAGCCGGTTTTCCTGGCTTGATTTGCTTGAAAACATGTGAGCAAAAGCAGTGACTTCTTGTGTTAAGTGAAGACTACACCTATTGTACCTTCTGCAGGCCCCTTATCCCCGCCCATGATCAGAGCCAGAACCTGTCTTGTTGCCCGAAAAGTGGGAGAGTCTGTCAGAGCAGCTGGTCAAATGCACGGCGTGAACGAGTATCCTCAGTTCCAAATGAGAATTTGGAACTGAGGGACAGAAAACAGTGCAGGCTGAAAGTGGACTCAGCATTTTTACATTTGGATTTGAAAATCCCTAATATTGTGAATGTTGTTTTAAGTTCAGTATTACAATTGATCGTAATTTAACAGCATTGATGCCTCCTCGGGAGGCATGTCCTATTGAGACAAGGCCTCGTGGAAGGCCCAGGGCACACAGGCGGGACTATGTCTCTGAGCTGGCCTGGTGTCTTTTCCCGAGTCCCCCCAGAACAGCTGGAGGAGGTGTGCGTGGATAAGGAAGTCTAGACATCTCTGCTGAGACTGCTGCCTCTGCGACCCGGCCCCGGATAAAGCGGAAGAAAATGGATGGATGGATGGATTAACGGCATCAACCCTTTTCAAGAATGTATGGATATTACACTGAATCTCAGTTAAACCCTGTAGGAACTGTTGACGTAACAACGGCTGATAACATAATAACTCTATGAAGCCAATAATGTAATAATGATTTACTGGCCGATAATGTCATAATTATTACGCTATTGGCTATTGGCCTGACAACATGAAAATCGTTGACAAATGTAATAAATATAGCCCTAAATGTTATAATAAATCAATCTGACTTTATTTAAAAAAACAAACATATTAAAAAACATTGTTTTTGTGCTGTTTTATCTCAATTGTTAGATGACGTTGTGGGTTTTTCATCAGTTTTTGTATTTTACTGTTTTTTACAGTTTTATTTTTTATTTTCCAGTAACTTGTTGCTTCTCACATGCCTTTTCCCACAATAGTAGCCCAGCAAGGCATCTTATGACGGAAAGGTTGCCGGTTCGAGTCCCTCCTCTGACAAATGCATGACGTTGCCATGGCCCTTGTCCTTGGTGCTTGGTTGTGGTCAGAGAGGCCAATGGCACAGTTTGGCAGCCTGCCCAGGGCAGCTGCGGTTACAACAGCAGTCTGTAGCAGAAAGGTAGAGGTTTTGTCAAGGGAACTAGCATCAGATTTTTTAATCATTATCCACTATCCTATTATCATTGTACCAGACTGTGCTTTAGTCAGCAGTGGAAGAAGTCCTTAGACACAGGATTCAGATTCAGATATAGGAGCAGGGAACCTACAATTAGTCCCATCAGCCACTTGGACCAACCACTAACTCCCAAAGACCTGGGCACATCCAAAACCAAGAAGAGGAGCGCATGGCTCTGCATGGGCGGTGAATGGACAGAAGCTCGGACAGATATGGGGGAGTGTGTCCATGAAGAATTTTAAAAACAAATGACAACATATTTAATTCAATTGATGACGGTGAGGGAGGAGAGGATTGGATTGCCTTGCCCAAGGACACATCAACATCATGTACTTGTGGGAGCATGGATTGGAACCAACAACTTTCAGTCATAAAATGACCTGCTTTAACTGGGCTACTGTCGTGGTCAGATGCAGATGAGCTGTGTTACTCTAAGTGATAAAAGATTGTGATAAAAACAAAGAAAAGATGGTAGAATATAAAAGCTGATGAAAAACCAGCACAAAAACTATGTTCAGTGTGTTTTAAATACATTCAAATTGACGTATTATTATATTATTGGCTGAATTTATATGTAAATCCTGAACCAGCCAATAACGTAATAATTATTATATTATCGGCCGGTAAATCGTTTAATGCGTTATTGGCTCAACAGAGTTATTATGTTATTGGCCGTTAGGCTATCGGTTCCTACAAACCCTTTAGAGCTGTGACGCTCCATCTTTAACATTTCACTTTTAAAAATGTGGTCACTAAACATAAATTACTAGTGCTGATCAGCAGCACACTTCTGGACTCTCAGCCTGCATGAAGCTGCTGATCCCTGAGAGGCAAAGGCTCTGTCATAAAGCATTTGTGCTACAGGCTTTTGCCTTATGAAGAGCAGCGCCTTCTTTGAGTTACATTTGAGATTCCAGACACACTGAACACGCTGGAAATGTGAATGAACACCATGTATGAAGCAATTCTGTTTGTGTTTGATTAAAAAAATGCAGAAGGGTTCATATGTTACTCTTACTATTCTGTTTATTTCCTCATGGAATTAGTTGAGTTACTTTTTTTCTTCTTTTTTTTTTAAATAATGATGCTTTTAATGTTCACAATAATACTTGGAATGACTTTAACCTAGCCCTACTGTTCATAATTCTTTTTTGGGATGGCCTGAGTTTTATGAGAAGCGGCAGATCTGATTGATGCAGGTTTAGAGCTAAATTTTAATTGAGAATCGAACACTGAGGGAAATTTGGAGTATGTGCTGCCAAACCAGGCCATGAGAATACCATTGCCTGATTTGGATAACAGAGGTTGTGACTCACTCATTTCTTATGTTTTTAGAATTTTGGAAATTGCACATGTTTTTCCTGCCTGAAAATGCTATGATCACTTATTTCACACATAGTTAACACAGTCTTTTCAGTAACCTATCTCATTATAGCAAAAACCAAATTGGATACAATCTGGTTCCCCTTTACGCCTCTGTCACATATAGAATTGTTGTCAGACAGCTTTCTCACATTTGGAAACTGTGTGAATATAACAACCCAATTTGAACAGCCTCCTCACAGACACACAGTGTGAGGGATCAACTTTAGTCAACCTAAATCAATTCTGAGGAGAATGTGCTCGACAGACTGCTTCCCAGACAATAACCGCTGAAACAAACAAGGACGCAGCGCACAGTATTGTCTCTCATCAAGCCATACGCCTCCTAATAGGCTCGGGAGGCCATATTGACTAATTATGTGTAAGTAAATGAGCACATAAATGACTGATTATCTGAGAGAATTACTTTATGCATCAACATGGGGACAAATAATAATCTAAAAAGGACACAAAGATGGCGGATGCAACAGATGGGGCGCAAGTATTTGAGATGTTTTTTGGTTGGCGAGTGTGACTGGTCTGGACACACAATGGAAATCTCCAGAGAAATAAGTAAATGGCAGGCTCGTGGCAGGTAGATAAAGGAAAGAGGTTTTTGTTGAGGCACTTTTGGGTCTGCCTTTGAAGAAGCCCTGGCTCAGGAGTGCTCTGTTGCATTGACATTGTCCATAATCGCCGATTGCAAACATAGTTTTCTCCATCGCTGCCCTGGGCCTGTTGGGCTCTTCCCTGTGGCACTCTGGTCGTCGCTTTTCTCATTTTTCACCGACTTGTTCCGAAATGTGTGGTCTTGAATGATACAGCCTCGACAAGCGCCCTCAGAGCTGTCAGCAAAGATTAAGCACTTGAGTGGCTTCAGTCTACCACACTGGATTAGCGCCTCAAAAGCACGAGTTCAGCAATCAATCAATAGAAAATGAATGGCTTTTAAAATTAATTTAATAAGCTTATAATCAATGTATTCAAACTGAGTGAGTGTGGAAAAAGCTTGCCACCAGAGTTTTATTATGGCAGTATTAGTGCTAACGTGTTTAAGATCCTTGAGCCTAAACAATGCTTTTTTGATTGAGAGATCATTTTATTTCTAGCATTAATTACAGTTCATAACGCAAGGACACAGACAGTCACGGCTGATCCTTTCCATTTTTTGGTGTTTTACAAGAACCACATACTTCATTCACGTTTTCAACAATGACCTTGCTCAAAAGGGAGCGAGAAGAAGTAAAATACTTACTTAAACCTGTTCAAATTAAGCCATTTCTTTAAATTACTAAAAGCAGTGGTTCTTATCCTTGCACAAATTATCCATTCCTCCTTGTTTTCTCAAATGAAATGGCCTACGCACACACAGAATAAACTTACTGCAGACACAGAGTATTGGCAGTTTCCATGCAAAACTCTTCACATATTGGTTACCTATAAGATCAATCATATTTAACATTTCTGAAGAGTTTAGTAAGAAGGATCAATTTTGGTGATAAGGTGAATGTCAGTATGAAGCAACAAATACACTACAGCACTGCAATTATTAAATAGCCTTATTTCATCTTGTGAGGCCTGATTATACTTTGAGAATGTATAATATGTGCTAGCCTAGTTGTGTCATGCTCGGGTCCTCTACCAGAGGCCTGGGAGCTTGAGGGTTCTGCTTAGTATCTTTGCTGTTTCTCAAACTGCACTTTTCTAAATCGAGATGTCTGATGTATTTCCTGGGATCTGCTGTAGCCACACCCCCAGTTTGGGGGACACTGCCCCCCGAGTGCCCACCACTGGCACCACTGACGCTTTTCAATCAATCAATCAATCAATCAAAACTTTATTTATAAAGCGCTTTTCATACAAAGTTGTAACACAAAGTGCTTTACAGATTAAAAGCAGTTCCCGCCCACCCAACCATCCACTCTTCCAAACAGACAACAACACTGCTCACCCCACCCCCCTCCCCATAGCCACATACACACACGCAGGCACACACACACAGCCACACGCACACACGCACACACACACACATACACGATGAGATAATGGACGTAGTGCTGAGGCTGGGTACAGATGAACCAGGTAAGGAAATGCCATCAGAGGAGCCGTCTGCACCGGGAGCGGTACATCAGCCACAGCCACAGGGCACCACCACCGGACACCCAGCGGAGGTGCAGCAGAAACACCACACCTCCATCCGGGCACCCAGAGGACAGTGCACAGCCACAGCCGACCAGCGCTCCCGGGGCAGAGGGCTCCCTCAGAGGAAACACTGGAAATTCTAAAAATGCAAAAATGCAATATACAAATATATACATAAAATAAATAAAAATAATAATAATAATAAATAAAATAAACATATATATAAAACTAACTAAAAACTAGTATAATAAGATAATTATAAACATAAATAATAATAAAAATAACTGAATAAATAAGTAAGTAGAAATCAGCTAAAAGCTAAGCTAAAAGCTAAGCTAAAAAGGTGGGTCTTGAGCCTGCTCTTAAAAACATGAACGTTCTCTGCGGCCCTGAGCTCCTCCGGCAGGTTGTTCCAGAGGCGAGGGCCGTAATACTGGAAAGACGCCTCGCCATAAGTCTTTTTGTTGACTTTAGGAATAACAAGGAGACCTCTGCCAGAGGAGCGAAGGGGCCGTGAAGGTTCATAAGGTAAAAGCAGTTCTGAGAGATAAGAAGGACCAAGACCATTAAGACATTTAAAAACCATTAAAAGAACTTTAAAATCGATCCTGAAACACACGGGGAGCCAATGCAGCGATTCTAAAACCGGTGTAATGTGGTCCCGCCTCCTGGTCTTCGTCAGCTCTTTTCCAGCTCTTCTCTGAGCCCCTGGTATTTCTCTAGTTTCTCGTGTTCCTTTTTCCTGATGTTGCAATCAGTTGGTATATGTCAACCACAACGGCTTTCTTCTGCTCTTTGTCCACACCACCATGCCCGGTTGGTCCACCATTACCATTCTGTCCGTCTGTCTGTGGAAGTCCCACAGGATCTTGGCTCGGTCATTCTCTACCACTTTTGGAGGTGTTTCCCACTTTGACCTTGGGGTTACCAGCCTCTGCACAGATGTTCCTGTACACTATACCAGCCACTTGGTTATGGTGCTCCATGTAAGCTTTCCCTGCCAGCATCTTACACCCTGCAGTTATGTGCTGGATTGTCTCATTGGCCTCTTTGCACAGTCTACACCTGGGGTCTTGTCTGGTGTGGTAGATCTGGGCCTCTATTGCTCTGGTGCTCAAGGCCTGCTCCTGTGCAGCCATGATGAGTGCCTCTGTGCTGTCCTTCAGTCCAGCTCTGTCTAGCCATTGGTAGGATTTCTTGATATCGGCCTCTTCAGTAATGTTTTGGTGGTACATCCCGTGTAGGGGCTTGTCTTCCCATCAGGGAACCTCCAGCACCTCATCTTCTGTTCCCCATTGTCTGAGACATTCACTGAGCACGTCATCTGTTGGAGCCTTGTCCTTGATGTACTTATGGATCAGGATGTTTCATCCTGGATAGTGGCTCTCACACTCACTAGTCCTCGGCCTCCTTCCTTACGGCTAGCGTACAGTCTCAGGGTGCTGGATTTGGGGTGGAACCCTCCGTGCATGGTTAGGAGCTTTCGTGTCTTAACATCTGTGGTCTGTATCTCTTCCTTTGGCCAGCCTATTACACCCATAGCTGTTTATTGCCCAGGACTTGTTCTTGCCATTGAGCTGGCTTCTTAGAACCTGCCTTACTCGTTGGAGGCACTTGGCCGTAGCCACTTTCCTTGTCACCTCTTCGAGGTTGCCATTTGCTTGTGGGATTCCGAGGTACTTGTAACTGTCCTCAATGTCTGCTATTGTTCCTTCTGGGAGTGAGACCCCTTCTGTGTGGACTACCTTCCCTCTCTTAGTCACCATCCGACCACACTTCTCTAGTCCGAATGACATCCCAATGTCTGCACTGTATATCCGGGTGGTCTGGATCAGTGAGTCGATGTCTCGCTCATTCTTAGCGTACAGCTTGATGTCATCCATGTAGAGGAGGGGACTGATGGTGGCCCCGTTCCTGAGCCGGTAGCCTTGTTGATTGTTTGGTGGAGGTTTCAGACCGAAGCAGAACAATAGTCTCCAGTCTTCTTGGAATATGCCACCTTTGATGGTGACGTGTGCAAGTGGCTTGCCATTGGCCTCCACAACCTCATTGAGTTTGCAATGAAGGCTCTTAGAGTCCTGTTGATGTTGTATAGCTCCAAGCATTCAATCATCCAAGTATGTGGCATTGAGTCCTAGCCTTTCTTGTAATCAATCCAGGCAGTGCTCAGGTTGGAGTTTATTCTGTTCAGACAGAGTTAACGCCAAGTTCAGACAGAATTAACTTGTACATAGGTTTATTATGGGCGCTTTTCTGACCCAGATAATCCTGATTTCTTCTTGATCTAGGCCTCGTAGTACTTGGGAAAATCAAATATTTGAGGTGCTTCTCGGTGTGAAAGTTTAAATACCACTGTCCATGCAGACGTTTAATCTCAGCGACAGCACCAAAATAGCTGTACTTGTCTGTGGGGCAAGAAGCTGTGGTGCCTTTTTAAAGTAAAATAAATGCCACTTACAAGCTTATCTTTCAGTTCAATTTTACCTTTACAAAAGGAGTTTAAAAATCTAACCATGTGTGGATTTGTATCGTTTTGAGTTTCACAAATCAATATTTCATTATCATGCATGGCTTCAGGCAAATACAGTAAAAGTGCTGGCTCATTCGTTATCGGCAGAGCTTCTTTCTTCAGAGAAATTCTCATAATCCTCTCCATCACAGAGATATTATGTTAAAATGCTTAAGAAGGAACACTGGACTTTTTATATATCGAGGATAACACACACAACCTTTGGTATTTTCCAGGCCAAAGTTGATTGGTACATCAGCCATTGGGTGAGATATGCATATAATACAGTGCAATGAGGATTAGAAGACCACACAGTTATCCCATTTTAAAATGAAAATGTCAAAAGGCTTTGCATTTAGAACCTGTCTCAAATAAGGGTTACTCAACAATAATAAAGTAAGGATCCAAGAAGAAGCACAACAGCACATTTAATTTTGTTTACAGACTTTTCACCATGTTTAAGTGCATTGAGTGAGTGTGAGAGTTTTCATAATTTGCTCCATTTCATACTGTATATGTGATCACTGATCAGCTTTTCTGTTGTGATTTCAATTCAAACTTGCTGTAGTTCACATTAAGTATTACTTTTTCTCTATATTTCTCATCTGTATAGTATTCATAGTATTATACAGATTACCATTTTAATCCACATGTTTTTGTTGAGACATGTCATTTCAACTTAAGATGCTGGTGTGTGTTTGTTTTAACGTTTTGCATCCACCACCGAGTGTCACTGTTGCAGCACCGCAGCCCTGTTCTGCTCCTGTGAGAAAGGATCAGTGAGCAGTGCTCAGAGGAGCAGACATCAACATCACATGCGTGTCATGTCTACTGTATTTGTCCTGCATCTCGCACCCTCTCCTCCTCACCTCTCGCCTCTCCCCTGGCTCTCTCGGCTGCGTGTCCCAGAAACAAGCCAGTCTTGACTAATTGCTTTAATGGTGTCCCATGCTCATTAGATTCTTGACCTTGGCAGTACGTGATAAGAGCGGGTCAACCTGGATTAGAAGTGCCCCCCCCAGGTCTCTCCAATCTCCAGTCACCAGTCGATATCTCCCACTCGCTGCAATCCTTGTGAAAACTGCAGTGTTTACCCATTTAGAGATATAGGCAGTAGTCAAAGCATGTTTTTCACTTCATCTTCACTGGGATTTGTGGTACAGTCTTTGAGGTGCATCCGACCTCTAACAAATAATCACGACATTATTAAATCTTTGAGTGAGAGCTGCAATATACTGTGGCAATATAATATTGCATTAAAGGGATATTTCAGGATTTATATAGGGCCTAATTTCCTAGTTATCCAGAGTGTTGCTGATACCTGGAGATATTTTTTTTGTAATTCATGCAGTTCTTATGTTTGAAGAGTTTCGTGGCGCTAGGCTAATGCAAGGCTTGCCCATTTCTACGACGTCAGCTAGCCTGCATTAAAAACAGTCTTACGCACTCCACAGTGCAACTAGCAAGGCACTAGGAACTTGGAAATGAGGCCCTATGTCAAAAATCCTAAAATATCCCTTTAAGACATATGCTACTGTATTCAAATTCATAAACAATTGTACACTGGCACAATTCTGTGGCATGACAGAGACACATTACAGCATGTTCTTGTTAGTCATAGAAATGATACAGCAGCTTTTTGAATGAAGAAACAGGAACAGCTCTCGTTTATTTCAAGCACAGGTGTTAACATCAAGTCAATTCCCCTTTCAAACATCCCTTGAAAAAGTGCTATTAGCTAATTGTTGGCACATGACAAAAATAAAGCACCATGGTTGACACCTACACTGAAAACTTTTTGCCAACCTCTAATTCTACAAGTGTAAGAAAGTGCCCGGCTCCTGGCAATTATCTGTAGCCTGACATTTTTAGCCCCATCTAGTACATTGTTGTTATTTTTGTTGCTATGGTAAGACACTAAGGGCCCGATCCTGTGCTTCTAAATGCAGACTGTAGACTATAACGTTCGTAAGTGGATTGAACGGGCACTGGACATGGGTTGGGTTGTTATGAAGAGGTTTGTGAACACTCAGCAGAAAAAAGATGATGGTAAACTGATTAGATGATGTTTATACAAAATAAGTTTGCTGTAACAATTGGTCATACCATAGAGGGATTGATAAAGCAGTGTTGAAGTGCTGCTGTGATACAATATTCACTTTCAAATGGAGGCTCATCAGACCCTTGATGCTGCTCGTGTCTGCTGCCCCGCATCACCGCGGCACCATAGAAATGTTCGAGTTATCGCCCTAGAGACAAACGCAACAACAACATCAAACAGCCAGCACTCCTGCAAAACAGACTTCATTTGCTTTCATAAGAACTCCATTATGCCCCTATCCACCTAGGCAATTACCCTCAGCTCGCTCAGCCCCTGAAGAGAACACATTCCCCACTTCAGGCTCATCTCTGGGCACCTTGAGGCGATGCAGTGTGCGCTTGTTTCCAAAGATCACAGCGCGGACCCTTCTGAAGCCAAGTATGAATGAGAAGAAACTAAAGCACAGGCGAAAAGATGAACACGGCACTGTCCAAGCTCCGGCATTGCGAGACAACAAATAGCACTTTCATCTATCAAATCTGGTCTCAAAGAAAACAAAAGACTATCTGAGTGAGTGTCCTCTACTCACAGCCTTATGCTCACAGCTTTAACTGTCTGGTTATGCAAAAAGTGGCTAAGTAATAAAGGATTTTGTTCCTGAACAGCTCTGATGAGAGATCGGCTGATTTAAGTTAAATGTGACCCGTGGCTATCATTACCTTGTGGCTGAGTGTGCTCTTTTATAATAAGTTTTAGAACTTATTGAAGTTAGATGTTTAAGACATTAAATTCATTTCAAGGTTCATGATTGGGGAGTGTGACATCCCTCAACGTCAATAAGCTTTGGGCCTTAGGCAGGACCGACTCTGCATGGGGTACTTTGCTGTTTGGCCAAGAGCGTTAGGCTGCAGCCACGCTTTAAGAGCCCTGTTCACCTGCCATTCTGGGCAGCTGGACTTTTTGTTTACTTTGGCCTTTGTGACCTAAATACTTTATTTGTACTTTTTTGATTTTGAACAGTGTAGTGTCCTCGGCTTAGTTGCAACATTGTTGAACTCATATATATATATAAATATATATACAACAGCTCTGAATATAAGGAATATACCAAATATAGGTGGTGGATGAGATTTACAGCGTATATTCAACAGTTACCAAAACAATTCAGTTGTACAGGAATCCTTTTAAAAGAATGGATGAAAGGTCAGGTGCAATATAGTTCAAGCATGGCGCCACACTCTGTGGTCTATGCTGGTGTGTATGATAGGTATTCTAAGGGGATCAGTTCAGAAATGATTTTGCGCCTACCGCCGACAGATGGAACTTTGTCAGTAATCCAGTGTAAAAGGATATTTTTCCTGGCAGCAAATGTCAAAATAATAAATAGTCTTTTTTCAACTGCTGTTTTCACTTATGAAAGTCACATGAAAGTCCAAGGATCAGAGACATGGGATCCATCTTAAGATCCATCCATATTAATATGAAAAATATTCAATATGTGGCTTTTGTTTAATAGCCCCTTGGTTTATTTCATAGCAATTTTGTTAACTTTAATTAAACAATTTTAATTAAGTGATCATTTAACATCTTGTTTTGTATAGCTTCCTGCTTCTGTTGCCGAGCTGGGCTTTAACAGCTACAAAATCCTTCATATCAATGCACTATTTCCTGATAAATGTCAGATCAATGGAAAACCTTTTAGTATACGAGACATTAACAATGTTATATAGTTATAAACAGTTCATGTACAGGCTAATGTGGTCTGATACTGACTTTCCGTAGATCTTGATGCATCTGCACGCTAGAATGTGCTTTATCTTTAATCAAATCCACATAGATTTTCCATGCATTGCGCTAATTGCAAGAGAATATTGCATTGCAAAGTGGAGCACGCCACAATGCAGCATCCATTATTTATTTATCTATGTGCCAGTCCGCTCTCTTTCCTCGCTCCCTGTGTGTAGCATGAAGAAGAATATTCAGATGGAAATGCCAACAGCACATCGAGGCTTCATATGAAAACTGGTGCAACAAGTTTGAAATATTTACGACTTAAAACCATTTTCATTATTGCCTTTCTCTAAATTGCTGCATTCAGGTTCCCTCCATATATTGAAATTAATTTGCATCAGTGCTTTTATTGTTTGGTGCTTCTTTTTCAGGAGGCGTGTGGGATAAAAGTAAAATGCTTGAACAAACAGGAGAAGCGGCGCCTCGTCTCATTATATCAAATCAACAGGGAACAAAACTGTCAGAATAAATTACATCCCGTTGTAAAGAAAGTCCCTATAAACAAACACTATAAAAACAAAATTATCACTGCCATCGAACTGTATCAGAGGAAGGCAGTTTCACACAATACTTTACGGCAACAAACCATGAAGCACGATGATATACTTGTTCAAGGAAAATCAATTTGGGCTGAAAATGATGGAACTGAAGGATATTTTCAGTCGGGAGATTCTCCATCCCTCATGTAATCCGTATCACTGCCAGATTCAGTTGTCATGAGTATATTTTTCCAACAGCTTTTCCGTCTTCATCTCCCCAAATGTCTGCCATTGATGTCTGCGGCAGTTTATCATCAGAAGAGTCTTCGTAACAAGTCCACAGTCTCAGCCCCAGGGCACATGGAGAGGACAGGGGCTTTACCAACAAGTGTGAAACTGTATTAAGGCTAAATGAAGTGTTCAAAGGTCGCAACACTTTACTGCACGGTAATAAATGAAAGAAAATGGCATGTCTAAAAGTATATCATGGTAATTGTGATGATTAAATGGAAACAGGACACACACACCGGGTAATGGCAATTTCTTGGTAATAATATAGAAGCAGGGAATGTAAATCATTCCTTGCTGTTTTTCCCATCCCAAAGTAAAGACAGTTGAGAAGATTATATCCTCCACTGGGCTTTTATGTTTATAAAGAGGAGGAGATGGAAAGGCTGAGGTGGCTGATGATGATTTAGCTCATAACTAATACATAAACAAACCCACATTTACACTTAACAGTCAGTCAGCGTCACAGCTAAAATGTATGCAGACCTGCTATTGGGTTAAACCTTTCCACTTCTTCTCTCTGCATAAACCAGATCCTACTGCATTCTGGAGGAATCTTTTGATACCGAGAATATTAATAGAATGTGAAGCCGGTAAACACGCTTTCAAAACAAGAGCAAATCCCCGGTGCTTGATTACAGCATGATCTATATTCGAGTGGGAGGAGAGTGTGCGCCTGTGTGTCTGTGTGGAGGTGCAAGTGTGACGGGGAGATGGACAAACCCAGGGGTCTGTTTATCTAAGCTGACAGAAACAATTTCGAGGCCTGCCAAATGGGGAGAAAGAGCCCCTTCGAAAGCCACAGTGAACCGGAGGGGAACCAGGCGCACCAGCCCAGGCCTAGTGGCATTACGAGCAACACTCTACTCCACTAATATCACTGCACTCGGGGCACTATTTCTTGTCTGGCCATGACTGACCCATCTGCCTGGCCGCGTGGTTTATCAGTAGCCTCCAGGGGCCGACGTCGATTCTTTAGCACAACCGCGAAAGGAATCTCATTACGTTTTGGTGCGAGCTCCGGACAGTAAATAAACCTTGCGGATGTGGGCTGTAGCACGCACTGGCGCACATGCACTGAGCGAGAGACGAACCAGCATGGACTATTTGTTTGGTAACATATAAACTGGGGATATAGACGACAGAGCCGCAGAAATAGAGTCAGATACAACAGATTGTGCAACCATTTTCTCTATATAGTACACATACAAGCCACAGCCAGACAACTTCTCCTGAAAAGACTGTATTTTAAAGATGCATTATGGAACTTTCTATGCGAAAAAACCTTGATATTGACTCATATTTCTGACCCAGAGTCTGTATGTGTGGTTAGCCTGGCGCCTTTACTTTCCATCGTGGTGGCCTCCAGGATAAATAGTTTTTTTAGGGTTTCATATGCTTCTGGATTCCTACCTACCAGAAACCCTGAAAACAATTGGTCATGGAGTGTCATAGAGGCCACTGTGATGAAAATTAAAGGTGCCATTTTTCCATACTGAGATATGTTCTTACCTGAGCTTAGACGAGTTGATGCGTTCCTGTCTGGTCTGCGTGCCCGTGGAAGAGCGTGGCCAACTTCACCCCCGTTTGGTGCAATAGGAAATATGCTGGGAGAGGCCAAATGCTAACAACATCTTTGGTCTTTTTGTGTGACTGAGCGCATGCACAGGTACGCATCAACTCGTAAAAGACTCGTTAAGAACATATCTCAGTATGGAAAAACGGTGGCCTTTTCCTTTAAGGTTAGGGTTAGAGTTGGGGTCTTATGTCGTATTACATTATTTACTGTACCTCCAAACTACAAACACGTATTATTCCATTGTGTATGTGCCCCATAGGTACAAATGACTACACATTGTTGCATAGCACATGACATTGGGCTGTTTTTTCCCCGCATAAAACATTCCGTAATATAATTTTCAAAAAAAAAATGTCTTTCTTTAATTCAATGTTGTGTACTTGTTGATTTATTTACTTGCATATTGGTTATGGGGGACAGTGGCTCAGTGGACAGAAGTCATTGGTTTGTTGTGTCCTTGAGCAAATCACTTCCCCCTTGCCTATGTTTGAATGTAATGTGTGTGAGTGGTTGGAGGACTTCGGAAGGACTAATGGCAGATTGGCAGCCTTGCTTATAGGCATTTGGCCGTGTAGATTGAATGAATAATAACGACAGTGTATTGCTTTGAGAAGCTTGTAAAGTATACAAGTCGATTCGATTATTATACATTATAGGTGCATTGTAATTGTTGCTGCCCATTTAATTCTAGTTGAACTGTTAGAGATTTACGCTGCTTCTGTCATGGTTTTAGTGAAATGTCATTATAAATACATACCCACAGGACTTACCAATAACACCTTTTGTTTTGTTTCCCATTTTGTGTGCTGGAAAGAAAATGCATTTTGTTTCCCTGGAGATCTCATGATGCATTTGTTTGCTAATTTAAAAAAATCCATCTGCCTTCTACAGATAGGTGTCCTGATCTAACCTTTTATGTGCTTCCAAATGTTTGCGTCCCACTTTCGCATGCACTCGAAAGAAAGGTCCAGTCAAGCTACTGGTAATGAGGTCTATATGGTCCTTGACAACAGATGATAGCAGAAATATCCATGATTAACACTGCGGCTGGTGCAAACACCGGCCAAGTGTACAATGTCAACTTCTCTCCTATCCTCTCTCAGTGTCACTTACACCCACGCAAGCACAACACAGGGAAATAAGATCCTCAGCCGGCTGTATGAGAGGCTGAGTCAGGCAGCACTGGTGCATAGGACACAGGTCAGGGAAACAACACACAGAGCCATCATCCCTTCCACTATGAAACAACCACATCGTAGTTTGTGCTGATGATAAAAAAAAGGCCTAAATTCTGAGGTCTAAAAGCATTTACCCCTGATTTTTGATGTAAGTAAGGTGCACTTTATTAACTCTAATATGGAAATATGAGAGCATTTAACTGATACTGTTGGCCGCTGCATGTGGTGTAAATCAACACCCAGCGCACAATTGTTTTACAAATTATAAATTAATGAGCCCCTTAAAATAATGTGTTTCTTTTTTTAGAAAATGTTGAATTTGAGTGACCAAGAGTGCCTTGTTTTTTTCTATTGCAGTGGTTCTCCACTGGTATGTCGTTGGGACCCACAATCACCCTGGGATTGGGAAGCTGTGTCCCAATTATGACACAGACCTATAATTGGAAAAGTTGTTGGATAAGCATTAAATAAGCCGAAAAAAATTATGGTACAAAACAACCCGATAACAGTCATTGTAACAGACTCAAGTGGTGATTCGATACTTTTTTCTAACAAGTCCTCCAAATCCATACGACACAAGTGATCTTATCCCTGAATTACGACCATATAAGACGTTTGCTAAAACAGCGCCCCCAAGCTCCCATTGAGGGTATGTTACATGTAACCCAATTCTGAAACAACTTTATTGTCCATCCATCCATCCATCCATCCATTTTCTTCCGCTTTATCCGGGGCCGGGTCGCGGGGGCAGCAGTCTCAGCAGAGATGCCCAAACTTCCCGATCCACACACACCTCCTCCAGCTGTTCTGGGGGGACCCCGAGGCGACACCAGGCCAGCTCGGAGATATAGTCCCACCACCGTGTCCTGGGTCTTCCACGAGGCCTTGTCCCACTAGGACATGCCTGGAACACCTCCCGCGGGAGGCGACCAGGAGGCATCCGGAACAGATGCCCGAGCCACCTCAGCTGGCTCCTTTCGACGTGGAGGAGCAGCGACTCTACTCCGAGCTCCTCCCGGGTAACTGAGCTCCTCACCCGATCTCGGAGGGTGCGCCCAGCCACCCTGCGAAGGAAACTCATTTCGGCCGCTTGTATTCGCGATCTTGTCCTTTCGGTCATGACCCAAATCTCATGACCATAGGTGAGGGTGGGAACGTAGATCAATCGGTAAATCGAGAGCTTTGCCCTCCGACTCAGCTCCCTCTTCACCACGACAGACCGATACAGCGACCGCATCACTGCTGACGCCGCACCGATCCGTCTATCGATCTCATGCTCCATCCGTCCCTCACTCGTGAACAAGACCCCGAGATACTTGAACTCCTCCACTTGAGGTAAGGACTCCCCACGACCTGTAGAGGGGAAGCCACCTTTTTCCGGTGGAGAACCATGGCCTCAGATTTGGAGGTGCTGATCCTCATCCCGGCCGCTACACACTCGGCTGCAAACCGCCCCAGAGCGTGCTGAAGGTCCTGGTTCGTTGGAGCCATCAGAACAACATCATCCGCAAACAGCAGAGATGAGATCCTGAGGCTCCCAAACCGGACACCCTCCGGCCCCTGGCTGAGCCTAGAAATTCTGTCCATAAAGGTAATGAACAGAACCGGTGACAAAGGGCAGCCCTGGCGGAGACCAACACGCACCGAGAACAGGTCTGACTTACTGCCGGCAATGCGAACCAAGCTCCTGCTGCGGTCATACAGGGAACAGACAGCCCTTAACAGAGGGCCCCGGACCCCATATTCCCGGAGCACCCCCCACAGGGCACCACGAGGGATTGTACGTACTTTATTGTACGTAGTGTATCTGATCAACTCTGATGACGATTCCAACACTCAAACGCAAAGAAATGAATCACAAACTTGCAATAAGGTAAACAGCAGACCCAGATCTTCAGCCCTGACACACCTGTGGAGGAACTGAATGGGCTGTGCCAAAGGCATCCAAAGAAATGCTTTACAGCAGTTTATTTCAGATTGTTTATAATATAATAACGATAATTATTAAGAAATATTTGCATATCTGCTGCAGTTGGGGAGGGGTGATACGTATTAGCACAGAGCGCTCTTGGAGAGCCTTTGGCACAGCTGGACATTGAGATCTGGGACTGCTTATGTCCTCACATTTTGCATGTGGGGCTAATTTTGCAAGTTTGTGATTCATTTCTTTGCGTTTGAGTTTTGGAATTGTCATCGCAGTTGGTCAGATACACTACGTACAATAAAGTCGTTTCTGAATCGGGTTAAATGTAATGTACATACCCTCAATGGAGGAGTCAGGAGGGGGTTTTAGTAAACGTCTTACTGTATATGGTCGTAATTCAGGGATTTTCAGGATTCAGGATTTTCTGTATAGAAATAAAGAATAAAGAAAAGGGAATGGCTCGCGATCCACTGAAAATGGGTCATCGACCCACTTTTGGAACCACTGCTCTATTGTTTTGAGGTTTTTTTTGCATTCATAACTGTTTCAGGTTGTAGGAAGGTTATTGGGGTTTGCACCCAGACAGATGCAGAAAAGCCGAAGGGTACATTACTCTGCACAATTCATCAAACTGGAATCAAAATCCCAATTTCAAAAGGTGCAATGGACACATTTCAAATACTCAGTTATTTTGTTTGAACAATATTCTTTGCAAAATATGCCCCTTCATCGTACGGTCTTTTCAGTACAAACACTGATAAGCCTCTTGTGTAGACCTCTAAAATTACAGTATGTGAAAAATTCATGTGATTTTTCAATTAGCTTTTTGCCGTACATCTAGTCTCTTGTTTTTGAGACCTGACATATGGCCGGGCCTTTTGAACACATTTGACTAAACTAAAATAAAAGGAATTTTGGCTGACATAGGTTTCTTTTTGCTACTGGAGGTCAGTTCTTTTGTATCCCTGGGCATTGAGATATGCTCGTACCTTTTTTTTCGTCAGAACAAGTTCCAGCCGCCCCTGACTGCACTGCTCAGTGTGAATGGTGCAGACAAAATGGAGGAGTCAGGAGGGGCAGGAGGGTTGTGCATGGCCTTGTCTCTCTCTCTGCTAGTCTCTAAAGCCGTCGATTAGCCTGCACATCATAACTCCTCTTTCTCTCTCCATCCAAAAACCCTCTCTCTCTCTCTTGCTCTTCCTTGTTCACTTTCTGTTGCATAATATCCCGCCTGAGGGAAAACGTTGCTGTGGGAGGTAAAGCCTGAAACCTCATTTTTTAGCAGTGGCAGCCTCTTCAATGGATATTTAACGCGTTGAAGTTAATGTGATTATGGAAACGTTTTTTTTTTAGCAGACACGCTGCAGGTCACGCGGATATATTAATTCTATTGCACTTTTTCTATTAGGCCACATTGTCGATATTAAGACATCAAGGGGCTCTAATTTATTGAGCGGTTTGTGTGAGAACAATGTCATACCCGGAGTGCCACACTGACACTGGCCAGACATATACCAGCCCATTAACTTTTACTGCGCTATCTGTATTTACACTCCTGCCTTCCTGCCTCAGTTAATACAGCGGCCGGAACAATGGGAGCCAAAGGGGAATGATTGACAAGACTTATGCGCTATAGGTCTGTAATTAAACGACACCTCTATTGAATAAGTAAGCACATTGTGGGGGAGTGAAGGGAAATATTAACCACCATCGCAAAGCATTAACAAGTGAGTAATAGTTTTGTGCTTTTCTTTTTAATCACACAGAAAGGCATGAATGAATCAGTGCACATAAACAGCGAGACAAAGCGCCGTTGATTAGTTTTAGCGAATCAATAATTCCCCTTGCCTGCGAATCAAAATGGCTCATATGGAGAAGGTTCCTCTTCAGGCCTGACATTATAATGGACTAGGGCAGCTATCACATGCGTTTCTCTCTGAAAGCAGCTTTGCTATGAATAAATTTTGCCATTTGGATCATGAATATACAGGGCTAATATGGAATGGCTTCATAACCGAGCACCCTCAGGCAGAACAGTGGATTGCTTTGGAGAGCTACACCTCAGACACACATTTGGAGATTAATGTTACACGAATGGTATTTTTCTCCATGTGTGGGCATGGTGGAGAAATGCTAATAAGGTCTTAACACCACAATAATAATGGCACCTCTAGCACAAGACACACAAGCACTCTAAACTTTACGATGACAGTATTCACCTTATTTTGGAAGTTCCCATGAGGTGCCACCATTCATTGTGCCCGCCCCCTTCTCTCGTATTAGTTTACATAGGGCAGCAGACATCAAGAGACAATCAGTTACACGGAGACTAAGCTGTTTTCAGGCCGCCCAGAGAAACAGTGCCGATGCAAATCCCACTTTTTACACAAATCACTGTACTGTGCATCATATTTTAGCAACAAACATGTCCCCTCGTTCTCCACTTAGCCAATGGACCTTGCCCTCTATCGGAAGTGTCAAAACTAAGGAGGTGCCCATCGGTGGCCAAAAGAGGCAAAAGTGGGCGGAATAAGGTGAACAGATACAGACGGCAATGCGTCATACAAGGGGGGCGTGGCTTAGGCGAGAGGGATGAAACCTCTCATGGGATTCACACATTATCACTCTCTTGAACCGTTTTCCTGGAGGATTATTAGCATGTTGATCACACACCAATAAAGTCAAGCTAAAATCGGGTCCCTATGGATGTTTATTCACAGCAAATTGTTGGCTTTAGAGACATGGAGGGTAGCAAACAGACCACAATCAGCCTACTTAAAAAAAAAATGACAATGCTAACCATAGTATGCCAACTTTAGGGAATGTTTTTCGCTTCTACTTCTACTGAACAATTTGCT
Source organism: Gobius niger (assembly GCF_951799975.1). Lineage (NCBI taxonomy): Eukaryota > Metazoa > Chordata > Actinopteri > Gobiiformes > Gobiidae > Gobius > Gobius niger. The sequence goes on from NC_136852.1 coordinate 20,383,270, forward strand.
GTGAAAAAACATCCATATGGACCAGGTTTTGGCTTTGGTGTGTGATAAATATGTGAATAGTCTGTCATAAAATGGCTAAAAAGAGTGAAATTTCGTGATTCCCATGAGAGGTTTTCTTCCCCCTCGGCTAGGCCACGCTCCCTTGGATAACGTGTTGCCGTCTGTATCTGTCCCACTGGTCAGAACCTGGACGGCAACTCAACAGCTTGAGCTACTGTCGCCCAAACGCAACCTCTAATCGTTACATGCAATAACGCTGTGCTGAAAATTGTGTAGTTAAAAGAAGCACATTTGGATATTGCCAACAGATTGTGTGGACCACAAATCTAGGCTTTGTCTTGGCTATGTCTTTGGCCATCTGGAAAAGCATGATGTTTTAATCTTGTTACCCGCAGTGATGGGCAGTTCATGAGGCTGTGCAGAAGATGAACTATTTAACTTAATGCCGATGAGCCATTTTGCTTCTTTGCCCCTGTCGCTACTCTTATGCCAGAGAAGGTTTCCCTCAAAGATATACTTTTCAAAAAAGGATAGAGACACTAAGTTTTAACACATTGCAAAGAATCCATTACTTGGATTTCCCAAATGATGAAGTGTACCGAGTCGAGTTCTTATATTTAATTACTTTCTGCTGCAGACAGGAACCAGTCAGAGGAATCCTGGCAATATAGTATTGTTTGTGATGCTGGAAGTTCCTTTGTGTATTTCTTTCCCACGCACAAGGACAGAGGACAGACAATCTTTCATGTTAATCATGTGGGTGCTGCTGGCCTGATGGTGCTGTAAGAAGTATTTAATAAATACCATCTCCGGGCTCTTCATTTCCATTTTTATTACAAGTCGTCGGCTTTGCCCTATGTAATGAGGGTATTTAATGTGTGGAAAAGAAAGAGGAGATTAGAGCATCACAGGCTGGGATTATAAAGAAAAAAAAAACCTGAGACCACAAAGACAGGCAATCACGGGCAGAAAATCCTGCAACATCTTTGGGCTTTCATCTACAATTTCCCTGTCACACTGCGCCTCATCCATCTGCTGCATGATGTTTCTTATGCACTCACTCAGTCAGCTCTGTGTACATGCCGTCTGTGTCTGCCGGTCTGAAGCCACATCCCTACAGTCTTCTATCGCTATAACAGCAATTATACAATGATACACTGCCTGACCAAATTATATCTTATTTAAGTCACTGTTATGATATTTAAGCCTGATCATAAAGTTCAATACCACCATAACTTCCTCTGTTTGCTGCTTTCTAAATACTACATATTGTGAAAAGATGTTTAACTTAATGGATCTGAAAATGAAAGTATCATTAGGGCAAGCTACTTTAAATGAGAGTAAAACTTTACATGCATATAGGATAGCAGTGTGAAAAAGCACGTTTGTCGCTGTGCAGTTTGGCCAAAGGAATATCAGCAATATCAAGACAATTTCGGCTCCGATATAAAGACACTTTGTCATGAAGCAGATAGTATCGGGGAGCACAGGCTTGTAGAAAAGGTCACAGATAAGACCAAATGGCCCACTGATACAGAGAGAGTGACAGTCACAGAGCAAATGACCACTACACTACAAACAAAAGCCGGGATATTTTCCACTGTCATCTGCCAAGGGGCTGAAGGACAATGAGCCCCCATGAATAAATAGGCTTTTCTGTTTGCAAAGCTCTCCACCAATTACCTCTTTTGCCAATGCGACTGCAGCCATGTATTGTGGATAACAGAAACAATAGATTTACTCGTCTCAACCAGACTACGCTGAATCAGGGGAACTTTTTCAGTTACCCTAATAGCAAGTTCACAATTGGCAGGTTCTTATTAATGTCCCTACTGTCACAATACTGTATGTGGCTCTTAATAATGGGAATTCACCACCACCCCCTGCGAAAAAGCGATCTTTTTGACCTTCTGTTTGACCTGAATGGCACTTTTCACCATGAATTTCAACAACAACATTGACAACAAAGGGTTGTCCCTGGATTTTTTTTTTTTATTCACGACACAAAACATGCAATTTGTCAACGTCGCGGGTTCAAGTCCTGACTCCGACAATTTGCTGAATGCCCTTCCACCCTCTTTCACCCTGTGCTATCCTGTTTAGTAAAGCCTTTTCATTCATCTGGTAATGAAACACTGTATGTCAGCTCTTTGTGCTGCATTCACAGCTCTACAGGAAACCTGACCCTTATAATTACAATGGTCATGATGATTATAACATTCATTCTTTCAATAGTTCATGTTTAATTATGTTAAGGCAGTAAGGAGTGGCACAGTATATAGCTAAGAATTATCGTATTTTCATTGACTGACAGCCAAGCTACTGTGTTTCATTTTATGAAACGTGAGGCTATAACCCTGTACCAGTTCCCTGAGTAAATTGTGGACTTATAAAACAAATAGGTTGCAGCCCGAGACTCAGCAGGATGCACTGGCCTCACACAGAACCAATCACTTTGTAAATGAGACCAGCGGGAAGCTAATTATGTATCAGCTCTGTTGCCGTTGTTTGGACAGCCCCAATCTGCAGAATTCCCCAACTTCAACAGGACTTAAGCACACAGCGCATCAGTCCATGAAGGAGGCTGCAGGCCTTGATGGATGGACAGTACTGAATCCGAGCTGTCTCTTTGTAGTTGTCACTCTTGATAAAATCAGACAAGAGCTATGGATCTGTACAGAGCCACTCCTGCCCATCACTCAGCTGCATGTCTGATACACCACCTTCTTATACAAACTAACAAGTGTAAATAACAATAACAGATGCCGTGAGAAATGCATGAGGACTCACATAGAATGTCTCTAGACAGTAGAAGTCACTTTAGCAACAGCTACAAACTGACAACCACATGTCACACACACTAAAGCAAGAACCATAACAGAACCAAGGACACAACAGCAGGATGAACTGAGAAAAGTTCAACCATCAGACTTTCGTGTTTGTCAACTACTACCACAAATACGGTATCTTCAAAATGACTAGAGGCCGACCAATATGGGTTTTTCTCATAGACTGTGTATATAATGGACAGCTTCTGCTCACTCCTCCCTGTTAACCATAATGACCACGTTCGAAGGGGAAATCATGGCGGATTTACAGACTCCCCCTCCCCAGCCCTGACGAAGCATGTTCCTAAAAAGAGCATAAGGGCGGGATCTTCACTGTAGACTCAGCCCTTGCGTGACGTGTAGCTCGCGCTGCCCCAATGCTAACAGTCCGACCCTCATTAAGTACAAGATTTCTAAAATTCTTCTCACGAAAACCAGCCTAGTTTCTTTAATTGTGACTAACCCAGCGTTATCACAGGAGGAATATCTAGCCTTAGAAAGTGTTTTAGAAACCAGGTGTTAAAGTTGTTTTTAACGTGTCTAAAGTCCAATGCTTTTCAATGGGGGACTAGCGGTGATATGGAGGTACTACAGCAATGGAGGAGCAATGGCGGCCTCTAGTGTTGTCGGCATAAAGCAGAGCAGCCAGTGGGCATTGGTTTTTCTAAGGCCGATGCCGATATATTTGGGATGTTAATCGGGCGATGCCGAAATGTTTGGCTGATATTTTTGACCGATTTTTTTGGCAGATGTTTTTCCAAGTGTCTGGTCTATAATCCTGTAAAAGATGTTGCTCACGTCCCCCGAGGGAGTTGTGGACTCATTTTAAAGCCCTGATTTTGCTCTTTCCAATGAAAAAGCGGGAAGTCTCTATCATTTTCGGTCCCAGAAATATCTTCTTTTTCCGGCGCTAGATCGGCCGACACCCATCCATCCATCCATCCATCCATTTTCTTCCGCTTTATCCGGGGCCGGGTCGCGGGGGCAGCAGTCTCAGCAGAGATGCCCAAACTTCCCGATCCACACACACCTCCTCCAGCTGTTCTGGGGGGACCCCGAGGCGACACCAGGCCAGCTCGGAGACATAGTCCCACCACCGTGTCCTGGGTCTTCCACGAGGCCTTGTCCCACTAGGACATGCCTGGAACACCTCCCGCGGGAGGCGGCCAGGAGGCATCCGAAACAGATGCCCGAGCCACCTCAGCTGGCTCCTTTCGACGTGGAGGAGCAGCGACTCTACTCCGAGCTCCTCCCGGGTAGCTGAGCTCCTCACCCGATCTCGGAGGGTGCGCCCAGCCACCCTGCGAAGGAAACTCATTTCGGCCGCTTGTATTCGCGATCTTGTCCTTTCGGTCATTACCCAAATCTCATGACCATAGGTGAGGATGGGAACGTAGATCGATTGGTAAATCGAGAGCTTTGCCCTCCGACTCAGCTCCCTCTTCACCACGACAGACCGATACAGCGACCGCATCACTGCTGACGCCGCACCGATCCGTCTGTCGATCTCACGCTCCATCCGTCCCTCACTCGTGAACAAGACCCCGAGATACTTGAACTCCTCCACTTGAGGTAAGGACTCCCCACCGACCTGGAGAGGGGAAACCACCTTTTTCCGGTGGAGAACCATGGCCTCGGATTTGGAGGTGCTGATCCTCATCCCGGCCGCTACACACTCGGCTGCAAACCGCCCCAGTGCGTGCTGAAGGTCCTGGTTTGTTGAAGCCAACAGAACAACATCATCTGCAAACAGCAGAGATGAGACTCTGAGGCTCCCAAACCGGACACCCTCCGGCCCCTGGCTGCGCCGAGAAATTCTGTCCATAAAAGTAATGAACAGAACCGGTGACAAAGGGCAGCCCTGGCGGAGACCGGCCGACACCCGATATTGTAAAATCCCCAATTATCGGCCCGATATGGTGTGCAGCCGTTCAAAATGATAAATGACACATAAAATAATGATACATGAAATATTTACTATTCCACAATTTGTGACACTAAAATTTGACATTTTAGCTGCAGAATGTGACTGAGGCTACAAGTGTTGCCATTCATGTCCTTATCGCAGCTCCACAGAGCAGAAAGACTCAAGTTTCCATTTTTGGAGGATTGTTTTTCATGTACGACATTGGCTGCCATTGTTTCCCCAAATTTCTGACACACAGCGTTTCGGTCACACCGCTGCGCCTGATGAATGCCATCCATCATCTTCGTTCCCTCTGGAGGTTATGATCCACTCCCCCTGTCCTCTCCGACTGTCTGCAACCAATAATCCTCAATGAGCTGAGAGGAAGCAGCGGCCCCAGCACATTTATTCTTTTAAGGTTACAAATGCGTTTATGTTTTATGAATACTGAGCACAGAAGCTGCTTTGAGATATTTAGGACCATGTACTGCGTCGGGAGCTGACTGTAAGGCGTCTGAATCAGAGTTACTGGCCGTACAATAGTGATCTAATTTGAGATGAGCTCTAAATCATATTCCCCGAATAAAAAAGGGTTTCAAAAGCACTGGATTTTAAATGCACTTTTCACATTGTTAGTGTTTCATAGACCAACACACAAAAGAATCTGTCTTTGGCAAAGAGGTGAATCAACGCAGTCAAGTTATTGTGGTGATAAAATTAAGTGAATGTTGCAAGTACGAGCGTCATTGGTTGAGTTTATTTAAAAAACTAAAGAAGTAACTAAACAAAACAAGGGGTCAAAGGCCATGTCTTTTTAGTGCAATTCCAAAGTCCCTTCTTAATAATAATGCAAAACGAAAATTCACAAACTGGTACTACCTGAAACAAAAACAGATTTGTAAAAAAAAAAGTGCTATTTCAGGAACAATGACAATCATCCAGATCGGCATGTCTTACTTTAGTTTATTTCCGTGGCAACGCTGCTTTTTCTGAGGCGCTTTGCACAATTTACACTTGCCGCATTGTCAACAGAGTACGAACCATGTTGTTCCAAATGTTCAGGGTATCGGGAACACATGAAAAAGCTTCTTTCACCTGTTATTTTTGGGACTCTTGACGAAAACCTGTCATGTGTGAACCTTTACCGGAGGAGTTTCTGCTTTCAGCTGGCGCCAGGTGCTGAAGAAGACCCGGCGTGCTCTTAGGGGTCATGAAATGTGGGCTTTGAATGCACGCCTCGTTTCTCCCTTTGAGTGACAAAAGCGCTGCACGCAGACGTACTGCGACTGGATCAAGGTGGTGTCAAGCGCGCTGCTAATTTTGTGATCATTCTAATAGAGATCTGACACCTCCCCATCTCAATCGGCGGTAACGTATAACTCTGGGGCCGCCCAAAGAAGCACGTTACCTGGCTGTCCCCAAAATGTCACTCCGAGCTCAGATACTCCGGTTGAAATATGAAAGGGCCCCAGGGTCGGGAAGGGGACTGAGGCAAATTGTAGCTTTTCAAATATGGAAGTAACAACAACAAAAAAATGTATCTTTGCATTTCCTTGAGATACTGAAATAATGGCTCTGTGCTAATTCAGAGAAGACTGAAGAAAACAAGCTTGTTTACGTGGTGATTTCCGGGCAGCGTCGGAGCAGCCTGCTAATTCCGGAGCTCGGGCCTGTCTCATTACACAACTGAGTAGAGAGTCAATGTAGCGTCCAGCCAAACATGATGTGAAGAATAAGCTGACTTTTGTTCCCTCGCCAGGCTCCGAGGTGAAGTTTGATACATAAAGTGAGTGGTACAAATCCCCCCGTCAAGTATTGCCGTTCTAGAATACTGTGCATCATTTGTTTCAATATGTTTGACTATTATGGATTTGATTGATTCTAGCTTTGATGATATAGGTGGACATCTTAAAGGTCACTTAGTTCTGCTTCTTTTACAAAGTTTACAAGTAGGGACGTAACGATTCACTCAAGCCCCTCGATTTCAGATTTTAAATTTCCGATTTCGATTTTTCCCCCCTGATTTTTGTAGCCTTTTTTTAAAGAAAATGATTAAGACTCATTGGTACCAATGTTTCGTTTGTTTTAACATCTGCCTTGTTGTCCTTGTAACAAACATGAACTATAATAATTTTGACATGTGTGTTTGTAAATGTACATGTTTTCAACATAAACAACTTATGTAGCAAAACAAACATTTTGAGACATTTATTTTACCCAACTTTTTTTTTGCAGTTTGATCATGATACTATTTTAGAACTAATTTTACACAACCCTCAAACGCCTCACAGCCTCCCGGTGGCGTGCAGCATTTGTAAACAAAAGGAGGAAAAAACATGGCAGCTCCCTGTAGATATTGGATTATTTGACAAACGGACATTTGATGAGGATTTCAGCTGCATCAGAGCAGGTTGGTCAGATGTTTTTCAGTTTACGATCTTTGGTAAACTTCTGTCACAATGCTAAACTCTGCGTTAGCCACTAACGCTAATCTCTGACTGTGTAGCCGCTTTAGCTGTGTCTGCTGCTTGCCGACACGTGCATGTGTTTACATGGTGTGACGTGTGTTAGGGGTGAGGAGGGGAGGTGTGGAGCTTGTCTTGAGAAAAACTAAAAATTGAGTTGCTGAGGGCATTTAACATTGATTATTTTATTTTATTTATTTTATATATATTTTTTTTTTAATTGATTCACATTTCGATTTTCAACTATTTTTACATACTGAGATGTATTAGCTTAGACAAGTTGATGCGTACCTGTCTTTGTGTATGCCGTGGAAGAGCTTGGTCACTTCTAGCTCGAGGAATACGCTGGGAGAAGCCAAATGTTAACAACATCTTTGGTCTTTTTGCGTGACTGAGGGCATACAGTTCTTCCATACTGTGATATGTTCTTACCTGAGCTTAGATGAGTTGATACATACCTGTTTGGTCTTTGTGCATGCCTATGGAAGAGCGTAGTAGCTTCCAAGTTCACCCCCGTTTTGGAGCTATAGGAATACATTGGGAGAGGCCAAATGCTAATAACATCTTTGTGACTGAGCGCACACACAAAGACCAGACAGGTACATATCAACTCGCCTAAGCTCAGGCAAGAAAATATCTCAGTAAAAGTGGTGGCATGTTCCTTTAATATCCCTTATAGATGATTATATTAGGCTTCTTCCAATACATAGATTGTTATGCATTCATCATTGCATAAAGCAAACTAATGGTTTACACATTTTTCTGTGGTGGTCTTCTTTACAGAGGTAGCAATGTGCACATTTTTGCATTTAGCCTACTTATAATACAGTATGAGCCCATTACCATCCAAAGCCTCCTCTAATGCCTCATGTGTATGCAAATGTCACCCACTCCGCAACAGTACAACCCCATCCAAAAGTTTGGTGCCACTCAATTAGAAAAGGTCATCCTCTCAATGTTCCAGGTCTCATCCAGTTTTCATTCGCACAAGTCTCAATTCCGCACTTAGTCTCTTTCTATTTCCTCATACTGGGTTTACCTCATATAAAGCACAATGTAAAGCATAATTCCTGCGGCGTCAGTACTACAAGGCACTAGTACTAGAATTATTACCTTTTCTGTGCTCCTCCAGGCAGTTTACCCAGCTAAGACTAGAAAAGAAATGGGATTTTTTTTTGTTGCCTTTAAAATCTTCCAATATGAGTAGTGCAATTGCCAGGAGGCTAGATGGCAGATTTGATAATCAGAAAGTCTGATAAGTGGTCATACAAACAACAATGTCCAAACATTCAGAGGTCAGAGCATGACTGCTGTTCCAAAATTATGAAATATATATATATATAAATATATAAAAATAATAGATAACATTACTCAATATGTACTTTATAGATTATTTTGCTTTAAACAGTGAATTTAAAGTATATTCCCGCACACCCGGGACGCGACAGGTGCATAGAAGTCAAGGAAAAAAAGAAAAATGTCTCACTCTTTTAAACTTTATTGCTGCAACAGTTCGGTCAAACTGACCTTCGGGGCTGCAATAAAGTTTATAAATGAGAATTTTTCTTTTTTACATACCGGTAAGTATTTTCCATAGCAAATTAGTGAACTACTTTCTGTTCAGTAGAAATTTGACTGAGCAGGGTTTTCTTGTATTGAAGTAATATTAGATGAGGAGTATCAGTACTTTTACTCAAGTAATAAAATCCAGTTTGACCACAACTATGTGCGAGAGACAAGAATGCTGATAAATAATTTACATAGAAACAGTCAGCCTTGATTAGTCAGGCTACTTTCGAACCAAAATGGTCACAATCACACATAATATACTCCTATACTATACTACTATACTACTATAATGACAGCATAATATATTTATAATGCATATTTACAACCCACAATCACAGCAACAACAAGCATGTACCGTCATTTATCCTCATAAGTTGTAATATATTCTGCAATGTAAGGGTTAAACATTATGTATTACAATGTGAAAAAGTCCCTCTTTATTCTTGTACTTCCTGTTTGCTAAAACAATTGAAGAGAACAATGATATAAAGCTCTACATATAAAGGGGATGCATGATGAAATAACCAAACCTCTGCTGATCTTCATTACATCAGTCGGAATTGGCATTTCATTGACATTTCCTTGACATTTCACTTGTTTTGCATTCTAGATTCTTCCGGGTGAAGGCATTTATTGACTTTTTTTTATTATAGGAACAAGGAAATCATTATTTGATTGTGCATATTTTGGTATATTTCACAGGACATTATTGTTTTGTAAATGATGGCATTCCTGCATTTTACATATAGATAGATTAAAACCCGGAAACTTTGGACAAGTGCTAATATATTGTAGGTTTTTTGCCCCTCTGTAGGCAGTGGACCCTGACATTATACTCAGAACATCCCCTACTGAGGGTGACAGTGGCTCAGATGGTAGAGTGGGTTGTCTTATAACCAGAAGGTTGGTGGTTCGAACCACTGCTCCCTCAGGTGCATTGGTTCGGTGGGTCCGGTGGGTCGGAGCTGCTGAGTCACTGGAGAATCTCTCCTTAAGACGTGCCTTTTCTCACTGGCTTTTTAACATGAGCCGAGCTGAACACCTATTACTTATTATTGTTTTGATATTTGCCTATTGTATATATACATTTGTGCTCAAGTTTTTCTTGTCAATTCGTAAAGCAGTGCACTTTGGGCTTTTCGCGCTGTAAATGTGCTATAGGAATAAAGTTGACAATGACATTGACATAATATAATAATTTTATTATTATTCCATGATTATTTAATTATTATTATTTAAACTATTTTTTTTTTTTAAACACAATTTTATTGTTGCTTTTTACAGCTGTGTCTCCTTTTTGTAGCTTGATGGCTTTCTTTGAAATTCACAACTCCCACTGTCCTCCCTGAACTCTGTATAATAGTAATTGCACATGTGTGCAAGTCTCTCGCACAGTGTTATCTGGGAGTCACTGACAGTTGCAGCAAACATGTTGTTATTGGATCCACAAGTTGACATTAATATTTACATTTATATTTGTATTCCCCTAACGCTCTACCACAGACCACTGACAGCTGATGACAGCTAAACACGACTTTCTTCGAGTTAGTGGACAGGAAGTGCTTGCATTTCAACAAAAATAATATGATTCATGACAAGTCTTTTCACTATTAAGTGAATGCTGAATGTTCAAAAAAGTTCCCTCAAAGGCATAGATACGCTTTGCAAATAATTTGACTATTTGTAAGTCTCAAGCCCATAAAAATAGTCTGCATAGCATCTCATACTAGTCAGATCACGTTTAGAATATTTCCAAGATGAAAAATGGAAATAAAAAGGAAAATCATATATAAGATCATAATATGGGTAACATTTTGACACAATTGCCTAAAATTGGATACAATTTCCAAATTTCTGTGGTGTTGTGACAGTTCACCATGGCAGTGCACTGTTGGGTCTCTGTCTCTGTTGTGGCAATACAATGGAGTGGTGATTAGGGTTCTGTTAAAAAAAAAAGCCATAGCGGTCCACTGTGGGGCTTGCTCGACAATTTTGGTGCCCGATTGCACAGACTTGACAGCTCATTTTGTGGTGGCACAAAGCAACCAGACATTATCTGGCTATTTGGCTATATTGTGTTTCACAGTTGTTTATGAATAATTTAAAACTCTTATTGATCTTGCACTTGGTCAGAAGAAAAAGCTTTACTGATCTGAGGGCTTATTTACACTCCAATTTTGTCACCGTTTTTTTTGCGTTCCAGACATACAACTACCAATACTGTATTTATGCTTCCATATGTTGTCCAACCTTTGTTCACGAAAGACACCACAACAGGAAAAGGAATCAGAACAATATGGGGCCACCCACAATCGGTTTTGATTTTTACACAAGATCCCTCAAGAATAGTGAGATAAGTGTTCCCAGAGGTCGCATGGTAAGAAAAGCACTTCCTGATTATGTAGAGTTGTGGGAGGGGCTATTGTTACGGCACTAAGAATAATCACTGGGGAATATGTTTTTGATCAGGGAACATGGAACAATCTTAAAAGCTCTAAAAGGTTTATATAGTACAATACCTTCCCTTTAATGGCGCTCTCACGTTTTTTCAGCTTCAAACGATTTAATTAAAGCACTTAAAAGGAATATAACAAAAAAGGTCCTTTGCCAAGAATAATCGGCCAGCACGACCTGAGTTTACTCAGTGCATTAGAATTGATCACTGAGGTTTCATATTTCCTCCGTTGTGTCCTAATGCTTGTACAACATATAAAGCTTATAGTTAATGCTAAACAGCTGAGCCACTGCTAACCTAATCAAGAAGGCAAATTTATCTTAGTCTGATCTAAGTCCATTATCAGCATGAAGCTAACAACAGCTGCTTGCTTGTAATGGAAATCTTAATTACACACATTAATTATGCGAGGATGAGTGCTAGAGAAGCGATATAAGCACAATTATCATAAAAATCAATTGAACCAAGCGAGACGTGATGGACGCTTGTGTTGCACTTAAAACAATGTCAGAGTCCCCTGAGTGCTTTAAAGAGGCCCGTGTTGAGACGACGACAGCCTTGAGATGACACTGGCGCACGCTTTGTTTCTATCAGTCTTCACCTCGCTCCATGATGGGCTTTTTATCTGCAGGCCTGAGGGAGGGATCCGTTTGAATGGAGTGTGGACAGGCCTTGAGAAAGCCTGCTATTACCACCAGCCAGCACCATAACAACCATCAATCTCCGCAGCGTTCTGTGTTTGCACGCGCCACGCACAACAGTAGTGAGTCATAGCGGCTTTGGACACACTTAGAGTGAAATTATGTTTTCTCCACCTCTTCTGGCCAGCACCCGCCGATCCTAATCAAGCTCGGAGCTGCCGTACCGCTGCGGGCCAGAGTATCTGAAGACGTGATGAGATACTGCTCATATCCACACTGTTATTAAACTGTGCTCTCCTGTGATTGTAATCATGTGTTTGCTTTTTCTTTTGCACACACTGATGCTTCTGGTCTCCGAACTGTACAGTGTTAGCACTTTATCTGAGGGCTACATGGGAGTGAGCGGTTGGTGGTGGTCTGAGGGGACAATGGCGTAGATTGGCAGCCTCACTTCTGTCCTCAGTGGGCGGCTGTGGCTACAAGTTGCTTTCCATCACTGAGTATGGAGTGAATTACTAAGGACTACAGTGTGGCGCTTTGAGCAGTACCAAGTATCTTGTTTACCTTAATACATCCTTTTCGTAGTCCCTCTGGGGGTAATACAGGTGTTGATGGGATGATTGGGGTCTTTCATCTCCCCCTAGAGTCTCTGGCCAGAAAACCCGAATTGCAACTTTCCCCTGCCTCCGGGTCAGTGACCCAATACACACTAATGGAATCACGAAGAAGAAGCTAACAGGCTAACGGGTAAAGTTGACTGCGGGCTAGCGCCACTTAAGCAGTATTTACAGCCAAATTTGAGTGAAAAAAAAAAATCTCTATTGTGTAATTGGATGTACAATATCCCTCTCTCCCTTTGTCTTTTCTGTCAGCGTAGTATTTAATCTCGTGGACAATTAATGAGTAAAAAAACGCAACATGCTACGACACCTGCAGCGGCGCTTATGGCCTCTTGGGGCACGAGTTACTTTGTACTGCTTTAACTGCGCTTTAAACATTCTTTACCCTTTTCATTTGTCCATTTTTAATTGTACATTGTTGTTGATATTCATGGTAATACATTTTAAGTCACTATTTTCTGTCGGCCTCTCATTGCTCCACCATTTCTCACTTCATCCATAGTCGAGTACACTTCTCCTTTCACTTGGCCAAGTCACATTCAAAACCTCCATAAACTCACACCGTGACACCATTTACTTTTTTTTACAGATCAGTATTTTTCATTCTTCGAGTCATGGCACTTTTTTGTAGTTGTTGAAAAGATGCTGCAGCACTAAAACACCCAGACACCAAGTCAACAGAGTATGGTTGTTTTGAGAGCTGGAGGATGTGTCTGGGTTAAATGAAGTCTCTGCATCCCTAGACTGTTGCTGCCACAACCTGACCCCATAAGTGGAAGAAAATGGATTGATGGTGCTTTTATTTCCTTCTGGTTAAAAAAGTTCACAAATTTACAAAAAGTAATATCCATTGTGTTTCTGCTGTTACAAGGGGCACTGTGGGCATGTTGAGGAATTGCTCACTATGAATTGGGAGGGACAGACTTTTGAGATAAGCAGCTCTTTTCTTTATTCTCTTGCCTTATCACAATTTATGTGTTCAGCATGAGCTGTGGCTGAAACAGCAGCTCCTGTACTTAGGTCAGCTTGTTAATAAAGGACGCTGAAGTAACAAGTTGGCCAAACAATTATTGAATAGATTTACACTTTGTTGTTTTGAGACTTGGCTGTGATTGGCTAAAACGAGGTGCGCTTGAACCAATCAGCAGCAAATGCTGCGCCAAAAGTGTGTTCTCTCCACAACAATTTAATCCAGTCAATCCCAGATTGTAATATCAATTTGGCTCTCACCAGTTTAAGATGACAGTTTGTCAAGGCACACCAGTGTGGTTGAACATCTCTGATTTATACATGTAGCACCTTGAAGTACATAATCAGCCATGCTCCTTTGTCACAGCTGGGGTAACGAAGACTTTCACTTCTTTCACATACAGTGACACATTGACTTGATTGGTAGGTTGGTCATTCTCATTACAGCTGACATAAATAGATATAATCCAAAAGTATCAGTTAATTGTCAGAACAAATGATTTATTGATTGAGTGCAGTTTGTTGTCTCATAGATTTATTTCTCACTCTGTGAGTCCTCCGCTGAAGTCTCTTTTCTATACATGTTTCATAATAGCCAACCTCTTGTTGTTGCTTTTACTATGATGCTTGCTATTTGGCTTGCTGTTATAGTTTCAGAATTGACAATTTCCCTGTTCTATTGATGCATCTGGGCCCACTTGTGAACAAAATGAAAATTTGGTTATAAAAGGATTGTGTATTTGTCAAGATAACTATAAAGACTATGACTGACTATGACTATAAAGCTGAAACGTTTTTTTCTGGTGACCCAATTTTCCGCTCACGTCGCGACTTACCTCCCTCCCGTCATGTTCGGTGTATATAGGCCCTATTCTTATCTAAGTGTAGTGTAGGGCTTTATTGGATAATCTTGATCAAGAAAAACCTTGGGTCTTTTATTTTACATTCATAGCTATATCAAAACGGAAAGGTACAGCACTTAAAAAAAGAGCACAAATAAACACTTGCTGACGGCAGCCCTTTTGACCGCTAACACACCAGTGCATAGCAGTCATACTAAAGTTAGCATATGTTGTACAAAAACATCAGAGAAAAAGTTTTACATTGTCATTGATACATTGGGCAAATGGGTAAAACTGTTCTTTAATGTCACAAACCTTACACCATCACAGAGACTGTCCTTTTGATCCAAAATGCTGAAGGACAATGAAGTGAGGGACTGAGGGTCAGGAGAGCGAGGCACACTGAGCTGCAGCGCAATTAAACTTGAGTACAGTTTGGAGAATGCATGTGTCTGTAGTTATAAAGAGAGTACCAGACTTGTATGGTAATACAGGACTGTTATGGGCAGCAGCAGTTTCCCTTGTGCAATAATAATGAGACCCATGAAAATCTCACGTGACTCAACTTCAGGTCGCAACACCAATCCTGAGAACCAATTTTCACTTTTATACGCATAACCAATTTCAGCCTCACTCAATTATGTTCACAGTGGGAAGCAAACTGTAAAGGTATGTTGTTCTATATGTAACCCTCCTTAATCCGCAGTGTACATCATGTATCATGCAAGGCGTGATTGCCATAGTTTGTTCACAACATGGAGAGAAGGAGCAAAACTGCTTCTTTCTACAGTGTGATCACTCTTGGACTAAGAGCTCATAAAGGAAGCAAATGATCAAGGACAAAATGATCAGAAAATTGGATTTGAAAAAGGCAAAAATAATAATAATTCTCCTCTCATAAGTAGGAGTACTAAATGATTACTTTGAAATTTGGATCAGTTTTATCATATATTTTACTAAAAGGCACACTGTGTAACATTTTGAATGGTACTGTTGCCAGCAAAACTAAACAAATGAAAACTGTGACACCGAAAATGCTGTTTTGCAGTGGGTAATCAAAGAATGGATTTGGATGAGAACCAAGTAATACTGAGTAAAATAAATATCTGAAATAAAATAAAAGCTTATATTTTATTCCGTTTTATTGAGTAAAATGCTACACGGTATGTATGGCTTCAACCAAAATATTAAGAAATATTGATTATTTTTCTTTCTGGCGTATTCTGGCTAATTATTTAGTTTCAAGGTCACTCTTTGCTAAAAAACTTTTTGCATTTTGCACTGCTAATTTTAAATGCAGCCCAAGGGGACACTTAAACTGTGCTGCAGAGGTTACTTTAATGTGAGCTTTTTATAGATGACTACAAGCCGGATCAGCTTTGAGATCTTGTTTGATCAGAGGACGTTATATTTTATTAGGAAAAACGTCCTATTGTGCTGACCGGTGATTTAAGGGAAATGCATTCAGGCATGTCAAAAGAGATTTGGATCGGAAAATATGGACATGGTCAAGCCCATTTCCACACCAGCTTTATTTATATTGCATAGAACAAGGTTGTTGCTCTTCTCTTCATTATGCCTTTATTGTTGCACATCTTGGTTGAGGTCAAAACAACCAGGCATTGCATTAATCTGACTCACTGAAAAGCAAACTCATTTCCATATGCATAAAAATGGGATATAAATTAATATCCACCATTACCGTCATCTCACAACGGCATAATCACCACTGCATTCAAGATGTCAATTTACATCAAAATGGCATTCATTACGAAACAGTGATATATTCTGTTCATTGTTGTGAAAATCATGAATATTTAACTTTTAATGGGCCTGTTTGCTTAAGTGAGGGTTAAATAAAGGTTAAACAATAGCAATCTAACCAATTCTGTGTATCATCAGCGGGCGCTCCAATTTACAATGTCCTGTGAAGCTGTCATGGGCTGATGGACTAATTTGCCCGCGCGCGTGTCCGTTTTGCCCGCACTGTTACTATTTTTGTATCTTGCCCCATCTGGCTGCTACTCACAACAATATTGCCCAATGAACTTTCATTTCCCGTGTTGTTAAATAAAAATGAATTTGCTCTCCATCACAGGTGGGGGGCGCACTTAATTGACTCGTGTTAACATATTTCCCGGCCCCGTGCACCTGCGCTCTTTCTATATGCACGTTTGAACAGTGTGTGTTACCCGCTCATGTGCAATGGACTCCACAAGTGTCATAAATAAGTAAGCTACACAGGTATATTGGGAATATATATCTGCTTATTCGTGTGATTTCAACTCAATCATACCTATCCAGGGCTGGGTCATGGGGGATGGGGGAAATCCACATGTTTAAGTTTTATATATTCAATGCCAGAGTAAACATCTGCCTTAAAAGAACAGGCCACCGATTTTACATACTGAGATAAGTTCTTACCTGAGCTTAGACGAGTTGATGAGTAACTGTTTGGTCTTTGTGCGTGCACTCAGTCACGCAAAATTACCAAAGATGTTGTTAGCATTTAGCCTCTCCCAGCTTACTCCTGTAGCTCCAAACTGGACTTTCACAAAATGAAACATGTTGATTTTCTAAGCCGATTAAAAGGGGAACTATATTGTAAGACGTGGTAATACCTTAGGAGCACTCCAACTTTACTGCATGGACATCGTAGCTTCTAACTTCACCCCAGTTTAGAGCTAAAGGAATATGCTGGGAGAGGCTAAATGCTAACAACATCTTTGGTAGTTTTGCGTGACTGAGCGCACCCACAAAGACCAGACAGTTCCGCATCAACTCGTCTAAGCTCAGGTAAGAACATATCTCAGTATGTAAATATGCCTTTTCCTTTCATGTAGAAACAGTCTGTTGTATTGAATGGTTTGTTTGTTTGTTTTAAGAATGAGAAAACAAGCTACAAAAAGACATGCTGAGGTGAACAGTGACTACAGAATGACGTTCATTTTTGAGATAAATAACCAAACAGAAAATGAGGACTATGAATGATTGGTTATCAGTATATCACGATGTCTTCTGACAGAACTGAAATTAGATTTGGAGAAGGAGAAAAAAAAAAATCAACTGCTGTCTCTGTCATATTACAGCTGCTGATGAAATATCCAGATAGATTTAATTTACAATAACGCAGATACCAACTTGTCTGAATAGAAAGTACAAATTATCCTTTTTATATAGAGAAAAAAGTTCATGGACACAGTGAGAGTACTTTCTCTGTGTCTCAGTAACTATCATTAACACTAGGAGTCTCTGCAGAGACTGAAGTCACAGGTACAGTATAAGGCATATAATGAGTGCTTACCTGTGAACAATCTGTGAATTCAATACATTATCAAATTCAGTGTTAACAAAGCAGAGATCTGTGCAAGCCATGTTACATTGCCTATTATTTCTGTAAAAATGTAAGAGCTTGTAAAGGTTGTACTGTTAATCTTGATTTGTGGTTTGTTCTGGAACCAAATGAAACCCTATTCTTGTGCTCTGTTGGAGTTCAGATGTTGGGTCATTTTAATAAAGTGCAGTGCAGAGACATAATAATTACTGCACAATGTCAGAAAGGCTTGTTAACATTAAGGTGTCCCCCTGTTTCCTAAAAAATTAACCTTGGTTTCTTGCTCATTTAAGTGTTCAATGCTCACATGTTCCTTGGAAATAATGGAGGAATAATCAGGCGACAATCGGTCCAACCAGTAAATGTGTGATTAATGCTAATGTGAATCACTTTTTGAGTCCTGAAGAAGAATACTCCCTTATTCTAATATGTGTACGGTTAAACAATACATCAACAGGCTGTCATCACTATCAAGAGTAGTCGCAATGTGCAGTTTTTCAAAGTACCACATTCATTTATCCCATGGCTTGGATGAAAGTTTAGGAGGCCAGCTTTATGCGAAGTATCCTGGGCGAATGCAGCGTCCATGCATGCTGTTGCGTAAACCACAGGGGTGTCTATTAACAGGCCTTAAGTAGCTCACTGTGAGCTCTCCCAAAACAAACGGGCTAGTTCAACACAGGCCAGGGTGTTTTTAGATCAGGAGCTGACGAGAAAAGAAAGGGGAACACAACCTACAACTTCGAGCCTTTGATCATGTCTGATGCTGAGCGCAGTGGTTTAGTGCACCCTCCAACCCCTTTGAAGGCACTCTGAGAGGGGGCACTTGATGTCTGGTCAATGCTCTCCATTCGTTTACTTATTCATTGCATTAGGGAAGATTCATCACACTTTATTTAGCACTCTGTGAATCTCTCTGTGTTATTCAAAACTTAAGCTTAAAATTCCCTTCTATACCGTCTTTGGAAAAGGTGGTCACATTTTTATTGCATTATAGACACAAAGAGGATACCATTTGGTAAAAATGTTAATTAAAAAACTTGGATTTCTATTTAAAATCCAAGTTTTTTGTTCAACTATGGGGTGATGACCTTGCTTGACTACCGTATTTTCCGAACAATAAGTCGCTCTGGAGTATAAAAATAAAAGTGCAAAATGAAGAAGAAAAAACATATATAAGTCGCATAGAGGCGTAACTGCACCGTTGACAAGCCTCTCCCGGCAGAACATTGTTCAAGCACCCATTTGCAAACTTGTTCCTCTAGCTGTGGCTCTCTTTTAGCTCGCAATTAGCTTTTTTGTTTTCTTCATTGCAGTAAAAGCAACCTCCACTTTTCGCCAGTCCCTCACAAGTTTCTCGCTCACTTCACACTTTTTTTTCTGTTGCTCCATTACCGTTTTTTTTTTTTTTTTTTTTTTTTAAATCTTCCGTGGTAAATTAGTAGCAGATACTGGTACACATGCCTAGTGCGCCCTCTAGCAGCTGTCAGTGTGAAAATAACAAACATGAATTATATAGTTTGATATATAAGTCGCACCTGAGTATAAATCGCAGCCCCAGCCAAACTATGAAAAAAAGTACGACTTATAGAAATTACGGTATTAGTGCCTGCGCAGCTCGCCTCAACATTGACTGAGCATGTATTTTTAGAAGCGAGGAATTGGTTGAGGACAATGCTCCCTTACTGAAATGGTTAGATCTTGCACTGCACTTATTTTGTTCAGTCTCATATCATATAACGTTCCATCCTGCCTGTGAATCAAACAAGGGACATTAGTAAGGCAAACCAACAACTAACAAACATCATCTCTGGCTCACATTGGCCACCAGTGACTATTTGCTCAGCTTACATCAGCCTGATAGAACAGTATTGCCACTTCAACTCTTCAAACTTCACCCCTTTCCATTGTGGACACTGTGGATTTGAATTCCAGCCTGCACAAAAGGGAGCAAGCAATTCACACGGCTGCTGGGAAGATCTGGGAGCTGCCTACAATATGGGAATGCTCCAAGAAATCTTATTTGTGCTTTTCATGCCCTAAGCCTCTTGTCTCAGATCTACTTGATGTGTAGGTGTGTATGGCTGTGAAATGCGCTTTCCCTTCCGTGGCACGATTCCACTTTGTTCTTGCCAAAAGGAAGGAAGAAATGTTTTGGCATGATTTGGTTGGTATTTTTGAAAACCCCAGGCACTCGCAAAGACACGAGAACAAAGGGGAGAGCGCTGAGTGGTTTGTATGCGGCGTGACATCACCATTTTGTGCTTATGAACAATTATGCCAGTCACAATGTGCGTGAGGAGATGTCACGACCCCGGGATGATTGCGAGAATCTCGAGGCGATCCTTCAAGAAGCAGACAAATGAGAGCGCATTACACACCCCTTTCACAGTCGTAAAACACACATGTCTGAGAGCTGATTGAAACAACAATGACAGAGCTGCACCTCAACTCAGCATGGCTCCAACTAAGAGAAATATCCCTCACCACAGGAAACAGGAGGAGTTGTGTAAACGAGCAGTTTGAAACGAAGAAATAATAAATAAATCCAAAAGTAATCAGTGCATTATCATAACATTTTTCTGTGGTTAAAAATCTCTCAGTCTTCTTTTGGTTTAAGAAATGAATGGAATAGCAAAAACTAGAGGAATACAAAGCAAAAAAAAGAAGAAAGAAAACAAATTCTATGAAATAAAACACGTTTATTCAACTAAAAATATGCATACAACTGCTTTCGACTGTGTGCTTACCTTGCTATGACTAAGGGCTGCTAACAGAACATGCCTATTTGGAGCAAATGTAAACTAGTGACATAACTGACATTTCCATTTTGACAGCTCTATCTGTTCGGATTTGGGATTAAATTGTAAGGGCACGTTCATATCTGTTGGTCTACTGAGCTACAGGTCCAAGTGGTTTAACTGCATCAGTCACAGCTTTAGCCACCAGGGGGCGATATGTCAATGTTAGAAAGAACCACAAAAGTTGACTGGCTTTCACAAATAACACTGAAGTATAACATTTAGTGCAGCAATATCGAGTTCTTTGACATCTATGTTTAAATGTAGTTGTTTACTGTTAGCTAGGCCTGAATATATTTCATCTGTACTTCAAACACTCAGAAGCAGTCCAACTACACGCATGTTGTTGTCGATGCTTTATTATGTTTTTATCTCTCTCAGAACATTTACACTTTTTATTAGTTTGGTTCTATTTGGTTTGAATTTATTGAACATTTTCCAGGAAACACGTCCGTTTTTGCTCCAAGTGGACCAACTTTGAAGACCTTTTTTTTTTTTTAATGATGTTGTAGCAAGGAGTAATGTGATAAAATGTCTATACAAAAAGCAGCCAAAAGAGAAACTTTTAAATGTGAATTTAAACACACTTCACTTGTACTTTCCTCTTGCTTTATTTGTGTTTTGAAATATAATCATGGCAATTCTTTCTGCATTTCTATTGGAAAGTTAGATAATTGCAATTCATGTTGTTGCGGTGGTGTTAGCTGAAGTGTCTGTATAGTTGTATTTGCTGCTATGCAGCAATAGCTCAGTAAAACTGCTGTAAGAAAACTCAAAGTCACATTTCTACTGAGAGAAGAAGGATCCTATGTTCAATTGTAAACCCATTTGCACTGTCTTTCACAGTAATAAGCTTCAGTGTTGAGCGCCCAAACAAATTAGATTCACTGTGCTGTATTAGATGATACTAAATGAAATCCATAGATCAAGTTAACTTGCTGCTTGCGCCAGGCTCCTGAGAAGAAAAAATCTAATACTGTTTTGAAATTAATGCTCCTTTGTGGCAAAATCTTTAAGCCAACATTGAGTGTTTGTTTGCTCCTTTTCCATTGTCTATTATTCAGCGCATTATGCATCATGTGCGCCGAAGATGGGAGTAAACCCACTGCTGCACATAAAAGGAAGATAAATGGCAGTCCCAAAGTGACTGTATAAACGTCAGAAGGTATAACTGTTTACTTATACTGTTTTATTCAGATTTGTACTATTTATTTATGGTAGAAGTGATGACTCTAGTAAAATAAGTATCCAGACTTTTATTTTTGGAGTGGGCAGTTGTGGCTCTTTGTCACGCAAGTGTGGCATTTACGTCTTTTAGGTTTTAAGCAAAATTTTAATTGAGAATTGACTGAGTTGGGGCGACAGTGGCGCAGTTGGTAGAGCGGGGCAACTCATAATCGGAAGGTCGGGGCTTTGAATCCCGCCTCCGTTGTTTCCTTGGGCAAGACACTTCACCCACCTTGCCTCCAGTGTCTGCGTACATGGGTGCATGAATGAGAGTGGGAATGGGTGAGTGATTCCTGGCTATAAAGCGCTTTGATATTTAATGCCTATTTGAAAAAGCGATTTTTAAGTTGACACCATTTACCATGTAGTGTCACAGATCAAAGAACTGGTAAATGTAATGCATTATTATGATGATTGTTTTACTCACATAATTAGGCTTTACATCACATGAATGTCAGTTTACGTTTTACTTATGCTCTAACTATTGTGCCATTTCAAAGCTTTAAACACTGCTGAAATGTCTCTGAGCGGAAGAGGCAAAAGGGCAGATCTTCTTCTGAAAGAACTGGAAATTATCTAATGCCACAAGGCTATACAGTATGTAAATGAAGAGTGGGTGGTATGTGTAGAGGAATAATAATAGCATCTGAGTGGAGACTTGAACATAAATTAATGCAAATGAAAAAACGAGAGCAGGATTTTGTAGATTCTTGGTGTAGAGGAAGCATTGCTGCTACTTTCCATAAATATAGATACATGGAGTGGTAAAACCTTTCATAGCCATTGAAGTAGTCTCCATAATAACAAAGGCAGCTGCTGGACCAACACGAGCTACACTCATTCACAAATAAACTGCCATTTCGTATTTTTATCAGTGTCGGAATAATTTGGGTCTGACAGTAAATTTAGTTTGACCTGCTCCTCCAACAGCTGCCAAAAGACAAACTTTGGAAAGTGAATGTAAACACACTTCACTTGTACTTTCCTCTTTCTAGCGAATGTGATGATCTTGACCCTGAATACAATATATGTTTGTGTGTATTTCTATTTGAAGGTTAGATAGCTACAATGTTGTTTTTTCAATACCTATACCAATCCTTGGACAGATACTAAAGCGGACTCATGGTAAATGTTGATATAAATGAGGCCTCATACAGTTTTCATTAAAGTACTGTATGTCTCGTACAGAAAGTTGACGACACAGTGATATTTGGTGCACAGCGCTCCTGTCTATTTTCATCAGCAAAGTCCAAGTGACAGGCAAAAGCAGATTTGGCAGGCTGACTCACGCACTCACTCTCAGAAAGGGGCTGGTGCAAGGTTAATTGGCATTGGGAATAATTGGCCACTGGGCTCAATTTGTCTGATGGGGGAATTGGAAACCAATCTGGCTGTCCGTTTGGAAGCGTTCCATGCACTTCCTCAATGAAGGCATCTTAGACCGATGCTCCTGTCCAGGCTTTCTCTGAACCAATCTTATTTATTTATATATTTATCAGGAACGATGCAGTCGACGTAGTTACAGTTCAGGTTTGCAGCTGATGCGATGCATAAGGCTATAGTGCTAATTCACAGCTCTGTCCCTGGTTTGGCCACATAATTCACAATAGTAAATTACATCAATACAAAATTTATTTTCAACTTTTTCAATCACACACAACACATTCTTTTGTTCTCACAGACTCAGTGCTTTTTTACAAATGGCTTTGGTTGTTTTGGTCGTCTGTCAGGCCTCACATACACTACATCATGATGAACATATTTCAATCATTTCACAGTACATATTTGAAATACATCTCAACAATACACAATATAAAGCAGAGAAAGGCAGAGAAACTACAACATGTTTAGTACTTGTGGCTCAAACTTCATTCCTCACTTTATGTTGGATGGATTTTCTCATCAAAGTTAATCATTTCTGTCAAGCCAATGCAATTGTTTTATACCATTTGGCTACTTCAGTTATGGCTAACAGTTTGATATCAGTCCAGATGGTTTGACTGATGACAGTTTACATTTTCCCTATGTAATCTGAAATAATCTTTATCAAATGTAAATGAGCAACAGATGTAATCTAGACCTTGTGCAGCTATACTCTATCTTTATTACTAGTATTAATAGTATATTAAGACATTTCATGTTGGCATAACAGGATGGTGTTGATGCACAGATCTCAACATACCAAATTATGAAAAGCATTGCACACATTGAGGCTGACGATGTCCTTTATATTGAAAGGAATCTCCAAAGTAATGGGACAAGCTTCAACAGCAGGATTCATTGACGCTGAATTGGTGGTGGAATGTGTTCAATGTCACTGGCCTTGTAGAACAATCGAGTTCATTACGATGCACTTGTGGGATGAGCGCCTCAGCAGTCGGTTCGGAGGGCTCGACTAAACAATGCTTCCCTCATTGTTAAAGGGGCTGAGCTTGAGATGAGCCCCAGACTATATAACGCACCCGTCACACTAATCTTTACTGACAGGACATGCAGCTGCTAATGATCTCTTCTTAATCACACTTAATCAGGTAATAATGATCTGGAGGTGAGCGAGGAGGTGCCCGCTCGCTGCTTCAGCCCTGGAGGGCCCTTGTTTTGCTTGACTGCATCTGTTGGTGGTGGGGCGGGGCACAGAGTGACACAGGTTAGGCAGGGGATAGGGAGGTATGATAGGTTGTGGGATGATAAAGGTGAATATCGGTATCTACCATGACAAATGAAATAACTGACACTTTCAAATTATTCTTTATGTGTTTCGACACAGCAATCGACCTTATTAACACAATGTTATGTGCGGGTCAACACGACTTGTCAATAAAATGAAGTACATTTTCAGTCATTTGGGTGGTTCATTCATCTTGAATAAACATAGACAAAACAATAGGACTTACATTAAGAAAGACGTCATTACTTTTCTCCCCATCTAGGGAGCTTTTGGTGTTTGAAGACCGGAAGCACTGACTCCAGTTATAATAAAATAAATGCTTCAACATATCAAGTAGGGTCTGCCTGCCTCTTAGTGATCCACTTCAGTACAGCAGGTCAACTGAAGAGACTATTGCCATCATGCACTAAGTCGTCACCGACATTACAAAAGCACTGCTCTTTACAGATACCATCATCCAAGTGTTGGACCTTGGCCTGTCTCTGTTTAAGAGTAGTTGGACCCTTTATCATCTTAGGCAGCAGCAGCAGCTTCCCACAAGGCTGTGTGCTGATCTCTCTGTTGTTTATCGTTTGTACATATGACTGTACATCTGCGCACCCACACCACCACCAAACATGGGCTTATCCAAGAGGGGCATGAGTCAACATATGGGAAAGCAGTACAGCCAGTAACACAGTGGTGCTCAATAAATAACCAGTAGAAGGTCATCCTGGAATTCGGGAGGAGGAGAAACTGTGGACTAAGATCTGGGTGTCCACACCAGCAGAATTAAAAATGCTCAGCAAAGAATTATACAATCTTTGGAGTATACATTAGACTTGTATTGTTTAAATATTTGACAAAAATGTCTATCCAAGTTTATGTGTCCACTTAAAACTAAACTTTAACTTATCAGACTGGTGCCAGGATTGTTTAGAGAGCGCCCTGCCCATGTCGGAGTGGTCACAGCTCGCGCCAGTGGAGCATGGCCTGCACTAATTGTAAACTCAATGAAGCATTCTTAACAGATGCTAGTGGAACGGCTCCATTAGACTTACAGGCCGCTGTCAGACACATATCAAAGCCATGAAGAGTCAAACTGTCATTATCCCAGCGCTCAAACTGCATCTATCCACGCGCCAATTTAATTCTTATTAAATGCACATTATGAGTGGAGATGGCCGGTCTTGCTCCAGTGGACTTGGGAAAGACTTTTGCTAGGACGCACACATCACAAGCTCCTTCTGATGACATCCATAAAGTATTTACGAACACTAATGCTAAATCCCTCTGTACTAGCGATGGCGGTGTTCAGAGCAATGGGTTTGGCGGATCAAAGCTGATCTGGCGGTTTTAATTGTGTTTATCTGGCAACCCGCATGGCATAAATAAAATGGCCTCACTGGTGTGTGGTGCAGAGGTTGCGCCAAACGGCTCCCAGACCGCACTCCCCTATCTGTACCAGCTTCATTTTTTTATAATGAGGGATTAATTATCGCCTCAAAAAGCAAGAGGAAGCTGCTTTCAGTAGATAAATCTAGTGTAGCGGCTGCACCCCGGGGGCCTTGTGGGTAAAAAGGGTGTGGGATAGTTTAGTATAGCAATAAAAGTAAATAAAACACCCGGTAATTTAACTTAGCTTTAATTACCCTAGCCAGATAGAAACAATTACTAGTGGGGAAAACTCAAAATGAGGAATGCTTTTGCTGTTGTTTATGTTTGGAAGATTAATTGATACTGTTACAAAGTAATTAGCATGCAATTATCATTTTCTCTTCCAGCCATCCAAAACAAATCTAACTAATAGCAAAGAGAATCATAAACAGAGCTCTCCAGTCTTAGAGATAACCAGAGTTTTGTGAACTCTCGTACATGTTTCGAAGTTGAGCCTGAGCCCAAGGAAATGTAAGTGGAGTCTTGTTTGTAAACTTGAGAAGGAGAAGTGGGCGACTATTTCATTACTATTAAATAGATTTTGTGGGTCACTCTTACTGTCTCTCTCTTTCTCATTTTAGTCCAAAACCAGACATATGTTTAAGTGCTTCCCTTCGGTTAACAGCAAGAAGTCTGGGTCACTGGTTCACACAGAGGCTGCCAGTCTGCTCCAGGGCAGCTGAGTCTGCAAGAGCATCTTATGACTAAAGTGTTGCTGAGGAGAGGATGGATGAATCAACTTATTGTGAAGCAAATGTCTAGAAAAGCCCTATACATTGGAGGCATGTGGCATGGGACGGTTCAGTGTGGAGTTTGCTTGTTCTATCCAGTATCCTCTTGGTGCGCCAGTGTTTCTTCAACCTAAACTAAATGTCCCAGTCACTTAGTCCTGACCAAACTTCCCTCATGATCTGGAGATGGTTTTTGCTCCTTAAAGGTTGAGTCAAATGCATAGGAAATGCTCCAACGGGAACAACAACAGTATACCTTGCCTTGTCCCAGAAACACATCAAGATCAATGGTCATGGGTTACAAGTCCAAGTCCAGTTTTTGTCCTTGTGAACCCTTTCTGTGTGGAGTATTTTTTTATATTTTCCATGTGAATGCAAGAGATGAAATCTGAGCGTTCAAAACAATCACTTGACTGTGATTTCTTTGAGGCCTTTATACCATCTGAAATCCCATCAGTCACATCTCACCTCAGAGCCCTCTGAAGTTCAAATCTAGGATTCAAGTACCCCATCTTCCCACTGAGCACTTTGAAACAACGGCATCATGTGTGTGGGATGGAATCCACTCCTGCGGGATATTAGCACCAACAATCTTGAGTGAGTATTCATCAAGCTCTGTTGCCGCCACACTCCAGTATACACACCATCATCATACACAACAATGGCCCTCTGATCAAAGAACGCTCATTATCTCCCCACCATAGTGGATCTGAAATAACCAATCAGCACAAGGCGTCAGGGCTGCTTTTTCTTTCAATGCATTTTGGCACACCGTCTCATATTTGAATCTTTCCCTATCACCGAATGTTGATTTGAGAGACACTTTGAAAAGGGCCCTATGATTGCATTAACAATAAATGAGAAAGTGTGTCTAATTTATCTCTAGTGAAATCTCCCTGATAATCAGCCTCTTAAAATGGAGCGATCAAATCGTTCACAAGATGTCCCGCCAGATATGTGCGGGTTAGCATTAATGCAGATGTGATGGCGGGATCTGAGGAGTGCGAATGAGATCTGACCTGGATTATCCTCTTTGGGGCTCTGCTCGAATTACACTGATCATAATCACAAACGAGATTGTCAATTGACCTCCACTTGTCACGTTACATGCACTGCTGCACATTCGCTAATGACAGGCGCAACACAAGGCGATATCTGAAGACGTCGGGGAAACATTTGGAAACATAGTTAGAAGGACTTAAAGGAATAGGCCACCGTTTTTACATACTAAAATATGTTCTTACCTCACTTTAGACGTGTTAATATATCCCCGTCTGGTCTTTGTCCGTGCGCTCTGTCACGCAAACGGAGCACATACGCAGCCTCTCCCACATGTCACATAGCTCCGAAAAAGCTCACGATAGAAGCTACCAAGCTCTTCCACGTGTTCCCTATTTAAATAAAGTTACGTGAAGTGTTTTCATGCGAAGTATATTTACACAGAAATGTAACATGTCGATTTTATAAGCAAATAAAAAGGGGGACTATATTGTGAGGCGTAATGATACGAGGAGTAAAACGTCCGCGCAGTAACTCCTAAAGGTTATTGACGGAAGTGAGCGGGGGAAGTCTTTAGGAGTTACTGCGCGGACGTTTTACTCCTCGTATCATTACGCCTCACAATATAGTCCCCCTTTTTATTTGCTTATAAAATCGACACGTTACATTTCTGTGTAAATATACTTCGCATGAAAACACTTCACGTAACTTTATTTAAATAGGGAACACGTGGAAGAGCTTGGTAGCTTCTATCGTGAGCTTTTTCGGAGCTATGTGACATGTGGGAGAGGCTGCGTCTGTGCTCCGTTTGCCTGGCAGAGCGCACGGACAAAGACCAGACAGGGATATATTAACACGTCTAAAGTGAGGTAAGAACATATCTTAGTATGTAAAAACGGTGGCCTATTCCTTTAAGAGTGAAAAGTATTTGATAAATCATCTTCATTAAGAATCCAACATTGTAACCTATTCTGGCCTTTTAGATGACTCATGGACACCTTGTTATCGACATTTCATGTTCTACCAACTTTACATTTTAGAACTACAGGTAAAAGTATTTCAGTCCTAATGTCTGAGCATACAAAACACCATTCTCGCTCTCTGCAGTGCCGGTACAGAGATCAGAACAGCCTTTTCAAAAACAGCTAAAATAAATGAACGAACCGCCGGCTATGTTCAACAAATTATTTATAGTTAAGGCAATCTAAGCACTGAAACAATCAGAATAAGTCCGGTAAAGCTGTCTAGACTTAAGTAAACAACTAAAACAACAGAGAGCACCTGAAGATAGAGACTGAAAATACTCAAACATCCATGAATGAAAAACAGCTGTACGTGTACGTTTGAGGTTATTACACTTGTCTGGCCAGCCGGAATTCTGGGAACAGGTGTATTTTCTCAGAGTTGCCGATGGCTGTGATTGACGAACATATCTACCAATCAGAAAAATGCCGGATATGACACAAGCGTCATGCGGCCTGTTTTGTAAACTAGGAAGGTTACGTTCCGATGGCATCGGCCGGTAGAGCGGAGGAAATGTGAACCATCAATGTCGTTTTTGCCACTAAAACTTTGATAAATGGCCACAAGAAGAAAATACTCTTGAAGATGAAGTATCAACATCTACACAGGTACTTTCTTGTTAAGTACATAAAACATTTTTTCAAGTGGTTAATTCAGAAGTTTTTGAGATTTGATTGGCTGTTAGCAAAGTTCCAGATAGTCCTGCTTTTGAACCGATACAAAAAGCACGAGTTGATGAAAGTATGTGTTTTAAAAGATCAACAACAAAACTCAAAAGCCAGTTCAGATGTTCTACAGCGCGATGCCTTTTAATCTATCTGGAATTATTCTTTAATAAGCAAAACCAGACCATACATTCTATAAAGTCTAATTGTATATGAAATGAACCACGGTGAGGTGTTCTGGACTCGTGCTGTTCCACCTGAAGAGACACATGCTGACTCAAAAACCGCCATCAATATAACTGACTGGTGGAGGGAGTGAGACATGTTTTCTGAGTATATGCTGTGGCTAGAGATGATATTTTAGGCAGTTGGAAGTGCTCAGTGCCACGGCTGACATCTGTGTAACTTATGACACTGTGAGGCGCTTTGTCTCCACTGCTCAGGCCTCTCCATTTTCACACTCCTATAGACTGGCTGCAATCGCTCAATCATCTCAAGAATTTCCACCCATTTTCTTTTTTCCTCTCGAGGCCCATATCAATAATAAGAGATGGATGAGTACCAGCCCAGGCAGCACTCGTTACACGTCAGGTTCAAGGCGTGGTGAGGGCTTAGCAGATAGGATATTGATCACAAATGACACCTTGATTAAAAAATAACAATTGGCTCCATGACTTGTGCTAATCAGTCTCAGAGGTCCCAATGACAGAGAGGGGGACACGGTTTTAGTGGCTTTGTGTGTTGTTGTGCGCCACGGCTGGAAGCTGAATCCATTTCATTATCCATTTCTTTATAAGCACAGGCGCTTACAATCGTACGTCCTAGCATCAATATGCAAGGAAAGGACGCTACAACCGTTTTATGTCTTTTGCTTATTCATAACTAATCTGAATGTATGTTTTGGGAAGTGTACAACTTTCACTCCAAGGTCAGCAACTAAAAATGCGTTTTACTATTTACTCATGATGGGTATTTAGTGCAAGGGCACCTTTGGGTGATTTGGAGAAGTATTCAGAAACACCACTACATCCAGCTTTGCATTCCCCCGCCTGCAGCACACGAGGAAAGATGCATA
The DNA here is from genome assembly GCF_951799975.1 of Gobius niger. Taxonomy (NCBI): domain Eukaryota; kingdom Metazoa; phylum Chordata; class Actinopteri; order Gobiiformes; family Gobiidae; genus Gobius; species Gobius niger. The sequence continues at coordinate 20,413,504 of NC_136852.1, forward strand.
AGCCCACGTCTCTATCCTCTGGACCTCGCATTTTTTGAAATATCTCTGAACTGGTGAGATTTGTCGACTTGACGTGACACGGCCTCAGGCAGCACTGCCAGCTGCAGCAGTAACAAACCACTGAGCGACAGGCATATTCCAGACAAATTTAGGTCTGAAATGGCCCCACAGCACAAAATCCTTTTTACAAGGCGCAAATGAAAACATATTGGTATAATTTGGATGCTTTTGACAACCACCATCGAAATGTAATTTTTGCATTTTCAAACATCTATCTTTTGAGAGGCTTAAATACAGGTGTAAAGGTTAGAAGCAGGGGTGCAAACAGTTTATACCCTGTGAGCGTCTTGTCGCATGACCTGAGGTGGGCAAATCTGTTGGTGTGAGCAATTCCAAGATTCAAAAGTTACTGTTGTGTATAGTCGGGTCAGTTGGGCGGGAAAATCTGTGGGTTTCTTTAATAAACTGGTGCAGCCTTGTTTCCTCTGATTTCCACTAGTCCCACATCTTGTTTTGACCCAGATGAGTTTGGGCAGGCTAGCTGATGTGTGGAGCAAGCTGTTGGCGTGGCCATGAAGGGGCAGCGACATTTACAGGAAGTATAGACTTTGGGACTTTGGAGCTACTTTTTACAAAACAAAAAAGTGGAATAATATTTTAACACAGCTAAATAAGATAACTTGAGTTTCGTCTATACAGTGCCTCTCGTAAGTATTCATACACCTTGAGCTTTTGCACATTTTGTCATGTTTACAACCCTAAACATAAAGATTTTATTTAGATTTTTTTACTGAACGTTCCCACACAAGTAACAGACAGCTGTGAAGTAAAAGCGAAATGATACATAATTCTGTAATTTTTCAAAAAATAGAATAGTGAAAAGTGGGGCGTTCATAAGTATTCATACAGCATTTTTTGAGTGCATTAAATTGCCTTTAAAACATTCCTAATGACTCCAGAATGTTCACACCTTGGCCTTAAATTAAATAGAGGCCACCTGTGTGTAATCTATCCATCCATCCATCCATCCATTTTCTTCCGCTTTATCCGGGGCCGGGTCGCGGGGGCAGCAGTCTCAGCAGAGATGCCCAAACTTCCCGGTCCACACACACCTCCTCCAGCTGTTCTGGGGGGACCCCGAGGCGACACCAGGCCAGCTCGGAGACATAGTCCCACCACCGTGTCCTGGGTCTTCCACGAGGCCTTGTCCCACTGTGTAATCTACTCTCAGTATAATTTCAGCTCTTCTTTTAGGCCCTCAGAGCTGTGGTCGGAGTGTATTGGTCACCAAACAACATCATGAAGGCCAAGGAGCACCAGAGAGGTCAGGGATAAAGCTGTGGAGAAGTTTAAAGCAGCATTAAGTTATACAAAGATTTCCCAAGATTTAAACATCTCACGGAGCACTGTTCAATCCATCATTCAGAAATGGAAAGAGTAAAGCACCACTGAGAACTTACCAAGACACGGCTGTTCATGTAAACTAAAAAACTGAACAAGGAGAGCACTGGTAAGAAATGCAACCAAGTGCCCGAAGATAACTCTGGAGGAGCTGTGAAGTCCTGCCGCTGAGCTGGGGGAATCTGTACATGGGACAACTATAAGTCGTATCTACACAAATCTGGCCTTCATGGACGAGTGGAAGAAGAAAGCCATTACTGAAAGGAGGCCATAAGAAATCCCGTTTGAAGTTTGCTAGAAGTCATATGGAGGACACAGCTCCATGTGGAAGAAGGTGCTTTGGTCAGATGAGACAAAAATGTAACTTTTTGGCCCAGATGCAAAACGTTATGTATGGAGCAAACCTGACACTGCTCATGGTCCTGAGTGCACCATCCCCAGTGTCAAATATGGGGGGGGGGAGCATCATGCTGTGGGGCTGCTTTTCCTCAGCGGGGACTGTGGAGACTGTAAGAATAGTTGTGAAGATGGATGGAGCCAAATACAGAGACATTTTGGAGGAAAACCTGGAGTCAGCAAGAGAACTGAGGCTGGGGCGGAGATTCACCTTCCAGCAGGACATTAACCCGGAGCACAAAGCTAAATCTTCAGTGGAATGGTTCAATAAAAACATATTAATGAGTTAGAATGGCTCAGTCACAGTCCTGACCTAAATCCTATTGAAAATCTGTGGAATAATCTGAAAACTGCTGTTCACAAACACTCCTTCTAATCTGACAGAGCTTGAGTTGTTTTTTAAAGATGAATGGGCTAAAATGTCTGTCTCTACATGTGCAAATCTTGTAGAGTCAGACCCCAAAAGACTTGTGCTGTCATTACAGCAAAAGGGGGTTCCACAAAGTATTCATTCATGCTGTATGAATACTTATGCAAGCCCCACTTTTCACTTTTCTATTTTTTGAAAAATAACAGAATCCTGTATCATTTCGCTTTCACTTCACAGTTGTCTGTTACTTGTGTGTGAACGTTCAGTAAAAAAATCAAAATAAAATCTTATGTTTAGGGTTGTAAACATGACAATATGTGCAAAAGTTCAAGGTGTATGAATACTTTAGAGAGGCACTGTATATTATACCTATCTAAATGCCTGCAGACAAAAAGAAAATGCATCTATATATTACTCTTCACTCCTCCTGGAACCGCCACCTACCAGGGGCTTCGTGCCCCTGGCAGGGTCTCCCATGGCAAACAGGTCCTAGGTGACAGGTCAGACAAAGAGCAGTTCGGAAGCCCCATATGAGAGACTAGCAGGCTCGGTTAGAACCATGAGGCCGTCCTTCCATGGACTCACCACCTGCAGGAGGAGCCATAGGGGGCTGGTGCAATGTGATTTGGGCAGCTCCAACAGCTGCCCCCACGACCCAGCAACGGAAAATGGATGGATGGATGGATGGATGGATGGATGGATGGATGGATATTACTCTTCAAATGTATAGAAAGCCAGTGGTTGTTATGGGGTAAATATCATCCTTCACTCACAGCATGCGTAAGAGCACTGTTTATTTTTTATCATGTTACTCAGAGAATTGGACTGATCAGAGAGCTGTGTGGACATAAAGCCAGCAGGGAATTGAGGCTGTCCAACTGAGAAAAAAAAATGCATGTTTGTTTTTATGAACAACAAATTAATTTTTTGGCAAGGCATTTTGTTGTTTATCTCTTCATGGTTTTGCGCAGCAGCTTATTAAACTCCAAAAGCAGGCAATGAAAACATTTTCGATAGATCTGTGGGAAGCATAAATAAGGCTGCTTATATATAAATTGCGTTTTTCAATAAAAAGCTCTCAGGTATTAATTATACACTCCATAGCTGCGCTACCTGTCTCTACAACTGCCTCCGATGTCATCAACACAAACAAACACAGTCAATGCCACAGACTCTGCAGGGATGCTAAATTAATTGTCTTGCCCAATAACACAGCTATACATGGTACTACTGCCTGATGTACTTGATGACATGAAAGGATGTATGGCCTAGGGGGAGTCAAACTGCTAACTTTGTTAGATAACAAAAATCCATATTATGTTTAAACAACTTCTATGGGCTGTCTTATGATATTTGTGGAGTTGTGTTTTCATAATCTTTCATAATCAGCCTCTTTCCTTCTCAAGAACTAAAAATACTTTGTTCCACAAACTAATGTGCTCTCCCTTCCCTTTAGTTTTTCAGAGCCCATACACCGTCACCTGGATATCTCAGCACTCAAACAGTGTGTTTTATTTGCACCCTACAGCCTTAATAGCCTTAATGTAATGACCCTTTTCAACAATAGTCTATTTTGAATATAAATACCTTTATATACATGCATTGATATAAAATATAATACTAGTCTATTGTTTTATATCAAGAGGAGCTCGTTATGTATTAATAAGATGTTAATTATCTGTTTAGCTGTTAGGGGTTACGGTTAAGGTTAGGATTAAGGTTAGGGTAGCCCCGTGAATAAGCACAGGCCTATTAGCATGATAGTTGATAAAGGTATAATAAGCAGCTTATTAAAGCTTTACACGCATATTATTCATGGCCTATTCATTACTAATGCTTATTAATACTTAAAGGAGAATTATGCAACTTTTATGTGGAAAAAAAAAGTTGATATTAAGTTGATACAATGCTCCAGGATCAATTGTTTTGTAGGTTTTCTGGTAAGAGGGTCCGTCAGCAGTGAAAACCTTCCAAACAACTGATCCTGGAGCGTCCTATAGACCACTGTGATGGAAAGTAAAGGCACAGTGCTGACCACTTACACAGCCACTGGGTCACTACAAGGTCAAATACACACAAATATCAATTTTATTTTCCACATAAAAAGTTCCATAATGCACCTTTAATGAGCTCTCCTTAATATAAAATGTCATCAAAACATGAAATACCAACGCAACAATGTACAAGGGAAAGCTATTTGAATTTGTCATAACTGCTGTGACCTCACTACTGATGCAGCATTTATGAAAGCTTTTCTTGTTGCCTCTTGCTGCCTGTCAGTATGTTTCCCTCATTTGGAGCGGCGCAGCATGTGTCCAAGTGTGTGATTGACGCGTCGGGGCCCTCCCGCGATGCAGACAGGTGAAGTTTAAGTCCGTCACTCAGCACTTACACTTTACATTACTTATTCAACACTCCTGCATTGGTCCACGGCTGCTTCACAAAGTGCCGCAAACACAATAAAGAAGCTATCCAGCGGGGATTAAGCCATCAACACACACTCTCCCTCACCACGCTTGGACATTAAAATGGATTCCCGCTGTATACCAATCCTCCAAACTCGCTCACGTTATCGCGGGAGAAGAATGCCACCAGGATAAACGCTTCCCTCTGCCCTTCAGGTATGGCTTATTTTTCAATGTTTGTTTTAGTCAGCAGAAAGGGCTCCAATCACAATTTGTGGGCCAAAAAAAAAGCTCTCCAGTACAGCAAAAAATCAGAGGGATGTATGGGCGAGGTGAGATGTAGCCTCATGCTCGTGCTGCTGCGCTGAGATAAGACAAGAGCAATTTCATACTTTTACCTTTCAGACAGCACGGGCCAGCTTTACTCTGCAGCCTGTGTGCTGTAGCCATTGCTCTTGTGTCAGCTGTGAATTACTCTGGTAAATTTCCTCAAACTCAGCATCACTTTATTTCTTTTTCAGAAAGTTTTAGCGACTGAAAAGCTGACACGCTCACTGGAGTTTAGGCCTGTGGAATTACACTGTTATTGGGATAATGGCAAGCAAAAAAACAAACAAAATTGCTCAAAGTGCATATGACATGTTTTAATCCTTTTGTAATTATGAATTAGTTGTATTTCTGTGGCAAGTATTATTCATGATTTTGTCACAGTGAAGTGGCAATTTAATGAAGAAAAGTTAGAGAAAAAGTTATGTCATGTTCGTGACATACTGTAAATAGAGGTGTAGCTCCATAGAATTCTGACTCATTCATTTCTCATTGGTATAACATAGTTGGCATGGCAACAGTTATAAAAAAATTAACCTCTATGTCACTTCCCTGTGTTCAATCATAGAAAAAAAAGGCGATCGGTGTTCAATCCTAAGTATGCGGCCTGTTAGTTAGTCCAGGAGACTTTCCAGGTTCTGTTTGCCTGCTCAATGTATGCCGTTAGCATTAGTTGGGTCGATGGGTTTGTCAACCCATCGGCCATATTTAGGTGAGGTCAAAGCCTAGTTAGAAATCACTGATGAATGTACTTGTAAATCTTTTGAGATTTTACTTTCGATAGAAATTGCTGTATAAAAGTGTCCTCTGAGCTAAATGCAAACTCAAAGACAGTCCTGCTTTTTGTGGGGTTGGATAAACAGTCAGTGACCACTTATCACCATCTTATAATATGTTTATAATAATAATAATAATGCATTGGTTTTATATAGCGCTTTTCTGGACACTCAAAGACGCTTTACATTGCACTATTCGTTCACTCCATACTCGGTGGTGGTAAGCTACTATTGTAGCCACAGCTGCCCTGGGGTAGACTGACGGAAGCAAGGTAATCAGTCTGCGCCATCGGCCCCTCCGACCACCACCACTCAGTCACTCAGAGCACTACATTCGCTAGGCTTCCTGGTGTTCCCAAACGGTCTCCCATCCAAGTCCTGCCAGGCCCTTCCCTGCTTAGTTTCCAAGGTCTGGTGGGATTGGGCAGAGCAAAGGCGGTATGGCCACGGAAATCATACAAATGCCATGAAACTGACATAATTATGACACCTGACTTCCCTTTTCTTTATAAGGGGATACAACCAAAGTAATAAAGAGGTAGAGAGGCGTGTTCGATCCTAACATATGCGGACAGTTAGCAAGCAGACTAGTCCGGGATACTTTTCAGAGTCCGTTAGCCTGCTCAATGTATGCCGCTAGCATTAGCCACCAAACATCGCGAATTATGAAGGATCCAGATGTTTTCAGCTGTTGTCAATCCATCGACCACATTTAGGTGCAAACCCAAGTTAGAAATCATTACTGAATGTACAGACTGTCTGAGATTTTACTTTTAGATACAGATTAGCGTCTAAAAGTCCTCTGAGCTAAATGGTAGCTCAAATTCAGTCATGGTTCTACTTTTTTTAGGGTCAGATCGGGAATACACATCCAATGAACATCATAAAATGTGATGATAAAGAAACGAATTATATAAATAAAATGAAACTGACAAAACATACCTTCCCATTCGTCAGTATGGGTGCCAGGCTTTCCTATTCATTTGTGTGGAACATACGATTTCGTTAGTGTGCATTTGTAGGAACAGGCTCCGATAGCCAAAGATATTTCTCTGATTTCTATGGTGTCCAATAAGGAAGTAAAATAATAAGCATCACAAAAAATTGCCAAACCAGGGAAAAGTATAGGTACATTGAGAGTATAATTAAGTATAACTGTATTAACTACTCTTTTGTTGAAATGTTCTCTGTGTCATATACTGTACACTACACACAACTCATCTGTTGTTGTTTGTCACATACAGTACATGGAGGCATTAGTCGCAGTTTTGAGTAGAAAATGTCCCAGTTATCTTCCAGCAACACTTGACTCTCAAACTCAAATAATTGTTGTGTTTAAAGACTAGATCAGATAAACTCATAAAAAAAAATAAGATAAAAGGCTTTGGTGAAGCACTGTCAGTATGCCGTGATGGCCCTTGAAAAAGAACAACCACATTTATCTCATTTCGTTCCATTATGGCTTTATTTGCTTTGCTTGACGAAAGCTTTGTCTAAATATTCCAAATCTGAGGCGTTTTATTTTTGGGGTGGCAGCAGGAGGATTCATCTCTCAGTTGAGCATCAGACAAGTCCTTTAACAGCTCCTCGCTCCAGCTTCACAGACAAACAGAGAGGCAGAGATTGGCGTCAACACCTGCACAAGTTTTCACAGCCCTGCTCAACAGATGGGTTCGACACTTGATTTCCATCTATAATTACCAGCAGCTCGGCAGTGCTCGGTCTCGTGTGTATTGCAAATAAATACATTGCGACTGTGTTTGCAGTGCATCTCTCCCTGTCACACTTTCAGCACCGCATGCACCTGCCTTCCAGAGGAGCAGCTACAGTGTGTTACCACGGTACGCCAACAAGAAAAGAAATCGTTTCACATTTGATTTAGTATTTATGAGAGCATGTTTTATTTATTTATCTTGATCACAGTGCCTCTCTCCGTTCGGGGGGGATCCTTTGTCATTTGTGGAGACTCTGAAATCACATCTCTCTCTCTCGGATAGAGTTGGTCCCGATTGTGTCATGAGGAGACAAGTCAAAAACATCCCAGAATGCAACAGAAATCTCAAGCTATTGATCTGATTTGGGGGGTCCAGGGAAACAGTACAATGCTCCACGGTGTGTTCTTCGCTATTTACACAATGATAAGATGGAATATGGTGGAGGATTTTTGTACAGAGCCACACTTAAGGGTATTATGGGAAGTCGGGCTGCTCGATTATTGAAAAATAATAATCACGATTGTTTTAGGCAGGACTGAAATCACGATTATTCAAACGATTATTTGTGGCCTTTTTACAAAAAAGTCTATCTTTATTTTATGTATTTATTAATCAAAAAACTATGCTGAATATTTTCTGTTTTCTGAACAGTCATTAAAGAACAAATGATTCAAGAATGCCTCGATTGAGGAGAAGTCTCTGTTTCACACCTGCCCCCTGCTGGCCAGCCCTCACACCTGCGCAAGTAAACTGACACAGTGCTGTTTGTAAAATAAAAAAAATAATCCCAGCGGCATGAAATAATGCAAGTTTGCATTTCTTTGTGAGATCGCTTTGGATGGACAAGCGGGAGGGCATCCTTAAAGGGGGGGTATTATGCAAAATCGACTTTTTCAAGCTTTACATTATGTTATTATGTCATTCCCTCAATAAAAACATGCCTGAAGTGTTGCCATGGCACATTCACGTATTTTTGAGTAATCTGTAAAAACTCTGATGGCAGCCATTTTAAGGATAGGTTTGCCTGAGTCCTCCCAGGAACGCCCCCCCCTCCTGGAGACGCCTCCGAGCTTTCGTCACCAGCCGAGTAACCAACCACTGCTCCTCAGCAGAACCCCCTCCCCACTGCTGCCACAGACAGCGTGTGGAGGGGGCGTGTCGGAAAGGGTCAGAGGTTCTTAAAGAGACAGAGGCCTATTTCAAGACATTCGCTACAGCCATTTTGAGCGAGCAATTTTATATAAGGCATTATTATTCTAATTTACTGCAGTTACAGACCAACAGTAGGTTTCTTCATCATTGTCGTGTGCTATAGACTGGTGCTATGTGATTGAAAAAAGCATAATACCCCCTCTTTAATAATCTTTTTTTTTTATTACATAATAAGTTAAAAGGCTGAACATCCTCATCATAAACCAAACATTTACTAAAGCTACTACTATTTTTTTTCTTTACATTTTTCTTTATTTTTCTTTTTGGAATGCATTGTGCTGAAGTGCTGTTTTGTTAGTCAGGACTATTGTCTACTGTATTTTATGTTGCTTTGTAATCCTGTCGTTGTGTTAGTTTGTCAAATGTATTGTAACTGTTGAAATTGTCACATATTGTTTGTTTGTCTTTTTTTTGACCTTTTGGATAATAAAAAAAAGTTTGTATTATCCTAATTTTGTAATCGTTAAGTGTAATAATCGAAATCGTAATTGAATTTCGATTAATTGCACAGCCCTAATGGGAAGTCTGTGTTATAGTTTAATCAAATCAACATTTCACCATTCAGTAATAAACATAACTAATAAACTTCATGTAGATCTGCGTATGTATTTGATACTTTCATAAAGACTTCACTCTAGGTACAGTTTAGCCAAACTTTGAAAACATAAGGTATTTAATGTGATGAGAGATAACAGTGGTGTTCAATATTTGCATCCATGGGTCTCGAGCCTGATTGCATTTGTAATGAGGAAGTGCACCGCAGAGATAGTGCACTGCACGGCTCAGTAACAGCAGATAAGCCCTGGAGAGTTACAGTGATAGTTGATGTGGATGCCAGCATGAGCTCTGCAGATTACCAGGTCTTCCTCCTGCTTTTGGAGGTGACCCAGTGAGACCTCCGCAAAATGGTTTGATCCTGGACCTGGACCTTTCAGCGCAGACAGGCAGGCTGCATTATAGACTGACCCAAAGCTCCACGGGGATGTGTGAGAAATATACAGGGAGTGTAGCCAACTATTTAGCTATAATCACTTACTGGGCCTGCACTGGATTCTTAATATTTACTTTCAGGGAAGAATTTTAGCTCTAAGAATCAAGGAAATCAAAGGTTCTCAACTTTTCACATCGAGCACCTCCTCATTAATGGTAAATGGTTTCAATTTACATAGCACTTGTGCACATACATTATGCAGTAAAAGTGATGTAATGAGTAAGTAATGAAATACTTGACCTTCCAAGCACAGGTGTAAAGTTGACCTAAAAAATACCTCATAAAGATCTAAATTGGATTGTAAGTCATGTCTCACCCAGAAAATGCATGACAAAACGTCAATTAATTATTTACAAATTTAAATGAATAAAGTTTTAAAAACAATGACCCTGATATCACCTGAAGAAACCCTTGTACCACCAGTGGCTTATGTGAGAACCATAGAGGGGGAAAAAATGTTGTTGGAGTAGTAGTGTTACTGCATCTAATTGTAATAAAATTATATACACTGTATATATAAAAACAATAGTTTGCATTGTACAGCTGGGTGAATAAGTGAGTTGATGTTGGTAGGAGGGGCGATGGTGCAGATGGACAGCCTTGTCACTCCATCACACTACAAACGTTACTTGCCACTACTGCATTGACATATAGAGGATTTTTGATGGAATTCTTTTTTATTTTTGTCTTTATATTTCAATGAACAAGAAATAATATTTCATCTCTCTTTTATCCGCATTGTGACATCTGTTTGAACCAATGGTGTAAGCGCTCTCGGAGGACACAGAGCCATTACTGATTGTGTAGACGCTGCTGCTATAGTAACTGCACTGGGCCTTTGTGAATAAACACTGGCGCATGTTTCAAATGAGCCCATTTTACAAAGGCTTTGACAGTACAAGTCCGATAAATCAACAGTCTGTTGGAACTCAAAACCACAGGGACGCAAAGTCTCACACCTCAGACTTTGTGTTGCAAAGGAAACAGCTTGAATGAGAAACTGTCATTTAGAAAGCACTTTATTAAAGGAGGCTATTACATACAATACACTACAAGGACAGGACTTTGAACATGTTAAATTGGCTTCACTACAACAGCTTCTTCTCCTAAAGTCATGTTGCTATCACAAGCTCTTTTATCTATTGCTCGCAGAAGAGACATTTCTCTATGGGGCACCTGGTTTTTTATGTCGTTTCTAGCCGTGGAATCAAATTTGTTCAGTTCTATAGTTCATTGTAGACGCAGACATTTGTGAAAAATACCTTTGTGTGCTGGTTAGGGACAAGTTTGGGAGTTAAACCTTAAAGTGGTGGACATGTTGGTATATGACATATACCAACATGTCCACACACATGTTGTCTGAACCATTGTCCTTTAAATAAGTTACACACATGGAGTGTTGGTTGTGACATTTGAAAGGGAAGTAGTGATGTAATTGAGAAAAAGAGAAAGGAGGTTCGGAGACAGCACAGATTTCGTGATTGATGAGAATGACTGACATGATACTGCCAGGGGACAGTGCGTGTATGGGAGAAGCCCACAAATGAGCACAAACAAGTCATGTAATTGTGCCAGAATGCTATTACGTTCAAAATTAGAATCACCACAGTGTCTTTTATTGTCACAATTGGTTAAATTGTGCAAACATGAAAACATGTGTCAACTAAGATAATGAAATAGAAATAAATACAATGAGATAAAATAAACAATAAATGTATAAAACGTAGAACATTATATTTCAAATTTTGCTATAGAGCCTCAAAGACACTGCTGAGCCACCCCAGGAATAAAAGTCCTGACAAGCTCACTGTTAAGAGCATGGGTTTTAAAGGGGCTATGTGGAGTTTGTCAGTTTTGTACTTGCAATTGCCCCCTCAGGCCAAATGCGTAACTGCAGCCTCAATGATAAGCTTGTGCATGAGGCGCACTGTCTGTACAAGCACCAGAAATAACAGTCCCGTCCGGGTCAATTTACATGACCTCAAGTGAGGTAGGAAACGTTAGTGTTTTGTACGATATTTAGACCAAATCAATTTGAGTCTATATTTTCCAAGATGTGATTCTTGACCAAATACATAGCAAAGTGAATCGAGTGAAGAAGCCAAATAATACAGATAAACCAATAAATGACGTTTGAAGGAGGGAAAAAAATTCTCGTATACTTTGTATGTATAAACGTTGGCCGTTGTAATAATAAAAGAATTCCACAGGAAGAAATGCTACTAGGAAAAGCCAAAATCATGTCTTCAATTCCCTGGGCCCAATAAAGTTAGCGAAGGTGCAATGACAAAGGGTGCAGAGGATGGGGTTAGGTGGAGGCTTTAGGACTGGTCTTTCAGTAATATCACGTTACTTATATCATCTTAGGTTGCTAAAATATTAAAGGAATAATGAACACGATAAATCCATTAGCAGGAATATAGTTAAAACTACAGTAAGAGAGAGCAATGCAGTGAATAGAAATTCTAAAGATAAATGTTCAATTTTATTTGAGTTCAAAGAGAGCATTTCATCGGCTTTGTTAGCCCATATAGTTCCCAAGGCTCTATCCTTATATCTTTAGTCCTTTTAAGGTCCATGAAAAGTACAATGGGACAACCTCGACCTTCATGCTTATTCACATCCAACTTTTAATGAAATATACCCAACAAAAGTGTGCGATCAGAGAAAATCCACGTTTTTCTTTTTCTAATTCACACATGTTCTCACCTAAATCTTGTTACACTTTTGATCACAGTATTATCGCTCAGCTGCGAATGGATTTTTAAACTCCGTATATAGTCACTTTAAGTTACCCAATGTCCCACTTTACCTGAATTCACCTGATATCTGGTGAAAATGTTGAATTATTTAATATTTGTTTCCTCTCCTCGTGGCAATGCTGCCGACAATCCTGACAGCCACCACATATTTGTTTATGTCCTTCCTTGATATAAATAGATCATAAGCTTGTAGGATGACAGTAAAGTTGAGTGTAATTTTCCAAGAAGATATATTAACTTTTTGTTTAAGATTTTTTTTCCTTTTTTTTTGGCACATTGTATTATGAGCTATGTTTGTGTTTTTATCGATGTATTCTATGGTCCAGATAAACATTAATTCATTCAGACACGGCCGAATACAAAGCAAGAGAGTCTTAAACTATTATTCCTCTATATAAAGCAAATAATAATTTTACTACTACAGCTTGAGCACCTCTCATTTTCCGTTTTGTTTCATCCCTTCCTCATACATGGTCATGTGCCTTTCTCATCAGTAGCAACAGCAGAACAGACGGCTTTGTGTGCTGCTCTGGCGTTTCAGTATTCACCACGTGGAATACTCGCATTGAAGAGTGAATGGTGTGTCAACATATCCCAGCTTCCCATCTTCCCTGAGGCGCTTTTCAAAATGCAAAGCTGGCTTTAGCCCCTGCTGACCTGTGTACTTCAGCAGGAGGATGCTGTTAGCCCGGAGAGAAACAAACACAAAAAGCTCAGCCTTCTCTCTAGCTCTGTCTTTAATAGTAATGTAGGGACCCGTGGGTGCGCCTGTCTGCTTCTGTATATCTCTGAAGACCACTGGCAGATGTGTTCAGTGAATCCACCACGAAAGAATAGGCGGAAGAATCCCCTCTTGCTTCTGTTAATCCCAAACATTAAAGGGGAAGCAGAGAATGAAAGTACTAATTCCCCCTAAGATACCATTGTGGGAATAGTAACATAATCTAAACTCAAAACTTATTGAGACAATTTAAAGCTGGCAGCCACTGGTGTATAAGACGCTTTAACCAAATTTGAAACAATTTAGAGAATGTTGTCAGTATATTCAAACAATTTACTGACTGCATTTCAATATGAACTGTTTTCCCTGGAATTAAACTTTTGAAAGTCTTTGGTGCTTCAGATAGGATCAAAAGTTTCTGCTTTCAAACTTACAGCAAATTAGGAAATTCTTTACATATCAATTTGATCAATAATTACAACAGCACCAAGTATTGTTTAGATTGTGTTTTGTAGAAACTAGGTCTACACAATGTATTGCCCAAAATATTGTATCGCGATAACGGTTTCGCAAGAACCAACAATATATCACAATATCACTTGTGTCTTCATCTGGCTGAGACACAAGTTGCTGAAAAAAACAGTTACTTAAAATGTGTGTCAATGGAACATATTGTGTTGAAATGTTTTAGTGAAATATCGCATTAATATCGTTATTGCGATATTGCACAGCTATGTTGTATATCATAAGTTACTTCAATATCGTTCAGCCCTAGTAGAAACGACAGGATGGTTTAAAATAAAGGCACATTTTGCACATTCTAAACCTCCTGAGCTGACTGTCATCCCTTAACAGAAGTTATTAAAGATGTGTTAGAGAACTAGATGGTAGAACTAGAAGCATCACACCACAAACTTGGGCCAGCTCTTGTGTTCCAGATTGCTAACCTCTTCAAAAGCTGGAGGAATGCAGCAGACTTCCAAAAGGCAAAACACCTGCATGCCTGGTGGATGACTTTGGACAAGGGCGCGGTGTCCATCCATCTGTCCGGCCGGCACCACATGGGACCTGGATTTGCACACTCCTCTGCTCCAGGTGTAATCGACAGCGACAGAGCGTGAGTGACAGCATCAGCTCTGTCTGCATACTCAGGTGGACAATGATTCCTCCATCATTTCTGTGACTGGAACCGATCATGCCCCGCGCCTCAAAAGCAATAATATTTTAGTCACGCGACACAGCGGCGAGTCGTTTCACTGCGGATTGTGTCAGTTTAAGATGAGTGTTTACAATGTTTGGTTTTTTTCGGGAGATGGCAGGTTATTTAGAAGACGGCTGACAGCTGCATTGTGATGATAAGGTTTTCATGAGATAGAGTCCCACATACAATCACTCCCAATAGAGAGCCATCCTTCTTAATATATCAGATGTGAAAGAGGCTATAGAGGCAGCTGGGCGAACTTTTGAGGAGTAAATCACAAGAGAAAGATACATTTTCCTTATTCAAATTATAATTTACTCTTTATGTATTCAATCCTAAAGCCAGATGACAACTGCCTCAGTGTGAGCTGCATGTCCATCATGTGAAACTGAATCCTCTGTGGAGACTTTCACCACGATAATATGTTTGATCAACTGGTGTATGCAAAATGGTTGTCTGTCAGAAGAAAGTGTGGGGAAAAAAAGTCTTGTTGAGAATTCTTAAATAAAACTAATTTATTTGTTTATTTGTCGGATGCTGACAGAAAGTATTGGTTGTCTATAAACATGGTGATGTAATTTATTTCAGATATCCAGCACATTTCAGATCCAGGGGTTTGTGGAGGGCTAAAACTGACACCCACAAGTCCACAAATAAATACATTTGATGCATTATTTATATGCCTGAAATATGTATAGAAAATATGTTGATTTATCTTAGGGCTGATTCTATATCTCCTTCCATTAACATATGCTGTACACAAACATTGTTTGTGCCATAGGGTCACCATACATCCCAAAACATTTGTGACAGTCCCGAATTCGAGGCTTTTGTCCCGAATCCTGAATCCAGACTATCTCAAAAATGATCCTAGTCTCGCATCAGCAGCAGTAACGGCCTAAATTAAAGACCAATACGCAGCAAACGCCTCTGTGAGGCTGGTTATTATTGGACCCTGGTCTGCAAAGGCTACAGGCACGGCAGCACGGGTCATTTCTGCAAATAATCGGTCTGGGACGTTGACTGGCTCAAAGATCAGGAGCTGCAGTAAAGAGACAAGAAAGAACTCCAAATGCACCAGTTTTGAAACTTTCATGTCTTTCCTCTCATAAAACAGCTGCACTGCCTCATTTCCTCACTGTGTTGCATTACTCACTCATCCCAGCGCTAAATTGTTTTGGTGATCAGCGGAAATAACACTTAAAACACTCCTGAAAGGGACAAGATGTAATTCTAAAGATGATGAATTCTAAAAATGATGTATTTTCCACCCCCTACCTGTTCCAGCAATGTCCTAATGAGAATGAGCCCAGAACTATTCACCACAACTGCACTGTCACTCAAAAAGTTGGTATTTGGGGCTGAAATACCAACTACAGTATCTCCATCGTCATGCACAAGCTTAACATAGAAGCTAAAGTCACAGAAGACCTGAGGTGGCAGTGGCAACTTCCATCTAGTCCCTTTAACGCTGTTAAAAGAGCCATGGCGCGCCTTGCTATACACGCACACGCACGCCTCGGTGCACAATACGCATGACCCCCGCAGGACCTTGTTCTGAATATCGGGCTATGTCATGTGGTCTCCCTATCTGAAGTCACTCAGCCCTTTTGTCTGAGCGTGCTTTGTTTGTGCAGATGTATGTTGATGTTAGGCTATTAAAAAAAAAACAAAAAAAAAACATAGCCTATCCAGGTGACCAGGTGTGCGTGTTAAGGTTAAGGTTTACTTTATTGTGCCCATATGGAACTTTGTCCTCTGCATTTGATCCATATGCTTTGATGCCGCTGGGGCAACCTGCCGGAGCAGTGGGCCCAGGGACCCATCTCCAGATGTTGAGCCAAGCTGATGTTCAGAATCACCTGGCTGGAGGATTCACCTAATGTGCATGTTTTTGGATGAAGCACCTGGAGCACCTGGAGGGAACCCATCCAGGGAGAGAAACGTGCAGACTCCAAAATAATATTCAATGTCCTAAAAACTATAACAGCACAAGTGAATCTGAATCTGATGGGGGACCAACTTTTTTGTTAGGTGTTGTCACGGTTACTGCTTTTGGAAAGGACAATTGGGGAAGCAACAACAACATCATGTATCTCATCTTGAGCAAATATCAAAGCAGTTACTTTCTCTGAAGATCAACTCCTACAAATCGTCTTTATATTTATAAACACTTTTACAGACTCTTAAAAAAATAACCTGACTCTATGACTTTGTTCATATATTTGTTTCAGTTTTTGGTTGTCACACTGCAGATACATCTAGACAGATCTGGCTTTATTAATTGGACCTTTTCATTGTGATTCCTGCACTGTATAATTTGCTTCAGATGTCTAGACTATTGTTAAACATGTCGCGCCTGACACAGCCTCACAACCCCATTTCTCATAACATTGATTTGCCAACTCCTGCTCAAACTGACAGGCTCGTATTTTCTGTTCTCGTTCTGCAGGTAACTTGTGCACGGAGTCTAAACTAATGTATTTTCTAACAAATGATTGTCGCAAAGTGCAGGAGACAGATCATTTCAGAGGCATTATGGGAGATGGAGTTCAATTTTTGCCCTGTCTGCTCTCGTCTGTCACTTTGATCATTTATCTGTGAATGTTGCAAAATCTTTATAGCCACATTTCCATCACATGCGGAATATTTTGACGTGCAGGACTCAGCATACTGTCATTGATCACTCTGCCTTTGATAAAAAAGAAAAAAAAAGCTTTTGTGTCCATTTCAAACAGCTTCTTTTTTCTGTCAGATGAGATGGCGGGCCTGCTACTCCACATCGAAACACACAAATGAACATTCAGTACTTTCAGGAGAATTGGCAGTTTCCAACTTTCTTTTAGCCGAAACATCCGCATTTGACAATTGATGAATCAGAATCATTTTTGCATTTTTGCACAACATTATTATCTTTTTTTTTTTTCCAAACAGCAACATGGTGCAAGCTCGTATTGTTTTTTTTAGTTTATAGTTTGTATATTTTATGTTTTTGGACAACTTAGACAAAAGGTGTTTCGTAATGCAGCAGTGTTCGGAGATTGACATTACTGTGCAGATGCCAACAGAGTAAAATGTAAATACTAGGGATGCACCTAGTGTTTACTGGAACCAATTCCAGTTTTGGCCTTAAAAACGTAACATTTACCACCTAAATCTAGTGATGGGCTAAATGAGCTGAGGCACCGATACAGAAAAGTCACATGACCAACACTTCCACTGTGTCAGCAGCAGGGCGCGCCAGTTGAACGAGAGCATCACCTGGCTCATTTTGTCATGTGGGATTTATGCACCGGGCCCTGATCCCGTGAGTGCTCCCGGGCTCGAGCAGCCGTCCCGGGGGCTGCCCAAAACTGTGGCCACTAGGAGAATCTTCCCTGATAACAAAATGGTTCAATAGAAAACGTGTAAAGCACAAGAGCCATCAAATTTCTTCTCTTCCATCTCCATGCTTAAGTGCACCGCAAAAACATAGATATAGGCTAGTATGCAAGTACGTCATCATGCAGTTCACGTAGCTCTGTGAGGAGAGCGGCTGGTTAATAATCAGAGGGTCGTGAGTTCGAGGCAGATGATGGGCTTTGATGGTTTAGTCGTTTGACTTGATATTCACTGATAAACAAAAGTAAAAATATGTTTGGTGCCCTGTTATTGTCACAAGCACTATCCTGTATTAAATGACTTCAGTGAAGTGACTTCACTTTTAGATGTTTGTATGTATCACTGATACTTTTCATTAATTATCATTTATTTGTTTCTATTCTCATTATCCAGAGCAGTTTTCCTCTTTCTAATTTCACGCACTCAGCTCAATCCTGGGTCATATTTCTAAATGAGAATGAATGAGCTTAGTTGGCTTTTTCAGGCTCACTGCTGCAATGCTTTTATACCACCAGATGGCGCTTATGAGCCTACCAACACAGTGTGATACAATGTGACGTTATTTTGAATATGGACATGCTACATATCATTGTAAAGCTAAGAACAGGGACAATTCAATCGCAAACGCATTTAGCATCAGTATGCTAAAGCTAGCAAAACGAATCAAGGCTGGAACAGAAACTAACTTAGAGATACCTAAAGTAGCCTAATAAAATGAAATCGGCCACTGTTGAAGCCAAGTGTTTGTATTTTAGTTTAAGAAATAACTGATCTATCATATTTGTAATAATCAGATCACTGCGAGTCTTTTATATTAATGCAACCTAAAGCCTGTCATTTACCCAAGAATATTTAATGTAGAAAAGTCCAGGGATCCCTGTTAAATGTTTATCCAAGAGTTTATCAATAGATATAATTGATAATTGATCCGTAACATCATGACAATAAAATATGATTTAATTGATCTTAAAATGGAGAAAAGAGTCAATTCAAATTTTCACTCAGAGAAAGACGCTTTTAAGAAAGTGGTAGGCCTATCGGTAAATATCGGATATCGGCAGATACTTAAAACCCAGTATCGGTATCAGTAGCAAAAAAGCTGGATCGGTGCATCTCTACTAAACACATTGCAGTGTGATGGTAGTATCTGTCCTGTGCTTTGGGCAGGAGCTCGTGCAGGTTGGCTCAATGACCTGCAGCAGCTCTCGCTCAGACAGGGATGCATCAGTGTCTGGAGAGCTGACGTGAGACGAGGCACAAATGGAAGGAGCTCTTTTCAACTCATTTCCAGAGAGAATGACTGCTCCCAAAGTGTCTGAACTTTCTGCTGATGCCTTCTATCACCTTTGAAAGTACGCTACACTTATTTCACAATCAGAACTGTGAGAAAAACCCAACGCTGACTTTAATCTTAAAACCAACATAGAATGAAATGATTTGTCTGATTTAAATGACGATGTGAATTGTGTTTACTATTGTGCTGGATCCCACTGTTTCAGGACATTCATGTTGCTGCAGTATAGAGTCCACCAGATAGACCACCACCACTATCTCCCATTTGGCACACTGTTCAATATGCAAAATTATGCCCATATGAAAATGGTCCAAGAGGATGCACATATGACCAGATTATGAGGCATGATATGTTAAATTAAAACTGTAAAAATCAGAGCTGGAGTCCTGTTGCTGTTCCATTGAATATTAATTGGGGTAATTAACTGAGGTAAATTGTAATTTAGGATGTAATTGGTGCGAGATGACATTTGAAGTTCAAACAGAACTGAAATCAGTCACCCCTAACCATGTGCTAATGGAATGTCCCTAATCTTTAGCCTCGCTGCCAAATGGATTGGATTTAACTGTCCAATTAGCTGTGACCAAACAACCCAGAGGTCAAGGGGCAACTGAAAGAGTTTGTACTCGTAGGCTGTAAGTGAATCTCGGTGTGAGCAGTGATGGCGCTGTGGGAGGGAGGAGACGGGAGGGTCTCAGAGCAAAACCATCACTCTCAAAGTCTTTGTGAAGCACCACCGTAGGGAGGCTTTGTACTGTTCCCTGGTTGGAAAAAAAAAAATCATACCGTGTGGATCTGTCGAAGTGCCAAAACATAATTTTTCTGCTTCTCCCCTGAAGACACAATCTGGGGCTGCAGAAAAGAGTTGGTACAGGATACATTTACATTGTATTTTCCTACCAAAAGTTCATTACATCAGCTCATACTAACATAGAGATTGTATGGTCGTTCAAAAAGTCGTGGCAAAGGACTTCACAGGAATACAGTGCAGGGGAAAGATGATCGAGGAAAAAAGGAGGAAAAACAGGACTAACAGCAATATGCATGCTCTTGACTTCACCTCCCTCAACTCTCAACTTCAACTCTCATATGGACACACAAAAGCACAACATAGAAATAGTGCTTCAGAGGTGCTCAGAGAATCTAAGCCTGGTTTATCTGAGGCATCAGTGACCCCATTTTTGAAACTTTGCTTTTGAGAAAGGCTCAAAGAGGCACTGCAGTTGAATGGTGTTTACAGCCACCTGGGAAACAGTGTTTGAGCTCTACAGGCCCAGCTGGACCCCCTTCACTCCCATCCCCTCATGTACTGTGAGTTCTCCCACCGCAATATCAGCACTTCAACTCAACTCAAACCAGATGAAGAGGGGGGGACAAATAATGAGATGACCTACTGAAAGCAATTGTCAAAGTCTTATTGTATTTTACTCTTTTCTTGCTTAGTTCGGGTTTCGGTGAGTGGCGTAGTGTCCATGCTCTGTCTGAGAGATGAATGATGGGAATTATTCATGGTCCCAGGGAGATGCTAAAGCAATGACCATTACGGCGGGACATATTGACCTGCACTTGACTGGCAGGGACGCTGGGGGCCAACTCGTATAAGAGCAGGGGTGAAAGGGCCAAGCTGGATCTCTGTCAGGTCACGCTGCGGTCAGTGCTGACACGCTGTGGTGGACAGCTCCTCGGAGTAATTAGACCTGGAGAAGATACTTTGGCTGTAGTCGTGGGGTTGTTTTATGGAGGTACAAAACAACAAGGTGAACAAAAAATGCCCTGAATTAAAAAGCAGAACTAATCCAGAACCAAAACCAAATGAGGATGAAGGTGTACCCATATCTCTTGTATCGTCTCATGGCATTTATGTCTAGACCCACCTCCAATGGTCACAGCTCATGACTGAACATCAAGGAAGTCCTCATAAAAAGAGAGAAAAAAGAAAGAATAAATAGCTTTCTGTCAAATATGTTTCCAACAATCCAGTCCAGTTGCCGACTGTGAAAGCCTCCACTACGCCAGTGTCTTGAGCTTCCTTGAGAAGCTCAAGCCCCCCCCCCCCGGCTTCAAACATTCTGCTGAGTCTTTGTGGATGTTGTGATTTGCTCGAAGGGTTCTTCCCAAATGTGAACACCTCAGCACTGGTAAGTATTCCCTGTCCTCACACGCCCTAGCCGACAGATGTGAGCGATGCATCCGAACACACCCCTGGCTTAGGCGAGGGGCAGCCGAGGGGCACACAGTAAGCAGCTTTTTATCAAACCTATGTTTTAATGATGGCTTCAGGAGGCCTCTCACTTGAGGAATTCTTCATTTTCTCACTTAATGCTTCTTTTCACCTTGTTTCTGCTGTTCATTGTTTCTCACTGTTTTTTTTTTAATTATAAATGGCTCCCTGTGCAGTATATACACATATTTGTGACCAGGTGTCAGGAGACCGTGTACCATTTTTATATCGCCCTTAGGCAAGAGGTTTCACTAGTGCCTGTATGAAAGTAAAGCTTGTAAACCTTTTTTATTGTAACTAACTTACAAAGCAAACAAACAAACCATATCTTAAAAAACTGACTAGATACATATTAATTAATGTCGAGCCACCTTTCTCTGTATATGTGTATCGAGACAGTGAATACATGATGGCTGAGTGAACTACTATGGTAATATAACCATGATATATACCACTATATACCAAGTAAAAACATTATAGAAGATAGAATTACACTTCTGTTTCTTTAAAGTGCTTCATAAAGTCCTCGCTGGCTAATACTGCCTTTTTGTTTGAAATGTGGGATTGTGTGAGATTATTCGACTAAAGATGAACCTCCGTACAGCTTTGTTTATGATAATGACAGTGTGGAAAGTGCAGTGCATTAGAGACAAAGATGGAGACCGGCAGAAAACATGTTCCCCTCACAGTTCAGACTTAGGTCTGTGATCATGAGATGACAAAGTATCTCAGCGCAAGAGATAAATGATAGTCTTTATGAGCTACATTCCCTGCACTGTCATTGGACACAACGCAGAGAGAAATTGAACTCAAATAAATCAGTCCTGCTGCTGACTTTGAAAACCTCAACCACAGTTTAACCTGTTATTTGCCCCCTTGATCATCGGCCAAGGGTCAGGGGTTAGGTTTAGGGTTAGGTTAGGGTTAGGGTCAGGGTTAGGGTCAGGGTTAGGGTTAGGATTAGGGTTAGGAACGGCAAATGTCAGGTAAGTTGTGTTTCACTCACATGGATCTCACACATATTTTTAAAAAGTGGAAGGTCTTGGCTTTCAAATGTGGTATCACATATAGGCTGTAAACTCTCCAGTCAATACACTTTGAGATTTGGATATGCATAATTGCAAACCCTAAACCAAACCCTATTCCTTAAGTGGCAGGTAACAGGTTAAAAGTCCTGTTCTCTAATTCCTTTCACTTTCAAACAGATAAAGAACGGAGCTTGGTGATTTGAAATGTTAAGTTGTGGTGCAAACTCCTTTATATTTTTCCTAACTCACTCGTAATATCTCAGGTCTTCATAAACACGTGTCATAGCTCTTAGAGGGTAGAGCGATCTGCTCATCTTTACGATATTAGGCCAAACCAGGGAATTCTGTAAGCAGACCTTGCTACTCTAGGGCACTCCCTCCAGCATATCGCGCCCTATAGGCGGCTGCCTGGGTTGCCTATGCCCCGTTACTATCGCTCATAATACATTGGGCCACACAGCGGGTTCCTTTTTTTCCCCCCATGGGTTCCCAATACTGCAGGTAAAAAAATCAGGTACAGCCCCTATAATTGTACCATTTATATCGATTGCACCAAAATGAGCCGAGGTGGACTTGATAGCCTAACTTGAAAACAATGTCTTATACAGCGTTATTATATAAATGTTTATTCAGTCCTGTGTTAATGCATTTTCCTTAAATTTAACCATAGAACTCAAATGCAAAGAATGGAACCTACAAACCAAAGTTAAAGTTTTGTTTGCCACGGGTTCATGTATTTTCATGAACATCATGTATCATGTATGTGAAACTGCAGACGAACGTTACCATCTTCACCAGAGAGCTTAAACAGTGGCTCAGATCGGCCCAAAGGTGTTCACATGTGTAAAATGTGCCATATCTAGTTTAATAATCTGTTTTATTGTAAACTGTGTTTAATAATGTGTTTTATCTTTGAAACCTAAAAGCCCCCTATGGACAGGTGTTGAAAATTAGCACATGTGCTATAACACTTTAAACAATGCATCTGGTTCGTCCAATGTAATTGCTATGTCCATATTAAATAAATAAATAAATGAAAATGAAATGAATTTTAAATCAGAAACAATCAGTCACCCAAGTTTTAAAAAGAAAACAAAACTCCAGTGTTGTACGGCCATTGACCTATACATCTGAAAAGCATCTTTAGTGCAGTTATGTAACACAACGAGAGCTGAAATAATCTTTGGCTAATAACCAGTGCAGACTCAACCGACTGGTAAATATGCCTCTTAAATTCATTAGAAATAGCCTCATAAAGGGAGCGCTTGTTTGGTGTCCGAGGCCTCCATCTGTTTTGCGTGAGAGTCAATTATGCTGCACAACCCAGTGTTAAATGGCTCATTGATGACAAGAAGAAGAAGAAGAAGAAACACACATACAGCAAATGTCGCAATTGCATAGAAGCACAGCTCAACAAAGGCCTGACGAGAAGCAGCCTGCAAAGCCATACACTGGATTTGAGCTTCTCGGCGAACAATGACTCACCGCACTTGAAATAGATCTATTCTATCTTTGGTTTCTGAAGAGAAGAAGTGGTTCACATAGGTGTAGCGTGTATATTAATTACACTTACGTTGTTACGAGGTAATAGATAAGGAGATTGTTTGGGAATAAAATTATTACGACTAAACTCTATCTAATTTATTATAAAGTTTTAGTTCAGAATTAAAGGGGCACCATCTTGATATTTTCAAGAAATTTAGAGGGCTTTTATAGCCGAGGAATTCATGATTTGATTGATTAATTAATCTGAAGTTAGTTAAGTTCTTGACTCCTTTAACTACTGCTGAAACCAAAGTACAAAATACACTATGAACCCAAACCTTAAGTCGTTGTAATTTATTCAAGGACACACAGCAAATCTTAAATCATCACGTTATTCAGATGTAATTCATAAACAGACATTAGAATGATTTAACAGATTGGTGAAGCGCCTTCTTATCTTGGTCTAACTAGATATTAATAAGGTTTTGCCCTGGTCGAGAGCTAAGGGGCTATAAAACGAAATCACGCAATATATTCAAAAGGGGGTTGTTTGCAACACTGAGTTTAGCTTTTATCTTGACGTAGCCAAAGCACTTTCACAGCTTGTGGGAAAAGCGAAATTTCACCTGCAGTCGGGCCCGGGAGGGTCGACACCAGCGTTTATGAGGCCGCGGGTCCGGGGTCCGGGGTCGTAAGCCTGGAATCAGCGCCCGAGTGGAGCTAGGTGCGCTGTCTTCCCTCGTCGAAGGGTCTCCGGAGGCTTCCCCCTGGTGGATTTGACTCGCCCGTCAGGCACGGCGTCTCCCTGGCGTGGTTCGTGCAGGCCCGGCGCGTGCGCGTGGTTGAGCGCGCGCTGGTGTGGCAGTGAGGGCAGCTTTTGGCTGATGTGGTTCTTTCGGATGAGAACCCAAAAGGGAGCTTTGACTCGAGTGTTGCAATTGCAAAAATTGGTGATCAAAAACGACGTTACAAAAATCACGATTTAGTACGTGGAGTCTCTGTTTACGTATAGGACTTGCTCCCAAAAGTAAAGGTTCGACTTAAACAAATACGTATATATAAGCTTAAAATAAACAAAAGGGAAAAATATAAGTGAAAAGAAAGAAACGCGAAGTTTCGGAAAATTACAGGACCACGTGGGTCTGAAAATAAGCTAGTTGCTTGGCGTAGCGTAAAGCAACACGCAAACAAAAGAAAAGTTGAGGATCAGTTGAGGATCAGAGAGAGCGTGGTCACTATTGATTTTGGCTTTTATCCCTGGAGGAAATGGGCGGTCCTGGGGGGCGTGTTTTACTGTTACCTCCTAGGTAGGTTCTTCACCAACTTGTTAAAAATGTAGGAATGTAAGACAGCGATATAAAGTAACAACACTTCACATATTGACATCCAGATGAAAATACACATGTCACACAATGAAAAGTTAGCAGCACAATGTGGTTGCAGCACTCCTTCTGTTTCACGTCCCGGGTTTACCTAGACATGAAAAGAGTTAGAGTCTCTGGTCTAGTAAAATCAGACCTTCAGTGGACTTCTTTCTTCTCGAGGGTTTTCAGCCTGGTAGGACTTTGGCGATTGGTCATGTAAGAAACTAATAATTAAACATCCATAGTTTTCTGGTGTGATCAGTGTTCCTTGAACGGAAAATCACTGACGATTGGATTTTGTTTGACCTTCCTGGCTGCTGCGAAGGGGTCGTAATTCACAGTCCCGTATATCCTTGTCTGCACAGGAATTTCACATCTGTAGAGTGTCAATAAAAACCCCATCCCCTTTTGATCTTTTAAATCAGGTCTTTGTTATCTGGCAACAGTCACTCCAGGGGGGGGGCTGTTGACCTGTTGGTGGGGGAGTCATCTGGGCTCCTAAGTTGATTAGGAGTTTGGAGCAAACCACAGATTTCGGTCCAAAAGAGGTTCATTGCTACATATTCCCCCCATGTCGGCTTGATGTTCGCTGGTAGGTAGGGCGTCAGGCCGGCACCTGGAGGAGCAGATGCTCGTGGACTTCACCACCCACAACAGTGAAATTGCTTGGCGTCAATTTATTTTGGGTAGCTAGTTAACCTATGGGCTTTGAAGGCATTGGGCGCGCAAATCTACCTGTAGTGTGGGGCAAAGTTTTAACTTCTTTAGGGCGCAATGTTTCACGGCAACAAAAAGCTATTGCGGCGAAAGGTTGCTTAGAAGGTTCAATAGTGAAGGCTGTAACTACTTCAGGTTACCTTAGAGTCACTTTGGTGTGCTTTTAGTTAACCTGGAGAATTAACGAGGCTCAAATTCTATATTGGTTGATTATCTCAAGGCTAACATGATGTCCATGCAACACATATAGGGTTTGGGTTTCAACAGTGATCGTTACAAGGTTAAAGGTTGGGGATACAAGGGTGGAATACCTAAAACACTACGATTTTAAAGGTTATTTATTTAGTTAAACATGCAAAATAAAGTAAATAAATTGGGACTCACGTTCTAGACTCGTCATGGCTTTGGCATTGCCTGAAGTGGCTTTAGGGGAGTCTAGTAGATGAGGGACACCAAGGGTGTCAAGGCACTAGGAAAGGTTTTTAATTAATGTGATTAGGGATTAACTACTCGCTAAGTCAAAGGGGTAGGTTTTACTTGTGATAGCGAGAGTGTTAAGGCCGAGAGGCTTCTACAGCGCGATGAGTAGCGTTGCACCTCCCGAGGTAGTCCTAATAAATTTAAAGGGCCACAATTTCGAGGTTGCGTGGGCCCTGGGGGTCTTCATACTCCTGGAGATCTACATCGTAGGCAACGGTCTCCCCGATCGTACTGGCGCGGTATGTGTCGCGTCTCTCTGTGGGTGCGGCACGTTTCCTACGAGTAAGTCGCTCTACGCCTTGCGAGCATTGCTGGACGTGGTACTTCAGTTTGTTAGTACGCTTAACCAGGACGACCGTGATAATGATGGCTAGCACATAGCTTATTGCTACAGAGGCGGCGATCGCAGTGTCAGGGGTGGACCATGCATATACGATAGGCTGGACGGAGGCCAACGGGCGCGCTTCGATTTCTTTGATCTTTTCGTCTAGGGGCGCGATATCGATGAGCTGAGTGCCCTCGTATTTCACTTGAGTCATGGTAGCTGGATGCAGCTCCAAGTCTCTGTTTGCAAAGAACTCTGACACTTCGATGTCAGCTTCGTACTGGTCGGGGTTAAGATGATATAGCGCCATGTCTCCAATGTGCAGAATTGCGTTTGGAGGGACATCTGCCCAGAAGGATTGGTCGGGCAGGTCGACCCGTGAGGAGGTGTCGTGCTGGTCGTATGTCAATGTCCCTGTGTTCAGGGGCGTGTTGACTAACCATCGTCTTCCAACGATTTCAGCCTGGGTCTCCGTAACACGGTTACGGGCAGTAACTGTGGTGGGACATTTGCTGGAAGGTGACATGGGTTTAAGGCCGCAAATGCCATCGGTGCTGTCACGCACAAAAGGTTTGCTAGGGCAAAGATAGTGGATGTCTTTGGTTAGTATACACATGCGCAAATTTGGGGCCAAGTAAAGGCCTGGGTTACTGTCGTGGTAAGCTACGACGGAGGGTGTCTGCACCTTGACGTGTATGTCTTTGTGCCAAGACCCCACGTTGACAACATCCTTCAGACGGTAGATGTTGCTGGCTGAAATAATTGGCAAGTTTAAAATGAACGCGAGTTCGCCAGCCTGCGCGTTGACAAAAATGGGGATCGCGCTACCGAGGGTGTAGGCTAGGTGTGCTTGGAGAGGCGTGATTATGTCACGCGTGGCGGTGGTGAGAATGCCCTGTACTAGAGTGAGAGGGATAAGGTACGGGGGAATTCTGCTCATTGCCAGGCTGTCAATCGAGGAGCTGATGTCGCGCAATAAATCATTCATTAATGCAGTGACTATTTGAGTGTGGGCGTAGTCCACCTGTAGGACGGACAGCAAGGCATTTACAGCGCGGATAGTATTATTCAGCGCAACACTTTGGGTGTTGACCACCAACACAGTGCCTTGAAGAGTTTTGCCTATGGTCAACAGGTCTTGCTGTTGCTGGTTGATCTGTGTTCTAATGACGGGTATTTCGTCCTGGAGCTCGCTAACGTGGCGTTTTACTGCGGCAAGTGAAATCATGTTGGCCGTGGACATGCCCATATTAAACAGGGTGCCCACGCCAGCGGCTGCGGCTAAGATCGCTCCGATAAATCGCTTGGAGCGTCGATCTGGACCTCTTAGCTCTGCCTGGGTTATGGTAAACTTCTCCAACTGCCGGAGCATGTGAGTTATGTCAGCTTCTGCATGTCTGACGGCTTCTAAGTTCCAGTTGATTCCAGCCCAACTGGTGAGGGCGGCGGGAATTGGCACGTTTCTCCTACATGCATCCTTGGGGTTGAATCTCACAAACACCTTCTGAGTGTGCAGGCGGGTGTTTGTTATCAATAATCCGGGTTGGTCTTTTAGCACTATCCCGGAGATCGGTCCTGGCTCAACAACCTCAGGGTTTGTCAAGCCTAGTAGGCAGACCGTTAGGAGGAGGAGCTTCAGCCACATGTTCCTGGTGAGAGAAACAAAGGACCTTTAAGGCTTGTTGGAAGAATTTATATGAGCTTCACTTGTTTAAAAGAGGGTTTAGTATTGTGTGTGTAGTCAGGCAAAGGTCAAGAAAAGTTAGTGAAATTTTCCTGGCCGTGTTAGTGGTTAGTGTGTGAAGACTTATTGGGGAACGGTGTCGTCCCCGCTATGTCCCATGGGGTTTGTGTGAGGTTTTATCTGATTGCGATGCACCCATTTGAGCGTCGGCTCTTTGCGTCCTTTTGTGATTTTGATTTGGTAAACCACGGAGGACAGTTTGGTCACGATCACGTAGGGACCGGACCAACGTGGGAGAAACTTACGGATAAGCTTGTCTGCACCGGTTTTGGTCTGTCCCACTGGGTGGGCGAAGATGTAGTACCAGACTTTGTCTCCGACCTGTAGTTCGTCATGTGACGCCTTTTGGTCGTAGTAGGCCTTCCGGCCTTGTGCACTTTGGCCGAGCTTTTCTTGGGCGAAAGCAAAAGTGGCTCTGAGGTGCTGTTGGAGATCGGACATGTACTGGTGCGTGGTGTACGCAGTCGCAATGCTGGCCTCTCCTGGTTGGTAGAGAAGGTGCAGAGGCATCGTCATCTGGCGACCGGTCATGAGCTCAAAGGGGGACACTCCGGTCGCCCTGTGGGGCGTGGCCCTGATTGCCATCAAGACTAGGGGAAGTTTAACGTCCCAGTCTTTTTGATTGGTGGCCACGTATTTTTTTAGTATCTCAATCACGGTTCGGTTAGTTCGTTCCACTTGGCCTGAGGCCATTGGGTGGTGGCTGACATGGAATGCGGCTTTTATGCCGAGTGTTTGCCACAGTTCTTTCATCACTTCGGCTGTGAAGTGAGTGCCTTGATCGGAATCGATTTTGCATGGCAAACCAAACCTAGAGAAAACGTGGTTCATGAGCAGGTATGCTGTGGTCTGTGCGGTGTCATTTGTGGCTGGCAGCCCCTCCACCCACTTAGTGAAGGCGCAAGTTACCATGAGGATGTACTTGTTGCCTCTGGTGGACTTAGTTAAAGGTCCGACCCAATCAATTTGCAGGTCTGACCATGGAAATGAGATGCCTCTCTTTTGTAGGGGCGCACGATGGAGGGGTCTGGCCGGTTGAAACTGGCAACAGACCAAGCAACCTTTGATGTACTGTGCCACATCGCTTTGCATGTGTGGCCAGTACGCTACCTGTCTTAGAGCCTGGTATGTTGTTTGGACACCTCTGTGTCCTGCTGCAGGGGCGTCATGGGCATGTGTCAGCATAACCCCCCTGAGGCTATGAGGCACCACGAAAGCAGGTGTGGTGAGTGCCTCAGAGACGTATACAAGCAGCCCTTGACGCAGCTGGAGTTTGTCTCGGATATGCCAAAGGTGTTTTAACGGGGCGTTGGCACTGACGTCCGTTGCGGTAAGAGGATAGGCGGCAGGGTCAGATAGAAACAGTACCAGTTTCTGGATGGCAGTGTCAGAAGCCTGAAGGGAAACCAGATCGGCATCCGAGAAAGCGGGAGCGACGGAGGCCGTGACCGGCGACCGAGCTTCAGGTGCAGGCGAGGCACGAGCGCGAGTGACGGCGCAAACAGTAGGGGTGGGTTGGGCGGGAAGGGGCACCTGTGTCGAGGTGTCTGGCTGAAAGTGCCAGGGAAGACCGCTCAGTGCGCCCTGTTTGGCCAAAGCGTCTGCCATGTCATTCAGGTCCTTGTCAGGACCGGGCACTCGAGAGTGGCCACGTACTTTCTTCCAATAGACTTGCATGTCATTGGTTTCAACCAGATGATCACAAGCTATGAACATGTCTTTATGTTTTACCGACTTTCTCGCTGACGTTATGAAGTCATTGGTTTTCCACAACGGAAGGTGGCATGAAAAGCTTAGCCTAGCATAGTTGGAATCAGTGCAGATGAGCAGTGTAGTCACACCTTTGGCAACAGCCAATTGGAGGGTGATTAGCACCGCTGCAATTTCAGCGTACTGTGAAGTCTGGGCTCCCAGTTTGAAGGTTTGTGGCTGGTATGGGTTGTCGTCAAGCCACACGATCCCTGCTCCAGCTTGGACCAGGGTTTCGTGGTGAAATGAGCAGCCATCGACGTAAGCTGTGGTCATTTTCACACATGCATTATGGTCAAAGTAGTGGTGACGTGTCGGTGTGGCAACAGCGGGCTCTATAGGAGAGATGTTTGAAGCCGGAGTGTCGTTTTCGCACTTTTGGCAGGCAGCTAATTCCATGCCCAGATAGGATTTGTGATTTTGGGCATAGTGTACTTCAATGTCGAAGCTTTGGAGTGCCATGAGCCAAGTTGCCACACGGGCATTTGTCACCACTCCGTCTCTGATGCGTTGACTCGCCAGAAACGTGACGGGTTGGTGGTTTGTGTTAACCACCACCTTTTGACCCCCCATGTAGTTAGAGAAGTGTTTCACGGCCCATACTGTGGCCAACAGAGCTTTTTCACAGTCTGTGTATTTAATTTCGGGACCTGCAAGGGTTTTGCTTGCATAGGCAACGACTCTTTTATCTGAGTCGTGGATTTGATAGAGCCCAGCGCTGAGGCTGTGTTTACAGAAGCCCACCTCAAGGTGGAAAGTTTTGTTCATGTCTGGGTAAGCCAGGCAAGGAGCAGTGCACAGTTTTTGTTTTAAAGCAAGCATGGCTGCTTGTTGAGCTGGACCCCATGAGAAAGCTGTGTCCTTCTTAAGGAGTTCTGTCAGGGGTTTAGCCAGCTCAGCATAGTCTTCCACGAACTGTCGTGAATAATTGCAGACTCCGAGGAAGCTGCGGAGTTCTGAGACGGTTGAGGGTGTTTTTAAATTCTCAATGCCCTGGATTCTACTTACCTGGGGTTCAACTCCGTCAGGGCCTACCAGAAGGCCGACGTAGTTAATTTTCTTCTTACACCACTGGCACTTTGAGAGTGAGATTTTTGCTCCAGCCGTGGTGAGTTGGCCCAGAACGTGATCAATTTCTTGGAGGTGTGCCTGAAAGCTTATTGTTCTGATAAGAATGTCGTCGACATAAATTAGAGTGCCCCTGCTGGCGGCATCGGGACAAGCTTTGTTCAAAAAGATGTTAAACTCTGCCGGAGAGTTAGCGAAACCAAATGGACACCTGTTAAAGGTGTATTGCCGGTTGGCAAAAGTGAACGCCAGCTTATGCTGGTCGTCTGGGTGGACCGGGATGGTCCAAAAGCCTGAAGCCACATCAAGGGTGGAGAAGTATTTGGCATCTCGCACTTTGGGAAGATCTTGAGACAGCTGGGTCATTGGCCATCGCGAGAGTGGGACCCGCTTGTTTAACTGACGGTAGTCAATCGTCAGACGCCACTTGCCATTAGGCTTACGGACTGGCCAGATGGGGGCCGAGTACGTGCTGTTACAAGGGCGGATGATCCCTTTTATTAAAAGGTCATCAATAATTCCCTGAACCGGTTCATAAGAAGCTAGTGGGATTTTATACTGGCGGACAAAGGTTGGAGGCGCATTAGGCTGTGTTGGAATGCGCATTGTGTGGATATTTGTCAGTCCACAGTCCGCTGAGTCTGTCGAAAAGAAGGATCGGTACTTGTAAAGCAGCTCGCGCAGCTGGTTACGTTCATCTTCTGTTTCTATGGCGTCAGCATCTGCCAATACTTTTTCTAATTGACAGTTAAAGTCTGACGCAGTCCCGCCGTCTACTGTTTCAGCAGTGTCGGTTGAGGGCTTTTGGCTGGCGGAGTCGACGTTCAAAAGTGAAACTGTCTGCACAACCATTTCCTGGACGTTAGTTAGATCGACACGACAGACGTTGTCGTTGGTCAAGGGGAGAACAGACTCTATGGAAATAGCTCCCAACGGTATCGTGGAAGTAATGTCAGTACCTTGGCTTGTAAGAAGTGATGGCGGGAGATTGCCAATGACTGTCAGTTTCAGTTCAAAGTCATGAAAGTCTCTATCAATTAGCCAACCGAGAGGGGTTGCTTTAGGAATAAGGATGTCCTCTGACGTGTTGTTTTGTAGTTCCATCTGGACTGAACGATGGTTCAGCTTTACCAGTGGCACGGCAGCGAGTGACAGACCTAGATTGGAAAACAACCGAGAGGGTTGAAAGAAGGCTTGTTCATTGTCTATTTGTTGTCCTAAGGCAACATCCAGCTGACTTATTTTGGCCGAGTTGGCAGGCAGTGTTAAGTTGTCCTTGGTGTTTACCTGGCATGCTTCAGGAATGACTTGTCCTGCTTTCATGCTTTCTTGAGAAGGCTTATCAAGATGGTTTTTCACACCAGTGAGGGACCACAGCACATTGTTTAGGGTGTCAACTTGGACGTCCAGCCGGACTAAGATGTCACTGCCAATGTAAACTGGGTGTGGAAGGTTTGGGACCACTAAGAAACTGTGGTTCAACCTTCGGTTATTCCACTGCACCGAGAGAGAGGTGCGGCCTATGGCTTGAATAACTTCAGTGGGCGTGGGGTCTGCTGGAAAGCGCAATTTCTTTTCGATTAAAGATAAATTTGAGTTCTTTTGTGTTAGGGCATTATACATGTCCAGACTGATGGCAGACCGATCGGCCCATAGGGCTAAGACGACATCGTCAACTGGAGATTCTTCCAGCGTTAAGCCGTTTATGACTCGAGGGCATTGGGTGTCCGTAAGGGAGTCAACGGTACACAGGTAGTTGTCTCTGGAGCTCAAGGGCTCATCAAGACTGGGCCTAGGGCTAGAAGTGGCCTGGCCTGGGGTTGCCTCAACAGATTGTTGAGCATCAAGAACGCAGCACTGTACCTCAGAGCGAGTGCCCTGGATGTCAAGAGAACAGACGGGCAGCGGTTTTCGCACCTGCGCCCATATTTTCAGTCTTTGAAAATCAATAAGTGGTTCAAAGCGGTTAAGGAGGTCCTGCCCTAGAAGCAGCGGAATGGAGTTAAGGTGGGAAATGTACACGGGATGGATTAGAGACATCGGTCCCAGGGTAAGTTTTATTAATGCCATTTCCGTTAGGACTGTTTGATCGTCGGAATACGGCTGTATTTCAAGGAAGCAAGGTTGGGGCTTGAGCTCACGGTGTGAGCGCCGCGCCATGGATTGCAGTGACCTAAAAAGGTTGGCTGATATCAAACTGATATCTGCGGCGGTGTCAAGAAGAGCGTCGTGGACCATTCTATCTTCCAGTTTGGCTGAGAGATAGAGCTTTTTGCCCGGTCCTTTTGCAGAAAGATTACCTAGAAAATGTCGGAACGGTGGCTTAAAGTGGATGATGGATGGGTCATCATCCTGGGTGTCTGAGATGGAGCTTACTTGCACCACCATTACAGAGTTATGTGATGTTGGCTCCTCGTTCTCAGAGGAGGAATATTCATCTCTCTGAGGTTCTTGGAAGGTGTCCGGGCCCTCGTTGGGGTCGATTGTTTCGGGTTCCAAGTATAGCTCCTCGTTCACTTCCTGGTCAGTGACTTCTTCATTTTCTACCATGCTTACTGATGTTAAAGTGAATAGGTCTTTCTTCTTTTTATTGCTCTTTTGAAGGATGTTTTTAATTGTCTCCATGTCTTGCTTACTAACGTCTGACAAGTTTTTAGGATTCAGGAGGTCGTGCGCTCCTGACGTGTTTTCCTTACCTGAATGGTTTGCAATTTTCTTACCTTGACTCCACCTTTTGTTGTTACTGTTGTTACTGTTGTTACGGTAACGATTGCCGTCATTTCCCGAGTTTTGGTTATAATTCTTACCTGTATCATGGCTGGAGCCGTTTTGGTTATAGTTAGACTTTCGTCCTTGCCGAAAGTTTTGATTGTTTTTCGGCTGCCCCTTGTTCCAGTTGTTATTTGACTTAGAAGGCTTATGAGCGGTTACTTCAGTTTCAGGTTCGTGCTCTAGAGTGCCTTCGAAGTCTTGAGGCTGGTCGACGGCCATAACAGAGCCCTGTGTTTTGGTCTGTTGCTTGGCGTAGGCTCTACTAGCCAGTTCTCTGAGCTGACGGCTAGTCTGGGTTGCAGGGCTGGCCATTACTCCCAGGTGGTGGCTAACCGTTGGATGCAGGTTTTGAATAAAGAGCGCTTTAAAGTTTTTGCATTCCTCCTGATTTTCTTGGTTCCCGGATCCAAAGAAGGCAGTCCTTAAACGATAGTAATAGCTTTCAGTGTTCTCTTGGCGTCCCTGCTTGATTGCGAGGGCGCTAGTCAGGCCAACATCAATGGCGTTGTCAGGATACTCATCCTTAAGTGCCTTGCATACGAGTGCATAGTCCTGACGGATGTGTAACGATTGACGTTCGATGAAGGAGGACACAGCTCTAGTAGAGGTAAGCTTAATAGCGTAAATTTTGTCCTCTACTGTCGCGCCTGGTCTTCGTGCTAAGTAGTAGTCGATGTCGTTAAGGTAAGCAGTCGTTTCGTTGACGACTCCGGGCTTCGGGTCGAAGCGCGGGACGTGACGTGCAATTTTGTCAAAGTCCCTTTCAGAGAGGCCGGGACTAGGTCTACCTGAGGGGCGTCCACCTGAGGTCCGGTCCAAGTCTCTAAGGTCACTGATAAATCCGACAAAGTCTGAGTATCTGATGGAGCGGGGTCTGGCGTCACCGTCGTCAGGGTGTCTGTCCCTGGAGCGGTTTCGAGGGGCGTGGTCAGCAGAATTATCTCTAGAGTCTCTTGAGTATCTTGGTCTGTCCCTGAGTGTGTCTCTAAAGTCCGGTGACGTGTTTCTAGGGTCATGGTGGGCTTGACGAGAGCGGCGATTGTCCCTAAAGTCGGGAGTTTTGTCCCTAGATGAGTCTCTAGAGTCAGGTGACGTGTTTCTAGGGTCACGGTGGGCTTGACGAGAGCGGCGATTGTCCCTAAAGTCGGGAGTTTTGTCCCTAGATGAGTCTCTAGAGTCAGGCGACGTTTCCCTCGTGTCACGGTAAGCTTGGCGAGAGCTGCGATTGTCCCTAAAGTCGGGGGTTTTGTCCCTAGGGTCGCGGTGAGAGCTACGGACATCCCTAAAGTCTGGGGATCTTTCTCTAGGGTCCCGGTAGGCTCGACGCTCTCTACGGTCATCCTCAAAGTCGGGTGATCGGTTTCTAGCGTTGCGGTCAAGTCGGCGTTCGTCGTGGTCATCCCCAAGGTCGGGTGTTTTACCCTTAATGTCGCGGCGGGAGCTGCGATCGTCCCTAAAGTCGGGGGTTTTGTCCCTAGGGTCGCGGTGAGAGCTACGGACATCCCTAAAGTCTGGGGATCTTTCTCTAGGGTCCCGGTAGGCTCGACGCTCTCTACGGTCATCCTCAAAGTCGGGCGATCGGTTTCTAGCGTTGCGGTACGGTCGACGTTCGCTACGGTCGTCTCTAAAGTCAGGGGACCTATCCCCAGACGTGCGAACCCCCTGGGGTTTCTTGGGGTAAATGCTAGGTTCATAGGCAGGTCGGCTGTCCAGAAAGCTGGACGAGCGGGGCCTAACGTCGGGTAAAAGCTCGGGGTCTCCAACCCCGAGGTCGAAACGCAACTGTTTGGGCGTGGAAGCTACGGCTTTTGGGCCACTAGGAGGCTGGCCCTCTGGGTCGGCCTTTAGCTCGGTGAGATCGAGGTTTTTGCCTAATCTCTCACCTTCACGTCCCTCTGTTTGTCCTCCAACTGCGCCTGAGGAGTATCTTAGCTCCTTTTGGAGGCGGGACATATATTCTTGATCGAGATTACCTTGGATTCTAAGTTGCTTTACCTGTTCCCGGAGATCCGTAATTTCCCCTTTCTGCCGGGCGGCTTCAGTCAATCTTCTTTCCGATCGGTCTCGATCCGCATGCAGTTGGTCTCTCTCATGCTTGAGCACCAGTAGGGACTTTTTTAGTTCCACTAGTTCTTCATGAGAAGCTGCCAGTTCCTTCTCTTTCCTTTTCAGGTTGCTGAGGGCATCATCCCACTCATGTTTTGCAGCATCCAGCTCTTTCTCTCTGTCATAGAGATCATCTCTCAGCTGCTGCATAGTCTCCTTTAGTCCAACTCGTGATTCGTCCTCATTATGGAGTTGGCCTTCCATATCCCGTATTTTGCCTTCCGTTTCGGTTAAATTCCATTTTACATTGTCGTTTTCTGATTGTAGGGCTTCATTTTCCCTTTTCAGGCGGGCAGTGTCTTCCGACTTCTTTTTAAGTCGGTCGGCACTTTGCCTCAGCAGGTCTTTTGAATGTTTTAGTTGAGCATGTAAAATGAAAGCCATCTTACCAAGCCATTTGGGTACGTCCTTTTCTTTTAGGGACGCCGTTAACCCTTCGGCTACAAGAGCGGCTAGGACATTGTTTAGCTCAGAGGGAGGGGTGCTCTGGGTTGCATCGGCAAAACCAGGGATGACCTTGGTGGTCATGTCGGTTAAAACGTCCTCGAGTAGCTCGAGGGGGTCCCTCATACTTACCTCTGGGGATTGCTGATCTCCTGACATGTTTATTTTAAACCGTGCGGGTCTATGTTTTGGAAAAATTTTAGTTTGTCTGCGTACAGTAGTAAATACTGCGTTATTTAAAAGTACAGTAATGAATACTGCACTATTGACACGTGCACCTCAAATTGTTAAGGTTGCACTTTGGAGGTGCTATTGTTACACCTTGATTATTTATTTATATGTGAGAGTATGTAATGTTTTGAGTAGGAAAAGTGTGCGGCGGACAGCTGTTTAGCTTAATAAAGTTAGCATTAAAAGTTGTAAGTTGGTTAGTAACTAATGTTCTACAAACATTTACTAATCTAAACACTGTTAGCATGCAGAGACGTATTCTCAAAATATTGTTTGTTAGCAGCTCATGCCGTTCAGAATGAAAGACACATGTAGAAGGTAAATTCAACAAAACATATACTTAGAAAACAGTGCTAAGGCAGGCAGTACAATTATTAGCATTCAGTAGAAGGGCATAGCAGCATGCGGTAGCGTTGTTAACAATAGGTATTACACATGTAAACAAAGCACATAGATTTACTGAGGTAATAAATGCAGTACTATACGTGCTTTAGCGTGGGTTTAAAACAGGCAATGGTTATAGCAGATTATCACATGCAGCAAGCAGCACAGACTATACGCTAAAACAATTGTAAAACAGGGGTTAATGAGGCGTCAAGTACAGCAAAACAGCACAAGCAACAAGCCAAAACAAGGAAAAAGTAGGGATTCCTGAGATGTTAGCACAGCAAAACAGCACAAAACAACAAGCCAAACAACAATGCAGAAGCAGGTGGTTTTCTGAGATGTTAGTACAGCAAAACAGCACAAGCAACAAGTTGTTAAATGAGTTTTAGGTGAAGCTCTTTTGTTCTTGTATCAATTTGGGAATTTAAATTTTGTTTGTGAACGTAATTGGGCGAAAATACTAGGAGCTTTGAGGACAATTTGGGAACTAGAGGAGGTACAGTTCAGTACCCATGAGTGGCCACGAGATGGAGCCGCCGTCCCAATTTGGGGAAAAATGGGCGGGCGCCGCTCCTCCCCTTCGTTGGGGTGAGATCACGTGGGAGTGGACACAACTCCTCCTCTGGAGGCGTGCCCACTGGGGTCTTTGCGTTAAACAAAGAATGGCGACAGACAAGTCTGTCAGGGCACCGTCACACTGACGGCGCGCAGCTTAGTTGAAAGGAGCGACCTCTCAGGTTTAGGCTGCGTGTGCTACACGTCAAAATAGACAGAGCATCGTGTCTATAAGATCGTAGCAGAAAGGCGACAATATCAGTAACTCGGTGTAACGCGACGTTATGACACAAAATATCGCCTCCAAGGCCTTTAAAGTTTACAACAACTACACGTGTTTAAACCACGGTAGCAAACACGTTATGATCACAATTCAACCAGCAACAACAATCTATAGCCATTCAAACAACATCAGCACTTTATCGCGAAAGCAGCCAGCTGAGCAGAAAGGGCGCTAGGTTTAAATGCACAATAGATTTCAAACAGCATCGGAGGCCTCACGCGGGAGCGCCAATATGTAGCGTGTATATTAATTACACTTACGTTGTTACGAGGTAATAGATAAGGAGATTGTTTGGGAATAAAATTATTACGACTAAACTCTATCTAATTTATTATAAAGTTTTAGTTCAGAATTAAAGGGGCACCATCTTGATATTTTCAAGAAATTTAGAGGGCTTTTATAGCCGAGGAATTCATGATTTGATTGATTAATTAATCTGAAGTTAGTTAAGTTCTTGACTCCTTTAACTACTGCTGAAACCAAAGTACAAAATACACTATGAACCCAAACCTTAAGTCGTTGTAATTTATTCAAGGACACACAGCAAATCTTAAATCATCACGTTATTCAGATGTAATTCATAAACAGACATTAGAATGATTTAACAGATTGGTGAAGCGCCTTCTTATCTTGGTCTAACTAGATATTAATAAGGTTTTGCCCTGGTCGAGAGCTAAGGGGCTATAAAACGAAATCACGCAATATATTCAAAAGGGGGTTGTTTGCAACACTGAGTTTAGCTTTTATCTTGACGTAGCCAAAGCACTTTCACAGCTTGTGGGAAAAGCGAAATTTCACCTGCAGTCGGGCCCGGGAGGGTCGACACCAGCGTTTATGAGGCCGCGGGTCCGGGGTCCGGGGTCGTAAGCCTGGAATCAGCGCCCGAGTGGAGCTAGGTGCGCTGTCTTCCCTCGTCGAAGGGTCTCCGGAGGCTTCCCCCTGGTGGATTTGACTCGCCCGTCAGGCACGGCGTCTCCCTGGCGTGGTTCGTGCAGGCCCGGCGCGTGCGCGTGGTTGAGCGCGCGCTGGTGTGGCAGTGAGGGCAGCTTTTGGCTGATGTGGTTCTTTCGGATGAGAACCCAAAAGGGAGCTTTGACTCGAGTGTTGCAATTGCAAAAATTGGTGATCAAAAACGACGTTACAAAAATCACGATTTAGTACGTGGAGTCTCTGTTTACGTATAGGACTTGCTCCCAAAAGTAAAGGTTCGACTTAAACAAATACGTATATATAAGCTTAAAATAAACAAAAGGGAAAAATATAAGTGAAAAGAAAGAAACGCGAAGTTTCGGAAAATTACAGGACCACGTGGGTCTGAAAATAAGCTAGTTGCTTGGCGTAGCGTAAAGCAACACGCAAACAAAAGAAAAGTTGAGGATCAGTTGAGGATCAGAGAGAGCGTGGTCACTATTGATTTTGGCTTTTATCCCCGGAGGAAATGGGCGGTCCTGGGGGGCGTGTTTTACTGTTACCTCCTAGGTAGGTTCTTCACCAACTTGTTAAAAATGTAGGAATGTAAGACAGCGATATAAAGTAACAACACTTCACATATTGACATCCAGATGAAAATACACATGTCACACAATGAAAAGTTAGCAGCACAATGTGGTTGCAGCACTCCTTCTGTTTCACGTCCCGGGTTTACCTAGACATGAAAAGAGTTAGAGTCTCTGGTCTAGTAAAATCAGACCTTCAGTGGACTTCTTTCTTCTCGAGGGTTTTCAGCCTGGTAGGACTTTGGCGATTGGTCATGTAAGAAACTAATAATTAAACATCCATAGTTTTCTGGTGTGATCAGTGTTCCTTGAACGGAAAATCACTGACGATTGGATTTTGTTTGACCTTCCTGGCTGCTGCGAAGGGGTCGTAATTCACAGTCCCGTATATCCTTGTCTGCACAGGAATTTCACATCTGTAGAGTGTCAATAAAAACCCCATC
This sequence comes from Gobius niger, assembly GCF_951799975.1. Classification (NCBI taxonomy): domain Eukaryota; kingdom Metazoa; phylum Chordata; class Actinopteri; order Gobiiformes; family Gobiidae; genus Gobius; species Gobius niger. The sequence goes on from NC_136852.1 coordinate 20,453,354, forward strand.
CCCTTTTGATCTTTTAAATCAGGTCTTTGTTATCTGGCAACAGTCACTCCAGGGGGGGGGCTGTTGACCTGTTGGTGGGGGAGTCATCTGGGCTCCTAAGTTGATTAGGAGTTTGGAGCAAACCACAGATTTCGGTCCAAAAGAGGTTCATTGCTACATAGGTAAGAAACAAAAAGAATCTCAAATCTTATGCCATACAATACTGCCCTTGAAACAAACATGTCAAGAGGGTGTCACTAAAAAAAGTATCTGACCACCATTCATTCACGCACATATCACGTATAATGTTTGCTTGTTTGTGATGGCCATGAGAACTCTAATTGAATGGTGTTTTCCTCTTCTTTGCTCGGAACACTGCAGCATGACTTCCTCTGCCCCTCTAAAGGAAATGTGAACACTAGGCTCTCTTCTTGTTCCTGTTGTTTTTATCGGCTCTCGGCCTGTTAAGTCTGTCAAGCTCGGTGTCATCAATCCTCCTGCTCGGACCGGCCTCCTGTGCGAGCTGTCTGCTGTAGTCAAAAAAACAACGTATTACTTCACTTCAAAGACAAGCTTTGGTCCACGGCCAGCAGTTTGAAATCATGTCGCCATGCTTACAGCGTATGACTATTGGCCCATCAAAACACTAAATCAGATGTTTATAATCCAAAATATATGTATTGGTAACGGCGTAGATTTGAATCGTGTTTAAGATTTAAGAATACAGACCAACACATGGAGCTATTGATCTCAATACAATACCATTTTCACCACATGTATCACATTCTTTATACAATCAATTTGCATGATGTCGCCCAAGTGTCCTTGCCCCACTAGTTTACCCATCCAAAATCCCATCCAAGAGGTCCGTGAAAGAATGCCAGATAAGCACTAGAGAAATGTTATTCAATTCCTCTTCTCATCCATCTCCGTATATCCCCACGACTCGACCCAAAGTGTTTTCCTATTGGCAAATGTGGCTGCGCTTTACCAATAAATCACGAGCGGAGGCTGCGGCCCCGGAGCTCAGCTGACATCATTCTCAACAATTGGATTTTTTCTGGCCGTGCATGTGTTATAATGTGGCTGCAGACGCATACGAGCAGTGCAGGTGACTGTAGTTGCCTGGAATTTCCCAGTGCTTTTCGAAGTTCGAACACATGTCAGTGTAATGTAATTACACACATTTAATGTCATTTCATCAAGAGGCTTTTCGAACCAATCCATGACGTACCTCAATTCAAGTGTCAATGTTACGATTACAATATTACAGCATGCTGTGCAAATGGCTGACGTAGATTTAAGGCTGTGAACAGAAGTCTGTAAATAAAAACAACAACAAAACAGAAACCACAAACAAATAAGGATGTCACGGTTACTGGTGTAGCGGTAAGCCTTGATATAAATAAACCACGGACAATATTTTCCTGATATAGAGGGTTTCTGGTGCTATAATTAGTACATATGTAATACCCTCGAAATGATCAACAACACATCGATATAGTTCCTTTACTTTGATGTGAAAAGTTGCACTTGTCTGTATTTTTTAAATATAATAAACACTGGTACACTATTTCAGTTTGTGTCAATGCTTTCTGAACATATTAACACACTCATACCGTGACACCCCTACACACAAACATAAATTCATACATGCATGCATACATACATACATACATACATACATACATACATACATACATACAAACATACACACAAACATAAATACATACATACATACATACATACATACATACATACATACATACATACATACATACATACATACAAACATACACACAAACATAAATACATACATACATACATACATACATACATACATACATACATACATACATACAAACATACAAACATACAAACATATATATACATACCTACACACATACACACATACATACATACATACATACATACATACATACATACATACATACATACATACATAATAAATGTTAACCTCCGCCAAGGCCTTAGTCCGGAACAAGAGGTACTGTGCCCTTTTTTTGAGCCACAGAACACACACAACTAAATGCAAAAATGCATAATGGAAACACAAGCACACAATGGACGCATGTTGCCTATTCAACACTTATCAGCCTTTGCAAATACAGCTAATAAAACAACACAATGTGAGCTGTCTACAAGAGGTTAAATGTTGTCAGCTGTGCCCTCTGCATGTGCTATTTCCATCACTGAACAAGTGTTTAGTAAGAGGCCGGGAAACAAGTAGATTAGTCACCAGAAAGTGGATTTGTGCTGGTTGGAAAACTGCCTTGAAAAAAAAAACCAATTCTCTGGGTTTCACATGTTTGAGTAGAAAGGTGAAGAACGGCTGAGTGTTGAAGAAGGAAGCCGTGGGAGTAGAGGGTGGGTGAGAAACACAGCTACAGTGAGAGATTTGAGGTGAGACAGAGAGAGAGAGAGGTCAGTGCTCCGTACAACGTGCAGGCAAGAACGAGTTCAGATTTAAAGATGTAAACTAGAACAACCACCACCGACTTAGGAGACACTTGACAGAAAACAGATTTGTCTGTTTGTAACTTGAAGGAGCGGAATGAATTAACAAACGATGCCGTGTTTCTAAAAAGAGATACAAAAAAATAGTGACCACTTACAATTTTGCAAGTGAAATTTTCCATTTATTTTAGACCCATGCTTATTACGTCTACGATATATATGTCATTATTACTGTATCATTCATAGTTTTCAGTCAGATGATTTCAATATAATATCAATGTAAAATCAACTGGCACATTTACAACAACGCTAGGTGCCCAAAGTGCTTCAGGTACAAATATCAGATGCAAATGTGTGCCCTTTTTTTTTTCAATCTAAAGGATGAAAGACCATCACAAACTAACTGTAGCCTGCAAGTTAAAAAAAAGCAAAACAGTATTTGCCGCTGATGTGCGTTGAAACCACAGGGAGAAATCCGCAATTGAACAACTTTCTGTATTCCCGAGTTGGTTCATGATGAATATCTTCCTTTAGAAATCTGCAATACACAGATTGTGAAGAAGCGGTGTTACCCGTCATCCTGTGTTCAAATAAGCTCAGCCTTATATACATGCAGTTCATTTTGTGTCCTCTTCGCTAGTTGCAGATCTGAGTGAAAAAGCATTCAGTGAAGTTATATCAGAGGTGTTTCTCACAGCCTCAAAATGTGACTTGTGGCACTTTTTTTTTTTTGTCACTGTAAGATGTAGTTGTTCCAGCAGGGATAGTCCTTTGAACATTCCCCAAGTTGTCACACTGTTTGCGATTGGTCTCCGGAGGCCCGAGTTACAAAAGTGTGGGCTCGTGTGCATGAGCAGATGGGAGCGAAAGAGCACCAAACCGTGACAATATAATGAGTGGATTAATCATAGCATTCAGACAGGCACAGTCAGACCATTGTCAAGAGTAGCAATAGTGGAACACATCCAGAGTTTTTTTAGTTTATGTTTTTTTTTTTCTCTTTTTTTTTCAGTTGAACAAGATTTGCATAAAACGTTCTTCGGTGGCCCTGAAATGGAGACCCCTCTGATCAAAACTTAAAAGTTACAAAAGTTCTTAAAAAAATATGAAATGCTACTCCCAAGGACAAAGGCAATCTATTATGCCGAAATCACTTTGGATGGTAAGTTTTCAATTCGTCTCATTTCGATAAGTTATATTCAAAACACATTTCTGTGGCTAGTTGCTGAAAGCCTATATAGTCTGCTGTGATTGCGTTGGCTTCAGCACCAAGGACAGCTCTACCGCCTCTGTGCAGCACGCAAGCAGGTCTCAAAGTCAGGTGGGGTTTGCATTTCACACATTAAACATTGCTTAAAATAAAAATGTTGATATACCGCAACATTTTACTTGGCTCGAGGTAATTATAGCTTATCTAAGTGGACATAAAGGCAAGCTAATTAGGATGTCAATTCAGAGACACTGTGAGACGTTCTGAAATAAATCTTGAGTGATCATTTGCACTTAATATCTCTACTACATACAGACTATTTTTCTCAGTGCTGCTGACACTCGCTGTAACTGTAGCGAGTTGCCGGGCGAGATTAATATACTGAGTTCTGGTGCAGCTGCTGAAATAGTAGATTATCTTGCATCATTGCATGCACTTCTTTTCGGTATAAGTATATATTTATAAAAAAGGCATTTGCCCCTTTATCCATGCTTGAACAGTGCTAAATTTCACAAACACAAAACAAACAATGACTTAGCCACAGAACTCTCTAACCCTCCAGTGACCTCTCAGCTGCTGAATAAATATGTTCATCACTTATTCAACTTCGTGAAAAGCTTTTTCATCGCCGTTATTTGAACTGAACATGTTGCTCTTAACCCCCGTCTTAACCAAGCACATTTTCTCCGGTTCAGATTTCACCACATCTAAAGCATCTCGACTTGAGCGCTTACAGCCTATATTAGGTCAGGCTAACGCCCCATTTGAAAGCTAAGGCCTTTTTGTTGCTTTCCTGTGGCTTTTTTGTCGCTTTTTCATCACTTTTGTATCACTTTTTTATCACGTTTTTGACACTTTTTATCACCTTTAATCACCTTTTTGTCGCTTTTGTATCACTTTTTATCATCACTTTTGGTATCACTTTTTTATCACGTTTTTGACACTTTTATCACCTTTTATCACCTTTTTGTCGCTTTTGTATCACTTTTTATCATAACTTTTTGTATCACTTTTTTATAAAAAAATGTATCACGTTTTTGACGCTTTTATCACCTTTTATCACTTTTTTTTCACTTATGGAGTCAATATTTATTGACTAGGTTCGGGAGCAGGACTACGCCTCAACCTATCACACTGCACACCAACCACTCTTGCTTTCACCTAACCATGCCTCTAATTACTCACGAGCCGTTATATGCCAAGCAAAGCCTCGTCATCTCAGTTTGTTTGACTGTCGACCCCACCCTCCCTCCCTTCATGTCTGATCCATTTCAGCAATGATTCTCCTGCTTAGAAGGGGGTTCCCGAATAGCTGGGTTCATCCGAGACGGAGCCCCCACCCACAGTCTCGCCCAGTTTCACTCTACACTATAACCTTGTGAATAAAATCTTAATTGCACTTTGTTGTGGCGTGGTCCTTGCTAGTGAATTGTATAACTTTTTTATCTGTTTTCCCCCCCGCTTTTTATCACATTTGCATCACTTTTATATCACTTTTTTTTATCTCGCTTTTGCTGCTTTTTCATTACTTTTTAGTAACTTTTTAGTTGCTTTTTTGTCGCTTTTTTGACGCTTTTATTCTTGCGTTTTCATCCTCATTCACATCTCGTTTTTGTTGCTATTTTGAGTTTTTTTTTTAAAAGAAGCTTTTAGATTCAAGTAAAAAACCAAACTGGAGAAAATGTGCTCGGTGTCATCTGGGGGTTAAGAGGTTTAAACAAAGTAACAAAACCTCGTAAATGTGCAGGTCAACATGTGGTTGATGTTTCTGCAGCAACTTCTTTTTTACGTCCCAAAGCAACACAGGTGTTTCCACTCTAAAGGTACGACATAAAGCACGGTAATTGGGGCAGACGATTCTCCCCGGCTACACTAAACATGGACAAACTGCCTCATTATCATCGGCCTGGAAGCACGACCAGAGTGGCTCCCGAGGACACACTGAAAACACACACACACTTGTACAACATGAAATTCTTCCCCGTCAAACAAAATCCAAAGCTTGAAATCACATATATACACACACAAGCCATAATTGTCCCGCATTTGTCAATAACACATTACTCGGTCTAATTATTTCAATACCAGACAAGGAAATGCGGGTAAATACTGTTATGGAATGCAATGCTTTGTGATTATGGCATCGTGAGGGATGATGAACTTCTGAAATAGGCGTATTATGGAAAACGAAGCCAAACAAACAACACCTAAAGCCCTAAAGGTAATCTATATTCCATTGGTTTAGTGTGGAATAAGCTGTATGTTTTCTCATTGTTGACATTGCACTCTCAAGATGCAGTCGGAAAAAGTGTCGCGCATTGGATTCAGACTGTGTGACACCGAGCCTGCAGAGCTTGCAAAGTAGGTACCGCCAGCTCCCGAGGAAACAAATGGAATTATTTATAGCTGTAAAATATTTATTTGGGATCTTCCTGTGCCCTTATTGGCAAAATGTAACATATAGTAGGTTATTCAGCTGGAGGCGGCGTGTTGGTATACAGCAGACATGCATCACCGGAACATTCTGCTGCTGCTGCTGCTGTACAAGTGTGATGGGGAAGGAGGCTGAGGAGAGAATCGACAAACCAGCCAAGTGCAATATGACAAGAGGTGCTGCTGGTTAGTGTATGTTAATGATGCTGAACCTGGAGTATGGAGGAACCACAGAGAAGAGGCGGATTGTTTTTAACTACTCTAAAAAAGAAAAAAATATGTATGATGCTGCCGGGCTACAATGAGTAAGACATTCAGACACACGCTGAATTCTTGATTCTTTAAGGCGAGACACGACAGGTGAATAGGGAAACTTTTTCAAAACTTTTCATATAAAAATAAGGCGTTTTATGCTTAAAAATGCCCAAAATTTCCCATAACGTTGATGATGAAATCTGAATAATGGTTTGAGCCGGGTTTGAGTTTATGGTTTCATTTTGTTGGCCTATTAGTTACAAAGACTTTTTTCAGAGGAGATTTTGGATATCTGGATAAAATAAGCAGTTATTTAGTGGAAAAATCTGTAAAACAAAAATCAAAATTTCACCTTGTTTTTTTCTTCTTTTTTTTTTAAAGTTGAAACCTTAATAAATCAGGTTAGGAATTAGAATAATTAGAATTATGTTATTGTGAAGATTCTGATTTTTGGTTACACTTTATTTTACACTGCGGTGACACATTGAACCTAACTACATTTAGTACAATGTAATGAGCTCTGTAACAATCTGTAATAACTCGTACATATGCAGTTCATAGACAATGGAATAACCTGTATTAGTACTTTGTTGGTACATAATGTAATAGGACAGTGTCAGTGCTATTACATGGTGTACCTACAAACTACAAATACATATTATTCCATTGTGTATCTTACCCATAGGTACAAGTTATTACACATTGTTAAAGAGCACATTACACTGTATTAAATTTAGTTAGGTACAACTTATCAAGGGTAGTGTAAAATAAGATTGCCTCACCTCATCGGTTATGGTTATCTCTGAATCAGAAACGTATTTCTGTATGACACTATATGTAATCAGCAAGTGGGGGTTGGCCTACATGTATGGATGAATTGTCCTTACATTATTTTCTTTTTAAAATTGTGTGACACCAGCACTTTCTCGAAGTGCTTTATATCAATGTAAAGCAGTACACACATTATACTGTAATGCCGATGAATATACTGTAGCATTCCCCCCTCAGACTGAGCGTCAGCCACAGTGCCCAGTGTCTCCTGATTTTGGACTGCTCCCTGTCCACACTCCCTGCGTGATGAAAGGTCGAAGGTCGGTTCACAGACGTTGCATCATTCTGCTATCACCTCTGCAAACCGACTGCACCAGACTTTTTTTGGGGGGGGTGTGGGGGTTTGAGGAAAGTTGTCTGTTTTGGAGCGGGAGGGATTACAGGGGCTGACAGTAAGAGGCAGAGGAGTGGGATTTGGAGGTTGCCGCTAATTAACTGAGATGGACTTGAATAGCTGCCAACTCATGTTTGCGATGGTGTCCCAAAAACTAGAATTAAAAGAGTGATGGATGTAAGATTTGTTCTCGATCAACACCCTGCCTTTGTGGTACAGCGTGCTGTCCATTCAAATGAACAGAAAGGTAAAAAGTAAAGCTAAACATTGTTCTATTGTTTCTGAAAAACAATGACTCTCTTTCAATTACAGTACATTCAAAACATGTGAACAGTAGCAGCGTTTAGTCTGCTCTTGATTGTTGTCATTTCAGCACCAAGGACAGAGCACTTTAAGATTCACGGTTTCTTTATGAAATAAACCTTGGTTTCAGGGGTTGAGTTCTTTGCATGTTCAGCCTTTACAATGGCTTTTTTTATTCTTCCTTTTTTGGCTGCTATAAGATAACAAAAAATTGTAGTCCAGGTACCGGAGTGAAGATTGTCAGTGTTCTTAACTATATGTTGTCCAGTTTTGTGATTTCCTCTTGGTCAATATGAAATGTCCTCAGTGGCCGAAATGCATTTAAAACCCCAGTTTACACAGCCACCAATCTTCATAATGAAAGCCAAAGCAGGACAAAGCGGGTTAACAAGCATCTAAATGAAAGAATATTAGAGATGCAGGGTGCGACATGCATTCGGCGAAATTGTTTTGTGCGACTTGGTAACAATGTTAATGATCTACACTGTGTGAGGAGACCAAATGGAAATGAGGATTGACCTTGTTGTTGAAATGAAGCTGCACCGCCTGAATACCGACTAAATCATTTTGTTTTTGGAGGGTCTAGAGGGCATTTAACTTTGGTTGCAAGGGAGCTGCGGAAAACAAGACAAATTGGACGTACAGCGGAGACATGTATTTACATATTTTAAGTTTACCGTGTGGTTCTCTCAATAAAGTTGTTCAAATCTCCCAAAAAATGGGAGGATGTACGCATACAAGCCATTTGACGACGCAGACAAGGCTTCTTCGCCTGGAATCGCCACACAAAGTTATTTATTATTCCAACCTGCCGCGAGCAACTTTCAATCACGTGTTTTGTGTGATGGGTGCGTAGGGTCACACAGTGATGGAGCAGGTCAGGATGCTCTCTATCGTCCCTCTGTAGAAGTTGCACATAACGGAGGCTGAGACTCTGGCGCTGATTACTTTTCTTGACCAGTGATGTAGTGTGAATGGTCCAGGAGAGCTTCTCTGTGATGTGCACACCCAGGAACTTAGTGCTGGTCGCCCTCTCCACTGCAGCACCGTTGATTGTTAGAGGAGCATGCTAGACCCGCGCTCTTCGAAAGTCCACCACAATCTCTTTTGTCTTCTCCAGACTTCGCCAGACTGCTCACCTCACTCCTGTAGTTTGACTCGTCTCTAGCTGATGAGACCCACCACTGTTGTGTCGTCTGCAAACTTGATGAAGAGGTTTGAGTCGTGCTTTGGAGCGCGGTCATGGGTCAGCAGAGTGAACAGGAGGGGGCTCAGCACACAGCCTTGGGGAGAGCCCCTGTTAAGTGTGATGGTTCTGGAGGACTTGCCCCTGACACGTACAGCCTGTGCTCTCCCCGTCAGAAAGTCCAGCAGCCAGTTGCACAGTGATGTGTTGATCCCTATAGGTGGAGCAGTTTGTGTATTAGCTCCTGTGGGATTACAGTGTTGAAGTCTAAAAACAGCATTCTAACGTAGGAGTCCTATGCTGTATCTAATTGGAATTTGGCCAAGATTTAGCTTGGTGATTTTTATTTTTGCCGATCGAACATTTGTTAGAATTCTACATTTTATAACAGCCAAGGTTTTTTGACTTTATTTTCTGAACAAGCAGCAAGAAAACACCGGAGGTAAAGCCAAGTTCTCACCCTGAGGCGCAACATGCAGATCAGAGTGCGGTTTAGTGACAGGCTACAAATCGAATATAACAAGCTGCACAAACTCGTGTCAAAAATCCCGTGTTTACTGTAATCTCACTTTATTCCACACACCATGGCATGATTTTATTCCGGGTAACTTTCACAAACTTCTCTCGTTTGATTGGCAGCACAATTTTACAAACAAACTTCCAACTTGGAGCTAATTTGAAAGAGAGTAATACATTTTTACCCTTTTTTTGTAAATTACCTGCAATGGTTGACGAAGTCGATGCATAAATTTAACCTGGAAGACTTTGGACAATCTGCATTGTTCCTACTACATGTAAACAGGCCCCGACTCCTGGTCGCTCAGCATTCAGCTCGTGCCGCATCCCTCTTCCCCATCACCACCACCTCAGCCATGGAACATTCTCTCTTTTGCTTCAGCAGTCCATCAGCTCTTCCCTTCACCACCATCAGGGCCAGGACTCGTTGATTCTATTCTGCTTCCTCCAGCACATCGAACGCCAAGGTCAACACAGCACTAGGTTTTTGTGTTTTGAGAAGGTTTCTAAACTTGGTAAACAACCTGGTTTGAAACTCTCTGGCGGGCCAGAAATGCCACAGACCAATGAGTGATGGTCCTTCAGATATGAACCTCTCAACCCCCATCGGTACAAGCACATTTTCTCCAGTTATTATCCAGGTATCCATGGCATGAACTAAACGTAAAAGCTTCCCGAAAAGAGACGAAAAAAGCGACAGCAAATGATTATGATGGATTATTATGATGACACAAGTTCATGTTAAATTGCATGATACGTTATCATCAGTCTGCTTTATGTCGGACTTTACCTAAAATAAATAATAAAAGATTACAGTATGTATTCCAATTTGGCATTCTCATTCATTTTTCCTCCACTACTGTCCGCAAAACACCCAAATGCACCACATCGGAGAAAGTGAATTATGTTTGAGACCGGAGTGTTCTGAAACTTCTCTCAGTCTATTTTTTTGTGATGAAAAACTTTGTCCTGCGCTGACAAAAGGAGGGAGCCGCAGAAAAAAAAAGCATTCATCTGTGAAGCACTTTGTTGCCTGGCTCAGCCCCTTCCTGCCTCCTTTAAAATCAGCCATTGTGGTTTCAGCTCTGTGAATAAAAAGCACTAGTCCATTGTTCGGCTTGAGATGCCGCGGACTCACGCCAGCATTAGACATGAACTAGCATTAACATGGGTCACTTGTGGATATGCTCGCGCCGACGCACATGCGGCGAAAAAGTAAATCCCGGAAAAATAGTGCGAGCTACTGGAAAATGACGGAGAAATATATTTATGTCATTTCTTTTCTTCCAGTATTGTCACAGCTTTTGGACACCATTATGAGAAAAATAATTGGGCCTTAGTTCATTGTTCCAGTAATGACAGATATTTGCCTTAAACTTACACAATAAAAGTTCTGCATTTTGACAGTTGCCATAGTTACCATCATATACTTCTTAGCTCCCCACCAGCTCAATTTGAAACCACAGGCTCTTTAGAATGTTTTGATGACTTGTGAACGCAGCCTATTGAGTCTTTTATGTGGAGTCCCCACTGACTGAACAGCTCAATCCACCTGGCTGTCTGTCAGGAAGTTGAACTCTCCCCTTCCCTCCCACTTTCTGTAAGCATATTATATTTGATTTGAATGCGAAAACCTCCAGTTATATACACAAGAGCAGCACTGGGCGACGAACTCAAAATATTGTTATCTGCATGAGACGCGCTCCTGTCACTGAGCTTCAGTCCAGACCATAATGCGCCTTACAGAGCCAACTTCCAGAGCAGCAAATCTTTACTTCGATTATGTTTTTCTGTGTTTTCAAATTGCAATCACAACTAACACTGAAATTTGAAAATACATGCCATTTTGGGTGATTTTGTTTCCTAACATGGAATGCTAATTGAAAACAATTCTAGGTCATTTGGCTTTCCATTTTATACCAAACCAAATACTCTATTTGAAATGCTCTCTTCTATTCATTCATTCATTTCAGGCACAGAGTGTTTTCATTTATATGCTGGTGTGTTCTGGGAAATTCAAATCGATGCACTTTGTCACTCACTTGAACTCATACTTGAGCCCAACCAGAAGGTTTTCAAGGTTAGCTTTAAAAAAAAAGAAAGAAAAGAAAGAAAGAAAGAAAGAAAGAAAGAAAGAAAGAAAGAAAGAAAGAAAGAAGGAAAGAAAAAAGGAAGAAGGAAAGGAAGAAAAAAGAGAAAGAAAGATAGTAAGGAAGTAAGAAAGAAAGGAAGAAAAAAGGAAAGAAGGAAAGAAAGAAAGTAGGAAAGAGAAAGAAAGAAAAAAGAGAAAGAAAGAAAGAAAGAAAGAAAGAAGCAAGGAAGGAAAGAAAGCTCCTGCAGTTACGTGTGATGACAAATGGTAATTGTCATTTTGGAGATGGAGATTTTGAGAACCTTTTAACTTTCAGAACCAAATCCCACAGGAAAGTAGTGCAGGGTATAGACATATTGATTTTATAGGATTCATTGTCTCCTGCTTGAGGAGGCACATTTTGTCACTTTGCGCTTGAGCTTCGCAGCATATACAGTATTCAGAGGCACAAGTCACATTTAATGAGAATCCAAAGAGTCAGAGACAGATTTTGAGAAGAGAAAAGCACACTATTTGGGAAAAATAGGAATTTGCAACGCGCTGAAAAGAATTCTGGTATTTTTGAGTTCATCATCGGCCGGCAATATCCTGTCTAAGTTTATAATCAGCTGCATTGAACAGACTTTTTCTTAAATCATTTAATCATCACCTCATGATCAGAAAGCAGTGTCTTGTGGGGCATTCTTCCCGAACCTGCAGTACACATGGAGTTTTCCCTTTCAGCTTTTTTGTATTCTTGAACAGAGCGGCTGTGAGAGAAACATTTTTTTGAACACACCCCTCAGCGCGGTGCCGCCTCCGACCCTGATGATTCTGATGCGGTGCAGGCGTTCTCTCCCTCTCTCTCCGCTGTGGCCCACATACAGATGACCGCAAAGTCTGGACTCTGGGCCAGATGACACGTATTGATCAGCGGTCGATGAAGCGACGACCCTCTTTCACTTGACCTCCACTCCGACGGGCAACACGCAAAGAAAGTCAACACCGGCACAAGCAACCAGTCACCGGGGTCAGCTCAGCTCTGAAAGAGACACAATAAAAGTACTTTTACTAATACTGCTGCTGCGACTGACTTCCCTCATTGGATGGAACTGTGGGTTTTGTATGTATCTCTGCAAAAGGCACACGGATACTGAAGTACTTTTCCTTCAAAAACCCATATTCAACAGATACTTGAATGATTGAGAGTGCTGCATATTAAAGAAGTTATATGTTTTTCTTTTATTGATAGTTTGATGAAAAGACCTTTTGTTTTATGCTCATAATAAAACTCTCTTGTTTATTGAATTGAATTAAAGTGCTCCCGTGTTATCGAAGCTCTCGGTGATAGTGAGAAATAACCAGTGCTGAGTATTTGTCATCAGTGTCAGGTTTATACCCGGAGCCCCTAAAGGGTGATAAATGCACGGATGCTGTTAGATTTATCACTCTATGGACGCCTCTGATAGATCAAAACAGCAGCATTTTGTTGATGATATCGAGTTCAAATATTGAATCTACCTCGAAGATCATTTAAATTTCTCGCATGCACTATTTTTTATTATGAATCTCGATTTTCTTTCAGGCTATTTCCCCTCCCGAAAGAGCAGCAGACATCTATTATAGAAAACGCTATCTCAATGGCCGCCGCCTGGGCGCTGCCATGTTTATTTCCCATACCGACTTTGAAGCTAAGCAGGGACGGCCCTGGTTAGGACTGGGATGGGAGACCGTTTGGGAACACCAGGAAGCCTGGCGACAGTACTGAGTGTGTGCGTGGTTGGTGCTACCGTGCGTGTGCGCGCATCCAAACAGGGCGGTGTGTGCGTATGTGTGTGTGTGCGCGCGCGTATGTGCGTGTGCGTGTGTGTGCGTGCGCGCGTGTATGTGTGCGCGCGCATCCAACCAGGGCGTGTGTCATTGTCACTCACCGCTAACCTGCAGACGCTCCGCACAGGTACAGTTACATCCTCCAAAACACATCTGCGGGTCTTTGTTAAAGTCTCTCCTGCAGTGACCGAGCCTGTGGTTCATTATAGATCCAGGGCTGCGTAATGTTAGAGACGCAGACAAATGCGTCACATCCAATCCTGCCCATATACGTCTCCAAAGCTTTGTCTCCGAAAAAACAGTACACGCTAAACATTGCCCAAAACCTGCTCAAACACGAGCCTCTAATCACACGCGCTGCTCCGACTGATTTATCCTCCGTGTGCGTCAAAGCGAAAATGAAACTACTACTTAACGAGCGCATGGCCTGCACTGTGTAGTTTTTTTTCTTTTTTTTTACTTTGCTGCTGTACCATTTGTTTCCTATTTTGCTTTCACGTATTGTGAGCCCAGAGGTACATTTTATTCTAAAGCAGCTTTGAACGCATTGCCAATTTAATTGTAAGGTTAGAAATACTGTCTAACAACGATCATTAGGCTATTTCATTTCAAAACCTACTCATTATTTTTTTGATTGTACACTACCGTGATGCACCAAACCACGGGTCCTGCACCGTGACCCAAACCGTTAGAGCTGAATCCCTATTATTTATCCATAATTATTCCACTGTCTCTTGAATTCTATTCCCTGAGTTTAGCTAAAATATTGTCGATGTAGTTTATAAGAAAGGAGCACGGGTGCATCAAACACTCCAATTGCAGTTTGTTTGACATTAATTTCAGCATTCATTATTTTACACATTTGTCGTGGCCACAGTTTTTGGAATGGGTTGGGAACCACTGGTCTACAGCTGAACTGTGTGATGGGTTGGACATTTTTTTGTAATCACTCATAATCTCAGAATATCAAATGTGGAGACTAGCGAGGCCCGGCCGAAGGCCGGGTCTCAGCTAGTAATAGTATAATGTGTAACAGATGTAAAAAGTGTTGACAGGACATAAAGAACAACTGTGAGCTTCATTATAGATTTTTCCTGATGGGTAGAGACTAAAGATGTTCACCATAGTGGTCAATGTACATTCACGTCTGTCAATCAAGTCCAACAAAAATGTCAGTCTTCCCTTTTTTTTTTTAAATCTTTTTTTTTTATACCATACATTTACATGCTATATCTTTTTTTAATGTCACCTTCAAATAGAGCCATCGGGACGAGGCTCTGATGAAAGGGCATGTGGTAATTGTGGGCTGCAGCCAGATCTCCTGCTGAGTTTACACAAGGTGCCCCAGATTGGTTCTGAGAGTGAAAGAGAGGCAGAGGAAAGACAGAGTCAGAAGACATTTTCATTATAGTCTCTGTAGGTGAGTAATGATGTGACCTTACCTTCCTATAGGAATTCTGATTGGGAAAAAGTCAAAAGTTAAAGTACACGACTGTGTATCTAATTGAAGAGGACATATTTCCTTACAGGGACAATAACGTCTGTCTTAGAACCTAAAACAGTTCACAGAAATAGATTATTGTCATGAGGAAGTGCTGATCCTCTTGTCATCATGACGTAATGGCAGATGGGTGTTTCATGTGCCCCACTCCTGCTCTCTCCTTCATCAGTTGGTGTGTCAGTCCTGTTAAAATGTCCCGTTGGCTTGTTTCTTGGACAATGATGGACACAGGTGTGAGAGCGACTCCACAGCTCAGTCCTGGGGCTCTGCTTGCAGCCTTAAAGGCTTATCATCTCTTCACAGAAGTGCTCTTTCATGCTTTTGATCTCGGCTAAATTAGTTTCTCTGGGTTTTTCTTTTTTCACATATTTTTTTTTTTTTTGGTTAAAAGCAATTTTCCTCTCCTGGCCTGTCACCAAAAATCCCAGTGATGATAGCTATGATCAGAAACCTATGGGAGTGTCATTTCTGCTAGTCTAGTCCCGTGTGAGTGACAGTCTGGAGTGCACGAGTTTTCTTCAAGGCCACTCATGTAGACAGCGTGGAAAAAGAAAGACACTTTACGGTAAATCCCATGTGGAAATGTATGAAGTCAATAACGTACATACACATAAACATAAACCAACTCACTAGTCCCTTCTGGCCAAGATCCAGGCTCATGATCCACAGGGGTTCTTTGGCACATCCACTGTGATATATCCCCACTGCTTCTGACAATATGCACCAAACAGGATAATACATGATTATGTGCTATGCTAGTCCAGGGCTTCTATAGTTTATATAATATACTCTATGGCTTCTATAGTTTGATATAATATAGTCTATGGCTTAGTTTGATATTATATAGTCCATGGCTTCTATAGTTTGATATAATATAGTCTATGGCTTCTATAGTTTGATATAATATAGTCTATGGCTTCTATAGTTTGATAAAATATTGCACAGTACAGTAACATGTTGTAGTACATTTGCACAACGCTCACAACTCAGAACCAATTGTTTAGCTTGATCACCTAAATGTTTGCTCAAAATACAAAGGATTAATTGCCCTGTCGAACGTATCGCATATCATGGATTTGATTATCAATCAAATCCATCTAACATTCATGGTACAATGTTGAAAAGTACTTTCGGCAGTGGAGTTTCGTTAATGATGTTGACCACAAAGAGAGATATGGTAGCTATAGCAACCACATTCTGTTGCATTGTTAAGAAATCATTTGGATTTCTGTCTGTAAAAATGTCATGTCTGAGTTTCCTAATTTTAATATTCACAAATGTTCCAACATGGAGTATGTCAAAGAGATGTATTATTTAGAGGTAGGACACACATTTAAAAGTAAAGAAAAAATCCACTGAATGTTACGGTTTTGAAATGCCGTTGATCAAGGACGTCATCCACTGTATTACTGAACCTACCTTAGTTTTGCAACAAATCGTTTTCAACAAACATTGTCCTTGATGACTTGAAAATTGACAAAGTGATTCCAATCGCCAACAACTCTAAATTTAGAACAACTTTTTTTTTTAAATATTAGAAAAACTGGTCAACTGTTCAATGAATATGATTTATCAGTGACCTTCAATACATTTCGGGAGCAATTTTTTAAATTTGTAAACCATGTTATTATTATTATTAACAATCATTGATCTGAGTAAGGCATTAGATACGACTGACTCAGGCTTTCGTGGGGAAACAAATCTGTGTTTCCTCCATCTGTGATTTTGACACCATGTTCTAAAACGTCAGCTCATTCAGTCTAAGATTTTTGTTTTAATGAAACTTTCATGTTTTTTGTTCTTTACCCTTATTTTTCCGTTGCTTCACACTCAGCAGGCTGAATCAGCTCTGACCTCTTGACTTTCACTCCCAGAAACAGTTTCTTTCGCACAACTTCGGCAGTAAAACTGAGCTCCTCTAAAATGTGCTTAATCGTTTACTTTGGACATTTGACCTTTTTTAATGCTACTTTCAACTTCCAAGTCAGAAAACTTTCAGAGCCAATATCATGTCTCTTTTTTTATGGGAAAGTAATTTGTCCTTTAACTGGAGGGTTGGTAGTTCTATCAATAACGTGTATAAAGTCGTGCTCTTGGGCAACACACTTCAAGGATAATGCTTGTATCAGTGCAGTATTGATGGAGATTGTAGATGCCATTTTGTCTTTTTAGTCTGTTCCATGTTGAAGATCCAGACTGAGCGATATAGATGCAGTATTGTGTTACAGGATGAAGAGATCAGCTGGCAAAGAAAAAACTAAACAAATCAGTGTTTTCTTCACAAAGCCATTTCTCTGGTGGTTGAGTTTTTGTAGCTTGACGAGCCATCTTCCAAATTGGCATGTTGTTTTCATGATGTGTGGTCTCATGATGAATATTTATGAAGGCCTTGTCGGCTTTGTTTATGCATGGTTTGACTTTGTCCAGCTCTGAGCTCGCTGCAGGCGACGTGATGCTGTTGGTTTCCTGGCGCTGGCTCCTCACACCTGGGTACAGCTCACAGCGCTGTCCTGCCAATGATGAGAGCAATTCATGTGCAGATTCCACTGGGTTAGATCCATTTCAAAAGCACACATTTAACAATTGTTGTATTGGAACTGGCCACTGGCCACCACAATGTCTTCAAACAAAATGTGTGTCTTTTTCTTTATTGCAGAACATTTTTTTTTATGCCAGCTAATGTTCCCGTGTAATTTTCACCATTTAATCCACATTTGGGGCTGTTACTAAACGGCTGAATATAGTATTTAAAAACAAGTTTAAGCAAAGATCACTTTGTACCACAAGAGGGCCACATAGAGTTGTCCAGTCTGGCATTACCACAAACCAGATTTGACAAAACTCTAAGCAGGCACTAACACTTTTCAGATACACAAACATGAAACGATAATAAATGGATTTCTGATCCAGCAGGACTTGACATTAAGACTCTCACTAATCACTTTGACCAGTTGAGTTCAACATTTAAAGCAGATGTTGTTGTGTTAAATAAGATAATTTGACATATGCACCTACTCCTACATATGACTGTAAAAAGACTGCTAAATCTAATGAAAAAGAGTAGCAAGAAAGGTATGAGCCAGCTTTGGAAGTATCCTGGCAACAGGCCACTGAGCTGAAGAGTCCATGTCGAGCTCTGGTTATGAGCCTAATTCTGAAGTGAATGACAACAAAGTGAGATAAGTAGTTTGTGAAGTTTAATGTTTAAACTGCATTACTTGTATTTTTCCACACATCAGATACACAGGTAATATATTTACACTGAACTCAAAGTAAGAAAGATGTTTATAGTTCCAGCATTGCCATGAACAGGAATCCTACTCCTAATATCACTGTATCAGGCTTTTTTCCTTCCACAAATGCACAAGAAATGTCAAAAAAACAAAAAAACAAAATGTGCTTCAGGCCTATATAAGTACATGTTAAAAATGCAATACAAAAAAACAAAGGTCGATGGTGAACATGGCAGTAACAATCGGGATTCTCAATAAAACAAGGTGATATAAGGTCGGTCGTGTGTATTTGCAGTAGAGCTCATACACACAGGTTAATAACAAAAATAAGAATAAAAATGAAGCCTTAGTGTCACAAAAAATACAAGTGTTTTGTGTATTTTTTTTTTCACATCAGGTACAACATTAACAAAGTCCTTCAAAAACCAGAAGTCACTGGTTGACAAACTAAATGCTAGCACACAAGTCGAGCCATTGCATGACGACAACGTGATCACGGGAAAGTCTCACAAGTTTTACTCCACAATTAACCTTCAACACCTCCGACATGATTATTATAGTTTTTTTTTTTTACATTTATTCTGCACAAACACAAAGTTATTCCAACTTTTTTTTTTTTTTTTCATCCCCATACGTACATCTGACATGGCAAAAAAAAAAACGTGAACTTTCGGTTTGGATGCAAATTTGCTGTGTCTAGACTGGAGGGCATTTTAGTGAGTAGGAGGCGGTATTCTGGAATTGGCTCATTGAACATATTAGCTTATGCATGGTCTCAAAATAACAGTCACAGTGTATAACTCTGGAAGTAAGCCGAGTGCTAGTTACATACTAAGCATTCTCTAAAAAAATACATAGCAAGCTATTCTCTTCAGTGTATAGACCGACAATATCTATAGACTATATAAGAAGTATACAAAGCGTATTGAAAAAATAGTTAAATATGTTAAACTGGTGGGTGTCCTCAAACAGTTTTGTTTCATTTAAAGGCACAGCATGTAGGACTTACACGTCTGTAAACAAAGCTCGTTTTCACTCACGGAGAAAGGCAAGTGAGAATTTGAGGTCGGGTTGCCTTCGAACTTGACTGAGTGCCGTTTTGGAACTACAGTAATTTACTGTAATTTTCAAGTGGTGTCAATGAGACACCATATAACATTCCTAAGCATGTAAACAAAAGTCTAAACAATAAAATAAAATACATATTACATATCTGCTGTTAGCAATAGTCATGTGTGAGATATTAACATTCCCTTGTATGGAAGATTATGGTAGAAAGTGTGTAACGTAAATCCTGCATACTATGCCTTTAAATGACAGCTCACCATTTGTGACTATTTCTAAGGACAACCCAAGGTATGTGATTGTCTTCACTTTTTTACCCGCAATTTCTACTGGCTTCACAAAGACAAGGATCTACAGTGCAAGAAAAAAACATCAGCCAACCTTCTTTTACATACAGATATGAAGAATCCATCATACGCTTTACATATTTGAGAAACTGGGAATGTGTCCAACTGCAGCTTAAGCTGATGAATGAATGATACTCTTTGGCAACTAGTGCATGGCAAATAATAATAATAATAATAATAATAATAATAATAATAATAATAATAATAATAATAATAATAATAATAATAATAATAATAATAATAATAATAATAATAATAATAATAATAATGATAATAATAATAATAATAATAATGAAGAGAATAATATATTTGTTGATTCTGGATCTTAAGCCCTTTGTTTTTTTTTGTGGCTATTGAGAACAACATTCGATTCTAATAATATGTAATATTCACTGACTCCATAATAGCAATGCTGTTTTGAAACATCATGAAAGATTCATGGGAGGGACTGCCAATTCACATTTGTATATTACCAGCCTGTCATTAAAGGGGTAGTCCATGTCATTACACATTGATAATTAGTTTACACATCAATGCTGTTTTATTTTTTTCAGCTAGGCCTATAAACCTTATTACACATACAGTACTTTCGAAGAAGCAAGCATATGATTGACATACAAACTCATAGCAAACAAATGATCACTATGCTACATAATTTCACCATTACTCAGGGGGATTCTTCAAGAAAACAAAGTAAATCTCATGATTTAGTGGCATATTCTGTACATGTTTTTTGATGGTTGGCAAGATAAAAAAGGTGAGGAAGCAGGAACAGACTGTTGTGAATGAGGTCGAGAGCGCTCCCTATGGGTGTGGTGAGGTCAGTGCGGCTGGCTAAGCTAACGTCACAAGTGTTGAGTGTGAGTGGAATAAGCAGTGTACGATAGATAGGGTGACAAACAAAGGCGTTGTGCTGGTCAGCCGTCTTGGATCACACAGATTGCTCCTTGGGGAACTTGTAGGGAGGAGCTTGTGGTCCCGGGGCAGGGTAGCTGGTGTTGGAGTACATGGGTTCCTCGGGCTGCTGGGTGTAGGGGTGCTGAGGCAGGTAGGTGACAGGGGGGTAAGGCTGAGCGGGCGGTGGCTCGGGGTAGGGCTCCCCCATGTTGCAGACGGGCTGGTAGTTGATGTACTCAGCCGGGTTCAGCAGCTCCTCTGGACACCTTCCGGGGTCCTGCAACACAGCAAGGGAGAAAATACTAAACAACAGGGCAGGGTCACAACAGGGCTCCATTTGTCACAGGACTGGCTCTAATCCAAGTGCAGTGTATTAGAGCGCAGCACTAGAAGTCTATCCAAACTGCCAAGAGGTTAATAAGTGGTTTACTGAATAAATAAATCAACCGTATTTGGCAAAGCCAAGCTGGTTTAGCAGGAATGATAAACCCTTGGAACTCAACAATTATATGCTCCTAGAGCAGCAGTTCATCCAAAGGAGAAATTGAATTCAGTTCACTTTTAACATACTAGACCACAGCATCTATGAAAAAATACTCCACTGACGCCTACAGCTCGTGATTTTACATAAGTGAACTTGCTAAAAAAGCCGATTTTCCCCACACTTGAGATTGTGAGAATCTTCTGGGAAACTATAAATCAATACTGATGCAACAGATAAAAACACAAGGTATAATAGTTCCTCATTAGATTGATCACTTCCACAATTTATATTATATGAGTTTGAATTTTGGTGCCCTCTGCTGGTGGGAGCATTTAATGCATTGCCATGCCTTTTATTGAGTTTGATGAAGAATAAAATATATTGACTTCATGGTTTTAAATTCATGCATCGAGTCTTTACTACTATATTTTAATATACTTTAATATATTCATAATAGTAATGCACCATAATCATCACAACTTATTTAAATAACATATTAGGCCTGTATTTATCATTCTTCTGACATTCAGTTAGGTGATGACAATGGTAAAATGATTACAAAGAGGTGAATGAAATGAAATGAAATGAAACTTACTCATCAAGTATCTCTACATCTACGACGACCACAAGTCCCGATCTATACAAGTTTGTTTGTTGGGAGGGATAACAAAAAGCACATTGAATGAGCATGAATAAAAGAAAAACAACAATGTGTGTTTTTTTTTATTTTTTACGACAGACACAAAAGCAAATAAAGAATAAGCAAAACAAAAAAGAAGGAGCAATGAAAACAAGATGTACAATTAGCCGATGGCAGTTGGGATGACCAAAATACTGAGCAGCTGTGCTGTAAATGTTGAAAAAATACAAATAAAAATGTAAAGCTCCATATTCCAAATGTGATTGTATAAAGTAACATGTGTACTTGTTACCTTATACTCTATAAATAATGTGTTTCACTTATGTTGTTTAAGTGTACTGTATGAGACACACCCCTGTAGTGATCTTTGGAAATGAGGACACAAACGTCTGAATGTTTTATTTGTTCCAGCATGTCAGTATCAAGGAGCTCTCATACTCAGGTGAAATAAATGTTCAGAGTTGTCAGGTTATTCTTTTTGATTTTTGATTTTATTTGCCCAGTGAAAAAAAGACCTTGGGGATTTATGATCAAATGAAAGCCAGCAGTTTGAGAAGTCTGTCGGCAACTCAGGGAGTCAAACCAACACTGACTGCAGCTAAATATGCCACCAATACTCTCTCTTTATTACCTTTTGGTAACCACGTAAAGGTACATGAAAGGAAAAGACTCAATAAGCACTCAGCTTTTGTAAGTTACTTGAGCATTGCATGGGCTCTTCTACTTTTTCATTTAGTAATTTGATGAGTGTAATTATCCCCCTACTTTCAATCTAACTAGCAAATTCAGCTTCATCAAACACAATGAAAAGAGATTACTATTGGAATTACCTTGAGGCCAATTTTGATTACTGTCAAAGGAGACATATTATGCTACAGTTAAACAGACTTTTAAAATATATTAAATGTTAGCATGTCTTGTTGGTTGTTGTCTTTAGCATTATTGAAATTGTTTCACTCCTTTGTACCAGAAGAGAGTTTGTCCAGACATTTTGAATGCTTTGAAACTTCAAATATATACATGATTTTAAATTTAAAAAAAATGTTCAAAGATGTACTGGACATTCATACATTTATAGGACCCTATAAAGATGATATCTCTTTAACTGTGCATACTATATCAAAACCTATTCATTCTCGCTGAGCTTGGAATGGAAGTTTATTTGTAGAGCGTTTTTCACACAAGTCACCCCAAGCGCTTCACACAGTGCAGTGGATTTCTTAATCTGTTGCCTCCATGTTATACACTACACTAGCTCAGCCTTGGTAGGTTTTATGTGCGTGAATAGATGAGTGATGTGCATGCATGCTGATGGAGACATTATGAATCTTTGCTGAATGCTAATAGACTGCTAAAGAAGAGCACTGTGGTTTATACAAGGGCGTGACCTCTGATTGGACAGGAGTCAGGAAGTGGATTACAAACGTGTTCAAACATTTACATAAAGAAGTACCTAATAGATTTAGAGAAGCTAAACCACATATGCACGCCAGTGGGCTCGTCTACTTACTGTGTATCCTCTCGTTGAGAACATCTGAGCTTTTGAAGATAAAAGGGCCGTGCATATATAGTGCATAAGGGATCAATCACTAAACTTATCTCTAAACTAGTTACAGAAAGTCTTTGTTTGAGCTTCAGAAATGGACTAAACAGTTACTTTGTCATTTAAATTTGTTTAAGGAAAAAAAGTTTTTCTTTTGAAAACAAGAGAAAATATGAATACTTCCTCTACTGATGCTGTTTTACATCAATAATGCAGTAATAACATATTTTCTAAATACTTTATGAACTGGCATCAAGTAGCATTATCCTGCAGGGAAGACATATTGAATATTATTTTGCACAAAAAGGTAATACTACTACCTGTGTAAGGTATAGTAATATGTTTTTGCTTGACTTAACAGTACAGTAATAACAAGGACGTTCACACTGAGTTAGTGCGAGGTAGGTTTTTGATGGCTCTTTAAATAAATTAATTCTGTGTCGTATACAGTATATAGTTGTTTTTTATTAATAAGAAAAAAGAATTAGTTTTAGCACTTTTCCCGTTGACTGTATATCAGTGGACTAATTATCAACTAATTATAGAATCCTTCAGGCAGAAGTAGAAGAAGGAAGTGGGGGAAGGCTCCGGAAGTTCCTTTGCCCCTCTTTATGTCATTACTGAACACAGGTTTGTCATTCCTACCACCACATGTTTGTCTTAACATGCTGTTTTATCCTCTTTTTATTCCTATCGCTACTTTTATTTTTTGAAGTAGGCTCCAAAAACCCAGCAAAACAGCCAGTCGGCTTTTCCAGATGCTCAAAGTTGCTTTACAATTTCCGTGCATCGCTCATTCACTAAACACTTGGTGGTCATAAACTACGACTGTAGCCACAGCTGCCCTGGGGTAGACTGACGGGACCGAGGCTGCAAATCTGTGGCATCAACTCCTCCCACCCGCACTAACCATTCACACACCATTCACACAGGTCTTTTTCTTCATCAGCACACATGAGCACCCCAAAACATTACAAGTATAAATGTTTCAACAGTTTTAAAACTAAACATTCAATTTTAAGAGTGAATGTTTATTCAGACTCAACAATATTCAAAAACAATAAAAATCTGAATTGAATATTAATTGATTTCCTAACATGTAATATAGTGGTTTCCAATCTGTGGTACAGGTACAACCAGGGGCACACATAATGACTTGTATGAGAAGAAAGATTAAAAATACATAAATAAAATAAAAATAAAATTATGTGGCACTTTAGACAAAACAGCCTATTATGTTCAGTAAGTCTTTTTAATAGTTTCAAAGAAATTAAAAGCAAAATCTAATATTGCATTTTAATATCTGTATTATCCTATATTTATCTTCTTGGTCTTCCCAGTGACGTCTAAATATTTAAAATAAAGTGCATGATTGTCTTCATTGTAAAGAAAGCTGTGTTAACAGACAGGTGTTTGAAGTTTGCGTTGGCGTATTATGCGACTGGTCATCCAAGGCCTCGGGGAGTACCTGATTTCAAAATGTTGGGAACCACTACCAATGGTCTAATTAAAATTGACATTTTTTCGAAAATATCATACAGCAAGTTTCACCTCAACAGTCATTTTACATTGCGTAAACCAATGTATCATGCTGAGAACTCATGCTTTCATTCTCACTATTTCATTCATACTAGAGGGAGATGCTCAGCTACGACAGCTTTTCTAAGAAATCATGCTTAGAAAGAGAGAAAGACAGAAAAGCAGGAGGAAGATGAAGTGCTGTGGGGAAAGAGTTTGTTAATGTTAATGCCATTGTACCGAGCAAAAGGTTTCAATTGTGGCAACTCTCAGTCGATCATCATGGTGTTTAATAGTAGATTTGAAGTATTTCAGGCTTTGTCAGAGGGGTTTGACTAAAGAAACAGGCGGCGGTGACACACGGAGAGGAACATGTGAAACATAAGGAGCAGATGGAGGAGAGTGCAGTGAAGGTGATGGAGGTCGGTCTGTGTACCTGGAGTTTGGGGGGAAAGGCCTATAATGGCATGCGCTAGTGTGAGCTAGGCTGGATGGTTGCATACTCGACAAGGTCCCCAGGGCCAGTGTGATCAGAGCTTCGTGGGCTGGGAGAGGAGGCCAAAGCTGCAGTATCCAGCTCCGCATACTGGACATCACAGTCCTTGTGGCCAGAGTTCTGAGGACAAGAGAGGCGACACTGTGTGAGGTGTGAGACAGCCACAACATCAGTCAGTGTAGACGCAGCTGTAATGTAGAGACAGACAACACAATGGATTAATGTCTCAGGGCCAGGGGCTTCCCATTGTGTGTGCCGTGTTGGCAACGAAACAAGAAAAAAGTGAATACAAAATATAATGCCAACACACAGCAGTGACACACACAAATGCGGAAAATGATATGATCCATAAATAAGAGGTTTGAGCGAGTACGGCTTAGTCACTGTTTACATGCACATATTTGAGTTGCACAATTCCCATCAAAAGGATGATTTTATTTATTTGTGTCTTTATTTAACCTCTGTTTCCAAATCTCGCTCACTGTTTGATATCTCAATAATTTCCCCGAGATATTCTCACATGGAGAGGCTTACAGCGTTTTAGGAGCTAAACGAACCAAAGACGTTTCATTTCAGTTTTACACAAACTTGGAAGGCAGTGATTGGAGTATTCTGCCTTATTGTACTCAGCTACTGTGGGCAGTGCTTTATCAGCATGTTAGAACAGTAATGTCCCCATTGTGCATGTAAACACGGGCTGCAGTTAAACAGTGATTGCTCTGACACAGTGATGGACTGAGGCTGATGGACTGGGTGATGAGTAGCTGGCCAAGTGTGCACTAAGTAAAAGCTCTAAATGGTTTCATCAATAAGGAATGGTGGACACTTTTCGCTGTTTTTTTTTTTTTTTTTTGCTTTTCAACTTCTCAGCTCGATATCAGATATTCTTAAACTACTCGTATGTGTCGTTGGATAGGATAAGCTCACGGCGTGTGAAATCAGAGTTGGAAAACCTTTTCTGGCACAAGTATATACGGGTTAATTGCACTTTAAAGCAGTACTAAGTAACTATTGCCCCTAGAGGCCATAAGCGTCACTGCAGGTGTTGTAGCATGTTACGTTTTTTTACTCATTAATTGTCTGTGAGAGTAAATACTACGCTGACAGAAAAGACAAAGGGAGAGCGGGATCCATCCAATTACACAATGGAGATCATTTTTTCACTCAAACTTGGCTGTAAATACTGTTTAAGTGGCGCTAGCCCGCAGTTAGCTTTGCCCGTTAACCTGTTAGCTTCTTCTTCATGAGTCCATTAATGTGTATTGGTGACTCCAATACACGAAGTTGCAATTGTGATTTTCTGGCCAGAGACACTGGGGGAGAGGAAAGACCCTCCAATCATAACACTTGTATTACCCCCAGAGGGACTACGGAAAGGATTTATTAAAGTAGACAAGTTACTTAGTACTGCTTTAAAAGTTGATTTATGAGTCAAACTTTGCACTGCAAGCACAGCTTCAGCTATATAAATGCCAAATCTTGGTCAAATATCTTCATCTGTGCTAGCAATCATAAAACAGTAGATACAACATTTACCTCCGGGATGTAATTCTACAGATTTAATTAAATTGAAATAAAGCAAATGTTGAGGATATGGCATAATTCATAGACTTTACACATCATATTGAACATTACAAAAGTCACTGTGCCTAAAAAGTTTATCCAAGCTTTACGCAACCTAAAGAAGCTTCCACAAGTGTGCTGTGTCCGTTGAGCACTGTCGTCTTCTCTTAATGACTACATGCAAAACAGGTAGAATGCTCAATGTGAAGAGAGGACATGTCTTGTTGTCCCCTTTGCACCATTGTCCCTCTGTCTCCGGAGAAAGAATTACTCCGACAAGTCTGAAGCCTCCCTGTCGTCTCGGGCTCATAATTCAAAATGAAACCAAACGGCATTGCATATTTCCCTGGCCGGGTATTTAAATTTGAGTGTGGGATATTTGTCATGACCAGAGTGCAATCAGGGGGAAAATTACAGCCACATCGCATTCAAAGTTGGCAGATAGTGTTTAGCCCCCAGAGAATCATCATTAGTAACACTCTCCGCTCAGCAGTCAATGCATAGCTCTGTCAAAGGCGGTGCTTAGAGAGACTCCATTCATCACAAGCCCAAACCTTCACTTGCAACAAGAAATAAGTAAAGTAAATGATGACAGAACGCCACCAATGGTGTCCGAGTATCGTCAAAAGTCAGCTTTGTATACAAGTGGTGACAGACAGTGGGGAGTCAGGTTTGATATTCTTGATATTCGTTTTATGGATACAAACATGGTAAATATGTATAAACTATTAACAATGAGGTTAAAAGCAAAAAAGTATTACTAGCTCTGTGTCCATTTGGGTACACTTCATTCTAGAAAAAGAAATATTTGGTCTTGACTTGTTCGCTTTGAAAGAACATCTTCAAAGCTACCAGCAATCATTAACTCATATCCCAAATAACCCCAATGCGTGTACATGTTGGGTGAGATGGCTGGTAATTGGGACCATAGAGTCGATACGGCCAAGTAAAGTAACAAAATAAAACACTCCAGGCAGTATATGCGGTGAAGATAACAAACAGCTGCACTTGACACTGAGAAGAAGATGTATCATAAGGGGCTACGGTGCCATTTTTATCCACACTCTGTTGCCATGCTAACACAAACGGCCATTATATGGAAGATCATTGGTTACGGCGGAGAGCACACAGATGGTAGCACAGAGATCAATGAAGTTTCCAAACATACAGGGTCCAACCACGGAGCCATGTGCAAACACGATGGAGCTGTCGTACCACCATGGTCCAGAGAAAAGGCCGGGACATTGTGCAAAATGTGGAATTAAAACGAAAACTTTTGAATGAAATTATAGAACGAGAATTTACTGCCTCATGTTGCTCTTTCGCAACTTCATTGAGATGTGTTGCTTGTGAAGGTGAGTTACAGAAGCATTAGCTAAAGAGATCTATGGGAAGGAACTCCACTTGCCTCAGGTTTTTACAAAAATATGTGGGATCGCAGTGACTTTACCGAGCACATTTTCTCCAATTCGGCTTTACCCAAATCTAAAGGCTTTTCGACTAGAGAGCAACAGTGGAATGCCTCATTTGAAAGCTAAGGCCTACAAAACTGAGCAGAACCTTTTTTGTCACGTTGTTGCCGTGTTTTTGTCACATATTTGAAGCGTTTTCGTCATGTTTTCATCATGTTTTTGTTGCTTCTTTGTTGCTTTTTTTGTCGTTCTCTGACGTGTGTTTTTGTCCGATTTTTGACGCTTTTTTTTCCAGACACTTTTAGATTTGCGTAATGCCAAACTGGAGAAAATGTCCTCCGTTCAGGTTGGGGTTAAGAGGTTAAAAGACTAAAATCTAGATCTCGTTAAACATGGTTTGGTCTGGCTAAGAAGAGGTCAGTAGCCAAAACATTGGTTTAACCTGTTACCTGCCGTCCCCTCTGGGGGTTAGGGTTAGGGTTAGGGCTAAGGTTAGGGCTAAGGTTAGGGCTAGGGCTAAGGTTAGGGCTAGGGCTAAGGTTAGGGCTAGGGTTAGGGTTAGGTTTGGGGTTAAGGTTAGGGCTAAGGTTAGGGCTAAGGTTAGGGCTAGGGCTAAGGTTAGGGCTAGGGCTCGGGTTAGGGTTAGGTTTGGGGTTAGGGCTAGGGCTAGGGCTAAGGTTAGGGCTAGGGCTCGGGTTAGGGTTAGGGTTAGGGTTAGGTTTGGGGTTAGGGCTAGGGTTACGGGTAGTTAACTCTCATCAGGATATAACTGGGATTAAGAACGGCAAATGTAATGTAAATTGTGTTTCACTCACACAGATCTCACACATATTTTTATAAACTACAAGGTCTTGGCTTTCAAATTGGATATCACTCTGGCATATAGGCTGTAAGCTCTCCTGTCAATAAGCTTTGAGATTTGGATGTAAATAATAGTTAACCCTAACCCTAGCCCTAAGGCGGCAGTTAAGTGGTTAAAAGATTTGACATTTAGTTCATGTGTATAAACAGTATCCGGACAATTCTTTCATCAATCCAATAAATAATTGCAATAATGTGGCACGTCATGACATCGTTATTCCACCTTTGCACAGTGTCCCAACTTGTTCCGAGTTACAAATGGATATGATGAAGATAAGCAGCTTATGGACCAGCGCCCTCAGCAGAACAACTGGTCAGCTTGTTAGAAGGACTGCAGAGCCATTCTCAACAAGCCCGGGCAGAAAAAACAATTAAAGATCCTCACAGCGATGTTCACAGACAGACAATCACTCTTCAAATACCTCCAAGCAAAACGACACAAACCACAAAGTTCAACCTTTTTTAACCAGCAATTATGGCTGGCCCCAAGGCTGCGGAAGTGGATGACCCCAACGGCCTTACCCCCCCCGGATATATGGTATTGCACGGGAGCGGCCTTTCACCTCCGCTCATGACGTCTCTACTCACCGGCTTATCAGTGAAGGCGGTGGACTCAGAGGGCGCCATGTCGTAATAGGGAGGCTGGAGAGGAAGCTTCTGCATTTCCTCTTCCTTGTCCAGATGAACCACCTACAGGGGGGAACACCGACAGCTCAGCTCACACTGGTCATGAGCTCCACAGACGCAACACAAGCAGCCGCTCCAAGGTTAGCGCCGCAATTAGCCCATCATTCAAAAGCAACCGCTAATGTCTCCTGCCTAATGTGCCTGCGCCGGAGAGGGGGGAATATGCAGCGTGATTACACAGGCTGCGTTCAGCGGTGGATGATTTAAATGTGTTTTATTTAGAAGTGTTTATTACATCACTCAGTTAGCGGAAGCCGAGGAAATAATTAAAGTGGCATTAAAGTTAATCTAATCTGGGTTACTTTAGAAACTATTTTGTGCAAGGGACTTTTGACATATATAGCATAACATAAATGACTTCAGAGGAAAAGAAAAAGAAGATTACTTTGAATCCACAGGCATTGGCTCCATGTGGTTGATAATTTAGATCTTGAAATCACTTTCAAATCAAAGTTAAGTTTGTAAGATAAAGATGGTATTTAGCTCACTGTCTTTGAGCCTTACAGGACATGTTTGTGGAGAGTTTCCTGGTGGAAGATTGTATATGGTATGAGGTCAACACTCCAAATGAATAACAATCAAATGTACTGTGTAAATCTATTAGTTCAACATGTTACAAATGTTGTATGTGTCTTATACCCACGATGGACACATACTGTACCATACAGTTCTGTCCAGTACATAAACTGTACAAAACACTGTATGTGATATATCACAAAACCACCGAAGATACAATCACCCCCAGCACTCCCCTCCACTGAAACAATATAGCTATCTGTGCATCTGTGTATTAGTGGTTCTACACATGGTCCTTCTCACTGTATATCCAGAGTGACTGCAGTTAGTTTAGTTTATTTGTTTATTTAACAGGGATAATGTGCAAAAGCATGAATTAAACATGCTTTTACACCAGATTATAGTTTAAACTAGTTTCCATCAGCGGTCCCTTAGCAGGTGAATTAATACAATATGAAATGTGTCCATCCATCCAAATATACACAACAACACAACAAACATCCGATCACTACACCATCCTAAATACAGCCACCGTTTGCAGGTGATTTGTAGTTCTGCAAAATCCACCTCATTGTGTGACTCGGGCGCCATTTTGGACCTGCACTTTCACAGTCTCAGCTGACATGTTTTGGCACATATTGTTTTGGCTGTATTAGCAGAACTTGTAGTGAATATGTAAGATGACTCTTTTAAGAACTACTGCAGCAACATGTGCTTTAATAGAGGGCAAAGCGAGGCGCCGAGTGCGCTGAGTATTGTTTCCTTTTCAGCAAAACCCTGCTCCCGCCGTGTGCACCTAATTGATCTGTCAGTTGTGTCAAAATCATAAAGAAAACCATCAAGCGCCTTACTGAGAATATATGCAAAATCACTTTGCCTCTTTCATTTCTCTCCAGCCGGGTATGAAGGAACTGTCAGAATTACAGCATGATATCAAAAGAACAGAGAAATCGAGCTGAAAACAGTGTTGATAGACAAAAAGTGTCCTGCTCCAAAGGTTTACAAGAAATTGACATGAGTACTATAGATTTTGTATCGCTCTAGTAACTATAATCTTCATAGAACTTGTGACAGTGCGACAAAGAAACACTGTATTTATTTCATTGTTTTGCAGAATGTATTTGCATCCCCTGTGTAATAAGATAGATGGTGTTTTTATTGGACAATGCCAAAATCATATATCCTCTGAAGGAGCTATTTGTAACAAAGCCAGAACCAACTTGTCAAAATGCAAATGGCTATAATTTATATCATTCCACCCGACAAGTGGAACACAAATACACATAAATTTCATTCAAATTTACGAGTGAATTTATATAGGATGTATCACTGTTATCAACAAATTACAGACTTTGCCTGGTCTCATCAAAAATGATTTGATATATTTTTTTCCCAGACATGCCAGCATTCAGTTTATCATTGTCAAGATAACAACAAAACTGCATTTAGAACATACCAATCATTGGTTGACTTGAGCAGTAAATAGCACATGTGTCAGTGTAAATAATTATGTTCAGTTACAAAAGTTTAATAGCCTACATACATTTTATTTTATTGTTTTGTAGAGTTTGATTGCTTGGGACACTACTTTTCTGATACATTTTAGTTAGCCCCTACTTAAAAATCAATAATTCAAATGTAGAGTACAAGTTTCCAAGTGTCCAGCCAGAGATAATAAACTGTAAATATAACAGTTTAGATCGTGTCCGTAATATCGATGACAAGCAACCTGTATCTTTAATTGCAGAACAATTGCACCCATGGCTGCCAGAACCATACCATACATTTTTATTTTTATTTTTATTTTTTACTGTGAGTCATTGAAGCGTTTGAGACTGTGTTGCAGATCCAACTTTTGCTGCAGTGCTGAGGCCAGTATAGGCGAGCGAGATGCCTTTAGTTTATGCAACAGTAATAATTGTTTATTCATGCATACTCCAGCCTTAACGCCACAGCCCCTCAGCCTTTGTGTCCGTGCCCTCACTTACTTTTATATTACTAGATGCAGAAATGACGAGTGTGCACTTTTACTGCAACTCCAGCTGTAAAGCAAAGCCACATTAGCTAAGCATCGGTATAGCACACTGCTTATTCTACTCACCTCTCACCGCAGGTTACTCTCCTATTCTGTACTCTTTCTCTGAATGTGAAGCTCAACTACAACACATTATGTTTCATGATATGCACAGGGCAGTTGAGAGGTAGGTCACACACATTGTATTTGCACCTGGAAAATAATGTATTTTCACAATGGTTAGTAGTTTTTCATTTATTTGACCCTACTTCCAGGCCACAGACGCCTGTTGCGTATGTTTGTACGTGGTAGGGGAAACCAGAGCACCTGGAGGTAAAGGAGTGCATGCAGTCCACAGAGAACGCCCCTACCAAATCCAGGACCCTCTTTCATAACATTCAGGATTTCTCAACAAAAAAACCCCAAAGAAGCTCCATACCTGTATGTCGTCAGAAGTCAAGTGGCCCTTCATGTCACTGTTCTTCTTCTTGGGCGGCGGCGGGGCGGGCTTGTGCGCGGGCGGGAGGTCGGTCCTGTTAAGACAGTGAGAAGATAACATGACACTCAGCACTGTACGGCTCTGCGCTCTGAACCAGCCTGACCGTCCACACAGCCCTCAATAATGAGAAGTCCTGCCTGCACTTGCCTGGTCCACTCTTTTTCCTCCGGTTTTGATAGATCTGGAGGAGTTGGCGGCTCTGTTGCGGCAGCAGCCATTGCCCCTTTGCCCTTTGAAAGGCGCTTGTGGAGAGACGCTGTGCTTTAATGAGAGTTGGGTGTGATTGGACACTGAGGTGGTGATGGTGGTGGTGGGGTTGGGGTGGAGGGTACAGGAGGCAGGGGGGAGAAGGGTACGAGTGAGTCACATCCTCTTCAAAACATGGCCCCCCCTGGCCAGCCGCCCCGACACAAGCGAGAAGTGACGCAGCGTGGCTTTTGAACGGTCAACAAATGCCTTATCTATAGATGATCTCTACCGTGTGAAGAAGCATAATATGATCTTTGACAGGAGTTTTCATGCTGTAGGTGACGGTGACACAGACGGAGGTGGGATAGACTTGTTGCCATTTACGTGAGAAAGATTTGCTTTGACCTTTTCTTGAGTATTACTGCAGGTTTGAAGTTTATTTGTCGAGCACAAGTCACACACAAGGCGATTCAAAGTGATTCACAGTTACATACAATTACAAAAAGGGAAATAAAATCAATCCATAAAACAATCAATCAATGACACTCTTACAAAGACAAGAGTGTAGAAAAAAGTTACCATAAATGCAGCTAAAATGAACTATTTTCAGTCTAGATTTGAACAGAGTTGAGGCCTGTCTCACATACTCTGGAAGTCTGTTCCAGATTTTAGCTGCATTAAAGGAACAGGCCATCGTTTTTCCATACTAAGATATGTTCTTACCTAAGCTCAGACAAGTTGATGCGTACCTGTCTGGTCTTTGTGCGTGCATACAAAAAGACCAAAGATGTTGCTAGCATTTGGCCTCTCCCAGCATATCCCTGTTGCGCCAAACGGGGTGAAGTTAGAAGCAACCCCGCTCTTCCACGGGCACGCACAAAGACCAGACAGGTCCGTATCAATGCGTCTAAGCTCAGGTCAGAACATATCTCAGTATAGAAAAACAGTGGCCTGTTCCTTTAAACTGAAACAGAGCCTCACCATGTTTAGTCCTGTCTTTGGACCATCAGGAGAAAACTACTGGAGGTTCACAGCACGAGATGGCTCTCACTCATATGGCTCGAGCATGTGGCACCAGAACATGGAGAGACTTTTACACAAGCCAAGCCTATGCACTGGACTAATATGGTCATGTTTCCTCTGGATGTACTACAGCGCTCTCACAGCTCGATTAGAGAGGCCAGAGAGCAGGCTAAGTCTGGTTTGGATACTATATTATTGATCTCCTCTGCAACAAAAATGAAATGCTTTTGAAATGGTTGTGTTTCTTTTGTGTTTCTTAGTATCGCTTTAGATTAAGGTGTGCTAATTAAATGTTCATATTAAATATTAAGCATATTTTGGTGTCAGGGTAAGGGTTAAGGTTAGGGTTAGGTTTAGAGTTGGCTATGAATAAGCGTATTATTAATGGACTATTAGTGTGTTAACAGATAAAATGCAGTGTGTTAATACTTTACATCATATTATTAATGCTTATTAATACTTAATGAGCACACCTTAAGCGCTACCCCTTTCTTTGTACATTTCTCCACTTTTTTCTTTATTGTTTTAAAATTACAGTTTGGAGATTTTGTCACTTCATCATTAGTACAACAACAACAACAACAACAATGTAAATACAATAATGTACATATTTTCTACTCTACTGCACACAGACTATAAATTAAAATTAAATTATTTATTTTTTAGACACAAAGGCCACTTCAGCTTTCACTTTATACAATATTAAACACATAATTATTTTGTCCCTGATAAATAAAGCAGTTTGATTCAGGTTTGAAAGGTAATTATTTGCGACGCACGGGCTGATGCTTCAAAGCCCAGCAGTTAGTTCACACTTCCTGGCAGTCACATGTCATTGCCGTCTTCTGACAGGGCATCAGGAGTAATCGAACATAATCAGCTGTAGTATCCGTGCTGTCTGTGAACCTACACACGCATTATCTCCAGCCCTGCCCCAGTCCTCATTCAAATCCTTATTGAATAACATGACCTTTCTGCAAGGCCAAGCTCGCAATTTAATATGCAGAAAATTTGTGCATGAGTGCATCTCTTAACTCCTTCTTTCACGCTCATTATTTCCACTCCATCTCACCTTGTCTCCAGCTCGGGCTGCGGTAGCACAGCTGTGTAAAGAGTCAGAGCACTCTCATGTCGACGCTCTCCTCCACTTACACGGAAAACAGTCAGTATTCTCAAAGCAGCATCATTTGTTCTACCTGCAGCAAAAGGCTCATTACCGTAATCTGCTTTTATCCCTTAAGGAGAAACGCCATATCATTAACTCAGGCAACAGTCGTATTATCTTGACTGATATAAAAAAATCTTGGCAACGCTTTAGAATACAGCCCCATCTATGCCTTATTTTATACAATTATACATACAGAAAAATATTGTCTATTGATGACATCACACATGCAGAAATACAGTGTGCAGTATAAGAAAATAACTAAATAAGACTCAACCACTGCTCATATACAGTAGGATAACGTGCAATATGAAGATTTTGGTAACACTTTAGAATACAGCCCGCGAGTTCCAGGTGTAAGTACGGGTAACAAGAAAGTAATTACACATGTAAGAACAGGTACTCTTACATTGTGTAACAAGAAGGGAACAATGTGTAACAAGGAAGTACAAAGTGTCACAAAGGGGAACAATGTGTAACAAGGAAGTACAAAGTGTCACAAAGGGGAACAATGTGTAACAAGGAAGTACAAAGTGTCACAAAGGGGAACAATGTGTAACAAGGAAGTACAAAGTGTCACAAAGGGGAACAATGTG
This sequence comes from Gobius niger, assembly GCF_951799975.1. Taxonomy (NCBI): domain Eukaryota; kingdom Metazoa; phylum Chordata; class Actinopteri; order Gobiiformes; family Gobiidae; genus Gobius; species Gobius niger. Next base: position 20,489,029 of record NC_136852.1, read on the forward strand.
TAACAAGGAAGTACAAAGTGTCACAAAGGGGAACAATGTGTAACAAGGAAGTACAAAGTGTCACAAAGGGGAACAATGTGTAACAAGGAAGTACAATGTGTAACAAGAAGGGAACAATGTGTAACAAGGCAGTACAAAGCGCAACAAGGGGGAACAATGTGTAACAAGGAAGTACAAAGTGTCACAAAGGGGAACAATGTGTAACAAGGAAGTGCAAAGGGCTACAAGGGGGAACAATGTGTAACTTTGTACTTCCTTGTTACACATTGTTCCCCCTTGTTGCGCTTTGTACTGCCTTGTTACACATTGCTCCCCCTTGTTGCGCTTTGTACTGCCGTGTTACACATTGCTCCCCCTTGTAACGCTTTGTACTGCCTTGTTACACATTGTTCCCCCTTGTTACGCTTTGTACTGCCTTGTTACACATTGTTCCCCCTTGTGACACTTTGTACTTTCTTGTTACACATTGTTCCCTTCTTGCTACACGTTGTAAGAGTACCTGTACTTACATGTGTAATTACTTTCTTGGGCTGTATTCTAAAGCGTTACCAAAATCTTCATATCGCACGTCATCCTACTGTATATGAGCAGTGGTTGAGTCTTATTTAGTTATTTTCTTATACTGCACACTGTATTTCTGCATGTGTGATGTTATCAATATTTATGTATATATTATTATATATTATACATATATATATTATTATATTTTTCCTTATGTATAATTGCATGAAATAAGGCATAGCTGTACCATGTTTAGCTCTCCATTCTGAATTACAATCTGCTGTCTGAGCATGTTCGAGTTTTTCTGATCCCATTGGGTGCACTTATGTTTGCTTTTCATTGCACATTAGGCGAAGAGCACACTCAAAGCGGTTGTCTGCCTTCTCCATATGCTGAGAGAGTTTATTAAATGTGACCAAAACTCAAGGGAGGTCTCATATCCCATGCATCATACAGCTGTGCACCCGTGCTCCCATCACGTTCATAACTACGGCCCACGTTCGTAATCAGCGGGTTCCTGCGGGGACACTGCAAAGTAATCACTGTGGCAAAAGAACGTCACTTAACTTTATTATGGACATAAGAAAAGACAGTCAAACCAGTGGCGTATTATTTTTTACGATGATAATAATAACAGAAATCAAAAGCTGGTAAAAGACTTTGTGAGTGCCAGATGTGGAGGGACAACCTTTGTGACTGAAGATATAATTACCAGATGTTATATACACAAATAGCAAGACATTGTGCAGAGTTGACGATTATCCACGTTTGCTCCTGTGGTACTGCCATATGCCAACAGGAAACTGCAGACAAATACTTTTAGAAACTTTGATTTCACTTTTTTTTGCTGATTGCATTACTTGACAAAAGTTTCACGCAAAATTAGGAACATTTAGGTAGCAGTCAGATGTGAAGAAAGAACAGGCGGTACAATGTTTGTAGTTCATGCTATGACTGTGTAGAAGCTCCGTGGAGGAAGAGCGAGAAGTTGTTTTGTTTGATTGAATTGAACCCCCTGGATGACTGAAGGTTAGAGTTATAATAGTTTCTTTCTTTTCGTTTCCCAAGTCGGGCTTTCCCTGAGACTGGCCAATGAGTAAAATGGCTTGTGACTCCAGTCTATTTTTCAGTATACAAGTGTGTTTTTTCTGTGCACGCTACTTTGATTTTTAAAAGCATGCCGCATTGTCCAAATTATTTTCAGCCATGCCGCTGTGTGCCTGACCACCTCATGCGTGTCTGTCTCCACAGTGTCATCTTTTAGTGTGCAGGGCCGAGCAGAGCAGGAGGGGGCGGCGTGTGGGCCTGGCCCTGCAGTGACACACACGCACTAATGGAAGCCGACAGGCCGCACGAGCCACTGGGGAGCGCCGAGCATCAGCTGCACTGCATTCACATATCCACCATGCTTTTTTCTTTTTTTCTTCTGTACTTCCAACTAAAGAACCCAGCTCCCTCATCTTCAGCCCTTCGCGCTCGGCTGGATACAAAAGGTTCCAGGCGGCTTAAGGGAAGATTTAACGGGGGATGCTGAGAGAAAAACTTAGCTAATCCTCGAAGTGAGGAGTGTAATCTGCGATTTATGATTTATGTCCAAAAAACGTGCACAAATAGTAGCCTTCAAAGATACAATTTGGAGATGATCTTCCTCCACACTCTGCAGGAGAATGGCTGTGTTTCCCAAACGCATGCCCATGTTGAACTGCTGAGTTTCTTTCACATTGATTTTTTTTTTTTTTTTTTTCAGGTCTCAATCTTTTTTGAAAATGCTATTTAAATGCTAATGGAATCTTAATTGCAAATTGAGAAAATGTTATTTAATCCGAAAGAGACAATTACAATTCAACAGGGTTTTTTTGTGTTGCAGTTCTCCAAACAAAAGCTAATAATGACTGTTCAAACAAAAAAGAAGATTACAGCAATATTGTTTTTTTTTTATTATTATAATCATGATTTCTTTTTTTATCAAAAAGACTTTAAGAACAGACCAAAGCTTTCATATGTACACTTGTTTTGATATGTAAAGCCGTGTGTTCAAGGCTTGGGTTCCTATACACAAAAAACTCAGAGTACAGATAATATTATATCTGACAGTGCCACATCAAAAACATTCAGTACAGAGAAACTAATCAGCATGGTGTACATTTTGAAGCAACTATGGACAAGCAACACTCAGTCATTTACACTGGCACAGCAACAGCAGTGAAAGTCCATGAATGACAAATACAAGGACAAGGCTATTCTGGTTACAGCTTGGAGCTAAAAATTAACAAACTTCCAGACATTATCAGACACGGCTCCACATAATATTTCATTTAAGTCTCTTCCATTGTCCTTTAAATGATGTTGCTACGTTTGGATTTTCATGGACTCTCCACCAGATGCGACGCTGATTTATCAATGTGGCCTGTTTAGTGTGTTGTGCTGTGCTTTGTTCAGCCACAGGACTCGTCTCATTCGTCTGTGTGGAGTGACATGAACTGAAATGCATCACCTGACAACTTTATAGCTTTTACAATTCTTCGCCTTCCTTGTGCTAAATCAATCCAAGAAGTTTGCCTTCAGAGTGAATTACACCGTCCCATTTGTCCTGCAGTGTCCGCGGTGACTGCATGTCGCGAACTCGACACGTAGAATTTATTTTTGCACGGGCGCGCGGCGTCGAGATTGGCAGCTTTGCGCCGCTTTTTGGAGGTCATACATCACAGTCGAACGCGGGATGGAGTGATGAACACATTATTCTGAAAACATTGCTCTTGACACCGGCCATCTATTTTGATAATGAGTGGTACTTGTGCCAGTGCTGCCTGTAAAGAGCGCGTGATTTATGAGGATTGACCAATTTCGAGTCACATCATGTGTTGCCGTGCGAGGGCAAACACGGGCGTGACTGGCGGTGCACTCAGCCATGTTATCAAATGGCCAAGCCTGATTAACGGCTCATCAACATGCAAAATTAAACAGCTTTCCGTCAGCTTCACCCACGCTCAGCGAAAACTCCACCAACAATACCTCTTTCCACAACGTCACTGACAATCACACTTTGCGACATGTCTCAATTAGACGCTAAACACCACAAATGGACACAGATTGTTTTGGATATTGTACAACATGCCAAACGCACATTAATATGGCTACACACTGAGTTTCTTCATGCAGATGTGACAATAATCATGCACACAGAAGGAGGGAGTGGAGAACAAGCCAGAGGACAGAGGCTGCACAATGTGGTCCCCTTCAGGAAGACATTATCATTAGTACTGGGGGAACAAAGCTGTTATGAGCTCACGCTTTCCCGCTGATATCGCAAATTAATACGTTCCAATGTACACACATTTGGATCAGATATACGTTTTTTGTTGCAAGACTTGATTAAGAGCAACGCTATGTTTTTTGTGGCACAATTGAAAGCATAGGCTACAGTCCTGTACAAACATTTTAGTTTAAAAGATCATTTAAAAACAAAAAACAGAGCCAGGAATCTAGATGAATGTTTAGTTCAAAGGTACACTTTTATGTTTACCATTGCAAAATAGCAGAGATTTGCGTTTAAGTGAAGTTCTGGGTTTCTAATCTGTATCGCGAGACAAGTTGGACCACATGATGCAAGTGCTTCTCAAATCTGTGTGATATGAAGCAATAAAAATGCTAATTTCATAAGAGTAGTGTGTTTGATTGTCTTGTCAGTTAAGTCTGAATATCTCCGGCTGTGCGCTCACAGAGGCGTGCTGACGTATGTGACCTGTACGCCGCCGTTACATGCAGGTAACAGGATGGATCCAGGAGCACAGGGGTCAGCAGGGGACACAGGGGCAGGGCTCTCTACTTTCCTGGTGGGGGAATCGGGCTTCTCTGGAGCCTGTGTCACACAACTATCGGCCACAGCAGCCACAGCAGTGCTGAGGGAGAGAGCAGCAGCAGAGTGAAAGAGACAGATTAGAGCGCAGGGGGAACAGACAGAGAGAGATGGGGCACGAGACTGAGTGGGACTCATTTGTCTTGAGAAAGAATTCCTGAGAGCTGGAAGCAGTGTGCTGAGGGCTCCCAACCTCGCAACATGATTACATCTCGAGGTGTAACAGTACGACATGTGGTCAGAAGATTCTCCTTTACCCAGGGAGATATGTCATTGTTTGCATCCAACAATCATGCACATGTGGACTATAGGTGCCATGTAAATGTTGATGTGAATAGTGACACATCACAAGAATTGGCCTTTGTATGGGACTCTAATGATGAATTATAAGTGAGTCCAAGAATAAATATGATTGAAGCTACATTTGTGTTGTGTTCAACAGTTTGTTTTGTTTGGAACCCTTGAATCCTTTAATCTTGAAACTAGGGCCCGGTCGATATGAGCTACTTTACAGTATCGGTCGATGAAAATGCCGAAATCTCCTGAACCGAAAGTGATGAACTTTTTTGTATTGGAAAGAGCTCAGATAGAGCTTAAAAATGAGCCCTCCAATAACTTCCATAATTTTGTAACCATAAGAGGTAGAGATGCCCTTTTTTTCCATTTTAGAATCTGCTTAGTTTTGTCTTTCAAACAAGCTCCATCTGAAGTACACACTAAACATAAATAGAGCGCCCCCTGCTGTCAAAGTTCAACACTGACACGTTTAGAAGCTTCATACACAGGATTATACCAGACATCTTCCTAAAATATCAGCGGTGCATATCGGCCAATCAAAATCCCCAATAATCAACATCGGCCATCAGTCGACCTCTATCAGATGTATTTCTATGATTTAAACCTTTACTATATTAATACATGTTTAACTAGGCTAATTTACATTAAATTAAATAACATAAAATATCGGCCTACATATCGGCTATCGGCCATGCCAACCAGTATCGAGCCCCAAAAATCTATATCGGTCGAGCCCTACTTGAAACCCTTAACATTAGGAAACAACAGATGATGGTAAAGTCCTGTTATGTCTCACCTGTGAACAGGTTCATGTTAATGCGAAAACTAAACCTACTTTTACAATTCACCGGGAAAAGAGCAGGCTTGGCTGATGTTCAGAGATGCATCATTACGGTGAACTCTAAAATGATCATTGTAATCTCATGAGAAGATTGAAGCGGAGAGCAGTCACAGCCAAACCTCACACCCACTGCCTCTGACACTTTGGCTGCTTGGTGGGGTTCCCTGAGAGGACAGCCAGGCCTGGAGCTTCCTCTCAATATCATTCAACATATCTAGTAATCACGCAAAACTTGATTTATCTCAAAGGATGCATCGTGACAACCAAGACGAGCCTGATTCTGATCTGCCACGGTTTCACTATTTGTCTGCAGCAGGTGAGACATTCGAACAGTACCTTCGATCACAATGGGTTCGTGGAGGGAAAATGGCTGAATCGGAGCATGTCCTGATGTGTTCAAACGTGTGGAGAAAGTGCTTTGTCCATTGGGGAGCGTTTCCCTGTCTCTTGAGCTGACAGCAGAGCACAGCTAATCTTACAGCTGTCCCGCTCAGTGCTTTGTGTGTAGTGATTCTGCGGCGGTACTCACAGGTCATTATCTGTCTCTGTGCGAGTCTTCTGCTGCCGCCGATGGACCATGAAAACAGTCACCCCCACTCCGATGATGAGGCCGATGGCAACCACTCCGCCAAGGACCCCGATCACTCCGCCTGGGGGCCCCTGCGCCATGGGCTTCTCTGCAGGGAGACACACGAGGCACAGCGTTACAACAAAGAACCTTTACCTCTCGGCGTGGGGCTTGATGGAGGAGAGAGCAGGTAGGAGCTCTTGTCTGAAATGCACACCAGCGAGCAGAGAGAACAGTATTGTAAAATATTACATGCATATATAAACACTCAACGGGTGTTTGTGTCTTGCAAAAAGAAAAAGATGTCCAGAACTTCTTCTATTTTCTTTGGGCCTGAGGTGTTTTTCCTATATTTTTTAATGCGGAATAAATATTGATGCAGTGCCCTCCACAGGAAACACACTGAAGTGAATTTTCCAAAGAACAGCATCACACAAGAGCAAACTTTTCTACAATCAAGAGTAGAGATGCACTGATCCAGCTTTTTTACTATCAATACCGATACTGGGGTTTGAGTGTCTGCCGATATCCGATATTTACCGATACCGAGACTTTCTAAAAAAGTGTCTTTCTCTGAGTGAAAAAATTGATTGACTCTTCTCCATTGTAAGATCAATAGAGTCATATTTTACTGTCATGGTACAGATCAACTATTGATGATTGATTGAGTTTATGACAGGCTTTAGGTTGCATTAATGTAAATAACTCACATTGGGTAATCTGAGCATTACAATGTTCGATCAGTTATTTCTTAAACTAAAATACAAACACTTGGCTTCAGCAGTAGTCACTTTTATTTTATTATAGGCTACTATAGATATTTAATTTTCTGACCCAGCCTTGAGCTAGTTTTCGTTAGCATCAGCATGCTCCCGCTAGCTAAAGCATGCTATCGCTAACTGCAAAATTTTGCGCGGCGATCAAAAATACATTTGCAGAGGTAAACACTAACTCAGTTATTGAATTCTCCAGGTTCTTAGCTTCACAATGACATACAGCATGCCCATATTCGCTTAGATTTAGGTGGTAAAAGTGTTTTTAAGGCGTTGAGAGCCAAAACTGGTATTGTTCAGTTTCGGATATTTGTAGCCGATACCCGATAACGTATTTTTTTCAGTATTGGCTCCAATATCCGATACCAGTGCATCCTTAATCAAGAGTCAGACAGTAACAAGAAAACAGAAAACAGTAACAAAGGAAGATTATTCTTTGTTCTAAAACATGTTGAAAATACATGCTTTTCATTTTAGAAAAAGCACATAATTCAATGTGTACAAAAGTAATGTTTTTTTTTTTTTTTGTTTTTTAGAAAACTCAAAGCAGTTGGAGCGGTCCAGCAGTCGTAAGTATTTTTCAGAGTCATGTCCATTGTTTTGCTCAGCCATGGCTTAACCTGAATGCAGTTTTCTGAATGGTACCTTGTTACAGTCAGCATTTGTAGGTGGTGTGTTTCATCAATCGCTCAAAGGGAGGCTGAAAAAAAAGCTTGACAGCGCTCTCAAGAGCACAGACATTATGGAAACCAGCCCCGTTCTTTGGAGGAAACAAGGAATATAAAAGGTATTTACAACAATGTTATGCCGCTGCCAAGAAAACACATTTCAAAACGAGCAAGGACAAATCCAAACACAATTAATGTTCTTGTTAATCACAATGTTCAGACATCCAGCACAGTGTTTAAAAAGTAAAACATTATTCATTGAAGACATATATGGTGTTTTACAATAATTGTATCCAGTAGTGGGAAAATACAAAACAACTGTCTTCTAAAATTGGGTAATAAAAGCTTCTTGTAGTTTATTGTAAAAGTAACATTTCCTTGACTTCTGTTCAGATTTAAGCCCTGGCTTGATCTTCCTTTCCCCCTCAGAAGTTGAAGATGTCCATTTTAAGACAGGCCAGGGACCAATCAATGTCTGGCTGCTGTTGTGATAGGACAAAACAATCCTCGACACCTCTCCTTTGAAAAGACCAGTCTATCTGCTGGCCTCGTGATGGCTCAGGTATTATGTGCCGGTCCCTCAGGGTGATGTCGGGACAAGGTCGTGCACCCCTGGGACTCCCCTCCCCTGCCCTGCCGGCTCCCCTCTTTCAGTCCACATAATGATAGATACACAGAGGGCCAGAGCACATTGGACTGCCCAATGGAAAGCATGTTACACCAGAGTTGGCTTCTAAAGTCCAACATGCCATGTCATGTTCATGGGGAGGTTTTATGGTGGAGTTCCTTTACTGCATTTGAGGATAAAAGTACAGTATGATAAAAGTAGAGCACAGTAAACAGTATGCTCCTAATGTGCGTTCTAAACAATACTTGTTCTGCATTCTCTCAGTCATTTGGGGAGATAGAGCTAAACACTCCTGCTCACCTTAAAACCTCACATTTTAAAGAATAAATGTTTTTTATTTTTTGCTTGGATTGATCTGTAATTACCCATTTGCAATACTGTCAATACCCACTAGAGGTCGACCGATATTTGGGGATTTTACAATATCGACTAGCGTCCGGTCTAGCACCGATAAAAACCAAAGTCAGGGTTTTGAATTGGTGAGCTACAAGTTTGACTAAAGTTCACTAAACCTTAGTGAATATGGACATGCATTGGTCCGACGTCTCATTATTCTGAAAATTTACCAGTGAGCAGAGCTAGGTGCCATTTGTCCGACATCTCTTTAGTCAGCAAAAAACAGGCCCATTAAGTCCAATTGGTCCGATCATAAACTGTGGAGATGTGCTTGCAGTTTACCACACATGTGCTCCAAGTCCGCTGACGAGAATAGCTATTTCACATGACCCTAAACTCCGAGCACATCTCCGCTGCTGATGGTCGGACCAGCGTGACCTTTGACCAATGGGTCCCTTTTTTCCTGACTAAAGAGATGTCGGACCGATGGCACCCCTGCTCAATGGGACATTTTCGGAATAATGAGACGTCGGACTAATGGACTGACCCCGAAAATGCTGCGGCTAGCAACAGTATGCTAATTCTCACGGCAGCATGCTAATGCTAACGGCAACTAATCAAAGTTGGGACAGAAACTATGAGTGAATCACCTAAGATAAAATTAGCCTCTGATGGAGAGGCCAAGTAAAATGTTTTTATAGGATTAAAGACAGACATTTGACATCGGCCAAAAATATTGGCCGATCATATCGGCATCAGCCTTAGAAAAACCCATTTCGGTCGACCTCTAATACCCTCACGCATGATTCCGCATTTGTTCATTTCAGCTGTCAGTGTTCATAATGTTATGTCCCATTGGAGACCCAATGCACACTCCGATTAGTGTATGCACTTCGGAGTCCCAAAACAAATCAGCAACATATATATTGTAGTAGGAGATGGTGTCAACTTTTTTCAATAAAGAAAGATTTGAAGAGCTTGGAAGACTGGCATAATAAAGGTGATGTTACTGTATTGTGGCAACCGACAAGCGCCACGTCCCACTGTTGTCTCATCAGGGGCATCGTAAAAGCCAAGTAGAGGGTTGGATTTCTTTGGCCTAATGCAAATGCCAGACACAATAGTCAGCTGTACGACACCAACACACCGAGGAGGGCAGATCAGAATGCAATTTCCCTGTTGTGTAGCCTCGGGCACTCTGCACAGAGGATTTCAGCTGTCACCTCCTCACATAAAAAGAGAGGAGCAGCTACATGCACGTCCTCTTACTTCAGCCCTATAGTTGGAGAGTCATCAAAAATTAAAGCCCCCACTGTCCGGGCCTTACGTGCGTAGCGTAAGTATCCATTTCATTTGATATTAATAATGGAGATTTTCTAAGACTCATGTGAGGATACGATATTACGCTTCTATTTTCACGTTGATGGAAAAGTGATCTCATCTGACACACACCATTCAGCTATGGCAGAAATCCGAGATTAGATTTCAGATTCGACAGGAAACCAGAAAACCTTGTTAAATATTTGAAACATTAGAGTTACACTAGGATTTATATAAGAAGTTTCAGAAAATCCCTGGGCTGAAATTGAGTGTCACTTTGGCCCTTCGGACAAGCACTGACTCAAGCAGATCGGCACTAGGGATGTCACGATTAACCGGTTTTACAGTTATCGCGGTTATAAAAGCTGACTAGATTAACTGTACGAATTGTAGGACCCAAACCGCAGTCACGACTCATGAGCCTTAATGTATTTGTGCCAAACGGTGTGCACTCATTGCTAAAGACTGAAAAAAATCCGTCCAGTGTGAAATCCAGCCCAAAATATTTATATATATAATCCAAATCCAATGTGCACAGAGCAAATCGTGTCCGTTTTCGCATGTTAAGCATAACGTTGCCAAGGGAAGAGTCCCAAAAGAACTATGAGCAGCAACGAGAGAGAAAATGTGCTATCTTTTGAAAACATTCACACCAGTGTTCTTCCTGTAGATGTTGCTCATGATAATATTCTATTGCTTATTCCATCCATCCATCTATTTTCTTCCGCTTTATCCGGGGCCGGGTCGCGGGGGCAGCAGTCTCAGCAGAGATGCCCAAACTTCCCGATCCACACACACCTCCTCCAGCTGTTCTAGGGGAACCCCGAGGTGACACCAGGCCAGCTCGGAGACATAGTCCCACCACCGTGTCCTGGGTCTTCCACGAGGCCTTGTCCCACTAGGACATGCCTGGAACACCTCTAGGCATAGCTTATTATTGTGTTTTACATAAGGGTCAAAGTTAAAAGATACAGTCAATGTTCAATAGGTTTTTAATGAAAACAACCCTTAAACAAATATAAAAATGTATGTATAATGTACATTGAGACAGTATTTGATACATTCTCAGTATTTTCTTCCTTATTTTTGATAATCATGAATAACTGGGAATATTTTTCCTTTCAATAACCGTGACTGAAAAATTCAGAATAGCGACCTCATCCCTAATCGTCACAGGGATGAGGTCACGTTTTTGAGACACCTCTAATTTAGCAGACACAGACATTCTTGCTCCAGAACACAATGCACCAGTGGGAGCAGTTATTGAATCAACAACCTGTTGGTTCTGAGGTATAAACAAACTTATAAAGGCTAAAAGAGTGTGTAACTAACAGGACAGTCTGATGATCCAACCCACAACAAACTTAAGCAATTCCAATTTGCCTGTGTGCACTTTCAATTACTTTCTTATAGAAAACGAATCTTGATTCGGACCCAGAAAATGCATTATCAGAGACTTGATTAATTTGTTGACTATTGCTGAGAGAAGGTGTTGTTCACCAAAATGATTAAAAGATGTTAGCCCTTTTCTGGGTACAATTGAGCAGAGCAGGAGATTATTTTATAACAAAAGAAAAGAGTTACCCTTTGCCCAAACCTTATGTGCAGCTTGAGAGACACACCTTCAAATTCAATTAGCTGGGGTACGATAGTCTAACAGTGGCTGATAACTGTGGCCAGATGATTCAATTACTGCTCTCAAAGCTTTCTCAAAGACATTGATCGGAGGCACAGCGGTAGAACTACAAAATTCACTTCCATTTAATCTGCTCTAGTGCTGTGTGCGCTGGCGATGAGGCAAGACAATGGCATAGGAGTGAATGAACCTGTTGGCCAGCTGAGGCTCTCTTACATTCCTCTCAAAACACAAACACATGCGAGACCAAGTGGAAGGGGGCGGAAAAAACATGAAGTGAATAGCTGGTGCCCCGGTGGACCGAGGGCTCTCCAAAAAGCAATTTTGATTTTCTAAATGGTCGAGCTGACCCTTGCACTTGAAAGAGTCTTTAAAAGCAGTTAATCAAGGTGACTGACTGCTGAAGTGCACCAAGGGAGGAACATGTCTTTAGACGAAAAAAAAAAAAAAAGGATCAAAAGGAACCATGAAGTCTTGCCTGAGCACAAATTTCATATCTACCCCTTACTATAAGCAAACCACAGTGCGAAGGCTATATTTCTGAATGGAAAAACTCAATGGTCAGAATCTAAATTGACCTATACACTTCATGTATTAGCCAATCATTTTCAAACGCTTGTGGGTAGCTTCACTGACCAGGAATGGGATTAAGATTTGCTTTGCTCTTGATCAATAGGTCAGCATTTGTTTTCTCTACATTGTTCGATCATGTAAATTGATTAAAATGTCCAGGAGAAGTGAGAGCAAATGTTATATTGATGCTATACTGACTGAATCGTCGCATGCCCTGGGTGTTTTGAGGACAAAATGCAACACCTTGTTTTTTTAGCTCCATAATTTGTGAAAAGTCCCTGTTTTTTTTTAACACTACGAGCATCATTATTTCCACATTTTAGCATTGTTGCCGTGTGAATCCAAATCAACACTTGAACTTGGGTGTGTAACTCATGTGAAATTGCAAATGAGCAAAAGTGCAAATATAAATCGTAAGTGGTGCATTTGTCAAACACGTTTTTACTCATCTTTATGTCTCTACAGTTGCAGACCTGAAACATTTAGGGTATGTTATTCATCAAATCCTCTCTTATTAATAGCCATCTGAACAGTCCTGTATCTGTCGCGCCGCACAAGTCCAGCCTTTAGTACTAATGTCATTTATCACAGCATTTTACCTGTGTGGAAGCCAGTATAAAACCTGACCCTGCTCTATTGAGTGGAGGCTGTTGTTCAAATATGTCTTGTCTCTGGCCCTGAAAGATTGGCATTGATTTTCAATAATAGTGAAGCAGTGGCTCATGCAGCGGCGGTGGGTGCTGTCAGTCAGATAGCGCGTCTACGTCAGAGCGGACGGACCTGACCTTGGGCTTCGGGGACACGTGAAGTCACGACAATCTGCTTCCTGGGACTCGCAAGCTGCTAGAATTTAACTTCAAATGGCAACTTCAATTATGAAATAAACATATGCAAACAAATACAGCACAGTAATACTAATACAGACCACCATAGCACACAAGAGCAAAAGTGGGATATTGTACTCATTTATGAACAACATCCATTCATCCATCCATTTTCTTCCACTTTATCCGGGGCCAGGTCACGGGGGCAGCAGTCTCAGCAGAGATGCTCAAACTTCCCGATCCACACACACCTCCTCCAGCTGTTCTGGGGGGACCCCGAGGCGACACCAGGCCAGCTCGGAGACATAGTCCCACCAGCGTGTCCTGGGTCTTCCACGAGGCCTTGTCCCACAACATGAACAACAATAACAAATGATTTCACCCACATCTGTTTACACTGCTGCATTTACAAGTGCTGTATTTTAGTCATGATCTACCAGTGCAAAGATATGGATCACTTCCAGAGGCCATAGTCTTGGGCAAAATTAATCACAGGTTAAAACTGGCTCAAACAAAGAAAGTTCTGTAACTCAACATCATGCAAATATACATGGCTGTCTACCTCGGGCCAGCTGGGTTTGTCATTTTTTATTTTACCCCCGCATATGGTTCTTGTTTACTCAGCTATAACTTGGAAGTGCCTCTGAAGTTTACGCAACAGTAAACGTGTTTCCAGTCTTTAGTTTCTCTATTTGAATTGTCATTTCATATGGATTTTTTTTTTTTGCCATGAGATACTTTAATGAGACTTTATGAAACTTGGCGCTGAACGCTTTCCTGTATCGAACCGCTCTGCATTATCAACACTCATTGATGCGCTCGCTCTCATGAAGTCATCAGTGTGTGTGTGTGTGTGTGTGTGTCTTGCTGGCAGGTTGTTAGCGGGTGCACAGTCCAGACATGCAGACAAGGCAGCGCTCCCGTGGGATTCTGAGGACACGGTGAATAATATCCTCGCATGTGACTATTTCTTATTCAGTCCCGGGGCAAAACCCTGTAGATTTTGACGCTGCTCGCAACAGGGGGCATCTTCTCCTGAGAGGAAAACCTGGCAAGAATCGTAACTGATCAGCATGCATTGCAAATCGATTACATTCTACGACTTGCTTGTGGGCATTTGGAATAAATATGTACTACATGGTGGGTGACATAGTATTTTCGGCTAAACGTGTGAAGAAATGTCTTTTGTGGTGCCAGCTGGAGAGAATGGACAAAACATGTGGGGTCTCGTGTTACCAGTGGCAGTAGATGCCGTTAGTCACACATACCAGCACCGTGAGAGCTCAGGTGAGGGGGTCAGAGGGCAACGCGGTCTCCGTCTGGATCAGGGCACTGCCGCTCAAGCAGCGCAGCGCCGCGACGGGCAGAGAGAGTCCATTCAGGGCAGGCCGTTTGCCATGTACCTGCTGTGTGCACAATGTGGATGAGCGAACATTGGCACAAGGAGGGCACTGACAAATTAATTGGACTATATGCAGCAAGGCCTGGCACCGAGACAGAGAGAATCACACAGACCAGTAAATGTACGATATTGCTGATTGTAAAGCTGAACCAGCCAGTTTTACTACAACCGTCCCTGGTGCACTTACAGTAAAATCTGTGATTTGCGTTTGAAAGACTACCACCTGCAATTTACAGCAAAGGGGCAAAGTTTCAGCTATAAAAGGAGTACTAAATGAAAGGGGTACTATATTGTGAGGCGTAATAACACCTTAGGAGCACTTCGATGTCCGCGCAGTAAAGTCGAAGTGCTCCTAAGATATTATTGCCCCTCACAATATAGTTCCCCTTTTTATCCGCTTAGAAAATCGACATGTTTCAGTTTGTTTAACTCCACTTGGATCTTGTAACTGCTCACGTAACTGTATTTAAATAGGGGAAACATGTATGAGCTTGGTCGCTTCTAACTTAACCCCCGTTTGGGTCCATGAGGAGCAGAGGAGAGGCTAAATGCGAACAACATCTTTGGTATCTTTGCGTGACTGAGCGCACGCGTACAGACAAGACAGGTACGCATCAACTCGTCTAAGCTCAGGCAAGAATCTCAGTATGGAAAAACTGTGGCCTGTTCCTTTAAGATGTGTGGATAGTTCATTCGGGATAGGATTTTCGGTTAGAAAAGAGGTTGATATATCGGCCGGCTGATATATTGGATCGATAAAAGACCGATATCTCTGGAACCGAAAGTGATAGAGACTTCCTGTTTTTTGCATTAGAAAGAGCACAGACAGAAAATTGGTCACAAGTGTGTAAAACCCAGATTGTATTTCAGTGTTGCAGACCTTTGCTTGTCATTTCGGAAACATAAGAGATTTTGTTTGGAATCCGCTGATTTTTGTCTTTCAAATAAGCTCCCTCTAAAGCACCTACTATACATAAATATGTCAGCCCTATGCCCCAATTAAGTTCCCCCTGTTGTTACAGTTCAACACTGACATTTTACAGTTTAGGAGCATCAAGACATTTGGAAAAATCGGGCAAAATTATCGGCCGTGCAGATCGGAATCGGCCAGTAAAAATCCCCCATGGCATCGGCCTTCAAAAAACCCATATCGGTCGACCTCTATGATGAATTATTTTACTTTGATTTACATTTACAGCCGCACAATACAGTAATAACAGTAATAACCATGTTTTCTGCTCATTTACAATCTTCATAATAGGTTGGGGTTAACCATAATATTATAAAATAACGTCAAAGTACCTGTTTCCTGAGTAATTACTGTGTAGTTAGTATAATTGCATCTCTTACTCTTACTATGCTTCCTCCTTATAATCATGCTATTATTATGCAGCTAAGGTAAATTCATTCAATCATTCTATACTCAGTGAGCCACTATAGCCACAGCTGCCCTGGACGGATGAAAGCAGGGCTGCCAATCTGCACCATCACACCACCACACACACACTCACACATAGGCCTGGTGGGTGTCTTTCCCAAGGTCACACAACCAGCACAAAAAGCGGCTAAAATCATTCATGCAGACTTGAGATGACACTAAATAGCAGCACTTATTTTGTTGTAACCACACCCAGGGCGCCACTGATGAATTTGGATAATCCGGTTTTAATAAGGTCGTTTTAGCAACAGTCATCCTTGGCGCGTGGACAGAAGAAGCTGCGCTGTCCAGTAATTGTAAGACATCATTGCCCGTATTAAGGCCCCCAAAACACCATGAGATGATTACATGGGTCTCCTCCAATGAAAAAAAAAAAAAAAAAACGTGTTACAGCCCACAAGCTCAGTAGCGCTGTGTAAAATACCCCAGTCTGATCGTAATCCAAGTCTGCGTAAGTCTGACTGGCTCCTCTCCTCCTCCCTCCCATCAGGAACATGCAATCGCCATCTCCCCCCACCAGGGACCACAACACTTTCCAACAGTACTGGGGAATTTTCAAGTGGACAGATTGAAAGTCTGGCTACCAACCCACGCCAGCTCCCCACTGCCAGGCCGCCCGTACCAGTCTGGGATGACCACCTGTTCCAAGGACCACAGGACCCAGTATTCTCCCTCCCCTTTACCAATAGTCACCGTCGGCCCAGCGGAGCCAAGTGGTTGAGGAGTCTAGTTCCCTTTGTCCGTCTATTCAGGAGGTGTAATGCTACCTTATGTGCAAGTATATAGCCAGGCTGTTACCAATTTATCTGGCAGGGAATGTTTTGGACAAATGCTGCAGGCCCCAAATAAAGTGAAAGAAACACGGTTTAATGGAGTTCATAAATCTGTATTTCAAGCTGCCAACTGTAGTAGCGCATGCTGGGTTGTCTCCCTCCTGCAGCCGTCCCTGAGTCACTAATCTCATTAAAGTTCAATGTTTCCAGAGCTGTCTATGGTGGGAGTGCAGTCTCCTGTTGTCACCCTGGTGCCCTCTGCTATAAGGCTGCTTCCTATCTTACCGGGATGTAGTGGTGGCATGTCTATTTGAAGGGCTGAGACAAAGGACGCTGGAAATAAGTCTCGGGTGATGTTGTTCTGAATGTTGCTTAGAGTGAGAGAAACACTTTATTAACAGGTAATTGTTAACAAATAAAACACGTTCATTAAGGGGAAACACTGTATATTAGGAAGTTAACTACAGTAGACCTGCTGAGCTAAGATTACAACAGCCCAGGATAAGTCTGGGCTGTATAACAAAGGTCTGCCCTTTTACTGTTTTAGAGCTGTGTTTAAGAACAGGAAAGATTAGATTTTCATGGCATGGCGCCGTAACATTTTTGCTCACTAGGCACTTAGGTAGTTCTGTTTAAATGCCTTTTTGAAAGCTGTGCTCCCTTATTTTCCCTAATACTTTTCAACAGATCACAATTTTCAAGGCGGTAAAAAAAAAATCACAAACATCGAGTATGTATGCAAAAATACAGCTGGACAAAGTGGTTGATAACGTCCATCTGATCTACATCATTTCGTTGTGCAGCTGTGCAATGACAATAAAAGCACTTTACCCTTTGACCTTTAGTATAGCCAGTACAGGAGACTTCATGGTGACATGGGGGGAGTGGGGCTGGTTGCCTCACTGTTTTTTACAGCCACACTAGGAGGTGCTGTGACAATTGACAATGTGTTAAAAAATCTTGTTTTGACATTGGATGAACTCCTATTTTTTTCTTTTACAGCTCTTTGTAGAGTATTTTGAGGAATAAGAAAAGCAGTTAGCTCAAATTGAATCAGTGAGCGCAAAGCAACTGGCATTGATTGGTGAGTTTTTTTTAAATTTCATCTCAAGAAACAAAACAGAAAGTTACAGATTGTTCTTTAAAACCCCCATTATTGACAATAGGGAGACATACAATAACCTCCTGCACACATGGGGGACATTGTCACAAGTGTGTTTTAATGGTTAACAAGTATTTATGTGATGATATGTGTCATTTTGTGGGCTTACTACATAAAAGTGCATAAAAGCTCCCTCAAAGTCATTAGCATCTTTAATTTTCTTATTAATTTTAGATGTAGGTGTGCCCAGTTCTAATCACTATGCCAAATGCGTGCACACTAGCAGCACTTACGCTATATAGGCTGGAACTAGTGGAAAATGATGCAGCTGCAGCATCAAGAAGAAGGACACAGACGAAATAACAGGGCGAGAGTTACCGACCAGGGGAGAGAACAGTGAGCACCTGAATTTGCTTCGTATCAGGTAGGCTCCTCCAAATTCCCGCTTGGTTTGACAGGAAAGGTTGGAATGGGGTCACAGTTTCTGCTTGATGAGTCTAGGTAAGTCCATATGCAATTTCAAACTTGTCCTCAGCAGCTAAATGTGGGCTCAATAAAGGTGCCATTTCTCCACATTAAACACGAGGTGCGCCCCCATTTAAAGACAGCTGTAGCCTGGCAGCGTTATTTTGAATGTGTTCCCTGCAGAGGGCATTCTAAGTCTATTACTAGTAACATAGTCAAAATGACTGAAGAACCTTAAAGGGATGTTTCAGGATTTTTGACATAGGGCCTCATTTCCTAGTTCTCCAGAGTGTTGTTGATTTCTGGAAAGATTTTTTTTTTTTACTCATGCAGTCCTTATATTTGAAGAGTTTAGTGGAGCTAGGCTAGTGCTAGGCTAGTGCATGTCTATGGTAACTAGTAGCCTGCATTAAAAACAGTCTGACCCAAGCACAGTGCACCTGAGGCAAATCACTTATTACACCAGACTACCCATATAAATGTCTGCGTTGACAGAATATTTTTTTGAAATATAACTAATTTGCATTTTAAAGAACTTATATTTGAGCAGCATCAGCTTGTAACTGGTTGCTGGTTGTAACTTAGCTACGCAGCAGCGGAGTGATCTGCTAGGTTACCGGATCTACAGTAGTTTGTTTACCTGTGGCCATATTACTACACGTGGAATTCACAAAGGAGCTTTCTGCAAATCAGATATGGCAACGTTCGAAGGACTACTTGATGATATTGAAGAGGCTTTTAATGCAGGCTACTAGTTACCATGGACATGCACTAGTCTAGCAATAGCCTAGCACTAAAGACTGCATGAATTGAAAAAAAATAAAAATAAAAATAAAAAATCTCCGGAAATCAGCCACACTCTGGATAACTAGGACATGATGCCCGATGTCAAAAATCCTGAAATATCCCTGAGGCCTGACAGGAAGGGTGTATTTCAGATATAACAGCACTTAAATATATATAAATAAAGATCTTCTTCTTCTTCTTCTTCTTCTTAAATTGTCATTGTTGTTCTTGTTGTTCTTGTTCTTGTTGTTGTTTTGACCACTGAATGACTATTGCAATCAAGAGGGGAATTGCTTATGTTATCTATGTTATAGTGTGTAGAAAAGCAAGAAGGAGGAAAGAGACATTTTATTTAGTTTGAAAACATCTTCAAAATCAATTTCCTCTGAGTGATATTTTATTTTCAGCTCCAAATATAGAGTGATGGATGTCAGTGCACAAGTGCCTGGCTGCCTGCTGAGACAGTCTGTGCCTCTTTATAGCCTCCTCATTCCTGCGTAAACATTTAGTGACTCATAGTGGATTTTTCAGGCAATCTGGGCAAGTAATCAGCAGATCCTCTGAAATAAAAAATAAAAAAAACACTTAGCATATTATACCACACTTAAACAGACGTCACTTTCCATAGCCTTCCATTCAGCCGGAAATGCCCAATTGGCCCCTGTGTCCACGCGGGGATATAAAGCGGGGAGAGGCAGGACCTACCCCCCCCCCCCCCAAATCAATGAATATGAAGATTGCAGGCTGCCATGCCGACGCTGTCACGAGGTATTACTCCTGTGACAAGCTAAATAACAACACTTCTAATTAAAGAATGATTGGATCGGGGTGGACCACTGCCTCCTAATGGGCGAATAAACCACAACATCGCTGCAGGAAGTGAATTGCGCTCATTTATTAACTTCGGGAAGCTGGTCGCCGCTGTCAAGATGTAATAGCTTATTTTAAAAGCGACATAACTTTCTCCATCCTTTTCTGCCCACTGGCTCACTCAGTGTAGCTCTCTAATTAAAAATATCAACCCTATATGAGTTTTATGTGCCACCGATTATGAGCAGCGTGCTGTTTTTCACTTTGATGACCGGGACGGGGGGGCGTTTTAAGTGAAAACTTTCAACGACAGGGTTTAGGCAAGATTTATGCCGGAAAATGAACACACCATCTCTCAATTTATCATAATTTGTTTGTGTTTTGTTCTTTTATCAATAGCGATAGAGCGATTTAATCATATGGATCTATTTTTCTTTTGTTGATCAGACGTGGCCCCTAGTGCTCTATTGCTTGCCTCCTATGGCTTTCTTGTGTGTAACTTTTGAAAACTTTCTAGATTAAAATATGTATAGCCTCACCATGGGGGAAGGAGGTTTTGGAAAAACACATTTTTTTTACCCTATTTAGCCTTTTTCTGGCAGAATAAAAACTTATCACACACAAATAAAGTCAAATCTAAATCTGGTCCATATAGACGTTTTTTTCTCAGCAGATTGTTCAGTCATAACGGAAAAAAAAAAAAACAGCAGTCATAGCTAGCGTTAGCATGTAGCATGATGCTAACATGACACATGTTTTTAAACGTAATTATGGGCTCCTCTCTATGTCCTTGTTTCTTTATTGGGTAGAAAACTATATCATAATTCAGCATTTGTTGAAGGAGTTTTGGAGTAATTATAGAAAGTTTAGATTTTTCTCCTCTTGTTTTCCCCTCAACTGTTTCGAACATGACGATACAGAGGCATTGCATCAGAGAAGAGGGCGTAGCCTCGCCGAGTGGGAAGGAAGTATCTTTTGGGAAATAATGTTTCCCTCTTTTAGCCATTTCCTGGCCGAATATAAATTTATTCATCACATACAAATAAAGTCAAGTCTAAATCGGGTCAATATGGATGTTTTTTCACAGCAAAAAAACGAATGGCAGTCGTAGCTGCGCTAGCTAGCATTAGCATGTAGCACAATGCTAACATCAAGCATCATGTTAGCATTCTCCGTTATTTATTTAATTATGGGCTGTTGAACCACTTTGCTTCTCCCAATGTCTTTGTATCTTACTTAGTAGAAAACTAGATTCATAATTCAGCATTTGTTAAAGTAGTCTATATATGGATGATTCGACTCTGAAATCATCCATATACAGATATTGACCGCATCTCTGTAATCGCCTATATATGGCCATGTTTGAAGCAGTTGAGGGGGAAAACAAACAGGAGAAAAATCTAAACTTTCAACATTCTTTTCACTTTGTGTAAGCTGCCGTTTTTGTAACCTTTTATAAATATGGCTAGCACAATAACTTCATGCAGAGATGCTGATAGTTCGCTTTGGTGTGCATTCCCTCACCCCTTTAAGCCGCTGCCGCCCTCCTCACTCTGTTAGATGTTAAATTAATGGCTACATCAGTACAGTAACTCTTCCTTTTTCATCTGCCTCATCCTCACCCCCTCACCTGCCTTCTCTGTGTCGGCAAAAAGGAGAAAAAAAAATCACTGCTTAGAGCCCCTCTCTTGAGCGTGCATCATGGGGTCACGGCTGTAATTTCCTTCACCTGCTTAAAAGCTGACAGTGTAACAGAGCCCGTCACTTTGGATACGTTTGCAAGCAGCTTTTCAATTTAGCCACACTTTAGAGCAAGTGGAGAGTGCGGATCTCCTCCCCGTGGCCTGCCTCCTTTCACTGGACCCCGTTGCTAAGCGAGTGTGTCATCTCCAGTGCTAAAATGTATTCAAATCACCTCCTGCGCAATGCAGTATTAGATAGGAAAATACAATTTATTCCTTCTCGCCGTCTGTTTTGTGGTCTTTGTGGGAGATTATCATTGATTCCTTTATGCACAGTGGCACACCTTGACACTGCTGTATAGAATTGGGAAGTCATTTTAATATTTATTTTGCAAATAACCTCCCGCTTTCTGACATTTTGATTTTGTATTTCCCTTCTGTCACAATGTTATCTGGGGAGTTTGTGTGTGTCGTGGGTTTACTCCTGTCAAATTGATATTAGTAGGGAAAATAGTAAAGGTTTTGAGAGGGGCAACCTCATTATAGCCCTCAGATGTGCCTTATGACCTGTGGGCTTTGTTTTGTTTGGTTCACTTGGTCAGCAATTAGTCTTGTTTATACCATAAAGACTTATCTACGGTATGTAAGCATGTAGATGTGAAACAACTTAGAGGGGGGAACTACATTTTGTTATTTTCTTAAAGCTTCTAAAAAAAAAGCCTCAAAAATAGCATCAATAACGAGACAAAAAAAACATAAAAAACATATTAAATTGAGGATGAAAACGCAACAAAAGAGCGACAAAAACATGATAAAAAAGTGTTAAAAAAAAACGCGATGAAAACGTGTCAAAAGAGATTCAGATTCAGATAACTTTATTGGTCCCAAAGGGCAATTCAATTCTAGCAAACCTCATAACAGAACATTGCCCAAACACATCGCAAACAGTCACTGACTGTGTGTCACTCCCAACAGTTCAGACAAGACAAGATGCTCAAGAGAGTAATAGTCCATAACAATAAAAACAGGGCACATTTCAAAAGGTCTGTTACTTAATAAACACAGTCCCTTCAGTACCGAAAAGGTACATAAAAACAACATCTCGAAGGCATGAGCGAAAACTCTGAAGACAGAGCATGGAGAGGCCGACCCAAGATACATTTAGCCTTCTTTAGCGCCTGCTCCTCCCATAGACTCTGTTGGTCTCTTTGTTTAACTCCATTGATTTTGACAATGTTTTGCAGTCTCTTTTTATCTTTCACAGACAAACCCTTGACCCAGCAAACAAATGAAAAAGTTAAGAGGCTCTCAATGAAACAGCAGTAAAATTTCAGAGAACCCCGTTTTTCCATACTGAGATATGTTCTTCCCTGAGCTTAGACTGTCTGGTCTTTGTGCGTGCCTTCAGTCACGCAAAACGACCAATGCTGTTGTTAACATTTGGCCTCACCCAGCAAATTCCTATAGCTCCAAACGGGGGTGAAGTTGGAAGTGATCAAGCTCTTCCACGGGCACACATGAAGACCAGACAGTTACGCATCAACTCGTCTAAGTTCAGGTAAGAACATATCTCAGTATGGAAGAACTGTGTGCCCTCAGTCACGCAAAACGACCAAAGATGTTAGCATTTGGCCTCTCCCTGTATATTCCTATAGCTCCAAACGGGGGTGAAGTTAGTAGCGACCAAGCTCTTCTACGGGCACGCACAAAGACCAGACAGGTATGCATCAACTCGTCTAAGCTCGGGTAAGAACATACCTCAGTATGGATAAACGGTGGCCTGTTCCTTTAACATAGTACATATAGTCTGCGTTTGCGTCAAACCGCAACTTGTTGGCAATCCAAGAACCAAGAGCCACTAAATGTGACAAAAAAGTGACAGAAACGCAATGGAGAAAAAAACGTCACACACAGCAACAAAGCGATCAATTAAGTGTGTAGGTCTTAGCTTTCAAATGGGGCGCTACACTGGCCTGCAGGCTGTAAGCTTCAGTTTTGGGTAAAGCTGAACTGGAGAAAATGCCCTCGGTTCAGGGGTCGGGGTTTAAAGAGGTTAAATCAAGCTCTTCCAAAAAAGGTGTCACATCGGGACATTTAAGACTCTATTACACAGTCAGCCCGCAATGTGGACTCGTCGACGCAACAGGTCTAAAGCAACAAACGGCACTAAAAGTCAGAACCTGTTGCCTTTAGGCTGAAAAAAAAAACATTGTCACTATGCGGACAGACGTTTGGGAGCAAAGATAACCATCTCGTCTCATCCTGTCAGCTTAGGATCAACTCACGGCCAAACAAACACATCCTAAAACATGACCGGACCAGTGTAGACATCCTCATCAGATCATTAGGCCACAAATACAAATACAAATACAAATACAAATACAAATACAAATACAAATACAAATACAAATACAAATACAAATACAAATACAAATACAAATACACGAACAATATAATCTTCCGATGTGACAAGTAAAACAGAGAAACATCAGCTGGTAATGGACAGATTTGCTTGTAGGCGCTGACGGCACCGAACACTAAGAAGAAACCGTTTTCCCCGTCTGATTCCTCTGCTGATGCCTAACCTCATCTTCACCTCAATTATTGTATATTATGGGCAATTTCACATTTTCAGTCTGTTCGGGCGCTTATTAAAAGCAAAGCTGCTGTTCAAAAGACTGGCAAACAGACTCTGTACTGTATAAACTGGAACAACTTCTTTTGGCAAAGTCAGGAGAAAAAAATATCAATAGAGTAAAGGCATTTCATTACAGAAAGATTACATCGGGTTCTTTTCCTAAAGTTTTGCAAAGTAACGGAAAAGTGATGATTTTGGAGAATTGTGGGTTTTATAACTGGATCAACACTTTTTAAAAGGCCCTATAGGATTTAAGTTACGGTTCAGGTTTATTTCATTGTCAGCGTAATGGAATTAGCTCTCTGCATTTGACCCATGCTTCACACCAGTGCAGTGTCCGGGGACCCCTCGCTGTAAATTGAAGAACTGGAGTTTTCTTTAACCAACCAGCAGAGGCCTCCCCTTCCTCGAGGGCCCCACACGTTTTATTGCTAGTGTTCTCATATTCAATCTGCTTGTCCCTGAAAGTAAGAATAAAAAGCATATTTGTTCCTCACATTTGCACTGATCTAATTGAAAACATGCCTTTCCGCCGTTTTTATAGACTTTACAGTAAAAGGGAAGAGAACACATGGAGTTTAAATCCAGCTGCTGGTGAGGCTGCCCCCTGGAAGCCCAGCCTCCCACTGCTCATCTGGAAGGCACCTCCACAAACTGCCACTAATGTGCAGCTAATTGTACTTTATGGAGCCCAGGCTGCTGAGCTCACAATGCGTTTCCTCAGAATCAAATCAACATGCAGACTAAAAAACATGACACGTGCGAGAGCAACTGGTAAGGGAAAGGGAAGAATTTAAGATTCTTTTTGTTATGCAACGGTTCATATATTTAGAATTTAAAAGAAGATTTAAGATTTAATGAACAAATAGAGTGAACATGTAAAGCTAATACCTTTTTGACAACACAGGGACAGTGTTTGTTTTGTCTTCCCTTAGTTGTAAACTCAGACATTGTAAGACAAGACATTGGAAGACAATGTAGATCTAATTATAAAGCATTTGTATCAATTTCATGAGCTTGCAGGATAGTTTTCTAGCATTTTTTGTGTAAGTGACCCTGAAAGGTGACCCTGCAAGTTGTGTGCCTATAAACATGTCCTTGTAAAGAACTGGGATGCTACAAATATGTTAGGAAGATTGGGGATTAGTGTGTACCTCAACCAATATTTTAATTTACTGGTTTCCTCTTTCATTGTTTGAAAGGAAACAAAATCAGGTATAGGGCCTTTAAAGGAACAGGCCACCGTTTTTACATACTGAGATATGTTCTTACCTAACCTTAGTCGAGTTAATATATACCCGTCTGGTCTTTGTTCGTGCGCTCTGTCACGCAAACGGAGCACATACGCAGCCTCTCCCACATGTCACATAGCTCTAAAAAAGCTCACGATAGAAGCTACCAAGCTCTTCCACGTGTTCCATATTTAAATAAAGTTACGTGAAGTGTTTTCATGCAAAGTATATTTACACAGAAATGTAACATGTCGATTTTTTAAGCAGATAAAAAGGGGTACTATATTGTAAGGCGTAATGATGCGAGGAGCACAACGTCCGTGCAGTAACTCCTAAAGACTTCCCCCCACAAAATTATTATTTTTATTTTAAAACTAAACAAAATCCCCTCTGAAAAAGTCTCGGTAACTCATAAATCAATAAAATGAAACCATAAATTTGAATGTAGCTCAATCCGCTATTCAGATTTTGTCGCTGAAAAGGGCATTTTTTGGCACAAAACACTGATGACAGAAAACTTGCAATGTATTTTTTTCTCACATTTATGCCAGTAATCTACAGCAAAAGTTTCAATTGATATCTGTCAATATTCACCTGCAGTGTCTATTGCACCACATATGCAGACCTATAATAATAAATATGTATCAAATTTAGCGATTGTATTTAGACAAATATTACAAATTGTACTAGACTATTATGTAATGTAAAACGTCATTGCACAGTTGTTATTTTTACATTACAAGGTAAAAATACAGTCTATTCAGCCAGTTACTCAAGAAAATGTATGAGTGCATGTAACTTGAAGAAGTGCTTTCATCACAGGTTCTTCCTGCAGCAGACGAATAATCCAAAGAGAATAACACATTAGGGGTGCACCACGGTCTGCTCCCACAAGAAATAAATCCCTTAAAATTCACACTGGGGATTCAGAGCCAATCCCGACCTCTGCAGGTAGAACCATCTGCAGGCAGCTTCTGTGGAAAAGTCAACCATC
Organism: Gobius niger; assembly: GCF_951799975.1. NCBI lineage: Eukaryota > Metazoa > Chordata > Actinopteri > Gobiiformes > Gobiidae > Gobius > Gobius niger. The sequence goes on from NC_136852.1 coordinate 20,515,172, forward strand.
CTCAATATTCAACAGTACTGGGCTCTGGAATTTCATCTGTGATCTTTTTATGGCAGAAAATTGGCCAAAAATCTATCCTCAAAAACCTGGAATGAACTGGCTGACATGCGACCACGGACCACAATTTGATGGTTATCATAGTCAATAAGCTGGGGCCTGGTTCAATGTGCCAGATAGGAGGAGCGAGTCCAGGGCTGTTTTGACAAGAAGTTGCTTTTAAAGAATAGATTCAGTTCTAGCTTTTGCATTATTGATGAGCAGCCTTTTGCGAAGATTTTAAACACAAGTTGAACAAAGAAAGGTCTGTCAGTGCACAAGAAATTCTCCCCCCCCAAGACCAGAATCCACGAGATGGCACAGACCTCCATCAAGGCATTGGTGTCATCCCACAAAAGGCAAGGAATAGCAACAAGCGAGTTCCAATATTATGAATTCATCAGATTTTCTTGCAGTATAACATTTCAGAATGCTCAAGACTTTTTGGTGAATATTACATGACCTCGCAAAGCCTTATAGTCCAAGAATTACAAACCCTCTAAATAACAATGATTGATGATTCACACCAGATGGTCCCTTCCTTCAAATCTGTATTTACTGAAGCTGACCAAAACTTCGTCACAGCACAGTATTTTCTGAATGATTTTCAAGGACGGCGGGATTTCACAAACTTGACCCACCTTCTGCTTTGTAGCTTTGGTTTAATGTCAGCCGTGCCCTTTGCAAGGCCGACTAAAGCAAGAAATTTCACCCCAGATGCTTCGGCTGCTGCTTGCCCTCAGATCTCCCTCATTCCTCATAACAGGGGTGACTATTGTAATTCTGCACGCATACCACAGCAAGCTGTCCCCCCCCGTTTCCAAAACCAACCCGAGATCTAACGGCACACACACGCGTTACCGCGACTAAGACACTGCGCTTGGAAAAGGCATCTAAAGCCAAGTGCTGAAGCTACGTTCACGCACCACTAAAGACTGCTGGAGAATCTCAAGACTGTTGCGGTCACTAAATTATTGGTGAGTGGGGGAAAGAGGGAACAAAACACCAAAAAGATTGAGCAAGTCGTTCACGAATCAAATCAGCAAAATAAAGAAAATGTTATTTGAGAATGATGATGAAATTGTCTTCTGGCATCCAGAATTCACCAAAATGTTCCCAAGAGTACTTCAGGATAATACTTTGTCAAGGGGAAGTGAAATGTGGCCAGTAAAATAGTTGCATAAATGTAAAATTGAAGATCGTTAGGCACATTATTAAATACTTTGGGCGTGGATATAATAAACAATGTCCAACAGTAAGAGCAGCCTGCTTCAAAATCATAACACTCAAGTAAGAATAAAACAATCATGAATCAGTTTAGTACAATCAGTGTTGAAAGTGCCTCTTTCAGAGTAAATGGTGCTGGAATGTAAAACATATTGTTCTTGCACAAATGTGTGTGTACTGCAGTTCCGAAAAACAAGCGCAAAAACTAAAGTCATCAATGTTAAACACATACGGCTGCTTTGGCCTGCGTTTGTTACTTTTGGAAACTGCTCGTCTGTGGCAAGAGAAAGAAGAGTGCAGAGATGTCAGTAGGACCCAGTAAAAATATACTTTATTATTCACTGAGCGCCAAGAATACAGTTACTCGCGCAGACAGTGTCTTGGGGAATCCAAAGCAAACACAAGTCAAGCAGCGGCGTGGTTCAGTTAAGTCCGTCAAGATTGAGATATGAAAGCTATTTCTGTAACATCAACTCTTTTAAGTACTTTAAATCTTTCCCCAGTTTACATGTATTATATATGTGTAAAGGATGAACGAAGCCTGACCAAGGAACCATGGGTTATAAGGCAGTGAAAACCCTCAGTCTGTTCAGTTCCAGAAGGACATTCATGTTGTGTAAAACTGAAAGAAACCCAGAAAAAAGAGCAGTACTTGCTGATTAAATATTTCACCTTAGCCCCAGTGCCCCCAGGCCTAGATCAAGATCAAATCAGGGCTAAACCCAGTCTAAAAAGGGGTCTAAATTAAGTCCAAACCACATCTAAACCAGAAATGTGCATTACTAACACAGACTGTAAATTAAGCATGGACAAAGTGAGGGTGACTTCCCTCTGGCTAACTGAAGCTCATTCATGCTAGCAATTTGGCTGGGTTTTTGGAGCCAGCTCTATAGTTCGAAGAAATGTAGAGCAAAAGAAACAGAAAGTGTGGACGAGTGTCAAGACAAACAGATGGTGAGAATGACAAGCCTGTGTTCAATAAAAAAAAGAAAGTCCGGAGCCTGCCCCCATTTTCTTACGGCTTCAGGAAGACGTACGCTATAATTATGCCATTCTCAATGTACAGTCTAAATTTTGAAACTGTCTCCAAATGACTAAAGTCTAACACTGCAGATGACCCTGAGTTCTACCTAAAGAAGGGCAACCACCGATGGTACACATACCACAGTTTGAAACACTGCTGTAGAGAATTGAACTGTGGCAACCTCAGCTGACCACTCGGCGACCTTTTCAAGTGACTTGCTAAGTATAATCCTAAATCCTACGTGATGAAAATCTGCACACAAAAAAAATAGAAAGACATTACAAGAGTAGGAGGTGTGCTGGCGTCAAAAACATAAAAAAGATCATTTGGAATTGAATCTATAAACTGGAAACACATGGGGCCGCTTAACACCTTTTTCCAATTTTACTATGATTTCACCAGAGGGAGTGTTAGAAGTTTTTCAAGGAAATCTTCCATGGATAGTCCGCAATAATAAAACAGTTTTATTATTAGAACATCAAATGAATCTTTCACTTTTTTCTGGCATTCAAAGATCTTCGGAGCAAAATGTGTAGCCATCTCTCCCACATATTTTGTTAAAGTGCAAATGCATCATCTGCTTGAGTAAAAGCATTCTTATATTCGGCTTTTCTGCACTGCCTATTGACTGACATCGCCTCTCAGGTGAATGGACTTACGCAGAAGCCGGAGAGTGCTTCAGATCAAATAGTCTCCGATCTCTTTCGCTCAACCCTGCTTGGTCCTGCAGGATTACCTCCCCCCAATGCTTCGCCCTGGACCGCCGCATGCAAGTGTATGTTTTAATTAAAGGTGTAGCAGAAAGGCCTGGGAAAGGTTTAATTTGGAGAACGGCAGGCTGAAAAATGGTCTCATTCTCTTGCCTTCATTTCTGCGTCGTCTCTTATCTCCCCTGCGTTCGGCCACCACAAAGGTTATCTCCAAATTACCAACTGAACTCATTTGTTCCTCAATTGAATTAGGTGCTATAGAGAGACGCATCTGTGCTTTTATAAAAAATAAGCCACGGGGAACAAGCGTGGGTTTGTTAGGAGCAATGATTAGACTTGGATCAATCGCCTTTGTAACACCTCCACCTTGTTCTGCGGTCCTTCTGGTTTTACTCTTAACCTCTTAACCCCCACCTGAACCAAGCATATTTTTTTTTACCAGTTTGACTTTAGCCAAATCTAAAAGTGTGAAAATAGCAACAAAAAGAAGATAAAAACGAGGATGAAAAAGTCACAAAAAAACAAAACAAATCAGTGACAATAAAGCGACAAAAAGGTTACAAAAATTTAATGAAAAAATGATGAAAAATGTGACAAAAAAGTGAAGAAAAAAATGAAAAAAGAAATGTACTGAAAAAAAGTGATGAAAATGTGTTGAAAATGTGATGAAAAAATGTGAAAAATGTGATGAAAAAATGAGCCAAAAAAGGACAAAAAAGTGTTGAAAATCTGATGAAAAAAATGACAAAAATGTGATGAAAAATGACAAAAAAAAGACAAAAAATTGCTGAAAACTTGCTGAAAAAATAACAAAAAATGATGAAAAATGACTAAAAATATCACCAAAAAATAAATAAAAAAAATGCTGCAAACATGCTGAAAAAATGACTAAAAAGTGACAAGAAAAAGTGAAAAAATGTGATGAAATAATGACAAAAAAAGTGACAAAAAAACAAAAATGTCAAAAAAGTTTAATACATCTTAGCTTTCAAATGAGACTCTGGTCTACATGTTTAGCTCCCGTCACAAAGCTTTTAGATTTGGGTAAAACTGAACCGGGAAAAAATGGTTAAGGTGGGGGTTAAGAGGTTAATCTAAAAGCTACAGAATTGAGCTTGCTTTGTATTATTTTCTTCTTGATATAATGACATCATTCATGGGTAGATGAGAGCGGCAACCGTTACCAGTGGCCAATTTGTTGTTCCCACAACCTCGAACACTATCAGGGGCAACTCTCTGTCCTCCAATCTTGCCATGTAGCAACTAATAATGTATTTTTAATCACATTTAATCACATTATAATCACATTTTTTTAGTAAGGTGAATTACCCCTTGAGATTAATCTTCTTGGTTTCAAGTGGTAATTAGTTAACAGGTCTTTCAACATTGTGCTTCAACAACTTACAAATGAGAGCATTCAAAATGATCAACTCTCAAACAAATGCACACACAATAAGCTAATTCATCATCTTAGTACTTTTTATTTCTATGCTCTTGACCATGAACATAAGCACTGTGATCGAAACACTGACAGATCAAGCCCGAAGCGTGGGTCAAATGCAGAGGGCACATTTACCTGTGCAGGGACTTGAAAGCGCAACTCTAAAGAAAAACGATGCTTGTTCCTCTGTGCTGTGTTTAAAACAAAAGCTCTAGTTCCAGCACGACTTCATTAGAGCATACACAGTATGAGCGTGTACAGCTGTGGGTGATTATTCCGAGAGGGACTGCGCACAGAAGGCAGAGCGGAAAATAATGTCTCCCTCTTGTTTCTGTAAAGGTTAAGCAGCATTGTCGTCATGTGATGCATTTCATAGACTGAGCTCAGTGGGGGAGCTCAGAGAATGAGATGAATGTGCCTGTGTTTTTACTCACAGTCGCTATAGAGGATGAGAAGTCAAGTGGAACCAAACAATAGGCCCATGCAACAGGACTAAGGAAAGTGATTGACTCTGACCTTAACCAGTGCAGATACACAACTGTCCATGCATAAAATATGACATATTGTGGGGAAAAACTATATATTTCAGCAGATTCAATCCACACTCAACAAAAGATGCTAAGTTGTATTGATTGCAATGGTCACATGATAGTAACAGAAAAAAAAAATCATGCTACTAATAGATGTGTTTGAATCAAACGATATGGTAACTGCACATGCGGCAAACTGCATATTCATCAGCAGCTTTATGAGAAGTCTGCTGTGTTGTAATACAAAACAAGTTTACTATACCTTATTAGGGAACACTTTGTAATAACTACACCAAATGCTTAAGACATTAGAGACCTACACATTTCTTCTCCTGAAACATTGAAGAGGCACCAAGAGCCCCAAACACCTGCAGCACAGTGGAGGCACTTCAGGAAACAAAAAAAGCAACTGAGTGCGCACTCAGTCGGAGCAGTGCAGCACTAACCCAACATCAGAACGCACTTTCGTTGTACAATTGTACAATGACAAATAAAGCACTTACTTATTTAACCTTAATAAATGATTATGGCTACATTTTACTTAATCCATCATGAACAATTCCTTAGCAAAGTGTAACTAATACTTAATAACTACTTAACTACTCCATGAGGCGACAGTGGCGCAGATGGTAGAGCGGGTCGTCTCATGATCGGAAGGTCGGGGGTTCGAATCCCGGCTCCTGCAGGTGCAGACTGCCGTTGTGTCCTTGGGCAAGACACTTCACCCAATGCCTATGTGTGAGTGGTTGGTGGTTGTCGGAGGGACTGTTGGCGCAGATGTGAGCAGCCTCGCTTCTGTCAGTCTACCCCAGGGGAAACTGTGGCTACAAATGTAGCTGACCACCATCAGCATGGGGTGAATGAACCCCCCTCCCTCGTGTGTGAAGCGCTTTGGGTGTGACTTGTGTCATATGAAAAGCGCTATACAAAAAAGATTCCCTTCCCTTCCCTACATATTAAGACCTATCTCATAATGAATAGATCTTCACATACTTCACTTATTTATTGTTAATGTGGCAGTATCGCCTGCGGGCAGGCTCTGCCACGTAAATGTTTTGTTTTTATTATTAGCTTCATTAGCCCTATAAATAGTGCGTGGTTCAGGTTACGCGCCCTCTGACCTCTCACTTCCGCCCCTGGTCTCCGGGCCACCCGGTTCGAGCGCTCCTTCATGTCTGCGCAGGTAACGTCAACCCGCTAATTAATGCGTTTTAACGCTAAATTGGTCCTAATGCAGAGCTTCTCCGCTACTTGTGCCGCAGGTATCTGGTGCGCTGTTTACATCGTCCAACCTTGCGATGCTCGTGTGGGAGGTAGGAGTGGCAGCTAGCCTTTTAGCTTAGCAATATCTTTCAAAACACACTCACGCCGTATTCTTGTCACAGCTGTGGTAGCTCGGCGTGGCGTCCGACTACAAAGCTCCGTCCACTGTCGACCGCTTAGGGTTCCCTCGTTGTGTTGGCAGGTAACTTTTATACAAGACTGATGTGTAACTTTATTTGAATAGTGCCTAAGATGCACCCTTATTTGTGCAGCTTCAGGCATGGGAACTGCTGTCTTGTCTGGTCCTCTCTTCGCTCTGGAACAAGTGCAACCGAATGACTTCAACATTGTGTATTGAAGTAATGAAAACCTGGTACTGGTTAAAGGACTGAAATTATGCACAAGTGGTACAGAACTTGCATTAAAAGTAACAAATTGTGCACTTCGAAATGGAACTCAACAAACACAAATGTTTTAACTTATAGAAAAATAAAGCAAACTTTTGTAAGATGGACCTTGCCTGCTTGTCATTTTATATCATAACGAACCTGTGTGCCTTGTACTTTGTCAATCTGTAGTTAGCTAAATCTCCAGGTGAAACTCCTGGGGTGGCGTTGTGGCATTTTGGAGCTAAAGTAAAATCGAAGTCAACCCTCGCCTTGCCACATTAAGTAGTTAAGTGTTGCTTAATTGCTTTTGATGAATTAAGTGTTTACTCATTGTTTATTCATTGTTATTGTTATTATTATCGTTATTATTATTGATTTGACTCACTACATGTCCACACAAAACCAAGTGAAGATAGAAAGATCGACTTCAAATAATAACCACCACTGTTCCCAGTATATCCACTAATGCTTCACTCTTTTACAATAACACCACACTTTTACCACGCACCCCGGGCCATAACTGTTTGAAAATGAAGTCATCTCCACTCAGAGATACAGTAAACCCCACTGAAGCTCTGCAGATGAGAAGCAAATGTCTGGAGGGCTTTCGGATCTGGAAAAAGTTATTTTCACTGATCATTGGACATGGAATTCGTAAAAACCCCAGGTTCACACATGACAACATCCATGGAAACTAATAATGTCCACGGCCCATAGAAACTTAAGCTTATGTGATAATGTAAGTTGACATGTCGACTGAAATATTGTTGCTTTCAAGATGTTAAAGACTATGGGCCAGATCTTGTGGTTCATAGCGCAGGCTGTAGAGAAGACGAGTATACGCAGACGGGTGGCGCTCCTTGCAATCTTCAGTGTCATACCTGGTGCAAAAAGTGGGCAGGACAGGAAGGGGGGACAGACTCGCATTGCGATGTTGTGGTGCCGCCCCTTCCCCATGCTTTCCCCAGACCTGCGGAAGGCGGTGGGTAGCGGGGGGGGGGGGGGTTCTCCTGTAAACGCGTAACATGCGCGATGCAGCGCGCAATGTTTAATAAAGAAAAGAAATAAGTGTCCCTCCGCTGCTGCAGCCACTCGCTGCAGATCCAAGACGAGCGGGCGGGGAAAGAGCAGCATTCTCGCGTTGCACACCGTTCGAATGCGCAAAGTTACGAAATGTACAGGATTTAATTGATCAGAAACAGTCATATCGGCTGCGGAGGAGTTGCAGAGTTATGCAGCAGTTGCAAGAAAACTGTAGCTATTGGAACATTTGCGCTACAGCTGCAGGATTCTTGGCTAAATTGGGGGGAAAAAGTTGCTATGCGCCCTGTAAAATACGCTACACAAGGAAAATCATCAGGAGGTAAACACTGACACACAATGGTAACGATGTCACCTTAAAACACAGATCAGACGTGGTGTTGTGGCACTTTAAGGCATGTGTGGTTTATTTATGGAAAACTGTTTGGTGTGAGGGGTCTGAGCTTGATCTACTGTATCAAAGTCAGCCCGTGCGTAATACGCTCAAACAGACTTTTCAAGGCAATTTCACTTTTGTTTTCAATTTGACGAAGGAAGAAGACAAGGCAGCGCGATATAAAGAGGAACATAATGTGAAGGTTGCCATAGAATAGTAGCACGAGTGCTGCTTTTAATGAACCACGCCTCAGTCGGCCTCTTTTTCTTAAATAACGCCCTCTCCCTAGTGGCGCAGCCTTAAACGCAAAGCCTGCGCCACACGCAAGATTGCGCGTGTACCACATTGCGTTTCGAGTTGCGCACGGACTGCGCCAGTGACAAGATCTGGCCCTATTACTCCTGTAAACTTTATTAAACTTTTAATATTGAGCAGTCTTTACACTGGTTGCTCTTCCTGACCTATAACCTTCCTTTATCATAGCTTGGGACCGACATAAAGAATACTCTAGAGTTTACCCCATGTGGCTGAACTGGTGAAACACGTTCACTTACTGCTGCCTCCCATTAGTGTCATTTCCAATAGCCTGTGTTTCGCATTTGTTTCATTTTTAAAAAGAAAGCAGAAGTGTGGAATCAGCTGCCGGTTCGTGTTGAAAGACGCTGATTAGGAGTCGTGAGAATGAGCTCCAGCAAACAGTGCTGGGCTCACACTCCGTCCCACCACGAGCCGCCCCTTTCACATCACTCATTCCATTAATTGCTAATGTCATAATTTGATCCCATTCTCACTTATAATTAGAATACTTGTGGCTCTGCAGTGTAAACCAGAAAAATGCCTGATGGTTTCAGCTCCACTTATAATGGCAGGACTAACCAATGAGAGAACGGTATATCATTTGTGTATCTAATTGAAGTCGCATGTCGGGTATTCATTTTTTACAGTCATTTCTCTGAGTAAGATAATCTCTTTTGAAGCATGACTTCATTGTTTCTAAAATAACACAAACTTTGAATACAAAAATGTGTAAGCATTCCCGAAAACGTCATATTGCCAGCTTTAGCTTTAGCCCTATCCATTCTGTTGCCGCTTTGAGGATGGCCTCTTTCCCCCTGCCTTCTCCACATCTGCTTTCATTTTTCTGCTGTATGACAAACAGAGAAGAAATTCCAAACTGTGGTCGTCCTATGAGCCAGCTCCCAACCCCCCCCCATCCTCCCCCACCCCTGCCTCTACCCGCCCGCTTCTATCCCGGCTTTCTCTTGGCAGGATGGCCCGTGTCTCACATTTAATCACGAGCGCTTTGCCAGGCAGCGAGGGCCGCGGGGGGAGCTTCAGAGGCAGAACAGCGGAAACCTGATCTGGTAAAGCTAGGCAGCATAGACCCACAGACCTACGCTATAAGAACCGTAGGAGGAACCATAAGGCTATACGCTAAACATTCACTGCACAGTTGTTGTGGTCAGCTGGATTAGATTCGGTAGAAAAGTCACAGGAAAAGTTGAGCTGCGGCGATTTTCACGGCAAATTAATACAACAGATGGGGAAAACGCACGTCATTGCTGTCGCCTTGTTCTATATTTCCACAAAGTCAGAACACAAGCCATAATCTGCAGGGTAGAATCATGCACCACTTTGCAGACTTGGGCCGTATGCTGTTATAGCAACATTAGTCATTTTTCAATCAATCCGTACATTATGAAACATCATTTTCCCATTGACGATATTGCAATTAACTACAAGAATTATAACATCACCTACAGCATCTTTTTTAAACTCTTTTTTTAAATACTTAATTAGGCTATTTTCTGTTCCTGACAGTACAGTATTGATTGTCTTCTATCAGGGTGTGGAGCAATGGTGCATTAAAATTTTTCAGCAAAAAAAATGCATTTGGTTTCTGCTATATCTAACAAACACCCAGGCCTTTGTACAGCACAGTATGTATTTCAAGTGAATGCAGAACAAAGTAATTCCCTCTTCCACATAGAGGAACCATCTTTGTGACAGTGAAAACCCGGGGTTAAGCCTGAAGTCCCCCCAGTAACCCTGTAATCCAGCTTCAACAGTAAAGGGCAGGTTTAAATTCAATAGGCCCCGTGCATCACAGCAGCCCCACATCTCCATTCACATCCATCCTGTGTAATTGCGTACTCAAAGGGAGTGCTTTAAGGGCAGCAGATAATTGAGTGGCACATGAACCTAATCATTTTTGCAGAGTCTCTGGAGGGCATCAGGAGTGACGAACTCTTTATCTGCTCCAACCTCAAAGGAGCGCCTTTCTCTTAATCTCGCTCGCTCTCAAAGTGAAGGGCATTAGCATTGTGCCGGCTGATCGTACACTTTTCATCCTATATAAGTGTTTCTTCTACAGGAACTTTAATGTGGACGTACAGTATGATTATAGCCACTAAAGCCGGCGCACCTTCACATTATATTCTTAAGGAGAGTACGATGAAGGTAAAAAGTTTAGGCAGGTCACTTTAATTACTTTGGTCAGCAGTCAATCATGTAAATACAGCCCAGAGCACTCCTGCCCAATCATGTGCACACTCCAAAGCTTCCTTCACCTTGACTTCACAATGACACATGAAATACTAAAAGCAAATATGCAGTATTTATTGAGCATCATTGTTCAAACTATTATTCACTGTCATGTTTGGATCACTTACAGTATTGGCATCAGTCCTTAAAGGAACAGGCCACCGTTTTTCCAAACTGAGATATGTTCTTTTGAGCTTAGACAAGTTGATACGCACCTGGAAGAGCTTGGTCGCTTCTAACTTCAACCCGTTTGGAGCTATAGGAATATATCTTTGGTCTTTTGGCGTGACTGAGGGTACACAGTCGATGGGTACCTATCTGCCCGTGGAGGAGCATGGTCGCTTCCAACTTCACTCCAGTTTGGAGCTATAGGAATACATTGCGAGAGGCCAAATGCTAACATCTTTGGTCGTTTTGCGTGACTGAGGGCACGCACAAAGACCAGACAGGTACACATCAACTCGTCTAAGCTCAGGTAAGAACATATCTCAGTATGGAAAAACAGTGGCCTGTTCCTTTAAGACCATAATGCCGACCAGTCTAACTCAATTTTTTTTGTTGTTTTTTCCTATTTAATCGAAGTGCATTTCAGTTGAGTCACGGAAGGACAAAAGCAAGGTCTGAGTCACAAATGTAACAAGTTTGTGCAAAAATCGGAACAGAAAAATTTCATTCGTACACCCAGCTCAACATCCTGAAATAGTTTCTCTCTTCCACGTTTTTACTATCATCAACTGCTTCATTCAATAAATGCAGACTGTGTTGTATTTCACAATTCACTTTTTTCATCGCCTTTGACAGCACAGACGTTTTCCCAACATTCGTCTGTGAACCATATCCACATGCACGCTCTTGTTGCTCTTGTACAAACAGGCCGCCTTAAATACCGCTCCGCATCCACGTCACTGTGGCCGTGTCCGAAGTGAGGCGTATACAAATGCGCTGTCCCACAGAAACGTTGTCCTATGGTGCCACCCAGGAGCTGTGACCACATGTTTATTCTTTTTTTTTTTTTTTCTTCTCTCTCCTATGTGTTCTGCCTTCCTGTCATCCAGGCTATAACGTCTAAATCGAGGCTTGTCCTATACAATGAATAGCGTCCGCCTCGATGCCACTGTCTTTTTGCTGCCATGACTCATAGGCCCCTGTAGTAAGCGTGTCATTACCCCCCGCCCACACTCCAAACAGCTGACACCACAGTTCCCCATATAAGACAGACAAGCACATTGTTTTTCACTTTTTACTTGAGAAGGCAGCGGCAGCGGTCTTTACCTGGCTCATATTGAAATGTCATCGTAACGAGAAGCGTGCCACTACACTCAGACCGCAATCATTATGAGGGACTGGATAATTACACTGCAGAGAAAGAGTAAGGCCACACTCCCACTGAATTTCAATGAAGGGAGGCCAACCAGGATAACCACAAGCCGATAAAAACTAGTTGCAAGATGAGGTAGGTGCAGAGAGATTCTGTTCAACTGGAGCCTGAAAAATAAATGAGTGTAATTATGGATCTAAAGGTGCACATAAATTAACATTATGAAAGTTCATTGGTTTGGACGAATCAGTGAAAATACATCCAGTACATAGTGGGATATTTGGCTTGCCGTCACAGATATGTTTCTTCTTGTTTTGGGAGCACTATCTTAAAAAGCCATATAATTTGTCTTTTCTTTATTATCGTGTTTAGAATAATCGCAAACAACAAGAATTAAAAACTTAACTGGATTTTTTGTGCAACTAGAACGTGGTGTAGTACAACACATAATGCTTTGAAGCAGCTACAATAAGTAAGTAAATAAGTAAGTTCTATATTTGCCATTGAGCCGCGCTGCCATTGTGGATCAACCTGACCAGCATGTTTTTGGAGGTCGGGAACCCGTAGCACCCGGAGGAAACCTGGCTGGCTGCCTTCCGTCTCCTCTAATCCTCTGAAACAGTGCACCGCCTCCTGGGTTTGTCCCTGTTTCAGAGCGTGGTGTCCTGCACTGGTCATCTCCACTTCCTCCTGCGCAGCTCCCTCCGCTCCACAACAGTCTTTCACCATCTTCTTCTTTGTCTCTTTTTTGTTTCCTGTAGCGCCTCATGTGACGCCTCCACTGTGCTGCAGGTGTGGGGGGCTCTTGGTGCCTCTTCAGTGTTTCAGAAGAAAAGAAATCTGTAGGTCTCAAATGTCCTTAGCTCATAAGCTAGATGTTTGTTTACTTTTCAAAAAGCTGCTTTCTTCAAGACCATTATGGACTCTCTGCAGTGAAAAAAAAAATCCACTGAACCTCACAAAAACACAGCGTGCAAAAGCATCCAGCAAAACAATGTGGAACACACAGAAACCACAAATGGAGTGCACAGAAAAAGGCAAAAAAACACAACTGCACCAAGAGATATATATACAATACTATATCATGTTCTTGTAGAGTTTTCTGTCAAACTCCAGTAAGTGAGGATTTGTATACTTTTGATTGTGAAGCAAATGCTTCAAATATAAAGCAGCAGCACTTCCAAACTAATTCAATATTAATAGAATCTTTTTTTTCTTTTTTTTTTTTGCTTTGGGCAGTGAAAGTTTGCAATATCCACATTTAAGTTTGTGATTGCTCAGCTTTTGATTGCCCAGTATGTTGCAACAGCTAGAAATCATCATGGCCATGGGGTCATTTTTCATAATAAACCACTTTCCTCATCGGCAGCAGTGGTGAGTAAATCAAGTCCAAGCCCTGAGTCCACACGGCTCTACTCGCTGCCCGGGTTCGATCAGTCCGAGCCTAAAGAGTGCAGACACGGACAGACAATGGGAGTAAATGAAGGCCAACAGTGCACCTCCTGGTAACTGCTGCAGCTTTTGCACAGGCAGTAAATCTGCTCAGTTCCATCAATCAAGAATCCAGTCAGGACAAAATCAACCATTTCAGACCAACAACGAAGCCTTTTCACATTGATACTATTTAGAAATCTATGGGGGAATATACACTTCATCACCTCCAAGTATTTATTGAAGGTTGTACTGATAACTGATAACTATTAAGCACTTGTCTACCTGCCGCCTTTAACCGAGCACATCTTCTCCAGTTCAACTTTACCCAAATCTTAAAGCTCCTCGACTGGAACGTTTCACACTATAGACCAGTGTGACGCCTCATTTGAAAGCCAAGACCTACAAAACTGATTGCAACCTTTTTGATGCATGTCGCCAATTTTCGACCTTAATAAATCCTATCCGTAGTCCCTCTGGGGGTAATATAAGTGTTAATGGGATGATTTGGGGGTCTTTCTTCTCCCCCTGGTGTCTCTGGTCAGAAAACCACCATGGCAACTTCACTGCCACCAGGTAGGAGTCACCAATACACACTAATGGAATCACGAAGAAAAAGCTAGCATGCTAACGGGCAAAGCTAACTGCGCGCTAGCACCACTTAAACAGTATTAACAGCCAAGTTTGAGTGACAAAAATTATCTCCATTGTGTAATTGGATGTACAATATCCCTCTCTCCCTTTGTCTTTTCTGTCAGCATGGTATTTACTCTCACGGACAATTAATGGGTAAAACAACGTAACATGCTGCGACACCTGCAGTGGCGCTTATGGCCTCTAGGGGCAGGAGTTACTTCGTTCTGCTTTATGCGTTTTTGTCTGTTTTTTTTGTCATGTTTTGGTCCCTTTTTTCATTGCATTTTTGTCACCTTTTTGACACTCTTTCGTGGCTTTCTCATAGATTTTTTTATAGATTTTTAGTCGTGCGTTTTTGTCTGCTTTTTTATTGTGTTATTGTTGCTTTTCCAGCACATCTTTATCGCTCTTTTGCCAGTTTTTTCACTTTTTTTTTTTTTTTGCTTGGGTAATGCCAAACTGGAGAAAATGTGCTTGGTTCATGTGAGGGAACAAGGTTTAAGCTCGCCGTCATACGGGGTCTAATGGTCAGAACAGTAACGGTACAAAGAGTGTGTCGTTATTATAAAATGCCACATTAAATGATAATCCTTAGCACAGAAGAAGTGTTATCTGGCAGCTCAAAAGAAGAAAAAAAACATCACATGCTTTATAAGAAGGTTTAATAGTTATCAAAGAAATGGATCTTAATGGGCTAAACTTGATGAAAGGATATAGAAAGTGTATCCATAGTGCCATTCAAAGATGACATCTCCTCCTTGACGTATAAATCATCAGTGGAAGCCATTACAGCTCTCCCTACACTGCATCATAATGTGCGAGGCAAACTTTCAATACCTTTGTAGCGTCTGCCTCCTCTCGCCCGCCTCACCGCTGTCGTGAATTCAATAGAGAAAAGGCCCCCCTCTAACACAATAGATCACCTGATTGATGGCCATTTCTGAAAGAAGTGCCAGAACAAAACAAGAGCGTCCACTCCAATTCCCTGAGAGGCAATGAGTTTTGTCGGGTGTCAAAATGAAGCGAAAGGAGAGGGGAGGCGGATTCATTCTGGCCTGAAAATAGATGACAGGCTGAGAGTGCGCCGCTCAAAAACACACACCCAGTAGTAGATAACGGATTTGGGGGGGGGGGGACACACGTCAATAATACATGAGCTTGGATTTAATCACGATCGTATTCTGAGCAATGAACTCGATTACTGCGATTGTACGATCTCTCAAAGGCTTAAATAGTGCTTTGTATCACTTCAAAAATAATCAGTCGCCTTCATGCATTTTTTTCTTTTTTTTTAATCTGGATTGTTGCTTCTTTTGTTTCTCCATCCCATATTTTTTTTTAGGGTTATTTCATGCCCTGAAATGGAAAAAAGTGCCATTATTTTTGATCAAATGTCTTATTTTTCTACACCTGATATGTCATTTATTTTCTTTTGGGAATAAAATAGGGCTTGTAATATGGCTGGTAGTGACCCTGCCCCTGCTGTCTGCTGTCAGGCACATAAGCAAGACATGTTATTCAGTAGGGGTCCTAAGGCCTGCTGTGATATAGAACCTTTACATGACCTTCCCAAGATGGAGTCCAGGTTCAGCACATCAACCGTATTCCTCGTGGCAGTTTGGCTGTTGACAGAGGCTGCATTGTAGCTCCTGTAACATTACAGGCTTCAGCTACCAACGAGTAAAATGAAAGTTAAAAAAAAAAAGTAAATGTGAGAATTACCGCACTCTGGAGGCTGATGATTCGATGTAATCTGTCAAAACAGCAATTCCTCATGTCTGTAAAATTGTCAGGATATTACAATTAGGTTTGTATTGTGCAATTTGTCATTTTGTCACAAATGCTGCACTTAAACTGTATTTTGTGACCTGTTCCGACTGATTAACATTTTCCAGATTGAAGAGGGGTTGAAAATGTACTGGGCCATTATCACACAAAGAAACTGTAAATTCATTTCAAATATCACAGTTTTATTTGCACGTTCTTTTTTTTCTGGTTCTATTGGAGCCCTGCGGGTATTTGAAGTGTGTGAATTACTGCCTTGATCGTGAGCTGTGCTTCATTCACTCAACACACTGCGGGACTTGGGGATTTTAATTAAAATTTGACTGTGTAACTCACAACAACTGTACTAGTTTCCAAATTTGTGCGATGACAATTAGTAAATTTGTAATTTTCTGAGTTTGTGAGTGGTGAAAACCTGTGTATTCTACTCTGAATCAAACAAGACATAACAATCCCGACAACCTCGTCGAGGCACGGTGGCGCAGGGCCTCTGTGTGGACATGTTCTCCCCAAACCTGCTTTTGAGGGCTCTGGTTTCCCTTACAACATGTACAATAGGATGTGTGTACGTGAATGAATGGTTTCGGTCGGAGGGTTTGTTGGCGCAGATGTGAGCAGCTACGTTTTTGATTTCCTGATTGCTATAGTAATGGTCCTCATATTTAATGATTTGTATCTATCTTCAACCAGTGACTTGGGATCTATCTGTAGCTCTCCACCTCTTTCCGAGTAGCTCCTAAACACATCCTACATCACTATATACACTTGAGGAGCCACATTTTAACATTTTTCTCATGTACATGTGTTTTATTCATGTACATACCGGATTTTACAGGTAAACAAAAAGAAACAGGATTTGTCCCCACACATTCTCACATTCGCGCCGACACTCACCGCATGCATTGTAATAAATTAGAGCTCAGGTTTGTGTCTCTAAAACCGCCAAGTATGCATTTCCTTTTTGTACTGAACACGCTGAACACAATCTGCAAAGGTTTAGGAGACTCGGGTTTTCGTGTTTTTTACTTTGTTTTGTTTTTTTGAATTGTGTTGAAAAAATATGATCTTGGCAACACACTTCCAGGGTGAAATTGTCGCATAGTAAGTAGTTCTCTGTCATTTTGTCACATAAATGTAGCTACTGGGGTATGAAAAAGAGGTTGGGAGATGCCATATCTAAGTGACAACACCCTTGAAGACCTGTTATTAGCCCAATCAAGCCAACCTACTGATTAGAACAGAGCAATGAAATGTTGGATGTCAAGCTTTTCTATACATTAATAATAGGCAGCTAGTTTCTGTTGGATAGTGTGAAGAACCATATTCAAGCATGTTAGACAGCCAATTGTGCAGCGTTTCTTGAAACAGGAAGCTTTAACTTCACTCCTGGACTATTCATCAGGAGAGGTTAAATAAATACCCATGGGTTAAAGCTTTCCCCTGTGACATGAGGCGAAATGGCAGGAAGTACTTGTGTCGATACATGTACACTGTAGCGTGAGGCACTGATAGAGCCTGGACTGCCATCAAAGACACCTTAGCATTTGTCTCTGTCATTGTTCACCCCTGTGCCCTCTAAAACAAACACACCATGAATGAGAGAGCCCGGGGACTTTAACTTGTGCAAAACCTAAGACGATGCGTTATTGAAAACACATAATCACACTGTCAAGTCCGGAATGTAAGAAATGTTCAGATTGGGTAAAGACTCCATGTCCAACCTAAACCCTTTCTTTGTGTTGTTCTATTTGACAGTAAAGTTGAACTATTAAACATATTCCATGTTATATTTTGTTTCAATATATGTTTGACTTGTGATTATAAGTAATCAGCGCTTTGTCAACCTAAGCCATGTCTGAAAATATTATTACTTGTCCTGAAAGGATTGTTTGCTCTTTGTAGTGAAGTTGAAAGAATTTCTGAGTGTCTTGACAGCTTGACAGTCTTCTTTCTCTGCTTCTACCACTGCTTGTGTGAATAGTGTTTTGACAAGAGCAAGGGCACATTGGTAAGTGAATGTGCACCGCAGCAAGAAGGTCCTGGATTCAATCTCCGGCCTGTGTGGAGTTTATAAATGGTGGTTTTCTTCTGGTGCTTTGTTTTCCTCTACCACTAAAGCAATACTTAATAGCTTGTTTACCTTAATAAATCCTTTTCGTAGTCCCTCTGGGGGTAATACAAGTGTTCATGTGATGAGTGGGGGGTCTTTCACCTCCCCCTGGTGTCTCTGACCAGAAAACCACAATTGCAACTTGACTGCAACCGGACCGGAGCCACCAATACACACTAATAGAATCACGAAGAAGAAGCTAACAGGCTAACGGGCAAAGCTAACTTAAACAATATGCCTCTCTCCCTTTGCCTTTTCTGTAAGCATCGTATTTGACTCTCACGGACAATTAATGAGTAAAAACAAAAACACCTGCAGTTGCGCTTATGGCCTCTAGGGGCAAGAGTTACTTAGTACTGCTTGAAAAACAATATTCCTGGATGAGTGTTTGTGTGAGTGAGAATGAGGCAAAGGCTGAAAATGAGCCCATAGCTACGATTTGGTGTGTTTACAGGCATGAGCCACATGTGTTTTCATAAACATGCACAGTGCCGATGAAATAAACAAGCAACAGCAAGGCCATGGAGACTTGCTGAAAGTTATTCTCCATCAATATTTGATGTCCTGATAGAGGAAAAAAACACAGCGCTAATGTTACTTTATACTTTTCCAATCATACACACATGACCCCGCTCAGCTGTGATTCCCTCATGTCAAGGATATAAAACATTTCCCGGACTAATTAAACAGATGGCGACAAATGCAAACACAAGCACCAACATCATGCATATTATTAGAGTAATGAACAAAGCTCAACAAGTCGTAAAAGTGAATGGGGCCGAGCCAACTATGGAGCAAAACAACATGACAAAGCTCTTTAGAAAAAAAACAAAAAAAACACAGACTGCAGTGATTACCAGCGTTCATCATCTTCAGGGAGAGCCACATAAATAAACATGTCATCAGCCACAGCTAGCATCCAATTATGCTAATACATTTCCGACTTTAATTAGGAAATGAGAGCGCACAAAAGAGTTCAAATCGCACACCGTCATCAGCCGGAGCATGCATTTCCTTAAGTAAAGAGTATGTTTTTGATAATGATTTGTCTTATCTAAAATGGCTGCAACTCTAGGTTTAATTAGTTTTTGAAATGTTATACAAACTTTGGACACAAGTACTGTGCACGAGGCGCTCGGGAGAGAGAGGGGAAATAAACACGGGCGAAAAGGTGGGGTGACCTCATTGTGACTCTTTGCAAATGGGCTGAGTGTTTATTATGGCACAATAATAGTCCCTCTCAAATGTTCAAACAATTTAGCGGTGTTCACAAAGTGTACCGTGCATGTGGGCACTTCTGGGCCTGGTTTGCTGTCAAATTGTGGTTTCGTCGCCGCAAAGGGCCTCCTCTGTTTATCGCAACTTAAGTTAGTTTGGGTCCTTGTTCGCTAGATTCCTAAACTTTGCGTGGACTGTCTATGTGTTGTTCGCACGTTCTCCCCATGTCATTTTAATCCACTTTGAATAAATGCTTTCACATTACGACATCACAGTTGCAGTTCTCTCATACAGTAACGGCAGCCGGTTGACTCTGATATCTAACATCGGAAAGAAAAAAGCATCTACGATCGTGTTGGAAGATTCACATGAGTGCTATAGGCCATTAGCTTCAGCAACCTCTTTGTGGTCTTGTGGGAGTGCAGTCATTTGGAGGAAACTGCAACAAAAGGTCACAGACAGCTGTGTGCTCTCACTTTTACGCCGAGTTTACTCTTTATGACTTTCACATGTTTGAGCCGCGCTTTGGTGGGCCTCTGGAGGAGCAACATGGTCGGGGGCGGAGTCCAATTAACTGAACAGTCGCTGCAAGAATAGCTACCGCATTATCTGGAATCATTTAAAGTGATAGTCTGTAAAGATGGCAAAGTTAGGAGAGAATATAAACAATCATGTCCTGCCCCGTGTCTCCCTTGATTGAAGCTGTGTTGGCAATACGTTTGTTAAGTATGACATCACACACAATAATGAGCTACTTCTGGGTCCAAACTATTATATACTATATTGAGAGTTCCCTAGATAAACACAGCAAAACTTTATGTGTTGCTTCTGCTGAAATAACAACAGATAAAAGGTCAAAAACTGTTTTACATCTAATTATAATAATATAAGATGATAATATTTCGATTAAAGGACTGGATGCAAGTCATTTTAAATTCACTACTGCCACCTCATGCTCATGTATGACGGCAATTTGGACCAGAAGTAACAGCTTTTTGAGTGACAGTGCAGGATTTTAGAGGCAGTTGTGGTGAATAGGTCTGAGCTCATTCTACATCTTAGCACATTGCTTTAACATTTAGGGGGAGGAAAATACATAATTTTAACATTTTTAAACTCTGTATAGTCCCTTTAAGGTGTTCTCATTAAGTAATAATAAGCATTAGTAATAATTTGAGGGTTAGGGTAAGGGTTAAGGTTAGGGTTAGGTTTAGGGTTGGCTATGAACAAGCGTATTATTATTTACGGGTATTATTATGTTAACAGCAAAAAGTACAATAAGCAGTGTGTTAATATTTTACAAGCATATTATTAATGCTTAGTAGTACCTTATTGATACTTAATGAGCACACTTAATATAAAGCATTACCGATAATATATTTTTTGAAAAAGCCTTCATTGTGTATGGAAGAAAAAAATGATAATTAATATCAGAAAAGATTTACTAAAGACAATCAAGACAATGTTTCTTTGCAATCAGATGTTTAAAAAGAGCCCTGTAGTCGGCTCTACAGCAGGTTAAAATCAGCAAAATCCCATTATAGTGAATAGGTCTAAAGCTCCGTTGGACCCAGAAGTAACAAACGTATGAGGAGAGGAAAGGCTTTTGAAAGTAAAACATCCCTTTCCCTCCTGACTGGACCTGACAGGCCAGTTCACAGGCAAGCTCGTCTCATTGGTCAAATTATTTAATATTACTCGCTCAATTTTTAAGATTTGTGTTTCCAAAATCAGGCTGTATAGGCGCACGTGCTGTTGTTTTGATCATGTTTCTTGCCCTGGGCTTTTCAATAGCGGGACCATCGGTATGTTGTCTCTCGGGACACGGACAGCGTTTAACTCAGTGGAAGGAATAAAGTAGGAGAGCTCTCGTTGTAGCGAACGCCTCAGTCGACCTTTTTTTGTCTCAGG
This sequence comes from Gobius niger, assembly GCF_951799975.1. NCBI lineage: Eukaryota > Metazoa > Chordata > Actinopteri > Gobiiformes > Gobiidae > Gobius > Gobius niger. The sequence continues at coordinate 20,536,162 of NC_136852.1, forward strand.
CATACTGGCCGCAAGCACTGTTGTTTGTACGCAAGATACCGGCCTCGTCTTGAGCAATGCTGTTGTTGCGCCAGGCGGAAGATCGATCTTCCAGACTATCGCTATCATGTCTTTGGAGTGGCAGCACACAAAAGATACAAACTCTCAATACACATTCATCTTAGTCTTCTGAAGGTCCCTTCCTGCACTGGGTTCCTGAGCAACAAAGCACCACAGCATTTACACGCCTACCACACTGATGTGTTTTTTCTAGTCTGTTTATTTTATACAGAACAGAATATACACAACATTTAGGATTTCGTGTGAGGAGGGATCTGGGGATATTTTGACAATTTATGCTTGTGTTTAATTACTCTAAGGCCTATTTGTTATTCCCACACAATTCAAAAAGAGTATGGGCAGTGCAAAAAGGAAGGGAAAAGGAAGTCTGCAGTTGAGTTGAGAACTGACAAATCGGAGAGCACAGTTGCGCCGCAAAAACAGATATTCAGCTTTTAAATATTGATGAAAATATTTGGATGTCTGATACTGTGGGTCTCAATCTGCATAACAACTTTAAACTTGATGTAAATAATCTTTGAAAAATACGTTATGGCAAAACAAACATTTATAGTGTTGATCAGTTTACTCTGTCAGCGTGACTGGAGCTTCATATCTGACAAAGCTGAAGCGGTGACCAGGGGTTGCCGGAGTGACGCCCGCAGAGAGCGTCCGCCAATCCCCCGGAGGTATCTAATTGGTCCGAGCATTGTCATGGAGACTGGCCAGAACGGGCTTCGCTGGGGGGGGGGGGGGGATTGGGGATTGGTCGTGACTGACTTTGCCGTACGGATCGGTTAGTTTGCTTTTGCATATTTGTGCGCCTCAGCTGTTTGAAGAACAAGATTGTACCATAATCAATCGCTGGCTCCACATTTGCATTTGTAGCAGATTAGCTGATTTCTTTTTCATTAGCATTATTTGCCGAAAGTTTGAAAGGGCAGAACTTGAGGGCGAGATCCCGTTGGTGCAAAGCGTTACAGATCCAATACGAGGTGTGAGAGGTGTAACTGCTTCAACTTTGGACTCAATTAAATATTCCTCGGATGACCTCTGCAGCCCGGAGATAATTGAGTGTTTAAATGATGTGCAGTGGAAGTACCTGCGCACAGTGCAAACCCCCTCAGCACATCGTGATATCCCAATCACACCCTTCTCCGACTCGGTCTCCCACTGAACAGAAGACAAAATTGCGGGGAGAAAAAAAAAAGAGACCCACTGCTCTTTTCATGTGTTATCACATTCAAATTTTAATGGGCACGCTCAACTTTTTGCAGCTTGAGGTAATTATTTTTAATTTTTTGGAAATATTTCAGAAATTCAGGGGGGTGACGGGTCTCGAGCGTGACTGGAGTGAAATAAATGACAAAAGATTTCTGAAAAGTACAGAGAAAAGCTTTGTAACACACACACACACACAAAAATATCTGCGTAATTTGATCCAGGAGATGCTGAGAAATCATGTTTGAACAATGAAAAATAAACTTGGTTGCATCAAATTATCAGAAAGAATTGAAAGAAAGAAAATGTCATGATAGTAATAATAATTCGTCAAAGCTTAATTTCAGTGTTTCACAGATGCCTCTATACACGAAAACAAACCACAGAGATGACGACTCCAACAAACAGAACCTTTTCTATATATTAGTTTTAAAGTAAAGTAATCCAGAAATATGGGGCACTGAGCATTCGGTAGCGCTTTATATTAAAGAGACTAGATGCAAGTTGGCCATTTTATACTCACTACTGCCACCTCAGGTCATACATGCAACGGCACCTTCTGTATTAAGCTCGTGCATGACGGCACTTTGGACCCGAAGTAACAACTTTATGAGTGACAGTGCAGGATTTTAGAGGCAGTTGTGGTGAACAGGTCTGAGCTCATTCTACACCTTACAACATTGCTGGAACATGTAGGAGGAGGAAAATACATTTTTTTTCCTTTTTTCTGTATCGTCCCTTTAAGGTGTGCTCATTAATAAGCATTAATAATATGCTTGTGAAGTATTAACACTCTGCTTATTATACTTTTATCTGTTAACATACTAATAGGCCATTAATAAGACGCTCATAGCCAACCCTAAACCCATCCCTGACCTTAACCTTAACCCTTACCCTTAAAGGACTACTACTGCTTATTAATACTTAATGAGCACACCTTAATCTAAAGCGATACTGAGCAAGATAAAGAAAAGAAAACTTTTTTTTTTTTTAAAGTCATATGGGTGAAACAATTCCAGTCACTTTTGCAGAGCACTGAGGAAAGATGAACAGATAGCAGTCAAACATCCACACTAAAAACATGCCATGAGTACCATGAATAATGAATATCAAATACAATGACTATAAAAAGGAGTAAGATGGAGATGAACTCTTGTTGACAGTGACCTGAATCTGCGACATGATTTGGAGGGGGTTACTCTGGCTGTGCAGTGTGCGCGCTGCCTGCGGCTCTGTGTGCCTTTACAACAACGCATTATTGATATGCATGACATGTTTCTTAGCCAGGCTCAAATGAAATGCCTGTGACACTGTAGTTTATTGCAACGAGAGAATGGCCATTCCCCGTCCTGCTGCAGACAGAGAGCATGTGCGTTCATGTGTAGTGGCATTGACACTAATGTACACGGATCAAACTCTGAGCGTCAACAGGTAGAGCAGAGAGGGAGATGGGGCCAGTGAGATATTGGCTTCTTAATTCATCCCCATTTGTCTGCAGCAGGAGCTGTGGTGGTCCAAGGGTGATAGATGAAGGCTAATAATAGTTATAGTAATACAACAACTACAGCAAAGTGTAAAAATTTGCTGCAAGGTTACATTCTTTCATACAAAACTGTGAAAGTCGGCATTTAAACAAGGAGTATGCAATTTTAATGAGGCAAAGCAAGGGTCCTTATACATTTAAAAATCAAGAACAGTGACCTTGATAATGTACTGTTTGTGTCCTGCACATGTCCTGTATTAGGAACGACTGCGATGTCATCTCGTCCATGACTGTGGTAGGCAACGTGAATGTATTAAATCTACAGTAATAGTTCTACTGCTTCTATCAGTGGATATTTAGTGGCAGCATTGTACAGTAACAGTGATAAATGTCTCTTTTTAGTTGCGTCACTGTTCTTTCCTACTTGCATACTGACTACTGTAGGGCATAGGAACACCCAAGAGTGTTGCTTTGAAGCTCACCCAAACCTGATCACAATTCAGTGCCTGTCCAAATCCAAATCAACACTTCATGGTTCTGTCAGCGGCGATGAAAAAAACAAAAGTCGGCACAACTGCGTAGTCAGCTCCCAATTTTAATTTAACTCACTCCAAAACAGCTCCCTTCATCAGACATTTGGACATATCTGTCAGTCAGTGGCTAATGTAAGCGTCTGGTAGACAAATACGGCTAAATGTTGTCTTTGGATGAAAAAATAAAAAAAAGTTCAGCCACATAACTTTCAATGGAGTCCATTTAAGGTCAATTTAGTTCAGTTTTGCCAAAAGAACAGTCAACAAATGGAGTGGGGCCGTGCACACAGATACTCTCTCCCTCTTTAAATGGACACAGGGACACAGTATTCCCTGCAGGACTTTGGGGATGAGGCTTGTCAGCACTTCTCTCACCAGGGGCTTTAGGCCTTTTTGGTGCCACTCTGGGACGGATGACTCTAATTGGTGTAAGTGTAATGCACAGCTGGAGAGCCTTTCAGAAATAGGAGGGTGGAGAAGCGAGGGCTAAAGTGTGTCTCTACAGAACTGTGAAATGTTTTGTGGGTGGTGTCGAAAATGTCTCCAAAAAACTGTTTTGTTTTTACCCTTTTTTTAAAAATTAATTCTCTATCAACACATGCAAAAGGTTCACGGCCTAGACCCATGATTGTTTGAAAGAATTACCATAGTACAACTGCAGCTTCAATATTTGGGAATACAAGTGTACGCGGTTATTACTATTACTACGTTCAGTTTTTAAGCTTGTGCACAATCTTTTGCGCCGCTGTTTCCCATGTGTCGCTCGGCCGCAGCCATTTCCCCAGATGGCAACAAATTTATTCACGGATCACGCGGCTTGTTTATGAGCCGTCTCATTTACAAAATAATAGGCAATAATAATTTCGGCGGATTGATCCAAGGTTAATCCAAATAATTGGCAATTCATTATAATTATACATTTAGTGGAAATAGAATTGACTTGTTCTGTCTATCAGTGGGGTATAAACCGCATGGCCAATTGATTGAGCGGAATGTGAAACGTTTTCTGACAAAAGCAGAAGGGAAACGAGCAGTGCTTGTAAAATATGGTGCAGACGGGGGTCCCTGGGAAATAAAATGGTTTGAATAACACCAAAGACTTATTGATAAAAGGCATAAAAGTATCTGGAGAGCATTTTGGGCCTGCCTGTTTCACTGAATCATACTCTTTTAACATTGGGTTTTATGATATGCTTTACGACTGACAAGAACAAATATCAAACAAATACTTTCATCTGGCCTAAATATAGTTACATGATGGCTTATTTAGGAATCAAAGGGCTTCATCGCTCTGCCAAACTGGAAAAGAAAGATTTAAGTATGTCTTAACTCTGAGTGCTGAGTTGGAACTTTAGCAGGATGGAAACTACAGCTATTAAAGCATAATCTGGTAATAAATAAATAAGTAATGCTTTCTTAGTCTACTTTAATGGTGCATTATGCAACTTTTTATGCAGATAAGAAAGTCGATTTTTGTGCATATTTGACCTTGACCGTGCAGCTGTATGAGTGGTCAGCACTGTGCCTTTACCTTCTGTCGCGGCGGTCTCCAGAACGCTCCAGGATCAATTGTTTGGACGGTTTTCACTGCAGACGGAGCCTCTCACCAGAAAACGTAAAAAACAATTGATCCGGGAGCATTGTAGAGACCACCGTGATGGAAAGTAAAGGCACAGTGCTGGCCACTCATACAGCTGCTAGGCCACTACAAGGTCAAATATGCACAAATATCAACTTTTTTTTTTCCTGCATAAAAAGTTGCATAATGTACCTTTAAAGCCGTTCTAAGTAACTGGTTAACCTTCATAAATCTTTGTGTTAATGGGATGATTGGGGGGTCGTTCATCTCCCCCTGGTGTCTCTTGCCAGAAAACCACAATTGCAGTTTTCCTGCACTGGGTCAGAGGCCCAATACACACTAATGGCATCACGAAGAAGAAGCTAACAGGCTAACGGGCAAAGCTAACTGTGGGCTAGCACCACTTAAAACATACTCACAGCCAAGTTTGAGTGAAAAAAAAAAGATCTCCAGTGTGTAATTGGATGTACAATATCCCTCTCTCCCTTTGTCTTTTCTGTCAGCGTAGTATTTACTCTCACGGACAATTAATGAGGAAAAACACGTAACATGCTATGACACCTTATGGCCTCTAGGGACATGAGTTACTTAGTTCTGCTTTAAGGCAACTATTAGGGCTCCTCAATAGTAGAGTGGCAGTGAAACTAAATAATTGTTTCATTTACAATTGTGAAAACTGTACTTGTGTTTGTATTATTATTATTATTATTATTATTATTATTATTATTATTATTATTATTATTATTATTAGTTGTAGTAGTAGTAGTAGTAGTAGTAGTAGTAGTAGTAGTATTATTATTAGGCCCGAGCAACGGACACGCAGTGTCCCGCGAGGGACTCATTAAAACCGTTAACGGGGGACGAAAACGCAAGAATTCACGTAGCAAACGTGAACCGATTTGCAAGTAACAGGGATCAAAACGTAGTGCTCCGCAAGCTCTAATTTTGGGTGGGGTTCGCGAGAGAGAATAATAAAAGTTGGCTCTGTGGCGCCCCCTCAAACAGGCAGTTTACATTGACCCAATGGCGGAGCGGTCGCAAAAAAAATCATCGTACAAAAGTGACATTGGCCAGGGACATAGACCACGTCAGGACATGTCAAAAATGATATTACGACCCCGCCCTAAATGCTACAGGAAGTCGGCCATCTTGGCCCGAACCTCAAACCTTCAAAATCGTACCTCTTGAACTTCTGGCCCCTGATCCCCGAGTTTTCAATGGAAAGCCTCCAATTTTGGCCAACGTGTCCCAAACCCATGTGGCTTTCAAAATCATCAACTACATTTTTTCTAAACTATTGGGCGTGGTCATGAAGAGGCCGCAACTGAGAGGCCATTTTCAGCAAATTTCAAAGCCTCATATCTTTCACAGACTTGGCCGGATTGGAACGGACCCAATCCGGCGCGCGTGCACATTCCCCACCTGGACCTAATGCTGTGCACACGCAGCCGCTATCGCCAAAAATGACCCACTGGCGCCCCCTCAAAGTTTTGACTTTAAAAATTCGTATAAAAAAAACGTGATGGTATGGAGGTGTGGAAAAAATCATACTGACCTTGTCTGTGATGGGGAACAACATATCAAAACCACGGCTCTCTGAGTAATGTCTTTGTGGGAGATAAATAATGGGCGAAAAATCGTTTCCATTATTAGGCCCGAGCAACGGACACGCAGTGTCCCGCGAGGGACTCATTAAAACCGTTAACGGGGGACGAAAACGCAAGAATTCACGTAGCAAACGTGAACCGATTTGCAAGTAACAGGGATCAAAACGTAGTGCTCCGCAAGCTCTAATTTTGGGTGGGGTTCGCGAGAGAGAATAATAAAAGTTGGCTCTGTGGCGCCCCCTCAAACAGGCAGTTTACATTGACCCAATGGCGGAGCGGTCGCAAAAAAAATCATCGTACAAAAGTGACATTGGCCAGGGACATAGACCACGTCAGGACATGTCAAAAATGATATTACGACCCCGCCCTAAATGCTACAGGAAGTCGGCCATCTTGGCCCGAACCTCAAACCTTCAAAATCGTACCTCTTGAACTTCTGGCCCCTGATCCCCGAGTTTTCAATGGAAAGCCTCCAATTTTGGCCAACGTGTCCCAAACCCATGTGGCTTTCAAAATCATCAACTACATTTTTTCTAAACTATTGGGCGTGGTCATGAAGTGGCCGCAACTGAGAGGCCATTTTCAGCAAATTTCAAAGCCTCATATCTTTCACAGACTTGGCCGGATTGGAACGGACCCAATCCGGCGCGCGTGCACATTCCCCACCTGGACCTAATGCTGTGCACACGCAGCCGCTATCGCCAAAAATGACCCACTGGCGCCCCCTCAAAGTTTTGACTTTAAAAATTCGTATAAAAAAAACGTGATGGTATGGAGGTGTGGAAAAAATCATACTGACCTTGTCTGTGATGGGGAACAACATATCAAAACCACGGCTCTCTGAGTAATGTCTTTGTGGGAGATAAATAATGGGCGAAAAATCGTTTCCATTATTATTATTATTATTACGTCTTTAATCGCGATTTTGACCCCCTGAACATTAACGAAAAGTCAATTTTATTTGACCAAATGATCAAAGTTGGTGTAAAATTTACTATTTTCAAGTCCGTGAAAGAAAGGGCCCAACGGCGCCCCCTGTGCACATTACATGGACGGGAAAAAATTAGTTTCACGAAAGTGAAAACAAAGTTCATATTCTGATTCTCCATGTCACACTGATCAAAAAAGTCAATCACAACATGCCTCTATCTCGCTTTATTCTTTTATAATTAGGCCCGAGCAACGGACACGCAGTGTCCCGCGAGGGACTCATTAAAACCGTTAACGGGGGACGAAAACGCAAGAATTCACGTAGCAAACGTGAACCGATTTGCAAGTAACAGGGATCAAAACGTAGTGCTCCGCAAGCTCTAATTTTGGGTGGGGTTCGCGAGAGAGAATAATAAAAGTTGGCTCTGTGGCGCCCCCTCAAACAGGCAGTTTACATTGACCCAATGGCGGAGCGGTCGCAAAAAAAATCATCGTACAAAAGTGACATTGGCCAGGGACATAGACCACGTCAGGACATGTCAAAAATGATATTACGACCCCGCCCTAAATGCTACAGGAAGTCGGCCATCTTGGCCCGAACCTCAAACCTTCAAAATCGTACCTCTTGAACTTCTGGCCCCTGATCCCCGAGTTTTCAATGGAAAGCCTCCAATTTTGGCCAACGTGTCCCAAACCCATGTGGCTTTCAAAATCATCAACTACATTTTTTCTAAACTATTGGGCGTGGTCATGAAGAGGCCGCAACTGAGAGGCCATTTTCAGCAAATTTCAAAGCCTCATATCTTTCACAGACTTGGCCGGATTGGAACGGACCCAATCCGGCGCGCGTGCACATTCCCCACCTGGACCTAATGCTGTGCACACGCAGCCGCTATCGCCAAAAATGACCCACTGGCGCCCCCTCAAAGTTTTGACTTTAAAAATTCGTATAAAAAAAACGTGATGGTATGGAGGTGTGGAAAAAATCATACTGACCTTGTCTGTGATGGGGAACAACATATCAAAACCACGGCTCTCTGAGTAATGTCTTTGTGGGAGATAAATAATGGGCGAAAAATCGTTTCCATTATTATTATTATTATTACGTCTTTAATCGCGATTTTGACCCCCTGAACATTAACGAAAAGTCAATTTTATTTGACCAAATGATCAAAGTTGGTGTAAAATTTACTATTTTCAAGTCCGTGAAAGAAAGGGCCCAACGGCGCCCCCTGTGCACATTACATGGACGGGAAAAAATTAGTTTCACGAAAGTGAAAACAAAGTTCATATTCTGATTCTCCATGTCACACTGATCAAAAAAGTCAATCACAACATGCCTCTATCTCGCTTTATTCTTTTATAATTAGGCCCGAGCAACGGACACGCAGTGTCCCGCGAGGGACTCATTAAAACCGTTAACGGGGGACGAAAACGCAAGAATTCACGTAGCAAACGTGAACCGATTTGCAAGTAACAGGGATCAAAACGTAGTGCTCCGCAAGCTCTAATTTTGGGTGGGGTTCGCGAGAGAGAATAATAAAAGTTGGCTCTGTGGCGCCCCCTCAAACAGGCAGTTTACATTGACCCAATGGCGGAGCGGTCGCAAAAAAAATCATCGTACAAAAGTGACATTGGCCAGGGACATAGACCACGTCAGGACATGTCAAAAATGATATTACGACCCCGCCCTAAATGCTACAGGAAGTCGGCCATCTTGGCCCGAACCTCAAACCTTCAAAATCGTACCTCTTGAACTTCTGGCCCCTGATCCCCGAGTTTTCAATGGAAAGCCTCCAATTTTGGCCAACGTGTCCCAAACCCATGTGGTTTTCAAAATCATCAACTACATTTTTTCTAAACTATTGGGCGTGGTCATGAAGAGGCCGCAACTGAGAGGCCATTTTCAGCAAATTTCAAAGCCTCATATCTTTCACAGACTTGGCCGGATTGGAACGGACCCAATCCGGCGCGCGTGCACATTCCCCACCTGGACCTAATGCTGTGCACACGCAGCCGCTATCGCCAAAAATGACCCACTGGCGCCCCCTCAAAGTTTTGACTTTAAAAATTCGTATAAAAAAAACGTGATGGTATGGAGGTGTGGAAAAAATCATACTGACCTTGTCTGTGATGGGGAACAACATATCAAAACCACGGCTCTCTGAGTAATGTCTTTGTGGGAGATAAATAATGGGCGAAAAATCGTTTCCATTATTATTATTATTATTACGTCTTTAATCGCGATTTTGACCCCCTGAACATTAACGAAAAGTCAATTTTATTTGACCAAATGATCAAAGTTGGTGTAAAATTTACTATTTTCAAGTCCGTGAAAGAAAGGGCCCAACGGCGCCCCCTGTGCACATTACATGGACGGGAAAAAATTAGTTTCACGAAAGTGAAAACAAAGTTCATATTCTGATTCTCCATGTCACACTGATCAAAAAAGTCAATCACAACATGCCTCTATCTCGCTTTATTCTTTTATAATTAGGCCCGAGCAACGGACACGCAGTGTCCCGCGAGGGACTCATTAAAACCGTTAACGGGGGACGAAAACGCAAGAATTCACGTAGCAAACGTGAACCGATTTGCAAGTAACAGGGATCAAAACGTAGTGCTCCGCAAGCTCTAATTTTGGGTGGGGTTCGCGAGAGAGAATAATAAAAGTTGGCTCTGTGGCGCCCCCTCAAACAGGCAGTTTACATTGACCCAATGGCGGAGCGGTCGCAAAAAAAATCATCGTACAAAAGTGACATTGGCCAGGGACATAGACCACGTCAGGACATGTCAAAAATGATATTACGACCCCGCCCTAAATGCTACAGGAAGTCGGCCATCTTGGCCCGAACCTCAAACCTTCAAAATCGTACCTCTTGAACTTCTGGCCCCTGATCCCCGAGTTTTCAATGGAAAGCCTCCAATTTTGGCCAACGTGTCCCAAACCCATGTGGCTTTCAAAATCATCAACTACATTTTTTCTAAACTATTGGGCGTGGTCATGAAGAGGCCGCAACTGAGAGGCCATTTTCAGCAAATTTCAAAGCCTCATATCTTTCACAGACTTGGCCGGATTGGAACGGACCCAATCCGGCGCGCGTGCACATTCCCCACCTGGACCTAATGCTGTGCACACGCAGCCGCTATCGCCAAAAATGACCCACTGGCGCCCCCTCAAAGTTTTGACTTTAAAAATTCGTATAAAAAAAACGTGATGGTATGGAGGTGTGGAAAAAATCATACTGACCTTGTCTGTGATGGGGAACAACATATCAAAACCACGGCTCTCTGAGTAATGTCTTTGTGGGAGATAAATAATGGGCGAAAAATCGTTTCCATTATTATTATTATTATTACGTCTTTAATCGCGATTTTGACCCCCTGAACATTAACGAAAAGTCAATTTTATTTGACCAAATGATCAAAGTTGGTGTAAAATTTACTATTTTCAAGTCCGTGAAAGAAAGGGCCCAACGGCGCCCCCTGTGCACATTACATGGACGGGAAAAAATTAGTTTCACGAAAGTGAAAACAAAGTTCATATTCTGATTCTCCATGTCACACTGATCAAAAAAGTCAATCACAACATGCCTCTATCTCGCTTTATTCTTTTATAATTAGGCCCGAGCAACGGACACGCAGTGTCCCGCGAGGGACTCATTAAAACCGTTAACGGGGGACGAAAACGCAAGAATTCACGTAGCAAACGTGAACCGATTTGCAAGTAACAGGGATCAAAACGTAGTGCTCCGCAAGCTCTAATTTTGGGTGGGGTTCGCGAGAGAGAATAATAAAAGTTGGCTCTGTGGCGCCCCCTCAAACAGGCAGTTTACATTGACCCAATGGCGGAGCGGTCGCAAAAAAAATCATCGTACAAAAGTGACATTGGCCAGGGACATAGACCACGTCAGGACATGTCAAAAATGATATTACGACCCCGCCCTAAATGCTACAGGAAGTCGGCCATCTTGGCCCGAACCTCAAACCTTCAAAATCGTACCTCTTGAACTTCTGGCCCCTGATCCCCGAGTTTTCAATGGAAAGCCTCCAATTTTGGCCAACGTGTCCCAAACCCATGTGGTTTTCAAAATCATCAACTACATTTTTTCTAAACTATTGGGCGTGGTCATGAAGAGGCCGCAACTGAGAGGCCATTTTCAGCAAATTTCAAAGCCTCATATCTTTCACAGACTTGGCCGGATTGGAACGGACCCAATCCGGCGCGCGTGCACATTCCCCACCTGGACCTAATGCTGTGCACACGCAGCCGCTATCGCCAAAAATGACCCACTGGCGCCCCCTCAAAGTTTTGACTTTAAAAATTCGTATAAAAAAAACGTGATGGTATGGAGGTGTGGAAAAAATCATACTGACCTTGTCTGTGATGGGGAACAACATATCAAAACCACGGCTCTCTGAGTAATGTCTTTGTGGGAGATAAATAATGGGCGAAAAATCGTTTCCATTATTATTATTATTATTACGTCTTTAATCGCGATTTTGACCCCCTGAACATTAACGAAAAGTCAATTTTATTTGACCAAATGATCAAAGTTGGTGTAAAATTTACTATTTTCAAGTCCGTGAAAGAAAGGGCCCAACGGCGCCCCCTGTGCACATTACATGGACGGGAAAAAATTAGTTTCACGAAAGTGAAAACAAAGTTCATATTCTGATTCTCCATGTCACACTGATCAAAAAAGTCAATCACAACATGCCTCTATCTCGCTTTATTCTTTTATAATTAGGCCCGAGCAACGGACACGCAGTGTCCCGCGAGGGACTCATTAAAACCGTTAACGGGGGACGAAAACGCAAGAATTCACGTAGCAAACGTGAACCGATTTGCAAGTAACAGGGATCAAAACGTAGTGCTCCGCAAGCTCTAATTTTGGGTGGGGTTCGCGAGAGAGAATAATAAAAGTTGGCTCTGTGGCGCCCCCTCAAACAGGCAGTTTACATTGACCCAATGGCGGAGCGGTCGCAAAAAAAATCATCGTACAAAAGTGACATTGGCCAGGGACATAGACCACGTCAGGACATGTCAAAAATGATATTACGACCCCGCCCTAAATGCTACAGGAAGTCGGCCATCTTGGCCCGAACCTCAAACCTTCAAAATCGTACCTCTTGAACTTCTGGCCCCTGATCCCCGAGTTTTCAATGGAAAGCCTCCAATTTTGGCCAACGTGTCCCAAACCCATGTGGTTTTCAAAATCATCAACTACATTTTTTCTAAACTATTGGGCGTGGTCATGAAGAGGCCGCAACTGAGAGGCCATTTTCAGCAAATTTCAAAGCCTCATATCTTTCACAGACTTGGCCGGATTGGAACGGACCCAATCCGGCGCGCGTGCACATTCCCCACCTGGACCTAATGCTGTGCACACGCAGCCGCTATCGCCAAAAATGCCTTTAATTGGCTTGTAAGTGGCTTGTAAGTGGCCCGCCCATCCTCCGTGAAAATTGCCTGAGGTCTTAGCCTGGCAGTATGCTGGCTTCTGTCAGAGGTTTCTCCTGAAATTCGCCAGTTTTCCAAATTTCCCCCTTTCTTCACAAAAACTACACTTTTGGACTCGTATATACTTATACTACCCCTCTGTAACAGACATCAGCTTTAATTTGGACGTTTTTGCCTCCAAATTCACGTTTTTCTCAACTGTACAATCACAGGAAGTTCAATTCGACTGTTTCCTGTCCGTCTCTTTGTGTGTTCCTCATACTATATGGATCTTACCAAATAATTGCTTCAATATCGAGGGTGCTGCAGGGCTGAAACCCCCTCTCAACGATTCTTTGGGCAGCCAGGAATTTACCCCAATTACAAAATGATACAATATATTATTTTCTAAGCTGTTAATTCGTTTCCTGCAAACACACAAGTGCGGAGTCTCTCATGACATTTATTTCACATCCGCCATATTTTTCTCAGCCTAAGTAGCTCCATTGGTAGAGAGCTGGGTTAGTGTACAGGAGGTTGCTGGATCAAATTCTGACCTTGACTTGTTTTCATTTTTTTTTTCTTTTGACTCAGCACTTTCTGGTTAGAACATGCATCGTCGCCGATGGTTCCACACTCATTAAAAACAGGGAAATTACCCCTCCAGTGTGTTGCTGGGATCAAATTTAAGCCTGTGAATTTAGAAAACCCAAGCAGTCATCAGGCCCATGTTTGCTTGGAATTACAGCTCAGTGATAGCATGTTCGTCTCAAGTGAAGGAGGTAACTAGTCCAAACAGAACCTTGACACTTTCATATTGCCTTCACCTTTTCCATTGCCCGCTGCACACATTGTCACAGCCTAAAACACATGATTGCGGGACGTTTCGTAGCAGTTCACTCAACCTGAGTAGCTTCATTGGTAGAGTGCTGAGCTGGTGTACAGGAGGTTGCTGGATCAAATCCCAACCTAAACTGTTTTTTATTTCCTTTTTCTTTTGGACTCAACACCTTCCGGTAAGAACATGAATCATTGCCTATGGTCCCACACTCATTAAAAACGGGGAAAAAACCTCTCCTCCAGTGTGTTGCTGGTACAAAATTGCAGCCTGGGAATTTAAATAAGCCAAGCTGTCATCAGGCCCATGTTTCAAGTGAAGGAGGTTGCTAGTCCAAACACAGCCTTGACACGTTTCTATTGCTTTCACCTTTTACATGGGCCACTGCACACATTGTCACATGAGTACAGCACGTTTCATAAGATTTGCTGTGCCCGTGTAGCGTTATTGCTTGTGCATTGGGTTTCCAACCATGAGATTGCTGGGTCAATTTTGACCTTAACCGCACCTACGGTCCCACTCTCATGAAAAACACTTTCATATGCGTCACTAAAGAGCTAAAAATGGGGGGATCGTAGGAAAACAATTGAGGCAACACAAGGGAAAATGTCGAAAACAATCGAGGAAATGTATGGGGGGGGCATGACTTGAAGCTACCTCTCTCCTCCAGTGGGATGCTGGGAACTAACTTCTGCTCGATAACTTAGACAAAACTAGCGCACATCACAGTCCAAGTACCATGGAGCTGCAGCTCAGTGATAGTGAGCTTGTCTCTGGTGTAGGAGGTTGCTAGTTCAAATATGGCTGTGACACTTTTCTAATGCTTTCTCTTTTCTTGCCGGCATTTTAATAGGATTATGATACAGTGAAGTCTGTCTGTGATTTTAACAGTTTAAACAGTGTAAAGAGTTTCTGCAATTTCAACAGTTCTTACAGTTTCTGCAACAAAATAGGGATTTTTGCAATTACAACACAATTATGCCACTACATAGGGATTTTCACAATAGCACTATAATGCTACTTAAAGGGACTTTCGCATATAATAAACTGTAATGCAAGTTAAAGGGACTTTCGCATAAAATGCACTGTAATGCAACTTAAAGGGACTTTCGCATATAATGCACTGTAATGCAACTTAAAGGGACTTTCGCATATAATAAACTGTAATGCAACTTAAAGGAACTTTCGCATATAATAAACTGTAATGCAACTTAAAGGGACTTTCGCATATAATAAACTGTAATGCAACTTAAAGGAACTTTCGCATGTAATAAACTGTAATGCAACTTAAAGGAACTTTCGCATATAATGTTCTGTAATGCAACTTAAAGGGACTTTCGCATATAATGTTCTGTACTGCAACTTAAAGGGACTTTCGCATATAATGTTCTGTAATGCAACTTAAAGGGACTTTCGCATATAATGTTCTGTAATGCAACTTCAAGGCACTTTCGCATATAATGTACTGTAATGCAACTTAAAGGGACTTTCGCATATAAAGCAGAATAATGCAACTTAATAGGGATTTTCGCGTCAAAATGAGCAAGTTCAATCATGGGGCTCGCAAGGACCTAGTGTGATGAAGAGTGGTCGCAAGGGACGAGAGCGAGCGGGGAGTGCGACAGGGGCGAGGGCCTTTATCGCCGCGCGCGGCTTTAATTATTATTATTATTATTATTATTATTATTATTATACGTTTTCAAGTCTTCAATATTATGATAAAGTATCAGCGCTATATTACTAATTTTTTTTTTTTTTTTTTTTACTGTATTATTAAAAAAATCCCAGTAAAAAATGTGAAAATGACCATGACATAAATAACTGCGCACACAGAACTAGACGTGGAGACCGTGTAGCAGAGCTGTATTTCTTAACACTAATGATCTTTGTTTTAGCTCTCTTTGATCCAAGTCTGCAGAGGTTTTCTCCTGTTCCCCCATGGACTCCCAAAGTGCACCCCAGGTACCTGGGTTAAAGCTGGGCTGCACTGACAGTGGTTGAGGAGGAGGAGGAGGAGGAGGAGGAGAGAAATTATGTCCTTGTGTTGCAGAGAAATTGTTTGGCATAAGCGTCCACATTAATTATCCTCTCCAATGTCTGATAAAAATAAGTGTGCACTGGAGCGCACAGTGTTCCCAGGCGAGGGGTGAGAAAAGGACAGGGCTATGCAGCACAGAAAACATGATAAGAGATAAACAGAGGAGCGGCAAGATCTATATGAGATATGCACAGGTTTCCATGGATTTTCAATATTAACAGTATATACAGTAGATGTTTGAGTGAAGTATGTTGTATTTGAACAAATCCTTTCAACGCCGGTGTCACTATTCATTATTCTTCTTTTTGTAAGGTCGCCTCAAAAGCCGGGTCCCTCTGAGCAGCGAATTATATCAGATACGTTTGTCTTTGTCCAAGCTTTGGGATATTAGGCGAGAGCACATCGTCAGCCTCTGCCTTCAGCATCACTGAATAACTCTATTTTTCTGTCCAAATGATGATGTTTCATTCCACTCTCCAAACACATGCTGCATCTTAAGCATCAGTGGCTCGGACTTCAGCCAACTAGAAGTCTTGTTACAACAACATTTTCTGAGTTATCTTGAAAATGTGAGTTAGGCCAGTGGTTCTCAAGTGGCATGGCTTCGGGACCCTTTTTTGTTGCATTAATATCACTTTTTGTCTTTGCTTTTTTGATGCGTTTTCGTCATGTTTTTGTCACTTTGTTGTGGCATTTTTGATGCTTTTTCATCACTCTAGTTGTTTTTTTTGTCGCGTTTCCATTCTGTAATTGTTGCTTTTCTGGCCCGTTTTTCATCCTCGTTTTCGTCGCTGCTTTGACACTTTTTTTCCAAGAAGCTTTTAGATTTGGGTAAAGCAGAACTGGAGAAAATGTGCTCGGTTCAGGTGGGGGTAAAGAGGTTAATGGTCAGAAACACCTGGCTTAACATATACAGACAGCATCTCGTCATAGAAGGGGGCGTGGCCCCCCCAAGGGGAAAAATAGAATCTTTTGGGAAACACAATTTTTCACTGTTTTTATCCATTTTCTGTTGGAATATGAACTTACTTATCACATACAAATAAAGTCAAGTGTAAATCAAGTCCATTTGGATATTTTCTCGCAGCAGATTTTTCTGCAGAAGTGAAAAAACGGCAGTCATAGCAAGTGCTAGCTAGTGTTCGCATTAGCACGATGCCAACATGTAGCATCATGTTAGCATTCTCCGTTTTTTTTATGTATTTATGGGCTGTTGTACCACTTTGCTCCACTCCATGTCTTTGTATCTTTATTTAGCAGAAAACTATATTCATAATTCAGCATTTGTTAAAATATTTTTTGAATAATTAGAGAAAGTTTAGATTTTTCTCAAAATTATTTTCCCCCTTAACTGGTTTCAAACATGACCAGAGATTCCGTCTGTATCTATTGTACATGTTTTGTAGGAATATTAACATCAATGTATATACCACACTTTTACTTTGATTCTAGGATTATACTGATAACAATTTGAAGTAATTCATATTAATCACAGACAATGGCAATCCCTTTATGGGCTGTAAGTACATCACTATGGACAATGATAGATCCTGCCAGAGCTGACATAATGAGACTGAACGCTCTTTCCTTTTGATTTTAATCCAGTCAGTGATTTATTTAACACAATGTCTATGAACGGTAACTATAACTAATACTTTACAGAAACGCTTTAAGACTCTACCTTAGGAGGAACACATGCAGCAGGAGACATCAGAGAAAGGGCTTCATTTATTTCAGTTTGCACTTTCTGGTCTGAACAGTGAACCGATGTGTCTCTAGGCAACAGGACACAACTGAAATCACTTGGGGGCTTTGATAAATTAATTCACCTGGACTACTTACTTGATTACTGATAACATGTTAAACACATTTTCACTATAAAGGCCTTGATCTCTTAATGTTTCATTTATTGCATGATACATCAGATACAGGTGATAGGAGAACGTTTTAGAGCCTGTAAGTCCTCACCTCTTTTTTTTTTTTGCACAAGACACGCTGCATGGGAGAAATCCAGCTGGTAAATTTATGTAAAGCCTAATGGTTCTGTATGCCGGTGTGGACTTCCTTCCTTTCCTCATGAAAACAAGCAACATAGATGAATCCATTTGTATTTGTAAAGACATCATTATCTAGAATGAACAAGGTTTTTTTTTTCTGTTAAATAATTCAGTGATAACCAAACTCCATGTGTGAAGGCAGTGTTGGATAAAGCTTGAGTGATCAATTAAGTATGTAAATCTCAAGGCCATATGGGCTGGATTTACTCTTTACAGAACTGTGTATCGCTGTGTCTATAAACACTGAATGTGGGTGAAAAATACATTAAATAAGTAAAGGCAATTATACTTACCCTGTCAAGACTAAATACTTCCAATAAATATGCACTTGTGTTAAATGTGTGATTCAACACATTTAAATGAGAAAGTCTGACACACTGACACAAAGCACATTTTCACGTCAGACTTTGAAAAACACTGATGGCTTTCATTTCTACCTAACACAGCCCAGCATATCGAATCACCCACACCTAATCCAATGCAAGGGTCAATTGTCAGATATAAAGTATTTTAAGTCTTCACAAACTTAGTCCAGACGGCTGTCTTTTCAGCCGTGTCTGTTAGCGCCGGTATATACAGAATAATTATGTTCAGCATTTGTAATGAAGTGCATTTGTATCACCTCAGTATGCAGGCTTCTCGAAGCATTTTTCTTTTAGCTTTTAAATGGTAAGAAATATCAGTGGAATAACATTCCGTTTAGTCAAGCTCAATTTTATAATCTATATCTACTTATTAAATTGTAGCGTTCTAGGGAATCAAATGTAATACAAAACACTTACTTCGACCTTTTCTCTTCTACAGATTTACCTCAACTTCTCCCCAGTTTGGAGCCTGGTACAAAGAGGACACAGATACGTGGTCTATGTACATATATGATGTATGGACATAAGCCACAACTTTGTGTCTTCTTTGTTGGAACATGTTTTACATTTAAAGCCATTTGCTGTAAATCACTGGCATAAATAGAGAGAAAAATAAGGCATTTTATGTCTGAAAAGGCTCAAAATGTGCCATCTTTTTTGGCACCGAAATCTGAATAATGGATTGAGTTTATATTGACATATTAGTTTCCAAAGGGGATTTGGTATATCTTGTTTAGTTTTAAAATAGGCTGTTTTTTAATGGAAAAATCTGTAAAAAATGTCAATTCTGCCTTGTTTTTTGACATTCAAAACTCAATAAATCAGGTCTGACGGACCAGGCAGAGCAAAGGCGGTATGGAATGAGATTTTAAAAAATTCCTTGAAAAAATCTTTAAAATATTGCTCAGTCCAAAGGTGGAAAATTTGAAGTCTGTAGAAGCTACTGACATGGAGATACTGTCGCCACGGCGTGAGAAAAATACATTTGGAGAAAATGGCCCTTGAAATCACAATTTCCAATAGAAATCTACGGAGAAACATTGAATCACTGCAATATGTCTCCCCTTAAATCACAATTATTTGAACGAATTGTCATTCAAGAGAACTGTGATTTTGGTGCAATAATTAACACCATTTAGACGCCCTAACTAAAGGTTTGGAGATTCTAATTAATAGTATTAGTAGTATTTTGCTCTAAAATCCAGCCATTGCTCAACCAGCCTTTGATAGAGGAAATATTGTGGCTCTCTTCTTATTTTGTGCCGAGGAGAAAACTGTCTGGCTGTGCATGTTAAAAACCTATGTGCCATCAAAGCCCCTCAGGATACAAAGGGCTCTTTTAGCAAATGGATGGCAACAGCTGCAGTTCGAGGCTGTTCTTAATGTGCGCGCTGCAGATGTTGGCTCTCGAGTCCTGACACAGATACGTGTGATTTGCACCACTGTATCCGACGTATTAGCCCTTGAACATAGCATGTGCACACTGCGGTATCTCATAGTCAATCTTTTTTTAAGATTAAGACAATAGCGTGATTCCATTTTAATCATTTATTCTTCCTTCCATCAATTGTGCCCTCTTTCTTAAATCTGTAAAGCCTTTCTTTTTTCACCTTCATGAGTCACACTACCATAATATTATGAGTTTAATTCTAAAGGAGAGAAAGAAAAGAAAGGAAAGTGTTGGTGCTCTGATACAAAATCCTAAACCTAAAATAAGTTCATGCTGATAATTGTTCTCCATTAGAAATATAACGGGTTCCTCTCTGGTGCTTCGTAAAAACCTCAAACACATTTATTTCTGATTACATTATTCAATCTAAACACACATTTATCACGTTAGAGTGCTCCTCAGGGTGACATTTGAAAACTTAATCCAACTGTTCGGGTGTTTTTGAATTGCTTTTTCTTCTTCTTTTTTTTTTTTGCGGCAAACAAAAATCGTAATTGCTGGATTCCAAATGAAACGCTGGCTTGTCTGAAGGACTGTGGCTTTGTCTTCTGGGCTGGCACTTAAACACTAGCTGTGCTCCGAGGATTTGACCAAAAGTGATGAATTGTGTGAGGAAGAAAAAAAAAAAGAAACACACACTCACAGATTAGTTCTTTGTTCCTTTTTTTTTTCTTTTTTTTTCGAAAACACAAGAAGAAGCTGAGCCGAGGAATTAAGGATTTGAAAACACACCAGCAATCGCTCGAATCAATACAAGGGAATATTGTCCTCCTCTCGAGAAGAATTACAATCCCAGTGTGATAAAGATGAGACGCTGCGTTAACTATATATACACCAGTTGAGGTGTATATAAAAATGTATAATTCAGAGCACTAAGAAGTTAAACGTTCTACCTCCCAGCCCCTAAAAACAAAGTCGCTAACTGTGACGGGCCAGTGACAGAGCGGGACAAAGGCTTTGACTATTGAACTCATTTAATGTTGAAAACAAATACAAGTTACTTCACTGGATCATCACAATTGAACAAGAGATTTTTTGTAACAACCTCAGAAATATACATTCACATGGCTGCATACACAATTCTCTCGTTTTCTTTTTCTGTCATTGACATTACATGAACAGTACACACTGTATGCAAATCCCTTTTGCATGACAGCAAAGTCGCTAGTGGCATTTTGAAACAGTATTTTGGGGTACGACTTTGGAAAGAAGCTATGAATCATCTCCCGTCTATAGCCATTGGTGAGCCTCTATTTTTGCAGTCAAAATAGGTATATTTTACATGAACTGGGCTCTACGTCTCTAAATAAATCCCAACTATGTTTTCAACCATATGTACATTATTTACAGTGGAATGTCCAACAAATACAAAAAGTAGAAGAATGGAATGAAGTTACAGTGAAAATCCATAGAGTAACAGAAAGACAATGTAAGATACAAGTCTGATCAGATTTTTTTTTCTTTCTCCACTTCCTCTGAAAGTGTGGCAGTGACTAAATAAAACCTACTTGTGCTTTCAAGATTGGCCCGATTAATATAGAATTTTTTTTAACTTTGTGCTTCAATATGTCAGACATGATTGACTAAGACAAAAGATATTAAGACTATCCAACATTACTGCATTTAGAGAGAAACATCTACGTCACAGTTTGGCCTTTCTTGTAAATGGAACTGGAGTTAATAGGCACTGAATGCAAGATTGAACCAACGGAAACATATTTTATTGGAATGAAAGAGGAAAACCTACTGTACTAAAGTCATTCTGGGGTTTCAAAATAAAGTAGTTCCAAGTCAACCCAAACTTTAGCCTGGCAAAAATAAATTAGATTAGTTGCTGTATGCTACAGTGATGTTTTGGTTTTAAAATGTGGATATGCAGGGAGCACTGTCTACCTGTAAAATAAAACCTCCCTTAATGAAACGGTGATGCATTTCTCCTTTCTGTTCAACAGAAAGGAATTTCTCCTTTCTAGGAAAAGGGAAAAGAATATCTCCTTTCTGTTGAACAAAATTTCTCCTTTCTGTTCAACAGAAAGGGGAAATTCTTAAGACGAAAAAGAAAAAAAGGAGAAATGGCTTCAACAGATTGTACCATGACAGTGCTATGACATTATTTTCCAATGGGGCTGCACAGCTTTGAGGCTCATGGTTATTAACATGCTCACCTATTTACAACGAGTAGACAAGCATGTTCTAGATAACTCGGAACGGGATGTGTCCAGCTTGTGTTATACATTTATATCTAAATGAATGTGTATTTATACGTAGGTCTTGTATTGAAAACTGGCATATTGTTACTGGGGATTGTGCGCCCGCAGTCTGTTAATACTGACAACATGAACATTGTTGTCACTTTGAATGCACTGGAAAAAAATAGCAACATATGCACTTCCACTCCCACACAAAATCATGCATAAAATAAGGCTTAATACAGTATTTATATTGTTCCGAGCCAGTCAGATAGGTGCTGATGGACATCTATGGGGTCTTTGCATTGTCTCATTCCACACTGAGCCTCTTGTGTAGTGTTGTGAATGGATTTTCTGATTGTGCAATGGGAGGGAAACAAGACATTATCAGCGAGCCTTAAGCTTCTGCTGGTTATGAGTAATCGCTAAGGGCGGACGACTGATGCCTTTGGACAGGCGTGTGATGTTATTGTAGAAGAATCCATATCTGAAAGACGACAAATCCACCAAGATATTTAAAAATAACTACAAATAATAACAAAAAAACAAAACAAAAGCAGCAGGTGACGTTTAAAATCCAGCAAAGTCACCAACATTAATTTTCCCTTTAAACGATAGAAGCATTTTTTGTCTTTGAGTCCATGGGATCTCCTCGTGAAACACTGCAGTCTCGTTAAGACAGTAATAAGGAGCTATCCACTTTGATAGACACTTTCATAAAAGGGCTCTCGGCGAAATGTGAAAATGTTAAGACGTTTGAACAAAATGGTAATCCACAGGAAAACCCTTTACCTTTATTGTCCCGCGTCCTGGCGCATTGAAAAGTCCACTTTGTCAGCCGATTTTTGAAGTGCGGCTGGAATAAAGGCAATTGTGCTGCGAGTGCCGCCGACGTCAGTAGATTGACCTTTTAACATTGAGCATTAAACAACGATGTCATGAAATACAATGGGATATTAGCAGTGCTTGTGTTGTAATATAAAAGTCTATAACACCATCAGTTACGGGAAAGCCATACAGGTGCTTTAGGACAGTTTTTTTTTTTTTCCTCTTTTCTGAAACAGTTGACCACAATCTTACACGCACACACACACTAAAAACCCACCTGTGTTTCAGACATCTAGACTTTCAATTCCCCAAGTGAAAAAAATCATACAAAACGACATAAAAAATAAACAATATAAATCAAACAAACAATGGCAATACAAAAAAAAAAAAACAAAAAAATCAAACAATTACTTGAACTGTATATCCAGTGTAGGACTTTCACAATGTGCTCAGCGAAAAGATTCAACCTGCAGTCTCTTTTTACACATTTAATACATTTAGAACATGGAAAATAAATGCACAAAAGTAACACCAGTTTTGACCAATCCGCGAAATCCCGCCAGTAACGTCCAGCTCACAGTCCTCACGGTGGACCATTGCCCCCTGATGGATCTTATATCGATGTTGGGAATATAGCATCTAAGGGACACATTTCTACTGGAGTCTAAATGATGTGTGGGAGTTTTTTGGGGGGGTGTGGTGACCAGTTGGTGGGGTTCAGGTGATGGGAAAAGGGGGTGGTGCCAGTAGAATGTTGGGTGGGTGGGTGCGGTGGGTGATGCTGGGGTGTGGGTGGGTGTTTTTTTTCTTTTTCCTTTTCGAATGTAGCATGCCCCTACACGTACCACTCTTTCTTCGAGATAACTGAGCCATCGGTTTGGGAGATCATGTCGTCGGCTAGCTCTGGCTCCGGGTCGTACTGGAAGGAAAGAGTCCGACCGTCGTAATCTCGAGACTCCCCCTCGTCCACTGTGAAGTATGGCCTCTTCAAGTCCTCGCCGTCCGTGTCGAAGTCGCGCACGCTCCCGGTGACGCCGATCTGCGCCGACTTTTTCTCATCGTCCGAGTCGTCCGGGTACTGCAGGTTCTTGGGGATGGGGGGGTGGGCTGGCAAGCCGCCCGCCTTGGAGTAGCCGTTGCCGAAAACGTGTTTCTTGGTGCTGTAGTCGCCCTTGAAGGTCCGCTGGCGTCGGCGCAGGAACACGAAGAGGAGGATGGCGGCCAAACCCAGCAGGACCACTCCCCCAACGGCACCCCCGATGGCCGCGCCGGGGTTGTGCGGGTCGTGTCTGGTGTCAGGGTCCACGCTTGGCGGGTTGTTAGGGATTTCTGGGTAGGAAAAGACAAGATGGAAGGGAGTGTGTCAGTGCTCTGGGAGGAGGAAGTGCATTGTGCAGACAGGTGCAGACATTTTTAGGAGGAAATGAAGTAAGGGACACAAGGAAGGAAAGAAGAAGGGGAGGGAGGAGGAGGGACTCAAGCCCAGCGACGGCCCACCCACATTCCATGAGAACCCCCCCCTAGTGTGTGGGAGGCCTCACTGCATGCAGTTTCACTGAAATGTAATACATAGGCAGCATGGAGTAGAGATTACAAAGATGTCAGCATGCATTAGAGATCAAAAGTTTTCAGTTTCAGAGTACTTCAAAGAAAACACAAACATGAGCAACACAGCATAGAAGATTATTAAATAATACATTGCATTGTAAATAGCTGCAACATCACAAACAAGCATGGCATAATCAGTATATGAAATGTTAGCATTGCAGCCAAAACAGCAAAGATGCATCAGCAAAGCACACAGAGAAAGAGAATAAAGTCTTAAAAACAAAAGACTAGTCTAAAAATACAGAATCTTCATCTTTGAAAATAGCAACCAAGGAACAGTCAAGCTAAGCTAATGACAAAAACATAGCATCTTTGGAAAACATAGCCAGCTCAAGTGTTTTTAAATAAACCAGAACCTGCCATCTTCTCCACTGCAAATACAACACATTGGAGGAAAAACAAATGCTCTCGTCTACAGTCGCCCAGTTGGTTACAGCTAAACAAAGCCCTAAGAAACCATGTTTCTTACAATGTAAGTCTGTGTCTGTCTGCGCTAAAAATAAAGAAGTGTTCGAAGCTCCACTCGGTGCACAGTCAGACAGAAGGGACTTTTGTTTGAAACACAATCAAAGCCTAGCGGGGCTCAGGTACTGCTTGTAGAAACTGGCACGATATACAGGTACTGTTAGCTACCATTGCAAACGCGGGGCTGTTAACAAAAAGGTGGAAGCATACACTAGATAGAAAAGAAAACATCCTTTGCGTCTGATTGTGAGCATAGTGGCACTTGAAACAAACACAGATGCTGCCACTTTGAAAAAAAAAAAAAGACAATAGACTCATGAATGAGCCCCTCTACTCCCTAAACAGTTCCAAGGAGAGCAAGGTAAAAAAATGAGGCAAGTAGTTCTTCTGCAGCATAAATGATTGGTTGCAGCAGGATCGCCTTGTCCCATCCACTATCCTTATTCTTGATACTATCAGCCTGTATAATCTAAAAACCTTCGGGTTAAAGATTTAGTGGTACTACTAGCATTTAGCAGTATTTGGTGACCAATTCCTTTGCAATATTCATTCGCCTTTCTTTTCTGAGTTCGATATGGGAAATGCAAGAATAGTAACAGACACATTCACAATGCCATTACACAGGGCAACAAAGGGGATAACTTCTCAAAAAGGCCGGGGTGCTTTTGGAGTGTGATAAGCTGTTAGATCGAATACATTACACTCAATTAGAGCAGGTATTTAGGGGCACAGATAAGTCTCCGAACAGTGATCTGGTGCAGATGTAAAGAGATGGAGAAGCAGAAGAAGTCGCCCGCCTGTGCCTCCCCGCGTAATGATAATGGCAGATCATCAGGCCAAATGAGAGCCCCCTCCCAGCCCTCTGCTCCCCACAGCCACCCCATCTCTCTGGGCATGCACTCAAATTTCAGCCTGGGTTTTAATCAGGCCTCCTAATGGGATTATTCAGACACAGGCCTTCATTACACACATGGAAATAGAGCCGAGCCAGGTCACCGCCATCAGGGAGGGAGAGAGAGAGAGGAGTCCTGGTGTTCTCACTCCCAATGAACACGCCACATGGTAATTTTGGCCCAGGATGATTTCCTCCACATTTCCTGCGTGATACTGTCTTAAAATTGTGTTACGCCTGCTTATCGACTGCAAAGATCCAAATAAATTGTATATTTTCTTGGTGCAAGCTAAGCACACGTGTATTCATTTTGAAGTGTCACCGACACCGGCACTGGTAAAGAGCAAGGAAGGGTTTGCGCTTATGTTTCGACGTTCCTAAACTGGTGATTGATGTGGATTTAGGTGGTCTTGACCTTTCTAGTAAAAACATTAGGCTAAGCTGCTAAAAAGCGCTAATGTGGGGCTGTAAAAGGTGACAGAGGAACCCCCTTCAAACGCTGATCCCTATCACCCTTCAATCAATAAAAAGACTCAGGTGACACTTGCCCTTTGTAAAACTCATATTCAAAGAATGTCTGCGCCACAACTGTCTACAAACCGCAGACATGAAAGCTCTTGTAAACAGAGCAGGTATTTTTGTGTGGGCTTTCTCGGTGTGGCAGCTCAAGCTCTAAACAGCCACTCAACTTGAATTAAGCTTTCTGGGATTTTTAAAGGGCAACGGTAATTAGGTGTTTAATTAGTAAGCGCCAATAATGAGGAGCAATGGGCTTCTTTGAAAGTTAGTAGGAGAGAGCTTCAAATGACTGGTCCCAAAAAATGATCCTTTCGGCTAGTACTTTTTTATTATTATTTGGAAACAAAAAGAGATGTTTTGGCTCAGAGGCCAGCCTGTTCTCACCGTGTTATCCGCTTCTATTTGCGCTTATCCCGCTACAAGGTCACAGCACCGCCGTGCGCTCAGACCACTCGCCTCGTGATTGGAGCAGAACAAAACAGGAGAAGATTTGGGAAACGGCTGCTTTTCTGGAGCTGAGTTTCAATCTTTTTTTTATTTATTTTTTATGAACAAAACAAGACTTATAGCATTGTAAAAAAACAAAAAAACACGGCAAAACCTTGGATTTTTCGCCAATGCATGCGCAGTAAATTACCATGCAGAATTGATGGTTGAAGTAATCATGTTATGGGTACAGTATTAATAGAAATTGCATTGAATTATTGCCAGAGTGTTTGACAGTGTGTGGGAGGGAGGAGGCGTTCTACCAGAGGCACACTACCGCTACCGGCAACACCTGCCAAGCACGAGATAAAGAAGACCTCAAAGCAACTCACAACAACCTCCCTCTCACTGATACCAGCTACAAAGCCAACGGTCCACCAACAGCGGAAATATGCAGATAGTGAGCTAACCTTGACTTTCTTCAGCTGTACTGTAACTATTGAGACGGATAGCCACCACATTGTAGCTTCACTTGGCTATAATTCAATCCTAAGGCCATGACAGATTTACACAGGTAATGGAAAAATGTGAAATACGGTGGGGCCGTCTAAATGCTGCCACCGCGGGTCGCATTAATCATACCGTTTTAAACATGCGACGGCTGATTTTCATCTGGTGTGTGAGATTCATCACGGGTAAAGCATTTCAAAGCCGGCTTACATTCCCAGGTCAAAGCTACCAAGTCATAAAAGAGATGCAAGGGAAACAAATCACTAACAACATAACAATGTTTATCTTTGGCACCCCACTTCTGGGCTTGTTAAAACAAATGATCTGTCATTTTACCAGAGGGTTTGGCCTCCACGAGCCCGACAACACTAATTTATGCGACTTTGGGACAGATAGTTTGGCTTGTCACTTGATTGATTTGCAGATTCAAGCGTTTAAAATTGACTGACAACATAAAGCAGTCCTAAACCACAACAAATCAGTAAATCAACAAATATTAAAGCAGTTCAAGTCCATGATTAAAGGAGGTCTATAGATACAAACGGCATCTCTGGACTCGCCCATATATGGTCATGTATGAAAACAGTTAAGGGGGAAAACAATTTGGTGAAAAATCTAAACTTTCTCTAATTATTCAAAAACGACTTTCACAAATGCTGAATTAATGATATAGTTTTCTACTAAATAAAGATACAAAGGCATGGGGATGAAGTGGTTCAACAGCCCATAAATACATAAATAACAGAGAATGCTAACATGATGCTAATCGTGCTAATGCTAACGCTAGCTACGACTGCCATTGTTTAGCTCCTACTGAACAATCTGCTGTGGAAAAATATCCATATGGACCTGATTTCGACCTGACTTTATTTTTGTGTGATAAATAAGTTTATATTCCACCAGAAAATGGCTTAAAAGAGTGTAAAATTGTGTTTCTGACTGCATCTATAGAGTTCGGGAATGTGATGTCATATCGCTAAGCATTATGGGATTAGCAGCAGTTAAACTAATGGAGATTTTAAAAGTTAAAATACTGGAGTAATTGTTATTAGGTTATTGTTCACATTAAAACACTTGGACACCACAGTGTGCTAGATGTATTTACCCGCAGTAACTCAGCTAATGTAACTTAGCTAATGTTAGTCAATGGAAATGTATGCTAACAGCTGCAAAGATGGCGGATCTCTATGGTGACTGTGGAATTTCCCGAACTCTATACAAATGAATGACTGCAACAAATATCCATCAGTTGGATATGCACCATTAACTAGAAACAATTTATTATATGAATATATTATATTAACTACTCTTCAAATGCTTGAATGACATTTTGAATCACAGCCACTTCCTTTTTCAAGGCGACATAACTGAGTCATTCTAAAAAAAAAAAAAAAAATAAAAAAAAAAAAAAAAAAACGGAAAAGAGAAAACTAGACGTGACGAGAAACAAATGGTAAACAACATAACTCCCAAAATCCTGACATCTTGTTGCATAAATGGCATCTTCTCAGTGCCAGATTGCAGCTTTGGAAAACAACATACAGCCACAATCTGAGGAGCGGTTTGTCTTTCTACTACAGAAGGAGACAGCCAACAGGGAAAAAGGATCAAACAGGGGTGTTTGAAGCTGGAGAGGTGCTCTACGTGAGCACAGGCAACTGTTTCACAAGCACGTCCTGTAAAGCGTTTCTGGGTGTGCGCTAGTCGTGTCCATACATGAAAAAGGCGAGCAGGTACTAGCATTCCAGAGTCTTAGCGCAATCACTCGGACAAGATGCTATGACAGGCAAGGAACATAGGAGAGGAATTGAATAAAAACGCGGAGAGCAGGGAGTGGTGCTAATGTGACTTAATGAGGAGCTGACAAGACAATATGAACGGAAATTAAAAAGGCTGGTTCTGGAACATAGACGGGGTGGCAGCAGAAGAAAGGAGAGATGAAGAGGGCACTTTTAGAGAGGTGGAGAGTGACACGAGCAAATAAAGAGCAGAGTAATGAGTGAGAGGGGAGCAGGACAATCGGGAGAGACGCTCATTCACCGATACCAAAGATCTTCATTTACTACCCTGTCTGTGGCTGACGTCGCCATAGACATGGGGCTATGGGGACTTGAGGAGACACTGCTTCTTCCCTTTTAGGAAATACTTGTGGCAGGAAAGTTAAAGGCTTCATGAGGTTTTATTTATTCTTGCCTAATGCACAGTGTTCTGCAGCAATCTGGGCTACAGACTAACTCATGCAGTCTGACCATTATCTGACGTGTTCCCCTGCTTCTAACTTTGCACTCGCTAATGCAAAGCCCTCAGTTCGATGCGTATTGAGCTGTGTGTGTGTAGCAGAAGGTCATGGGGTTACGCCTGATCATTGTATTTGTGCTGTAGTTCTTGGATTTTGATGTAACTTGTCCATTACTTTAGGCGAGATATTTTTAGCCACCCTGCTGCAACGGTCATTCACATTCAGTTCACAATAAATGGATAAGACATGCTCGTGGGAATTACATGGGCAGAAAATCAGTGCTGGGATGATGCAGTGACCCATATACAACCAAACAAAGATGGCGTGGCAACCGATAATGCTTGGTGTACAATATCATCAAAAATATTGCTTTCATCGTGTAAGAAAGGGTTAGAGAATACATTTTCTAGCTCATACGGTGACTACAATTCAGTAAATAAATACACTTCCATCAAGGTTCAGCTCGCTGTGCACAATTTTAAACACGTCAAGGAGCTTTAACGTTTAACAGCGAACAGAAATGTGGACTAAACTAATTCAAGAATCACATGCACATGTTTGCACCAAGTGGAAACTTACTAGACACAAGAAGAACTTGCAAACTCCGCACAGAAAGCCCCACCTGATCAGGAATCAAACCCTGTAATCTGTCTATATATAATTAAATGATTGGAAATACATGTCAAAGACTCGTAATCCACTTATCTAATGCCTGTCAGAATGCATATTGTATGGTGTCGTAATCTTACAGTCTAATAATCATGCATAATAACCATAGTAACCCTTTTCCTGCAGTGATTAAAGCCCAGTGGCCACCTCAAAAGTTAGTGGGTCAGCAGATCTGCAGTAATGCAAATCGCTCCGCGTTACCGCGTGCTAAGCCTTGATCGGACATGTTTGTTTACCACGTAACCTTAGCCGGACCCCCTGCCTCCACCACCCTCTTCGTTTTTGTCATAGGCTTGTTGTTATTTTGAAGCTCTGTGTGTAATGAATGAATCACTGCCCACCATTGCAAACGCAGCAACAACAGCAGCAGCAGCAGCATCGGCAGCAGCTCTGGGGCCAGTGGTCAGACCCTGGGACAGAGTCTGACCTACTTCATCAGCAAGGCTCTCGAGGCGACGTGACTGATCCAACAACAGCGGAGGGGGCGGGGCTTAAGCAGGGGTCCCATGCAAGCCGACTGACCAATCCCGCGGCTGCGTCTGTCGGCGCACTTCCCTCCCTCCCTCTCTCTCTCTCTCACTCGGCTACTTGCATATTCTCGGGAGAGGCCAGAACAGCAAGCCATGCAGAAACAAATGTTAAGATAAATCACTATACGAGCTGCTTTCACATGCACTCCCCTAGTGACATTTCCATTTCACTCCTGCAGCCAGCGCATCCTTCTTCTCACCCCCCTACCCCCCAAAAAAATAAACTAAATCTCTACATCCCTTTTTTTCCCCCCCATTTTATATTATGCAAGGTGATCTGCTTACTGCCATCTCTGTGTCATTTGGGGCATGGCAGAGGCTTCATAGGGACCCTCTTTATTCAGATTAGCTTTAGGTTTAATCAAAAAAGGTAGCCATCGTGGCACAGAAATGCATCCTGTATGAAAAATGGCTAGTTTTGTCGATTTGCTCCAAAGTGAGGGAGAATAAAATCGAAAAATCACAGCATCCCCCTTCCCACCATTTTATGCAAAGTGATCCTCGCGCCCTTTGGCACCACGTAGACATCAGTGGCTTTACGGGGCCGCCCTGTGGCGTGCAGGCAAGGGGGAGCGCTTCATGCTAACTTCTCATTTGGATAATGAGCTGTGATCTTGGCACGATCAGAACGCCGCTTAGCCCCCTCTCTAGTTTCCTATCAAGCTTTGTCCCGGGGATCACGCAGCACATCGGCAAAAAAAAAAGAAAACACCGCAGACATCGGATGCGGCGTTTCAACCTGGCTGACAACATGTAGGATTGTAATGATATACGCCTTATACACGTGTGGCCTTTTGAGTCGCTGAATAATGCATGTTGAGAATGTGCAATATAACGTGGGGATTGCGACTCGGCAACGACAGGCGCAGACAAACACATTTCACATTGCTGGGGGGGGGGGGGAGCCTTTGCAGAATTGACATCATCACGTTACTCTTCTCTGTCAGAATGGTTAATGAAGCAAATGGTGGTGGCGTGCACGGCTCAGATGTCAGTAATACCGTGCGATAGTTGTTTTATTCAGCGGGGGCTATTACTAAAGATCTGTAAAGCTCCGTTTCCTTTCTGCACTGAGTGATGCTGTCTGGGTCTCGGCAACGTGACTGAAAAGCACAGTGTTTTTCAAAATTTTGACGGCACATTTTTATTTCATTCGTTCTTTCTTTCCCGCAAAGTCAGGCTTTTTATCATTCCTCTCAGACATTGTACAGTATTATAGTCTGCAGTCTTATTTTCATTGTGTTCAGTGGTAATAAATAGATGCCTTTGGGATTAGTTACAGTTATATATCATACAGTAGCATAACTTATTTACCTTAATAAATCCTATTTGAAGTAGATCTAGGGGTAATACAAGTGTTAATGGAATGATTGGGGGGGGGGTTTCATCTCCCCCTGGTGTCTCTGGCCAGAAACTGCCAGAGATTTCCCTGCCGCTGACCCGGAGACCCAATACACACTAATGGAATCACGAAGAAGAAGCTAATAGGCTAACGTGCAAAGCTAACTGCGGGCTAGAACCACTTAAACAGTATTTACAGCCAAGTTTGAGTGACAAAAATTATCTCCATTGTGTAATTGGATGTACAATATCCCTGTCTCCCTTTGTCTTTTCTGTCACCGTAGTATTTACTCTCACAGACAATTAATGAGTAAAAAACAGTAACATGCTACGACACCTGCAGTGGTGCTTATAGGGGCATGAATTACTTAGTACTGCTTTAAGTTAAAACATCCATTATTATTATGTTATTATTGATGAGTTTCAAAATCTAAGTATCACCAGTTCTGACCAATACATCTAACACTTAAAAGATACTAAAAGTTCTACAGCAAATTTTTTGTTCCTAAATGTTGACACCATAACACAGGAACGTGACGATATCTTGATACAGCTTGATCTTTTACTTTGTTTCTATTGTGGTATATTTATATTCTAACTTCTCTTACATTTGGTCCAGAGTGAAGAGAAATTGAACAAATGCCGTTCCTGCAAACCAAATCGCTTGTATTTTCTCTAATCACTCGGATTTCGTCAAGTGTAGAAGCTACTACCACGGATCACCAGAACATTATCTATTCTAACCTTGCCAAAAACCTAATGCGATTTAAAATATCGAGGCAAGAATTATGCACGTGCTCGGGCTACCAAAGAGTACAGTGTTTTGTACTGATGTGAAAGTCAAGGTTAAAAACTTCAATGCCTGTTTATCGGATTATTCAGAAGAGTAAACAAAGGGAGCTTCCGCGGGAGAATCCTCCTCTTAACTTTTTGTCAGTGGTGATAATGCTATAATTGTGAGGTTATCTCAACACAAAAGGCCATTCACCAAGTCTTTTAATGTTGTGGGAAGAAGAGTGAGGTGGTGACATCTATTTGCTTACAGCAGTGATGGGAAAATGCTGATTATCAAAATGAAAAGCCTGTTTTGTTTTCTTGAGTTGAGGAAGAATCTTTGAGGTCCAACCACATCATTTAGGCTTTTTCCTGTGTTTTTTGCGGTTCCACTCTTTCCATACACTTCAATGCCATTCTTGTTAGATAAGTTAAGGCTGAAGTCTGACATGTAAGAAAGGTTTTTAATGCATATTCCTAATTAATTGATTAATAAGACCTGACGAGTCGCTCACGGGGGATTTCTGAAGTGAATGTGAATGAGAAGAACCTATTATAGGATGAAGCTCAACTCTGTCGCTATAGATTTAACCACCTCCTCATTTTCCACTGACAGCTTCCTCTGTGTTTCGGAGAGGATTGATTAAAATGGTTAGATTGTGGCAGGCGACTATGTAGTTGAGAGCACATGTCCTTGGAGGAGCCAGAGCTCATGTGAATTTGCCCACAGTCGATGGCGTCTCAGCGGAGCGCACATCCACAAACTAATTGAAACAAGGTGCTCTGTGGCCCCTCTATCTGCTGAGCGTACACTTATGCAGCTTTAACAAATGTGTCCATTAAAACATAATGACAAGTCTGATCCAATTATAATATAGCTTATTCTCTGTTTAGGAGTTTTCCTACAGTATAGATGGCATTTTTGCAAGTTTTGTTTGTGTTATAATTAAATGCAACAGTACAGCTACAGTATGCCCTTAACTGTGTGCTGAAAAAGTGTAGACCTGTAGATGCATCTGGTTGAAAAGATACAATTATCCTCAGCAGGTAATTTGGACCCCATGACTACTACCGTTTTTTCTGCCGATGATTCATTATGAGCCATTGTGCCACATTATTCCAAACTGAACACATGTTAAACTATGGCACAGCTCACCTGGCCAGTGCTTTAGCCTGAGCAGCACTGCTGCTGAGCACAAACGAGCAGCTCTTAGCTCTGTGAGCTGTTGAACAAATGTAGTGTTGCAGCTGCTGTTTCCTGCCCCTCTGCGGAGGACACTTATCAGAAGCTCCGAGGCAACTGCAGCATTGAACCTGTGCCAGCAGTGGGCTCTCACCTGCCACTAGTGCAGCAGGTCTGGTTCAGACTGGGACATGCAGGGACTCTTTGAAGTTAATGAAGCATCAGTGCACTGTCTTCAACGCCAGGACATTATGCACAGCCTGTGTCAGTGAACAAATGGCTTTAAAGAAAGAGCAGGATATGTCTTATCCAACATCAAGTTCACCTCTGACCGAGCCATGCTCAGATACAATCACTACTACCATTCATCACAAGAGAAACTATTGGGCCAGTATTTTCAGCTGATTATACTGTAATGTATTTGTGATTCACAACAACACTGCTTTATTTGATGCTTAGCATCATAGAAAAAAAACAAAAAAAACAACAGTCCACAGGGACATTAGCAGCGTTCTTTGTTATTTAAATGCGCAATGAAGTGGCAGATTGAGGAAATGACTTTAGCTGACGGTATACCTCTCTGTTAAGAGACTGAAATTCACCAAGTAATCCATGAATGAAACTGAAACGTATGCACCAACAATATGGCTTCCTGCGTTTGTAAGCCCTTTAATATTTCCATCAGCACGTACTAAGCACTACTCTGGACACAGTACTTTTCACAGTACCAATAATGACATCATATCCCACAAAGACTCTTTGTCCTATAGAGTTACAGCAGAAGGAGAAAAAACAAAAAGAGGTAAGCTCCCTGCATGGTAGTGTAAAGGCACAGCTGTTAGGTTCACACCGAGCAAAACGTTCTCAGAGACACAACATGAGTCAACATGCAAAAGCAATGCAAGTTCAAACACCCCCGCTTCCCAGAAACAGCAACACACGGAAGTAAGACCAAGCAAAACTGACAGGATCCCAACACCACACCACAGCTGCTCCTGCGCCGTTCGTGATCTCCACAATTGTCAATGGAACAATGTAGTAAGGTCGTTTGTACAGTGCTTGACAACTGAATTTGACAAATAGGGCTTTTTTTTTGGACAGAGAGCCATATTGACCACAGAGCATGTGCGCCAAGTATTCTGTGGAAGCGGGTGGATCTGGATCAGTTTTGTTTTTTCCCCTCAAGAAGAAAAAGAACGGACAAACGAAGCCAAAATGAAGCAAAAGCTGTTTAGAAATGTGAGCAAACGACAATCAATACAGCACTCTCACCTCAAAGCCACATTTTCCACATGTTATTGTCAGCGACTGATCATAAACATGCTTTGTGTCACTCCCACATGGACCTAGATGGATTACCCTGTAGCGTGAGCAGTAAATACAAGGATCGTCGAGCCGTAAACCAACTACCCCCTCCCGGATATGTTTATGTCAGAATTTAAAAGTATGTGGCAGTAAGGTCAGATTCGCGGAGAGGGCTACTGTATTGATTTGTATGTAGGTTGGTTAGAATCAGCAGGAGAGTTAGGCCGGTATAAGCGCATTTGATTTACCTGTGATGTTGACGTCCACGATGCCAGTGCGAGTCCCGATGCCGTTGGTCGCGTCACACACGTACGTTCCCGCCAGGTCGTAGCTTACGGGGCCCTTGAAGAACAGCGTGTTGTTCTTTATTTCCACGTTGCTGGGCAGAGATCCATTTAAACTGCAAAGAAGAGGGCAGGAAATGTTAAAGGTATAGAAAAGGCTTTATTATGTCTTATTGATGTGGGAAATTATGTAAAAAAAAAAAAAAATGAAAGCACTCCAGGCATGTTTTTCATCAGGATAAAACAGCTACAAGCTAAAAAAAAAAAAAAACATCTGCAAGGATGAAAAAGCTGGAAAAAACAAAAAACTATGCATCGTCGATCTATAACGTTGAGAGGAAGAGGTAATGATTTAAACGCCATAAAAAGCCAGGGACTGGGGGGGGGAAATCTCTTTCACACAAGAGGCAGGCAATTCAAAGCTGTAGAAAAATACAGTCTCAAGTGGCAAACAAACCTGCGTGTGTGTGTGTGTGTGTGTGTGGAGGGGGTGGGGGGGCTACAAGATAAATACCAGCAATATTTGACAGCGCTATATTTCAGCCACCATCCATCACGTCCAAAAACAAAATTACGATGACAGGGATTCCCAGCAGGTTCTAACAGGTAAGGACATAGCTGAACCCCGTCCCGGAATACAAAACAGATCCGGTGGGCGCTATGGCTAAAGGGGAGGCTACCCTTTTCCGCAACTCACATGGCTGAACTCCAAACTCGAGGGAGATGTCAAAAAAAAAAAAAAAAAGGCAGCTGATCAAGCGTGTACATAGCGAGAAGAAGTGTAGCGTGTTCCTTCTGCCTGAGGTGTTTGTCTTCATGGTTGGGCTATCTCCCGCTATATTCCAAACTGGCTCCTGCCCTTTGATCCGGTCAGCAAACTCGGGAGGTCACGGATCAAGCGCACACAAAACCTCTGTTCTATTATCTGCGCACCTTTTAACGGAGCCTGCCGGCACAGAGGGGGGCGTCGAGTTTCACGTCAATTAGCCGTGGCCGGTGGCTTTTGCACCCGCACAATAAGATTCAGCGGATGATTTCGGTGTGCAGTTGTAAGATATGTCTTCAAAATTATTGTTAAATGTATCATTAAAAATATTGTTTAACTAATTGATTAATCAAACATAAGTGAGAGGCGTTTTTAGTGACATTATGATTCAAACTTCAAACAATTTTCATGGAATCATTACACGCACAGTTTTAATTAAGGGGTTGGGCGCTTGACTCCTAGCAACCACCGTAAAACTTCCATTTCTCGAAGCAGAGAGACATAATTACAAAATAAAAAAGAACATGAGACTAAATTGTACAAAACAAAGCTATTAAGTTTAAAAACAGGTTTGTTAGCACATTGCATTACAAAGCTGAACTTCACGGACCAATTAAACCAATTTTGGAAAACATCTCTAATCTCTGTGATATTTAAAGGGCTGTATTATGTAAATCGTGTTCCTAGCACATATGCACTGTGCTGTAAAGATGTCCTAACATAACACAGCACTGTGATGGTTCAAAGATAACAGGTAGAGCTGCAGTTTCAGTGTTGATTGTTTTTTCGCAGTGGAGCTGAAAACAAGCTTGGCTGGTGTAAGTCACACTTCAGTAATCTGTTCCCTGGCCTATATCAAATGCTGCGCTCAGTAAAGCCCAATTGATTCCTACAGAAATGAAAGACCGGCGGAGCGTTTTCACAACGGTCATGCGGCGTGTATGAAGTCCCCATTTGGGACAGACTTCCGAGTGGGCGTCTAGTCGCCGCCGTCCTTTTGGAGAAAGACACATTGCAACGCAAAGAGGCGGTCCACTTTGATGAGGAAATGTTAGCATCTCATCATAAACATGCAAACACTTAAAGTAGATGCTCGCTGGCTGGCTTGCTCGAGTAATTTGCCAAACAAATTATACAGTCAAAATGTCAGGCAAGAGGAGAATGCAAGTCAATGTAACAAAGGCCCACTTAAGCAGGCACTAAATAATGACAAATAAATTATTGTCCTTGCTCCCAGGACAATCAAAGGGCCAAAAATCTAATTGTAATGTTCACAGATGAAATGAAAACACCATCTTTATCTTAAACAACAGTAATTGATGATAGTAGCAACTTAAGGTGACCCCTGCCTGTTTATTTCAGCACTTCTAGTCAAAAATGTACTTTGATGTGCACATATATGTATGTCTGAGCGTGCAATATCCATAATGAAAATCCACAATAAGCATCAAGGGAAAGATCTCTAAGCTCAGGGTCATTAGGCAATATTATGAAGACTCTAAATTTAGTGTTATTGACAGCACTTCCCTTGAGCCCTGTTCAGTCTACGCATTAAGATTGATTTGTTGTTTTTCTTCCCACTTCTGGCACACTCCTCATATCTCTGACCCCATCCAATTCAACTTAACCTCTATTTATTGGACCATTATAGACTTTTTTTTAAATTTGGAAACGTAAAAGGTTCTAACATGTAGTCACATTTATGTTTTCTCTGCGAGGAATTGGTTGCCATATAACTGTATATCTGACATACGATATAGCTTGGACAAATGCTTAAAAAAAAAAAAAAAAGAGCTAAAAAGAGTGTCCAAAACTAATCAGAATGCTCAACTTGTGAAACATCTAGTGGTTTTAAATTCCATCCAATGAGATTTGAAGGCCCCAGAGCAAACATTACAGTTCAAGCGAGTGTGTTTTCTCTGTATTTGAACTGCGGCAGTGCAACACTCCCCACAGACCTATCTGTTGTATTTGTATAACCATTGTCCTTTTAGTTTTTGGCTGCAGCTCCGAGTGTCTGTGTGAGCTTTAGCGTGACGTAATGCGGCCGGCGCGGTCTGCATGGCTCCGTCACAGCCTTGTGCTGACCTCCACAGTGCAGCCCAGGGGAACCTTCACAACACATTTGGCTTCTCATTTTCAGTGCAGCAATGGCCGTCCCCTCCTATCTGTCAGCGCCGCGCTCAAGTCTTTCTACATCACGTCTCCCCCTATACCCCCTACTTTCTTATCTCTGGTCTGCCTAAATCTACCGAAACACACACACACAGATCCACTATCTTTCCCTCTTTTGTTGTCTGTAAGAGAGAGAGAGAGAGAGAGAGAGGGAAAAGAAAAAAAAAAAAGTGGGGGAAAAATGTTATGGCTCATTAAAACATTGCTCTGTTGAATGGATACAGTCAGGGCACAACGGTCTATTAGTCTACCCCACCCCCAAGACCACAACATTTTTTTCCAACTTAGCCTTTGCAATTAGGCTATTTTACGGCTTATATGAAAACGCTTTAGCTAATAATGTTTTCAGTAAATACATGCTGTGAATGACCCATTTGTTCTAAAACAAATATGACTTCCCGCTATCTCCTTTTCATAAGTGACCATATCAAAATGAGAGGTCGACCAATATGGGATTATCTAAGGCCGATGCCGATTTTTGGGGATTTTTATTGGCTGATGCCGATATGCTCGGTCGATATATTTGGCAGAGTTTTCCAATTGTCTGGTCTGGTCGTTAGCATTAGCATACTGTTGCTAGCTGTGGCATTTTGCGCGGCGATCCAAAATGCAATTGCGGAGGTTCAAACTAACGCTCGCTATTGAATTCTCCAGGTTCTGCACTTCAAAATGACACCATCCATCCATTTTCTTCCACTTTTCCGTTGCTGGGTCGTGAAATCACATTGCACCAGCCCTTATGACTTCTCCTGCAGGTGGTGGGTCCACAGAAGGACGGCCTCACGATTCTCAGGCCTGTTGGTCTCTCATAAGGGGCTTCTGAACCACTCTTTGTCAGCCCTCAACAACAGAGCTCCTAGAATCATTCGGGTGCTCAAAGAGGGGATGTGCATATTCACTGAGGTATTTAACAAACTTGTAGCTAACCAATTTTCATTGCAATGTTTATCCGTTCCCCTGAGGCTTAGGGAGTTGTGGGTGGACTGGTTTTAAAGCATCGCTCTTTCCAATGGATGAAAAAAAAAAAACGGCAAGTCTCTATCACTTTTGGTCCTGGAGATATCGCTTTTTCGACCTCTTATCAACATCAACTAGTTGTACTGTACAAGGGCTTTGGAGTGCGGGGGTGACATTCATCTAACTTGGGAGACTTTCTGAAGTGATATAACACATTTTTATCCCACAAAATGTTATGTAATAAACTACATATTGCTTCCAGCTTACAGCAGTGCCCTGACATTGCTTGCACTCTGGAATATCTTTAAATTGGGTGCGATTCCTAGAAAGTAAAATCCTTAATCCCTTGAAGATAAAGAGAATCTACAAAAACAAACTGACCTTTGCAGAAGTACAGCAAGGCTGACAATAATATTTGTCATTCATCACAGTGAGACATGTAAGAGAGGAGGCTAACAAAAAGTTAGTGTAGCCCCACATTTAAGCTTTATGTTCTGAACAATCATTTTACAATAATCCTTTTACGCACTAATACGTCCGACCATGATGCCAAATGTATTAGCCATGTTCGAGTACTAAACCACATGCATGCACATATTATTAATCAGCAATTGATAGGAGAATTGTTAAAGAAGAGTCAATAGATGTTTATAAAATCTTGGATCAACATCCATCCCTACTCATTAAAATCTCTCACTCTTAGTTCAAGGCATTTCTCAATATTCCCGAAAAGCCACATTGGATTCTCTTCGTCTACCAGGAAGTCTTGCATTACCTCATTCCAGCGTGGCCCGTTTGTTTGCCTGTTACTCCAACCAAACACAGTTGCGGTTATTTGGTGATTGCACGGTCACTGAAAACATATTTGTGTATCCTTCTGAATAACACCGGTGATGTCAAGGCTGTGGTATGCCGCCCAAATCCTTATATAAATGCAGCTCTACACTTCTCTGATGTGTCAGGCACCAAACCGCTGCCTTCACTGCCCTCCGGAAAACACAACCACACTAACAATGATGCTTTTATAGTCGCCGTACCTGCATACCTGAACTCAGACTTCAAAGAGAAAGCCCAAAGCAAAGGATTTCTGTTTGCATTTATCTCACAGTATCTGGCGAGATAGCAGTGTGTGTTGTCGCAGCTCGGGGACTATTGTGCCAAGCCCCTGGACCTTGCCTTATCTTCATTATACGTTTTAAACAAAAACACACGGAGAAACATTTGTGAAATGGGTGGAAAACAAGTCTTGGCTACAGAATACACACTGTGTGGCATAATATAAAGACAAAAACAACTTAAGTCTACACTGACCATAATATAAAAATCTCTCAATGTGCTATCATCCTAGGAGTCTAATGTGAGTGAATCCACACGCTGCAGTGAAAGCCTCAGGCTTTTGTGAGGTTTAATGGCACTTACAGCTTCCACTGGTAGATGGTGACAGGGGGGTTAGCATCGGCTTGGCAGGTCAGCTGCACATTCTGACGGTTCAGGTACCAGTTCCCATCGAAGCCCTGGATCTTCACCTCAGGCTCATCTGAAAATAGGACAGACTCTCGTAAGATCAGCAAAATCAGTGGCACCTACAATACTGTAAAACATGTCACTTTTGTATCTGAAACTGACAATTTCTGTAGTGACTGTTAAAGCTTTTGGGATCATCATTAAAAATATGACTAACTACCTTATGCAGTGAAAAAGAGAACATTGAAAGACAAGTGATGGAAAGGTCGAGTTTGAAAGATGGAGTATTTTGAAAACCAATCATAGCCAGTTTTGACTGTAAAATAAAGTCTGTGGTTGTTTTGTGGTCTCATTTTGACATTTGCTACAGCTTAATAAGACAATAGGAATGGCATTGGACTCACATTGCACATTGAGCACCACGCTGTCTTTGATCTGCTCACTGCGGTACGTCACGATGCAGGTCAGCCTCTGCTTGTGCGTCTCTCGGCTTGGGATCACCATGTAGTTGCTCCTCACCGTCACCGTCCCGTTCTGGTTTCGGGTCTCCTGGAAGGTGGCCTCGCCCTTCAACCTGGTGTCCCACCTGATGATGCTTGGAGGCTTGCCATTGGCCGATACGCAGGTCGCTACTGTCGTCTTGCGCTTCTGTGCCCTGGCTA
Source organism: Gobius niger (assembly GCF_951799975.1). Classification (NCBI taxonomy): domain Eukaryota; kingdom Metazoa; phylum Chordata; class Actinopteri; order Gobiiformes; family Gobiidae; genus Gobius; species Gobius niger. The sequence continues at coordinate 20,577,531 of NC_136852.1, forward strand.
CAATCGTGGGCGACGTGAGAGTCATGCGGGTCATCGGTCGAGCTGAGCACAAGAAAACGAAAAAATTAACATCTCAAAAATTAACCGTTCTTGCTTCTTGACATTTCTGTTTTCCGCCACCTGCTATCTCCATTTGGATTTGATCAAAAACATCAAATTAAACAAAAGGGGCCGGAGATGAAAAGCTACTCACATCAGGTTTTGCCTCTCTGCCTTCATCCTCAAAGCAAAGGCAGTTGTCAGAGCTCTCGAAAATGGAGCACACTCTTTGCCTACCCAAAAGCACACTCATCCAATTTGAATGCTTTTGTGAGTTGCCAATTAGCAATCTACTTTTTAATACTTCAAACGAATGGACTTGAGCTTAAGAAAGTACACGAGTGAAAGAGACAGGCCTATGAAGAGGGCTTTTGATTTCTGCCACGCTGGTGATCTGCGCTGGCTGAAACTTAGAATGACAAGGCATTCTCTGTGACACACAATAACATTAAGATGAGAGACTCAAACTCGGGGCTATGTCTTTTGCTGCGGCTTAATGGAAAAAAGCACTAGCACTTGATTCCTAATTAGCTCTCTAATAAATGATAGGGTGCAACATTTCCAAAAGAAACCAGCGCTCATGATAAACTACATCTCAGGCACTTCAGCTTCTCCGTGCGGGATAAGATTATTCATGACAAATTGTGCTCTCTGAAGTGGCCTCATTGATTTCCGTCCCACCTGCCATTTGTATTGACTTTGGCAGCGGTGCGACTTTATGAAAAGACATAGCACTAATGTAAGATAGGTGATAAATGACACATCACCTCAATGGCCAGAACATGAACTTGTCAAAAAAGAGGTTTTCCAGTGTGAAGTAGTGATAATGTCATTCATGCTTTTTGTTTTGTTTTGTTTTGTTTTTCCGGTTTGGGCAGGGTTTATACCGGGGGGCCGGGGGTGTCTCAATGTTTTTCATCATGGTCTGCTTATTGAAGTCAAACGCAGACGATGTTCAGTGCAGTGAAACTTTCAAAGGCGTGCACTTAGCAGAGGCGTTTACCGTGTAACTACAACTTCATTTAGGCTTGGAATATAAATTGTGTAGAATCGTATAGCTTGCAATAAAAAAGTACAAAGTTACAATTTCTGACAGCGTACGCCAATTCATAAAGGTCTGAGGGCCACTAAAAATGTATCTTAGGTTGGCCTGTCACGATAACAAATTTGAAGTTCGATATATTGAGGCAGGTAAGTATTGCGTTAAACGATATTATTGACTGATAACGAACGATACTGGATACCGCCAACTCTCAGGCATACAAATGACAGTAAACCTTTGTTCTAAAAGTGCATAATTATATCCTAAAATACCACACAAGCTGCAATAAACATGAAATATAATGTAACTTAATTTGCTTCAGGTAGAAATAAAAGTTTTACAGAGAAAAATAGGAGGGAGTGCTAATAAATGTACAGACGATATACATCGAGCCCAAAAATGTATCGTTTATCTGTTATTTATTGAACGATGTGTCGATATACAGTAGTAATTATCGTGACAGCCCTTATCTGGCACCCTGGGCACCCCCTGGTTTATTCTTTCTAAATTTTGTCAGTTTACATACAGTTAGATGTGTTTTAGACTAGTGGTACTCTGAAGGTCATATGCTTTCCGAGGTGGTACATGATGAACTTTTTTTTTCAAAATGTGTCCATAAACTAAATCAAATCAACAAAAACAAGGCTATAATAAACATAAATTACGGAAAAACAGACCTTTTGCACTTTTCAGTTACCTTGTGAAAAAATGTCAGATGGACAATGATATTCATTGTGCGGCCCAATGAACAACATCTGCTGTCAGGCTAGTTGTCGTGCCAAAGTGATCAAATGTTTTTATCTATTAATTCCCAAAAAGAATGATTTTTAGAAAGTAAAGGAATGAGTTTAGATTGTGGTTAACAATTTGAAAACAGAAAAAGGTACAGGACTTGTATATGGTTCAAGGACAGCCGACTGATTCCTTACCAAAGACGGTGAGGTTGACCATGTTCTCCCGGTTGCCTGCAGGAAACGTAGTGTACTCGCAGATGTACGCGGCCTCGTCGGACAGCTGCAGGTTGGAGAAGACGATGGTGGTGTCTTCGAGGGAGGGGGTCCGGTGGCGCACGGCGGCCTGTTTGAAGCTCACCCGCTCCTTGTACGGCGCCAGGACCGACACTCCCAGGGCCGGGTTTGCGATGGCCACGTTGTGCTTGGTGCTGTTGAGGACCTTCTGCCAGGTGACTTGGGAGATCTTGACCGGTGGGTTACTGTTAATGAAAATGCAGCGCAGTTCCACCTGGGAGCCCACGAAGCCCGACTTAGTGGAGTCCATCTGCACCATCTGTCCGTCGCCAGCTAGAAAATGCAAAAGGAACATAAAATGAGGAAAATGTTACAATGAATTAAAGCGCTAAGTTTTCAGAAGTTCTTTGAAAGTCAATTTGTCCCCAGAGTACAATGGAAAAGATGGATTGCTCGAACTTTTCTATGGTACAGTACGTAGTTAGAAAGCTGATCACCGGTAAAAACCAGGGGGCTCTAAAATATGCAGGACAGCCTTGGAAAACTTATCAAATAAAATGATTGTTGCTGAAACTGCAAAATACTGCAAACTCCTCCAGAATCATGCCTGTATCCTTGCTCCACAGTTCCTGGTAAACAGAGTGCCGTATGTATCTTATTTGCAGTGTGACATGCAGGGGAGTTGTTATTAACACGGAGGGCACGTCCTTTGTCCACCTGGCTCAATCTCTAATATGATGGGAGGGCCGAGCAACACATCCAATGCATCACTAATGAACAAATGTGCAAGACCATCGTCTACAGAGCCGCCTCCACCTACCAGGCAACCGCACGGCCGCCACCATTGTAATTTTAATTACTTTTGACTCTCAAATACCTCAATGACTGCCTGGAGCTCCTATTAAGGGAAACAATGTGGAGCCCTGTGTAAGCATTCAAAACAGTAGGATCACACACATAAGTAGTACAGCAATTAAGCCTCTCTACAATCGGAACGTGTGAGGAGAGTAAAAGGTTAATTAGTGAGGGCCGACCTTCCCTGCTGTTCGTGGGGTCCATTAGTTAATAAACTATACTTGCCAAAACCTTGGGTTAGATGTTGGGTTTCACAAAGGCACACTTCCTGTTTCTTGTTCAATGTGCCACCGCATATATTCACAGAGGTCTAAAAGCCAATCATTATGCTACTTAGGCCACTGCCCTTTCTAAAAGATACATTTATTCTTGTCAGAGACCACTTCTATTAGGCATTCTCTTATGGGTCAAGGCAAACAATACAAATCATGTGCACTTTTATTGTAGTGGGCAATATTGACAAAAATGAATATCTATTTCCGGCATCACTTTAGATTAAGGTGTGCTTATTAAGTATTAACAAGCATTAGTAACTATTTTAGGGTTGGGTTAAGGGTTGGCTATGAACAAGTGTATTATTTATGGCTTAGTATTATGTTAACAGACAAAAGTATAATAAGCAGTGTGTTAACACTTTACAAGCATATTATCAATGCTTGTACTTCATGAGCACACCTTACTATAAAGCGCTACCCTATTTTCTTCCTCAATAAAAATTCGCAGACAATGATTTGCTATCCATTAGAAGAATGTCATATCAGTGCGAATGCTTCTGTTTCAGTTTTAAGTGATTATGCAATTTTCTTTTATGCCAGGTGCCTTTCCAGGACAAATGTACACATTTTTCTTAGGTTTGAAAGGGTAACACAGGAGAGTGTCCTTTACCTGCTGTTTTACAGGTTTTTTTCCTCAGCATTAAAAATTTAACTGTCCCCTTTCTGCGTAAAATGTCACTTAAGACAATTCTCCATCCCTCTCTAATAGCCAGCCTCTAGGCACGTACATTACAGTGGAAATTATGAAGTCAGAGTTAAATTTAGATTTGGTTCCCGAGAGTGGAAGTAATTCTTCAAAGGCTCCCATTCCTAAGGTAGAATGGAATCCAATGCCATCTTCATTTATGGCCCAATAGCAGTTAAAGCAGACATGTACTTTATTATACCAGAAGGTACAGGACTGTAGGTAGCAATCTCAAAATGAAAAACATGTAGCACTGCATATCTCAGGGTGTTTTACTCTTTCTGACCTTTATCGTATAAATTAAGAGAATTTCGGCCCGAGAAAAGCCTGCTCGGTCAAACCTCAAATAAATGACAACACTCATTGTACTCAATATGCGAACCTGACTAAAAATCAAGTTAAGGCCTATCATTTTCGTACCCCCCACTTTAACCGAGCGCATTTTCTCCAGTTCGGCTTTAGTCAAATATAAAAGCTTCTCGACTGGAGAGCTTGCTCAATAATGCTTCATTTGAAAGGCCTGCAAAACTGATTGTGACTTGTTGTGGCATTGTCCCTGCATTTTTTGTCTCGTTTTTATTGGGTTTTTGTGTGTTTTCTTTTTGTTGTGTGTTGTGTCTTTTTTGTCATTTTTCATTGCATTTTTGTGGCTTTTTTGTTGCATTTTCACTCACTATATAGTCATGTTTTCATCTCTTTTGTCGCCGCATTTTTGTCTCTTTTTCTGTTCCGTTTTCATCATTTTTTGGGGGGGGTCTTTTGTGGCTTTGATGTTGCTTTTTCATCACTCTTTACTCATGTTTTCAACACGTTTTTTGTGGCTCTTTTGTCACTTTTTTGTCACGTTTTCATCCTCATTGCTATTTCGACACTTTTTTTCCCAAGAAGCTCTTAGATCTGGGCAAAGCTGAACAGGAGAAAACATGCTCGGTTCAGGTCGGGGTTAAGAGGTTACATTATTTATAAGAGCTTTCATTGATCCATTCTCCATGAGAAAAGAACTGAATCTATGCCAGCGTGAGTCACAGTCCACAGTTACACTATATTTAAGACCGTCATTTACAACCCTGGTCTCCAAGCACATCAACAGTGCGTCAGAGCATCGCTTCAGGGCACCTGCATCCTGTTGTCTTCACCTCTCTTTGTTATCTTAGGCTGTGATTTATGTTCTGTCCAGGTGAAGTTTCATGATGCCCCATTTCCTGGTCCGGCAGCAACTCTAGCAACAACTCGCCATAGCCGTGTATCAAACAGCAGAACCAAAAGCTATAATTATCTCTATGGATGAGGCAGGATCTACAGGAAGGACTAACCAGCAACTTTCTCCACTAATCACGCTGGACTCATAAACCCGAGTCATAAACACAAAAGAAAATACGCCCCGACCTCAAGTGGGGAACCAGCCTAGCACAAAAACACAAAGCACCTCTTCAAAATGGAGTGAGTGCATCAAGATGATAGATAATAGCCATGTTTGGGAGATAAAGTTTCCGCGGGGGGCTGTAAACGTACGCCGCTGAACTGCGTTTATGAGTCCACCCACTGAATACAATATCCGATCGCGTCTATCTCCAGCTTTGTAAAAGGAGTGGGGGGGGGGAAGAAAAAAAAAAACAGGAGGGTTGGGGCGTGTGTGAAGCCCGTCAATCTTTTTAAAAACGAGGCAGATACTCTAAAAGATTCAGAAATAATGGGAGAAAGGTAGGCGAGCAGAATGGACGTGCATCGATCAGAGATTACAAGTGACCAGTGAAAGATGAAGTGCAGAACAAAAACTCCACATAAGAGCGTGTTAGATTAGCCTTGAGCTTAGACAACTGGAAAGTGTAAAAGATTTGATGAAGTAACGCTAACAGAACCTGGTTTCTATGTGTTCAATTAGAAAGCATTCGTTTTCATTTGTTTGAGTTTTTATCTGTCTTGTCACTGTTCATGAAAAGTTATTAGTGAAATTAATACAAATTGTAAAAATGTGTGAAATATTATTTATTATTATTTGATGGCTGCTATGTAAAAAAAAAAATGGGTGCAATATAATCAATATGAGGAAAATAAATCGTCACCCAGCCCTAGTGCCTATATAACAAAAAAAGATCTCCCCTCATCCTTTTAGAGCCACATCTTCGATATTGTCAACGCACACCACAGCAAATTGAAAAGTAGGGCAGCCAAAAAAAAAAAGCGAAATACATAAATAAATAAAACAATGTGCCTCGTCTTTGAAGTTACAGGACGCACGCGGTCTTTCCATTTCCCTTCGGAGGGTATCGGCGGGACCCCCTCTGTGGAGATTTAAAACTTGAGGGATTTGGGGAATGACAGATTGATTTACTAATGCGGTTTGACAGGAGCGACGGGGAACCTTGTCATCTGTACCTGGAGAAACACCTGTGTCCTTGTGCCCCTCGGGCCGAAAGCTTTACTCCATCTGATCACAGCTTAGATTACCACTTGTGGCAGATACGGCGTGGTATTTTTGAAAGAGCAGCGCAATTTACAGGGTGACAACACCAGTTAAAGTTTAATCTGGAGTTGGATGATGCTAGTATTGTGTGTGTACTTGTGTGTGTGTGTGTGTGTGTGTGTGTGTGTGTGTGTGTGTGTGTGGGGGGGGGGTGCACAAGGAGGCTCCCTAAGGTCGGCCAAAGTTCTCACAGAAATGTTTCTTGTGTGTTACTCCTTATAGTCTTTTCCAACAAAGCTACTGTATTCCAAGGCATGTTGCCAATTAAGCTTAGCACACTGTAATAATAGACAGTTTGAATGTAGTTAATTTAAAGCAGTACTAAGCAACGTGTTTACCTTAATAAATCCTTTCCGTAGTCCCTCTGGGGGGTCTTTTATCCCCCCCTGGTGTCACTGGCCAGAAAACCACAATTGCAACGTCGCTGCCTATGGGTCGGAGGCCCCAATACACACTAATAGAATCACGAAGAAGATGCTAACAAGCTAACGTGCCAGGCTAACTGCGGGCTAGCGCCACTTAAACAGTATTTACAGCCAAGTTTAAGTGAAAGAAATGATCTCCAGTGTGTAATTGAATGTACAATATCCCTCTCTCACTTTGTCTTTTCTGTCAGCGTAGTATTTAATCTCACGGACAATTAGTAAAAAGTAAAAAAACGTAACATGCTGCAACACCTGCAGTGGCGCTTATGGCCTCTAGGGGCATGAGTTACTTTGTACTGCTTCAAAGGCTAATGGCATTTAAAAAGTATGAATATTTTAGTAAAGCACACAACATCATCGCAACTAATACTTAATTGTCTATAAGAAACAAAAAAACAAGGGCATTTCTCTCCAAACCGTACATAAGTTGAAGGTCTAGTGGTGCAGCGTGTCTGTGAGAAAATGTCCAGCCCCTTCCCCGCCATACTCTTACTCATACCAAACTCCGTAAACACGAGCTGGGTAAAATGGAAACCAGAGCAATAGGCATAATTACATAGCCACAAAGCCTAAGTCCCCGCCAGCGAGGGGCTGGGGGCTTCCACTGGGACCCTTTCACTTGAGCACTACATGAACAGGCCTTGGCTCAGCTCAACGCAGAGCCGTAATTACAGACTACACCACAGAGCTGCACAGCCATGGAGCGGTGCGACCACAAACATGCGAGCTACATTAGGAAAGAAGGGACTCGCAATGTGTGAGTCAGGGAAAAGACAAAGAGGTAGTAGTGAGGGGAAGAGGGAGGCATTTCGGGTAGCCCTGCATTCTATTGAAAACACATGCGACATGCTTCAACTGGGACAAAAATATAAATTGTTTATATTTCTGAAACACACAATAAGATTAGTTCAATTCCTTTATTTTCTTTTTATAAATACAGTTTCTACATCTACACACCCACAAAACCCAAGTCGAACCGAAAATGTTAAAAAAGCTGCAACTCTTCCTTTTGTGTAGCTTTTGCCCTTCCCCTGACAAGGGGAGGACATGGGACTGTCACGGTCCAATACACCTGACAGTGCCCTGAGAGCTGCCAGTTACAAGGAACGAAGTAATAACACCTCCATAAACAAAGGCAAAGTGTCTGTCCAAAAAGCAATAAAACACGCCATTTGAGCACGCCAGGTGAGTGCACAAACATTATAGTGGCACATAAAGGCGGCGATTAAAACAGATGCTGAGCCGTCTGTGCGCACTGACAACGACCGTTCTCCAGCTCAAAGACGAGCACAATACATGGGGCTGAAATGGGATCTGTCTTCAGACGAGCAAGAAACGACATGTGCCCAGGAGTAGTTTGCATATGGCGCTTTGGATGACAGACAGCAACAGCTTTCACTCTGTATGATCTTATAATTGTTAGCCAAGATGATTTCGCAACGCAGAAATTGATTTCATTTTACCACCCAGGTGCAGTCATAAAAAAAAATCAACAATACATAAAAAAGTAATACAATAAAGATTTATATTTGTCAAAGACGAAACAACTCACATTATTGAGCCAATATGCACAGGGTGAAGAAATTAGACTTTGCTTAACGTGTGTAAACCAATAACAACACTAGACAGAAGTCATGAATACAAAGGAATTCCATTAATCAAACTCCACTTTGCAGCTCCTTATGCAACAACTGTGTAAAGCTATTGTTTCTGTATTCATTGTTCCGCTGGCGAAAACTCAAAACCATTTAAAAGACAAAGATTGGCTTGTTCAACATTAGGAAGGCCCACAGCCAAGAGAAACCATTTGTGCCAGAGTCAGACAGAGTTCACAGTATTGCTTCTCTCAAACTCCGGAGTTTAACATTATAATAAGACCGTGTCCCAAGAATGTGTCACTACTACAGCCAGCGAGGCCATTTTGACATTATCAAAACAAAAGTCACAACTGGTATCTCGTTCCAGTTGCCACCTGATGAGAGGAAGTCCATTACAGAGCATTTCTAACACCCACAACAGCCACGGAAACCCAAAACATCCCATCAAATATTAAAAACAAGTTTGAAGAGGAGCTAAGTGTGCAAGTCAGGGTTAATATCCTATCCCAAAGAGTGTCCGTCTTAAATTATTTCAAAATACAAGTTTTAGTTTGGTAGCCAACTTCGAGAGATTTATTGGATATGTTTTCTCACTTTGAAAACACATTTTAGTCCAAGCAAATAGGTCAATCTGTGAAACATCCTACTTAGCCCGAAGAGAGCACCGCCGCCGTAACTGGCAGTGCTGATAAATCTTCAGTATTTTAGGATAAACTTCTTGCCAAGAGTGCCTCTAAACCTTATCGCATGAAGACGTATTATCTGTCGCTGCCCTGATAGGCTTTGCTCATACTATTGTTACTTAAGTGGGATGCTGATAGATAAAACATGGCCTGAGCCTCGCGGGATAATGACTATTTAATGTAGTCCCAGTTCCCACGGCGATGGGACAGGGCTCTCTGCAACCCCCCCGTCTCCGCAAGTCTCCACAGAGCCACACGTGTTTATGACAAATCTCCCCCGTCTCGCACACACACTGTTGTCCATAATAATGCGTCCGCTGCTTATTCCTCTGTGGGACGACAAGATGTATGGCAGCGGGGCCAGTCTGCGCTCGAGCTGTTTCAATCGGGAGGAAAGAAAATAGGGAAATGATATTTGTAAAGTGAATTTCCCTAGCATAAGCTAAACTATTCAGGGGGAGAGAAAAAAAAGAAAGAAAGCGTTTCTGTAAATGTATGCATTTCATTATTGATTAGAATTAATTAACGGGTTGTACGTGCTACGCTTTGACAAATGAGGCTCGATCATTGCAGTTTATTAGTGCTGCCTTTTTTGATCGTCTAAAAAATGTGTCAAGTGGAGTAGAAGGGTTGATTTTTTTATTAACATTTTACGTACAGTTGTTACTAAGTGATATTTTGCTTTATATGTCTTAATGTAATGTTTCTCACCTGTCGGCTTTATTTAACACGACAGCACAGAGGGAGTGGATGGGGAGTTGGGATCAGTGTTGACATCGTCTTTGCTTTGCCCGGTTCTGTCGGATCTCGGAAGCTAAGCAGGGAAGGGCCTGGTAGGGACTTGGATGGGAGACTGTTTGGGAACACCAGGAAGCCTGGGTGAATGTAATGAGTGAGTGAGTGGTAGGGGTGGGCCATATCGTATCGCAAATCGTTATGGCGATATCATTGTTTGACATCGTTGTAAATTTTTGATATTGCGGTGGACACGATATAATTTATGCTACGCTCAGCTTCATCAGGGCAAAAGTCAAATAAAATGACGGATGTATACTCCTTGGTTGGATCATATTTGTGAGGAAATTAGCATGGCGCTAAAAAAGAATGAAATATCTTGGCATTAATCTTCCCAATAGGCGTTCGGAATTGTGTCCATTCTCAGTTACATCTTCAAATATATCGTTATTGTGATATTTCTTTTTTATATCATGATATTGCCCTGCCCTAGTGAGTGGTGGTCAGAGGGGCCAATGACACAGACTGGTCGCCTCACTTCCGTCAGTCTACCCCAGGGCAGCAGTATGGAGTGAATGAATAATGACTACAGTGTAGGGCTTGGAGACACTTGGGAAAGTGCAATGCAAGTGTAGTAGGCCATTTGTTATTATTATTATTGCTAAATGTGTAGCAGCTTATCTTGGTGCACATGTATTACCCATTACCAATCCTCACAGCAATATCACATGCACCATTATGCTACAACATTGCACCTCCCCCATGGTCCATAATGGCATTTAATGTGAAAATTGAACTATAAGCAGCACAGTCAGAGCTAATTGTCCAATTTGTCCTGTTAGTCAAATGTCTCACTGAGTTAACAATCGAGGCAAATTAACCACCGAGCCCTCAATTAGCCGAGCAGCCATAGTCTGTAACCGTGATGGTTTTCTGGCCACTGTGCCCATCGCACCCTCTTAAAATGGTGGAGCATTTCCCCGTATCAGTGGCTGCTCCACGGCGCACTCGGACCATGTTTGATGGTGCTTCAGCCCCTATTCTCAACAGTAAACAACAGTGTACCTGGCAGACTCGCATTTACCTCTTGTCTCCCTGAGCAAACAGTGAACTGCCGAGGCAAGCTCAAAATCCTTATGGGAACAGATGGCGACCGGTTCTCCCTATCTGATTCAAATTTGAAATACTCCATTGTACAACCCTTTCCCCTCACTGAGCAAAGCGTAACATCTGCTGCGCTGTAAATGTTAATGATTATGGAGAATATTTATTGTGTTGGCCAATCTGGATTCAGTCCCTGCAAGTAGCTCGGCGCGTTTAATTCTAACTATTCCCAAAGGCTGTTTGTTTGAGGAGGCGAGGAGGATGTAATGACCAGGCACAGTGGCACAGAAGTCGTATGTTATCCAAAAGGTGGTGGTGGAGGTGGAGGGGGGGGGGGTATTGGAAATTACAACTTTCAGGTTGGTAGCACGTACAATTGGACAACCGCATGCACCGATACGCATCTAATAGTGCGGCAGCATGCGTCGATAGCAGAGGGAAGGGAAGGTTCAGAGCGCCAGCCCACACACACGTAGGGCCCCCGAGCTGCTTAGAGGCATTTCAAATGTCAAGGGGATGCATCAGTTCCTCAGCAATGGAGCTTCACATCTGAGTTCAGGCACAGTAATGATTCATGCCGAAGAAACACAGGAGAAAACCGCTCTGCACCATTCTGTTCAAAGGGGCTAATCAGATGTTTCACTGCTGTATACGTTTATTCATCGTGACATGTTACGGGGGCGGGGTTACTATTTTTGAATGGAATACGCAAGCTTTACTATAAACAGAAGCAGGTAATTCACGGTGCAGTATTCAAGAGCCCAGCAACAAGCCTTTCAGGTAAATATTTGACATATAAAAATATCTGACACACATTCACTCTCTTTAGGTTGGGCATATTTGAATGAAAATTAAGCATGATTAAAAATGCATTACGCAATCTTTGTTATTATTGACGAGGGCTTAGGCATGCAGACGTTCTCGAAAGAACTTTTTATTTGCTTTTAGCCTCTAAGTTTCAACAAAGGTGAGTCAACTGCTTTCGCCCTCTGAAAGTGAGAGAGCCGGCCGGTTGTACTGAGTGTAAACAGAGTATGAGCGGACTCTGGTCCCTCCCCCACCCTCCCACCCCCTGCAGCTTAACCAAACACTCCCGCCACGGTTTCGGTCCTGCGCACTAAATAAACAGGGCTGACGTTACCTGCCCGAATGGTGGCATGACATCATCGCTGTGATACTGATACGGCCCCTGTCAGCAGCGCAGACGGGGACAGATGTGAATGAACTGCCGGTCTCACTGTTTGACTGAAACTTAAACAGGAACATGCTCGGGTAACATTGGTGTGTCAGCGGCGAGCGTACAATGTCAAGAGTTAAATCTTGTGGTGGGAATATGGCTACAACGGAAAATTACAATACCTACCGAAATATTATGATTTGTATTCACAGGGACAAACCTCTGTGATTTTGCAATTTATTGGTGCCTCTTACTGTTTGATCCCCTGACCTAATAATACAATAATTTGATGTGTACATTACATCTTTTTGAATATTACAGGATATATCGGCCGATCTAGCACCGATAAAAGCCGATATCTCTGGAAGCATAAGAAATAGATGCTTCCCGGAACTGAGAAACTTAATGATGAACATTGGTTAGCTTAACCTCAGTAAATATGGACATTTTCAAGCACAGAACACATTGAGTTAGTTTTAACCTCCGCAATTATATGTTCAAACGCCGTGCAAAAATGCCGCGGCTAGCAACAGCATGCTAACAGCAAGATGCTGATGCTAACGGAAACTAATCAAAGCTGGGACAGAAACTATGACTCAATCACCCAAAGTTGTAAAATAAAATCGACCACTGCTGGAGTTGCCAAGTGTTAATGTTTGTACAGGATTATTGACCAGACATTTGGAAAAATCTGCCAAAAATATTGGCCGTGCACATCGGCATTGGCCATTAAAAATCCAAAATATCTGCATCGGCCTTCGAGAAACCCATTTCGGTCGACCTCCAGATATTACAATCTTTATATATATATTTTAAAACTACACAATGATCATCATTTGAACAAAGCACTTAATCAACAAAGCTTCTATCTACACAATGCCTTTGTTCCCACAGTGGCGAGCAGAGGTCCTATTTTCAATAATTCAAAAGTTTGCCAGGGCTTTCAAGCAAGGGCAGCTGTTAGACATCTTAATAGGTGGTGAGACGATCAATAAATAAACAGAGAAGCCACAGGGGTGCTCCAGAGTGAGGCATTAGGGCCTTGGGGTGGCTCGGGGGCTGGGCTTAGACGGGCTGAGAGTAAGGACACGGGCGAGAGGAGGTCACAGAGAGAATGATGCAGAGGATTTAAGGGGAGTTAAAAGGGCAGGAGGACCAGTGAGAGTGACATGCAGTGGGGTCAGACGTGGTGAGAAGATTAGAGCACTCAGGATATTAAAGCTGCTGCACACACCTCATGGGGGAGCGCTAGTACTAGAGCAGAGGAACAAGGGCCAAAAAAATGAATCTCATTTATTGGTGTCAGTGTAGTGTGGATTTGAATACAGAAACAGTCGATCGATTTTCAAAGACATGGCCATGCTAGTTTTATGGTATTGTGCTTTTTAACTTTAAGGTCTTTTACCACAATGAAGGCAATGGAAAAGGAGTGTCTAACGTAATTGTGATTGACTTGAACACGTTTATGAGTGAATAGTATTTGCTAAAAAGGTTTAAATAGAGGTTTAAATCTAACATTGAAAAAGTCTAGTTTAAAACCCATAGCACATATTTATTGCAAAGTGCACATTTCTTTGCTTATATTTTCATAGGGTTTCGTCATGTCACGCAAAATGCCCGAGCCAAAGTGATGCTGGATTAGCTGTGACTGTGAGAATGGATTGTCAGGAACTTATGTGAAGCTGCTCAGCACAAGAACATCCCTTCCACTATATTTTAAAGTTGAAGCTGAACACGCCATGAAATGCATATAAATTTCTGCCAAAATGTGCTGAGGAAGAGTCTGGCCTTGGACACTCATGCGTAGCAAATCCTTCTCTCACACCATCTGCTTCATTGTCCACAAGTAAAGATAAGTCTAGCATAGAGGACAACGCACACCCTCATGTTTATGCACAACACTTTGATGCACTTTGATGCATATTAAAAAATTAAGGACTTGTGATCAAAAGTGGCCTGTTAGCGCCTCAGGCTCGATGTTTGGATACCATTTCCTCTGTGCTCGCCTTGAAAACTGAAATGGAGCAGCGTAAATCTATACAGACCTCCAAAGACAGAGTAAAAGATGACCTTTAGAAATACTCCAAGCACAGAGTGTTGTTCTAGGGCTGTGGCCTCTGGCGACCCTTACGGCTGAGTTTATCTGACTTTTTGAGGGAGAATCACTGCTTGGCCATGATCTAGCTATGGAAACTCTGTGTGATTAATGAATGTCCTTTCTTCAAAACCCTCTAGAGAATTTTGGAAATAACTTAATTTTGTGCTAATCATACATTTTTAAAGAGGTGTGAGAAAATAGCAGCGTGTCTGTCATCAAAGTGCATGGCTAATTGTGCCTGGGACAGCAGGAAGTGCACTCATCTCCTCAGCAATGCTGGCGCAAGCCATTTATACAGCGAAGCCATTAACATATAGGAGAGGGAATTCACACTCCAGCTGGAGTGGGCAGTGGACCCCAGTCTACTATCAATTAACAAGCACACTTAGTATGTGTCTGAGTCAGGGGCTCAAGGGACGGGGACAAATGCACTGCTCTAAAACAACTGGCATCACAATAACAGATGTATGTACAAACCAAACCCAATTTATTAAAATCAACACACACTCTAATGAACCATCTCAGAGCATGTCGACAAGATATGAAATACAAATAAACATGATTATGAATTTTGCCCTGCAGCCATAACAGTTGGCATGGATTAGCCTCCACCAAAGGGAATCTGTGCTGTGGCTGAGCCTATAAAGCTGTTTTCGCAACACTAATATCGTCTTCATCCTTGAAATTGGAATTTTATCTTGTAATTTAAATGACTGTAATATTTATAAAACAAACATTGGATTCTTATGAGGTACAGCTGTTAGAGATCATGTGGATAAGTTACTGTTACTTTTGCAAAACATGGAAATAATAGTTACAGCGATGCAAGAGCCACAGTGTTCCTGACATTTACTTGATTTATAATGTGCAGCATTAATAAATGATGTATGACTCATAATATACTCCTCTTTTTAGTCAAATGTGTTTTGCTCATAGCCCTCTTTGAAACTCACTGGTTCTGTGCAGAGTTGAAGCCAGAGCTGCACCATTTCCTAAACCACGACCACAGCCTCTTTTCCACAGCGGCTTCAACCTCCCCATACATACATCCATTGGAATGCTCACCACATCGCAGACATGTTCAGGCCGCGCTGCATGTGCTCTCCAGCTGAGAGCAGGATTGTCTTTCCCAGAGGCCTCTGAGGGTTTTCTCAAGGTTTATTACTGTCCAAGTAAAACATGCATGCATAAGGTATCTGGAAGGTACTCTGGCATAAGGAAGTATCCGTCTGGGAACTTACTGGAGGGTAACCTATAATAGCAGCAGAAGACTTCGATTGGCACCGTGCAACAAGTCACATCACATTTACGTTTACATCAGATGCCCTTCCTATCACAACTCATGTTTCCATTTACTGCAGACTCAAAAAGGAAGATTTCTATAATCCCGATCCATCTAAAACACACCAAAAGCGTCTTTCTTTTCTCATTATTTCCAAGGGCATCTATGCTCTTTTTTTTGCTTTCTCTTTGTCTTCAGTGGCAAACTTTAAAGGAACACATGGAAAAACAACACTTTAATTCCTTTCAGAAGAAACTCAGCTGGCGTGGAGACATGAGCAGGAACCACAAGCCACAGTAAGGGGAAAGAAATGGTCTGAAAGTCGATGCTGTGCTTTGAGCAACTCCAGTCTCCTCGGACCCTCAGCTTTTCTTTTGACACCAGGCAAAAACTCTCAGAAATCTCACATTATAGGGGCAGTTGCAAGAAAATGTAGCAGTAAATAAAAGCTGCATTGAAAACTGCTAAACCTTTTTAAGAAGTAAGTGAAATCATCCGAGTGGGTGGGCTGTGGGATTGTGGGAAAGGGAGGAAATTATCTCAAGAGGTTTTGCCCTTAAGCGAGCAGCTAGCATTGGGGTAAGTACACATACATAGACGGTTAAGTCAAGTATGTTTTCAAGAATATGTACTTCTCGACAACTGTCTCATTTGAGTAAAGAACAGGAGACCTTTCCTATACTTCTAGGAATACCAACTAATGAGGAGCAATTTAAATAAAAATGGTGTGAGAAATTTGGAGACACTAGCAACCGGAGATAATTGTGCGGCTGAATGTGATTTTCGATGTGGCCCAATAGTGAGCGTGTGACTGCACTGTGACTTATCCAGCGACAGCTCGGGCTATTAGCTGCAATCAAGGCCGCACCATAATTACCCTCTATGTTAAGAGATAGGCTGTAGTTAAACTTCACAGCGCAGCCCAATTCAACAGTTGAAATGCGGCCGGATTCGCCGGAGAAATGAGCCCCGCAAGAATGAAATGAGTTTTGGCTTGTGCGCCTCAGATGAAACAAAGAGAAAAAGTAAGGCTGACAAATCCTGATAGTGTATTACTATTGATCAGAAGCACAGAAAGTGAAGCAGGCATTCGCGGAGACAACCCACGACTCAATTAGCTCGTATTGAAATCTCTGTCAGTCAACCCGGACTGAGGCCAATGGAGAGATGCGGGGCCTTTTGAGGAAGACGATTCACATGATGGGGCTTAAGAGGAGGCATGGGATTCGCCATAAAGTACGCCAGAGTTCACCCAAGTATGTAAAAGTGATAATGTGTGAGATCAAGTGATGGGAAGTTCATTATTTCAAGAGTTATCGTAAGAAATGTGTTATCTATCTCACTATCATGTGAAAGGTTTGCAGATGTTTGTGCTTGGAAAAAATGGCAGCATTGGCAAGCTGACACATATGAATAAATGTGAGAAAAAATATGTAAATAAACACAAAAAGTCAGCTTTGAGACTTGCGAATGAGCTTGTTAATGTTGTGATTCTACATTGTAAGATGAACTTGGGATATGTGGGTCACCATCCAAGGACTCTCTCACCCTTGATTCAAGACACAGGCAACAGGAACTGGCAACACATACTGTGCTCTGTGCAATGATAGAAATAACAAAATTGCCTTCGGTTTTGTTGCGTAGGTGAAATATGTACAAACTAAATCACAAAACCTGTTGGGAAAGACCTCTTGTGACAGTATTGAACCCACATCGTTCTGTAGCCTTTCTCCCCAGATGTAATCATTCACGTGCACACCTCCGCCTTGACATTAATAGCCTTTGAAAATGCGCTAACAGGGTCCGGGCCGCCGCTGTGGTCCGTCCCCAACTCACAAAGGACCGTCCGGTGGGAGTCCTGACCAAATAGCAATCTCCAGCATGTCCACACTTTTCTCCTTTAGGGCGACTGCAGCATTATTTCGGCTCTTACCCTCACGTTGGCCTCCCTCTGACTGTGTCTCTCGCCAGCACAGTGCATTGTTTGACAGGATTGACAAGCTCCCTTGCAGAGCTGATTAAAAGCTTTAAGGTCAGGGAAGTGGGACAGATATCGAGCGAACACCTGTCTGCTCTCCATGAGGCAGTCCCCTGCTGGGCGTGTCCTCCACAGGCCCTGATCAATGGCACCAGTAAAATCTACAGTGCTCCCTCCACTCAGCTGCTTTGGCTTGCAAACATACATTCTATTTTTCTACCTATTTGCCACACTGCCGGTTGTGGGCGGGACATCGTAAGAAAGTTAAACCACTAAATAGATTTGTAATTGCTTTGTAATTTCAGTGCACTTGCATCTGACTGAGAAATTTGTTTTTTTTCTGATTTAAATGTCTAAAACACATTTTCCTAATTTTGTTCCACTTCAGCCTTGTTTTGGCGATTTTTAAAGTAGTCTGTCACCAAGTTGTGAAAGTGATGTTATTAACTTAATGTTTTAATTGTTGCAGTCCTATTGCAACAATGGTCTTGATTTTGTTTTTTTAAGTAGCAGAATTTTTAGCCCGACTGCCTGCTGAAAAAAAACAAATTATTTTTAATTAAAGCAATGCTTGAAGTTCATTACGCCAACAAGGTCCTCAAACCAAAAACACTAGACTTAGTCCAGTGTTCCCCCCACAAACCAATCATGCAGTCAGAAGTCACAATCCACTGATAGACATTTCAATTTAGTTCACTGCCTCAGTGCCATAATAACAAATTAATACTCGCACAGCTTAGACCTCTAACAGTGAGGGCAAAATTCTGTATCACAATGTCTATCAAGAGAATAAAACCTAACACTGCCAAAAAGGACTTCAGTTCTTAAGTCAATTATAGAAAAACAAATACAAGCACAGAAAGGAAACTGCTTACGAGGAAAATATTCAAATGACATAATGAAGAATAAGTGTTTTAAGTCATTCCCATTCGCTGAGGGTGAGTGCGTCTAAACCATCATTTTATTCCTCTCATGACTTCATTGAATAAAGCAACAACTGATTTAACTGATGACGGCAAACGAGGCCACATGTTTACACTGTCAAATGAGCTGGTAAATTAAATATTGCACCTATAATAACAGTTACAAGTCATTACTAATCTGTAGAGGCAGCTGCGCCCTAAATACGTTTCTACTTTTGGTTGATTTGATGCACATGAAGCGCAACAGAGTGGTGTGAGAAGTGGCTTCACACCCCTGGCACCGGGCGCTCAAGTAGGTGTGAAGTCAGGCCCGCCCGCCCGCACGAGGAGGGACGAGGCGCTACCGGGTCACACGCTCCTCTGAAGATCACCGAAGCTTTCCCTTATAACACTGCATTTACAGATCTGCAGGACAAACCATATATAAAGGCTTATTCCTGACAGGCAATTGAAAGTGAGTTCTGGAGTGTTAGAAGTCCATAGCTTACCAGGCCAAGTGCTAAAAATAAGGAATAAATGTGGTTAGACGTTTATGGGCGCCACGACAGCTGAGTTTTAAAACAGCATCTGCTTTAAAGTAAATTATTGTGCATAACTTCAAAGCATAACAACGCCGACCCAAGAAGTGACTTCCTGCTTCGATCCAGCACGCCAAAATAAACGCACACAGCTCGTCTCATTGATTAGTTCAGCAGGTACTTGCAACATTACAAGAATATAATTAAACACACACAGTTTAAGCGTTTTGTCTGTTAATAGTTAGGCAGAGAGAAAGTTGGACTAATGAATAAGATGGTGCTTTTATTTTGGTGTGCTGGTTCGAAACAGGAAGTCACTTCTCTTTTGCCCTGTTGTTATGATTTGAAGTTATGCACAGTCAATTTTTGTCATGTTGCTGTATCACTGGAGAAAAAGGAAGACAATCACACAAAGGCAAATAATGCACATTTGTGGTCATTTTGTAAGGTTTTGCCAGGTTCAAGTCTTTACAAATGATTCGGCCAACCTCCATTGGGTAATAATAATAATAATGCATTGGTTTTATATAGCGCTTTTTTGGACACTCAAAGACGCTTTACATTGCACTATTCGTTCACTCCATACTCGGTGGTGGTAAGCTACTATTGTAGCCACAGCTGCCCTGGGGTAGACTGACGGAAGCGAGGCAACCAGTCTGCGCCATCGGCCCCTCCGACCACCACCAACCACTCACTCACTCACTACATTCGCTAGGCTTCCTGGTGTTACCAAACGGTCTCCCATCCAAGTACCGACCAGACCCTTCCCTGCTTAGCTTCCAAGGTCTGACGGGATTGGGCAGAGCAAAGGCGGTATGACCAAAACAGACAAGCATGATGCAACAAATATGTGTAGTTTTGCAGTGTTTTAGTCTCCAAATGACAGTGGATTTGACGGGGGGGAAAACAAAAAAAGAAACCTCCCAGCATCTCTGCCCTTGACAGATTGCCACCGTGCCCTCTATCATTACCACATACAAACTGTCACGACAAACAAATGTTTCTGCGGAAAATACACACAGCGCTTTGATAACTGACAGGACAAAAAAAAAAAAAAAAGGTGGTTTCTAAAGTCTGAGGATTTGTAGCCGATACTACAGGGGTGGAGGTGTGTGTGGATCGGGAAGTTTGGGCATCTCTGCTGAGACTGCTGCCCCCGCGACCCGGCCCCGGATAAAGCGGAAGAAAATGGATGGATGGATGGACTACAGGGGTGGGGTAAACACAGCTACACATAGAGGCTGACGCAGGCCAGAGACAAGTAAAGTCCAGTGAGCTGTGACAGGTGCATCCCTCATGGGCATAATCTGCAGTTCAATCTAGTTTGGTGCTATTTATAATTCCGGACAGTGTTAATGCATGTTCATCAACCATACAAGCCAAGTAATTACCAGTGCTACTAATTTACCGGTGATTGATGCGCAAGGGGGAAAAAATACGACATAATGACAGGTTGCAAAGATGCTATAGGGAAACGAAATACCACTTCAGCCAAACTACTACTCCAGAGGTTTCTCCCTCAGAGAAACACACAATCAAAAAATATCACATTCAATTCCTTTCCGCGATCATCGTCTTTGGCAACTTCACCTAATGACATAGAATTCCTTAATAGGTTTGCTTGTTGAATGTCTCTGACAATCAAAGCGACTTTAAAGAAAGAAATATCGGCGGGTTTTAAGAAACCAGCGTCTACACGTGTTTGTATGCTCTCGTGCTGAATCCTGACATAGACATCCCTTCATACATAATTGATGGATAGAGAACATGGGGAGCAGGGGACGCTACAAGCCGAATGCAAGAGGAGAATAATACAATACGAATCAAACCCTGTTGTTCCTTGTTGATCAGAATCAGAATAACCTTAGCGATCGCCAAGGGGAAACTCGATTTGTGCATAGACAGATGAACAGAAAATACCTTGGGTTGGTAACACTTAGATAATGCTATTCAATTCGATTAACATGCTATGTGTACAATTCCTTTAACTGTAGATGGGCAATGGTAAAACGTTATTGTGCTTGCATAATAACAGAAGATAAAGAGGGAAAATAATATCTAGTTTAAGGGAAAATAACATCTCAACAAACTGCATCGCTCAAGCCACGGCGGAGTACTGGATAATAGGACACCCATATCAATTCATCATCTTATTGTTCCTAATGTAAGTAAATGAGCCAACAAACAGTGCAAGCTTTAACTGCGTATATTTCTATTCAGAAATGATCAAAGGCAAATTTGTTTCCTGGGAGGTGCAAGGCTTGGTACGGTGCGGCAATTAAATTTGTATTGTACGCCTATTCCCCGACCAATAACGTATTTAGCAATTATTATGCCTGCCATAATTTCACTATAGTAAATGCATTGCAATTTATTTCATGAATACAAATGGCTAGGCCATTTTTATCTGGTTGTTGTGGGCACAAAGGAGCAAAAGACTGTTAAATATTTATATGCGCATTTCCTTGCATGTATGCTCCGCTGCGCTAAAGTGAAACTGTTGGCCTAGTTAAAGAACATGACAAGGTGATGCTCAGGTTTTGTCCCCCCAAGAGCAGATTTTGGACCGTTTATTCATGGCCAGTCGTAGTTGGATTGTGTATTCTTATTTGGCCTTCAAAGCAAAGTGTCAGGAATAGAAACCAATGATCTGCAGTAGACGAGGGCAGTGATTTCCAAATACTGGTACAGCTCCCACTGCTGGTACATCGGATTACTCCTGCATCAAACATGCTCTTGTTTTGGATTAAGTGGTGTCGACAACACCTTAGCGGAGTTAGCCCTAGTTTAGTCCAAGATAATTCCCAGTTTAGTCCAAGAAAATCCCCAGTTTAGTCTCATGACTAAATCAAGTCTTCAAACCGGTTAAAGTAAAACCAATGTGTGCAGTCTGCATCGTATCATGATTTGTGGATGTTAAAGTTAAAAGTCTACGGTCACTCTAAACTGTCAATATGCAACAAAAAGGAGAATAGCTTTTCCTCTGTATCTAAAACATTGAAAAGCTATATATTTCCAGAGATGTACCAAAAGTTTTTAGAGTTTGTACGTTCAGCTTAAGGCAAATACATATATTTCTCTATTGCGAAGTTATGAGAGAGCCAATGTGCCCTGTGCTGACACTGGCTGCATTGCTGAAGGACAGAGCTCCTGTAGCTACTCCATGCATTAGCTTCTTCCTTAATGCGTTGCCACTCCCCTGCAGGGTGAGCAGGCCCAGGCAGGCCGAGGTGACGCCCCCCCCCCCATCTTCCCCACCGCTCAGCTGGCCTGACTTTGCTTGGCTGATGAACTGTGACAGAACACAACTCCAAGGTTGTTTGCGCAAGCTTTCTGTTTGCGAAGCCTCTTTCGAAGGAATAGTGTGAAAGATTGTTCAAACTCGGGCGATGGCTTTAACCTTGGCATCAGCGAGCTCCGTGGCATCATGACACCCTCCAGTGCACACC
The DNA here is from genome assembly GCF_951799975.1 of Gobius niger. NCBI lineage: Eukaryota > Metazoa > Chordata > Actinopteri > Gobiiformes > Gobiidae > Gobius > Gobius niger. The sequence continues at coordinate 20,599,829 of NC_136852.1, forward strand.
TGAAGAATCCCCACTGCCAGCGCACAATTGCACGCTCACTACCAAATGCTCTTGTTTGAGTATTAAAACCGTGATGCGAGAAGGGTTCACACCTCAGAAAAGATTTGGAGTTCCAAGTACCATGTTCAAATGATGAAACAACCCCAAATGAGCACAGAAACTAAACCTAGCAACTAAACAAAAAAAAACTGGTGTATGCTTCTGAGGTCAAGATGAAAACATGAAAGAAACATTTAATCAATTTCAATCAAGCACAAACTCTTGAGTATCATTAGAGAAAGCACTTCTCTACTGCAAGAGTGGATTTTGCTACATGGACCTCTCTCTTTCTGGATCTCTTGCTGTTACCACGACTCCATGGAAAGTCATCGGAATTACACCCCAATAGCCCATTGCCACAAATAATGGGGCTCAAAGCAGTTCACTTTCACCTCATAAGCCCCACTGTGCAGCCAACACTGTTATTTGTTTGATTTGAAAGCTGGAAATAGCAGTAGCCCATGTTACTCTACACTTAAGCAACATTTACTGGAATAGGTGAAATCAGCCACACTTTTTATGTATTGTTTTTCTTCCCTCAAAGCAAGAAAGCAAGTGACAACATGTAGGGTACTTTAACTTTAGGAGAAATTCATGCAAAATTTGCCATTTATTTAACTTATGTTTATTGGGCAATCATGTTGACAGCGCTCTCCAATGGCAAAAAATGCAATTTACAGAGAAAAATAATAAAATAAAATGATTATTTACAGATCAAAGAGCTATACAACCTGGAGCGTGTACACACCCCGACTTGTTAACACAGGCTGCCTCAGAAACACCCCATTGCCTCCCCTGTGTTTACTGTTGCCATTTTGTGCTTAGGGCAGTTCGAGCCTGAAAATTACCTCCTCCTGGGACATGCCTTCATTTTAGAAGACAAAGAATTAGTATTTCCCATAAACCACCTCATTGGCAGTGTTTGCTAAAAAATTAACCAGTGGGATTTGCCGAGGAAGGTGTGCAATTATCTGGCATTACTGTTTTAGCAGCTAAGTACATGATCCGAGTCAGTTAGCCCTAACCCCTGTGCAAATATCCAAATAACAGGTCTACACAGCTCCAGTGATCCAAGTTGAAAAGCGGCAACTTCTTATTGCTTTTGTGCTGGAACGCTTGTTAGTACGTTTAGCTGACTCTGCAAATGAGCAGCCAAATATGCAAATTGTGCACGTCATTTGCTGCTCGGTGTAAACAATGAAAGACATTGTGCTTTATAGCAAGAAGTTAAAATAAACCACAGAAATGCCAGAGGAGTTCAAGTTTGACCATGATATTCATTTAAACACAACCAGAGACATGTAAATGCATCCATCCAGTTTATCAACAGCTATAATTGATAATTGATCTGTAACATCATGACTTTATTGATCTTGAAATTGAGAAAAGAGTCAGTGACAACCTAAGAAAGGAGCTGCAGCGCCACATGTTAACAAAAATGTAAAAAAGGTGAAAAAAGAACACTGTTTAATAGTCAAGTATATTAAATATTTTTTTGAATCAAATATTCAGTTATGAAATGATGCGATGATTGCTTGGTCAATTCCTCTGCGCTCCTCCATATTTCATTCTCATATGGAAAGCAGGCGTAGAGATTACCAGCCAGGTCTATTCCTTCTTCGAAGTGTTGCAATTTGTCTTTACAGATAGAACACTGATGCCCTTGAAGTCGGCACTATCTGGAACTGCAGCACATTAATCCAACTCGAAGTGCTGTAGCTCTGAAATGCACTTAACACCACTGTGCTTAAGTTGGCCAATTAGAGGAATACTTTGCATGCCGCGTTTGATGCAAGCCACAGTCATGAGAGGGCCTGAATGAACGCGTTCAATAGACCTGTATACATTTAAAAAAAAAAGAATTGTGAAATGTAAATGTTACCTTGGCTAATTGGTGTGTTTATCGTAGAACTGTTAAAGCGTTATTGCTGGTGGGTGTGTCCCTTCTGCCTGTGAGCGAGATTTGTCCTTCCATAACCTTGCCTGGCCCAACTGCGCAGCACTTCATGTGTGGCTTACCAAATCCTGGAGCCTATACTTCTCAAGGGATCTTAGACACACAATGGTGCACAGCGACAAACACAAGACGGCTGGCTGCATATGCGCACCAGCTCAGTGCCTATTAACAAGATATTTATTTACAGTTGCTTTGCAAAACTGCAAGGAACGGGTAGGAGAAGACATTTGTAGTGTACCGGATACTTCATTTTGAAAATTTAATTTAATGTGCTATGGCGGGAGAGATACAGCAGTTCCTATAGTGTCTTGCTGGAATGGGCAAAAAGACACATACAAATCTGTTTTATTCTACTTGGTCACTACATTCTAGTGACTATTGAAGAAGTGCAAAGAGCCACTTTAATTGTGCTAACTTGTAAAAAAAAAAGAAGAAGAAGAAGTTCTCCAGGATGAGAAGCCTGGAAGATTATTGTTGGAAACCGTTCAACAACTTTACAACAGTTGGTGCATTGTATGCCACGCCGAGACAGGTACTCATTTGCATAATGCGATTGGCACCTTGAGAGTTTTAAATTAGAGATAGACATGTGAAAGCTTTAGTTGCTCTTTTGAAAATACTGCCACAAGGGAACAGGGGCTGGAAACTTAGCTTAGACAAATAAAGAAAAAGACATAAGGAAGGACATCAGGCTTCAAACCAATGTTGTTTTAGTAGGAAACAGCAAGCAAATATGATAAATGCTTTATACCCAAAGCAAAGTCTTCCTTTTCGTCACGCGTAATGGTTTAATTTCTTCCCAGTCCTATTGTCAAAACAAGGAACATGCTCAGTAATGGCAAAAAAAGCAAGACAAAAAGAGAGAGAATTATTCATGAGTTTATGAGTGGTCGAAAGCCATACATATTTATAAAAAAAAGGATAAACAAACATGTGACTCACAAGGGAGCCCACGGGAAAAAAAGTGGCAGATCATTTCCAGCTAGTGCACCACTTTTCCCAGGGTACTTTCTTAAAAGCCCCCCAAAAAACCTGAAGTCCCGCGCTTTCTGCTCTCTCCGACACCAGCAGGGTCATCCGAGGGGGCACTTTTCATGAGGCTGCGGCTGCTTTTCGGCGGATGAAGACGCAGCCCGCCGCCACTGCAGCCCCATAATAAAAGCCTACATAAGAGTTATATATGCAAATTCACTTGAAGGGGAGCGGATCAGAGTGGTGCGGATGAGGACTCCAGCAGGAGGTTTTGGGCGCATTGGGGGGAGAGTGCTCCGAAACAGCTGGGGTGCCAGATCAAATAGGAAGAAGCGAATAGAAGGCACAGGGCTTGTTTTGCCTGTGTGCAGCGATGGGGGAGAGCCGAGCGTGTAGTAGTGCATCAAATTTTCATCCGAGCACCAGAGCAGAGCTTAGAAGTGCATTATGGAACCAAAGCAGCAGAAAATATCATTGAGGAACTGCAGAATATAAATGTGGAGTATTTATAGAGCGTGATGAGAACAGAGCTGACTAATTTCATTAAGCCAATTAAAGGGCAGCGACAATGAGCATCCAATGGGTATTCAAACGCACGCCAAGATTTTCAATTCAATTTTAAGCAACGCTATGGCAAAAGAGCGCATAGCTTTGAATGCCCAATACTATGATGCTTTATTCAGGCTTTTACAACTGCCTTATACCCCTTAGTACCTTTTTTGTTTCTTTGCTTTGGGGAAAACATGTAGTGGAATGTCCGACCCCTCTATCCCTATGCCTGTTCCCACAAAGCAACTTGTCAAAACTGGAAATGTTGTCAGTGTCAACAAGCTGCAAGGAACATGCAGCACTCAATATTCGCACAAAGGAGAACACACAGAGTCAGAATTAGCACTGTGGCTAATGGGGGGAGAAACTTGTATTAAGTATGAAGCACACAACACTACGTCAGTCAGAGTGAGGCAGCTTTCAGCAAAACAGCTCTAAGGCATTTTGTCAATTTATGTTACAGCAGTGAAGGGGGAAAAAAACAGCCTGTTCTCACACAATATTTGACGCAATATGAGCATAAATGTTGAACGGCAATTTTATGGCTATGCCTATGATCATACATATTGGATGAATGCAAAATGAACATCACAGACCTACATGTAAAGTAAAGCATTAAGTAATCTCCATCCAGACGCCATGGAGCTTCTAATAGCTCACCAGCTACACAAGTGGCTCCCCAAAGATTCTCTACATATCTATGTATACTTGAAGTGACATTTTAGGTTGTTTTATTTTGAATTCAATCTGCGAATGTTTAGGAAAGCATAGTGAAGTATAAAGCGGAAACTCAAGTCATTATCTGTAATTCTTTAATTGTGTTGAAACATCAGCTTGGCTAAAACTGTCCAATGCACTCACAAATGCCCCTGGAGCATTAGTAGCACTCTGCCATTTTTGTTGAACAAAAGTAGCTCACAGGGTGAAAAGGGTAACAGGAAATGTTCAAATCTAATGTAATTAGCAGTTATACAGTTATCACATATAAACTCTCCAAGTACAGTATATTTTGTCTTTAGAATATAATTGATTGATTCGAGCCAACTCTATTAAAACTGTGACTTGTGTGAATTTACTTTGTAACCAATTGACACAAATGATTTTGTCCTCATCTTGCAGATAATAAAACTGCCGTACACATGGCGCTTTAAGTTGTAATTAGGCTGTAATAGGGTTTGGCTTTAGACAAGTATTTCACTTCAGCCAAAACCCTTTTCAGTCATTGTTTTATTGTTTTCACGTTTTGTAGATAATCGTGTCTGTGTGGAGATACTGACTGCAATAAACTACCACAAACAAACAAGTGTTATGTTGCTAATACTACAGCTTCTACTCCTACATACTGCCAACACTTTGACAAATGCCATGTTATGCTTCGATACCTATGGCGACTGCTTCCATGTAAAAGTTTAATTCATACACAATACAATGACATTTCCAAAGCTACATTCATCCACCAACAACTTGTCAATCTTGCACTAAAACCCGCTAACACAGACAGAAGGTTAAATTAATATTTGGTTATACGGGTCGTCATCGCACCTTGACAGCGGCAATTTAATGGAAACACTATATTCAGTGGAGTGTGCTCGGAAAACAAGGCCGTGCCGCTGCAGGACCAGCCGAGCGTTTCTGATGGCACAACGAGCCGCACTCAATGGGAGAGTTTGTGAGGTGTAGCCGGCAGATGAGGGCTCCCTGTGTAATAAATAGTTAGGTCATGTTCGGAAGCGCACCTGGATTCTCAGCCTTGGCACCGCGGACTTCACAGATGCAACAGAGGTGGCAGATGTGGCACTGAAAACGAATGGCTCCTTGTTATGCGAGCGTAAAAGCAAGACGAGTAAACAGCCCACTGGATTATCATATTCATGCACATAAAGCTTCCTTATTAAAATGTAAGCCATGGGTTTAAGACTTGCGCAATAAAGGGGGAAACAAGGAAGGCATGTCCATTCTGTATTTTTCCGTCAATGTTGACAGTCTGTACACCTGGGGGTTTATACTGTAAGAGTCTCACAGCAACAGGCAGACAAGTGGAGGAAAAATGAAATAGCATAGCATGTTGCGTTTTTTTTACTCATTATTTGTCCATGAGAGTAAATACTACGCTGACAGAAAAGACAAAGGGAGAGAGGGATATTGTACTTTGTGCCACAACCCAATTACACAATGAAGACTTTTTTTCACTCAAACTTGGCTGTAAACACTGATAGTGGTGCTAGCCCGCAGTTAGCCTTGTCCATTAGCCTGTTAGCTTCTTCTTTGTGATTCTATTAGTGTGTATTGCGCCTCCAACCCGGTGCAGGGAAAGTTGGAATTGTGGTTTTCTGGCCAAAGACCCCCGAATCATCCCATTAGCACTTGTATTACCCCAGAGGGACTACGAAAATTATTTATTACGGTAAACAAGTTACTTAGTATTGCTTTAAATGTGAGTCCATTATACAACCAATTCTGTCAATAAAATGTAAATCAGCGCAATATATGACCCTGTAAATACAGGGGTAGGTGATACGTATTATTTGGAACATTCACAACAATCACGCATCTAACTACATGTGAACATTTTAATTCATGTGTGCTCAAAACAGAATTGTCTTTTCAATTTAATGTGCAAAATTACCACAATTACCCTGCAGTATTTCTTTACACCTGCATTTTTGTCATTCATGTTTCATGTTGCACAATTGACCGAAAAAAAGTCTTAGTTGTGAACCTGTTGATAACCATGGCAATAAAAGCAATTCTGATTCTGATTAATTTCTTGTCAATATACTCAATTTAATAAATGCAAGAGTAAAGTTGCATCTTCTAAACTTTCATTTCTATTTAAAAAACATAAAAAACACAAAACCATGTGGAAAATGTTTTACAATGCTTTTGTGGAGAGTGCTCTGACTTTCTGCATCATCTGTTGGTACGGGGCCATGACTGAGGCGCAAAAGAACTCCCTTAGGAAAATAGGTACAGTCGCAAGCAAAATCCTAGGTGTTTTGAAGGGTCTGCAGGACGTTGACTTTGCTCGAGCTCTAGATAAAGCAGACAAAATATTATCGGACTCAAAACATCCTCTGTTTAGAGCAGTGGTTCTCAACCTTTTGGAGCCGGGACCCCCATTATAACAGGTAAAGGGGTTCGTGACCCCCCGCCCGGGTCACACCGTGAAAAATAGGAACATTAGCCGACACAATTCTCAAAAAACAAAGAAAAAAAAACAAATGGCTGAAAAAAAATTAATCAAAATACGAACAAATAATGGCACTCTGGTGAAATAGCAAACACATGCTACAATAAAACATTTGAATATTTGCTAATAAAAATATGTATGTTTTATCTAAATAATCTGGGGACCCCCCCAAATTTGTCTCGCGACCCCCTTGGGGGTCCCGACCCCCAGGTTGAGAACCACTGGTTTAGAGAGTTTGAGTTGCTTCCCTCAGGTCGAAGGTACAGGTTTCCCACGCCCTGCCTAAAAACAGGACCAGGCAGTCATTTGTGCCACAAGCCATTTTACAATTAAACAAAGATGATTTAAGAATATGAAGCAACCAACTGTGATTTTTGCTTTTCTGTTCTGTACAGCTGGTCTGTCAGAGAAGGTTTTAAAGAATTTAGGTAATGATTTTAACACAACTTAAACAGAGGTTGATGGGTTGTGGTCTGTTCTTTGTATGTTGTCAATGTTTGGATCTGTCTGCTGTGGTCATTGTTGTCCTTGTGTATTTTTACTCACTGCAAATGAATGTTGAGATTCAGGATTTCTTTTACAAGAGAGACCTGATCAATGTCATTTTGTAAACAATACACCATCCTATACCTCTTAGTAGAAATGATGGATTATAGCATATGGTTTTCTACTGTAATTACTTCTTTTCCAATAAATGTGGAGTATGAAGCATGAAACATCTCATTTCTTCCCGGTAACATGGGTCAATAAACCATAAGAGCTTCTTGACAGCAATGGGCTATGCAACACCGACCCTGAATCGAGAAAACGTAAATGGGTTGGAGTTAGGTCCCCCCAAAAAAGGGAAGCAAAAAAACTAACATTAACTCTGAATGAGGCGTGTGAGAGTAAGAGGAGCCTAACAGCGGCAGACAGAGTGGGCTGCATGGTGTGATAAGGCTTTTTCATGGTCTGCACTGTGAAATTGTGATATTTCCGAATGGGAAGGTAATGGTGTCACAACCAATCCTGCTTCAAAAAGACGTGCCCTTCTCAACAAATGAATTCTGAATTTGCCATTAAACACCAAAGTGAAAAGTGGCGCATCAATACTTCCTTTAAGTAGTAATAAAGACCAGATTTACATAAGAACATTGAAAGCCTTTGTAGTCTTTGACACCTTATCCAAATGTGCGCAGCAGGTAAACACGTCAGCGGCTCGGCCTAATTAAGGGTCCGTGTTTCCTTTGGCGCTAATACAAAATTTCATTAAAATGCACTCATTCATTCGCAAATAATGACCTGGATATTGAGACATGCTTGTTCACAGCAGGTATTTTAACGTTGACATCGCTTTGCAGCCTAAAAAGCAATCTCCGCTCACCGTTATTGGTGTCACATTGCTCGTAAGACTGACAACAATTACAAATTTATGTCACCGGTCTTGTAAAATGTGCAGCGTATCTTGTATAATTAAAGCTGCATAAGTCTGCCTTGTAAGATGACAGATCTGTATGGGAGAGGGAGATAACCCAGAAAAGCCTAAAATACACAAGGCGATTTGGATGTGATTGGCAGGTCAAAAGACAGCAAGACATCTGACTTGTGTGGTAAAAAATAGCCTGGCTTCAGTAAAAAAAAAAAGATTTTCCAGACAGCTAGGGTTCATTTCACCTACATAGAAAGTGACAAAAAGCACAGTTTAACAAAAGCATATTCTTGAGTTGAAGACATTGTTAGCTTTGCTATATATAATATAATGAAAGGGCACACGACGACACTGTGGTTGGCATTTCTGCCCCTTAGCAAAGAGATTGTACCTACAGCGTCATCATCCATTTGTCTAAGTGTGGATAAATAGCTATCTATCTTTGTGTCCGAAACTGTAATATAAATATTAAACTATATATAGTAATATAAACTCCACCAACAGTAAGCCCCTCAGTAGCAAGTTGAAGCCAAAGGAACAAATTGAATAGTAAACAAGGCTTAAACTATTTGCTGGATATTTCACTTCACGGACGTTTTGGCGATGCCCCAAAAAAACTCGTAAACAAATATGATCTGTGAATGACAATGAAGCACAAATGTTTTACAAACTTTAGGCAAACAGATAAACAAACATGACAGTTTGATGCTTTTAAAATTGCCAAGTTATTGTTTTTTTTCTTACTTTGCGTGAATGAATAAATTCAAGAGCTGTTTTTTTTTTTTCATTGTTTTTTTGTATAAAAAGGCCAGTTAAGGTTATTCTTATTGCTTGAGATGGCTGTCATAACAGCAACACTTGAAGACAGCAATTTACGTTCATATCTATTTACTATACAAAAATTTAGAATCACCAACACCTGAAACCTGAAATTTTCACTGCCTTAAAAGGAACAAGCCACTGTTTTTACATACTGAAATATGTTCTTACCTGAGTTTAGACCAGTTGTTGCGTACCTGTCTGGTCCTTGTGTGTGCACTCAGTCACGCACAACGTCCAAAGATGTTGTTAGCATTTGGCCTCTCCCAACATATTCCTATAGCTCCAAACGGGGTGAAGTTGGAAGCTACCACGCTCTTCCACGGGCACACACAAAGACCAGACAGGTACGTATCAACTCGTCTAAACTCAGGTAAGAACATATCTCAGTATGGAAAAACAGTGGCCTGTTCCTTTAAGCAAAAAAATAATCAAATATTAACCAGTCCATCATAAAAAGCATTTGTCTTGTATTGACGGAGTTACACACAGTGTTTATTTACAATTTATTTCCAAGGCTTACACTTTTTTTTACATCTTGGCCACAGCTTGTACTTTTTTTTTTTCAAAGTTATTAGACTCAATTCAGTATTTCAATTCTACTATCTTTCCAATACAATGATTAACTATATTTATAAAGTAAATGTCAGATTTTGTTTTATTTTACTTTCAGCTGTAGCATAAAATATAGTATTATTTTCTTATTGAATTGTAAATAGATTGTATTCCGAAGGAGAACAGGAAAAAATACTCAGGCATCATCATTGTCCATCATTGTCATACATATCCTTCAAAACCAACCGGTTTGCTCCAAGTGAATATTTAAACTACGTCCATGCAAATGCCCCACAGTGAAAACAATGGCTCCATCTCAAACATGAGGAGGAGGAAATGCACACGGACACTCCCTCTTTAACAAACACAGCCGGATCAGCTCCATCGCCGTGCTGCCTTTAACGGCTTTTTTTTCTTCTTCTGGATAACGCAGCGCACAGCCTTTACTGGACCGGTTTAGCAGCCCGGTCCACAGCTGATGTCACACGGCTTCCTCTTCTTTTCCTCCTGGTTTTGGAGCAGACATGTGGGCGGCCGGGTGTGGCCTGCCCCGCTGCCGCAGCTTACTCTCTGGCTAAAGTCACAGTATAATTTCTACACATTTCACTAACCACGACATGGCCAATATGAGAGGCTTGAGGGACCACAGGCAGCACAGGGAGAGCTGTCTGTGCATACGCATGGAGCCTGGGCAGGGTGCAAACTAGTTTTAAGGCTTGTGGCCACTTATCACCAGACATCAGCACAGAGACTTATACTTCATTTAGCTACAGTTTTAGAAGGAAGATTCCTCACCTTTTAATAGGTTGTAGTAATGGTTTGATCAATGGAGTACATGGGAAGACTTAAATATCAGCCTCAAATAGTACAGTATATATTGCAGCAGTAAATAATCGCAGTGTATAAAACAACATAAAGAAAAAGGTCTTGAACTACTTTGTCTCAAAAAAAAAAACTTTGATGTAGCCATAACGTTCTTGTCAGTACTTGTACACGAGCAAACAGTTATGGTACACAGGGGAAAGAGTTGACATTTAACAAGGACATTTCTTACATACAGAATAACACACCAAAATAAAGCGCTACTTTGTCCAATATGTTTCCATTTCCATTTTACATTGACCTTTATAGCCTCTCTATTTCACCAATTCTTAACTGACTCTATACAAGTGCCAAGGTCTTCTTATCTTTAGCAATAAGGGGGGGGCGGTGATTCACGCTACACTTATTCACATGACAGCGACCAAACAAGGGCCCTATTCACTGGCCTGACCCCCTCGATGTTGTGAGTAATTGTTTCACTAAGAGACAGTTGGTTTGGCAATGTACCGTGCATGCAGGGACTTGTCCTTCCTGTCAGCGCTCACAAACTTGAACTTCAGGAGGATCCATGGGGGAGGGGGGGAGGGGACGGAGCTGTCATCTGATGCATATGGTTATTATTTATTTAAAACCTCCAGTGACACTTTGGCAGCGGACTGCTCCTGAGGGGGAAGGGCAGGCAAAACAGGGAAAAACAGGAGAGTGAGGGAGTATAAGGAAAAGGTTGTGTTCCTGTGAGGTGGGAGGAGCCTACATCGTGGGGAATGGACATTTTTTCCAAGTGTCATTATAGGGACTGGTTAAACTGGTTAATATCTCTTGGATTACTGGGGATATTAACATAAAAATAAAACTGACTCACAGGTCAAAGTCCTCTGTGAGCACAAAAGAAAGCTGAATGATGATGATGTACTGTAAATTTTTCGCATTATCGGCGAGCCCAACCCAGTTCAACAGGAATGAAAAAAGAAAAGGCAAAAAAAAAAAAGGATTAACCAACTTTCAGTCTTCACTATGGTAAAGGCTCAATTTGTTTTACAATTGTGCATGTGAAGTGCATGTGAAAGCATGTGAACACAAACGGAAGGCAGCGTACATTCTGTAGTCTGGCACGGCATCATTCGGCGTAGTCGCGTGCTCTTTACTCTCACAAGCCCCCTAAACATGTCTTACGCCAGATCTGGATCACGCTGAAAACACAACACAAGCCTGTGATAGTGCATTCCCCTTTAACACCAAACATCTGCTGCACTTTGAGCTCCAATTCATTTGCCTTCATGGGATCGGAGATGGCGTGTGTCGTCTAATTGAAGGGCTAACGGGGATGCCACTGTTGCCGACTGGGGCATTTTATTTCCTCCCCCACCCCCCTCTTACTCCACGACCTACAGTCACTCTCCTGCTGAACCTGCACTGCTCCACTTGTGTTCAGCAAAGAGGGCTTTTTATTCTGCCGCGTTTGCTCAATGAACGTCTCCTTGTTGGTAGAGCCTCGCATGAATAAAACATAGCCGATAAGGCATGTTGTAGGACGACATGCAATATCTAATGTCATGTAAATGCAGCACTGGCAAAGTAAAAGAACCTTTAGGTCGACGCATGCATTAAACTCCTCTTTGAATAATAGAGCTGCCCGGATAGTGGCGATGTCATTAGGCCCTCTCAGTGGTAATGTATAAGCAAATAACATTGTGAGCTCCGCTATTTTGATGGGGATGTGAGATGCAAAAGCTATATCACGCATGCATACAGAAAAATAACATTCTGTTCAGTATCATGAGCCTATTTCAGCAAACATTCTCTCTAAGGACAGGGCAGACAATATACCTCACAACAACATTAAAAAAAAAAACATTCACTCAATGGGAGCACTTTAGATTCTCTATTTCCACTGGTTTTTGGGCCCAGAAAACATGCTCAGCTGGTGCTAACCGTAAACCGCTGATCACCTTTAATCAGAAAGAATGGATGAAAATATGAATGCAATGTGATAGTATCGCAGTAGAAAGCAGTTCTATAATGTGGATGTTTGCTTGTCTGAACTACTATTGGATGTCGCAGTCATACGCCGTGAAAGCCTCCTGTTTACTCCGTCAAGTTCAACTTTGAAGTCAGCCTGCCTTATAAAAACAATCACTTCCCAAGAGACTCGGTGGGGTGCCTTGTTAAAGCTAAAGTACATAAACAGGCCAAATGACTTTCAGATGAGGATTTGTGCACTAATTTTATACCACCTGAAGTCAGACAGAACAGATTTACATGCTGCTGTCTACATCCCACAGCGCTATGTTCCTCTGTGATCTTCAACATGTCTCAGAGACGGTTTGATATGTATTTCCTTTCATGTGGGGGTCGCTACGGCAAATAGCGACCAAGGATGTGTCTTGGGATGAGTCGAGATGTGATTTTGCATAGTCTTTTAAACAATCTGGCAAACGTGCAACAGGCTAAACCCATGGGCTAGTGCGCAGGACAGACTGGCTTGAAGTTTAACCTGATCGTTTTGATGATGCTCCATTTTAGACTCAAATAACCTGTCTTGTCCTGCTTTGCTCTCTCTGCATTGTGCAAAAACAAAGAGCCTCTTCCCAGCAACCAATCAGATTTGGCAAACAGTCTGGTGAAGAAGAAGAAGGAGAAGAAAAAAAAAACGCTACACTGTATCCGCCGTCAACTCAAATTAAGGCTTAATTACTACAGAAATACCCATTCACTATTGTTTCCCCCCTGAGTGCCCCCTGGAGCCCAAGCCATCTGCATTACTTCAATATTATTTATCCTCTTGCACTGAGGAGCCACATTCCCACAATCCCCCCTCTGTACAGCCATAGACGAGTGGCATGCTCGTGCATATTATTTCCCCTTACTACAGTTTATTGTTATATGTGGACCACTGTGTGTTCCTCCTCTGGGCATATGTCCTCCTTCTAACTTCCATCAAACGCGTTGCCAACACTTCTGCAATCCATTAGCGTCTGGCATTCCTCCACTAATTGCATGAAACTAGGTCTGCAACCTCTTTTACACCCAATCAGTAGGGGGCACACGGGTCCCCCTCTCTTGATTATAAGCTACTAAGTCTTGGGTAGCCATGTTGCTGCGGATGAGAGGCAAATCTGGTAGGAGTATACGCTTCTTTTACCCTATGTGTCACTCAGTATAAAAGGGGAGGGGGGGGTGAAAGCCACAGTGACGAAGCCAATTATTTTCACCTATCTTCTGCTCCCTGCCAGTAGACATGTAATCTTAAACGCTGTCGGTGATCCCGGGGCAGCCTCGGAGTCCTGGGAGAATATGGGTTTCGCGGATGAAGCTGTCATAGGAAACTGCAGGCACATGGCGGCACAGACAGCGAGGCTTTTCAGACGCAACTCACCTGCCGGCCATTAGGATTTACAAAACACTATTGTTGTAGGATGACACAAAGAAAAGAGGGAAAGAAAGGGGAGGAATTTTAAAGACTAAGTGATATTTGAGGTGAAATCGAGAGAGACGAGGCATGATAGAAACATGGAAAGCATGTATGGAAATATGCTAATTGTAAAAAGCTATTAAAAATATACAGATTGTTATAATATTGGCACAAATCCTTCGCACCTTACTAAACTTTGTTTCAGAGTGTAAGCAAAATACAACTTTTTTATTACTGCTGGTAGGGCTGTGCACTTAAACGAAATTCAATTACGATTTGACGGCTGAACTACCAGTGCAGTAGTGAACTGTTGAATTTGTTGTGGAAATAATAATATAATCATAATATTTTTTACACGTAGCTCTTGAGATAACGCTACTGATAAGTGCTCACCTTTTGCTGAAAGGAACCGAAGCGTAGAAGCCTCTGTATCCTTTGCACAGGGCTGATTGTTGCAGAAAAGTTTCAAACTCTTCTTCAGGAGCCGATATCACGAACTTGTATTATTTCATCGTGTTGGGATGATTGTTTTTGTTTCGCATATCGTGTGCTGCTGGCACATGCTTTGGTCTGACATAAACAAACAGCGCTGTGTGATGATGTCATCAGGCCACACAGCTTGGTTTGTTTGGGCAAGTGTGAGGGCTGGCCATCATGAGAAAGGTGAGCCAGGGATGTCTCTAACAGAGGATTTGTTTAGAACTAACTAACTAACTAACTAACTGCTGTCATATAATTTCTACGTAGTATATCATGTAGAGCCAAGCGTCACCCCTAACCCTATGTGTAAATGTGGGATCAAGTGATGGAGTGAGTTGTTCCTAATCTTAGAGAAAGTGGAGTGATGCCTCAGCTCTCCAGCGAGAAAGATGCTTTTTTTTTCCCTTTAAGGAGTGATGTAGTCTGACAAAGTAGCTGGACAACTGCGTATCCCCAGGTTATTACTATAAATAAAAGACAGAAGACTGGACCAAATTGTTAAGTTGCACCCCAAGGAGAAAGTTGAGCCGACGTTTTGATGACTCAGCCTTTCCCCGTGGTGAGCAGGAAATAAAAGGCCTCAAGTCGAGTTTCTGTGCATTTCCTTGACCTGTAGATGTACGACTCCTCGGTGGATTCCTGTAAAGCACTGTTTGCAAGACGATACATTGAGGCAAAAGATTTTTTCACAAATCTGCTGACAGGATGAAAATGGCCATTCACACCTCCAGACCAGAGGAAACCCCGAACTATAAGTGTCACTTTTGAGCAGAAATTGGTGTCGTGTAAAGTCCGTTCACAATTCCCCACAATGTCACAGGAAATGCACTTTACAACACCATAACAAAGTTAATCAGAAAGAAGACCTATATATGCTGATAAACATGGCATTCCTTCTCCTCGTGTCTTGGTCTTGTGGATATTATAATGCATCAGTCAAAGCAGAGTGCAAGAAAAATGTTCCCACCTTTTGTTCGATGGAAACTCCCAATCAAAACAAAGCGACTTCACCTCAGTGGTTTCTCAGCAATTGACAAGAAACAAACTAACCCTCATAACTTTGTGCATGTGCAGGCAAGTTGGCACTGGTTTACGAGAGGCACTGAAAATGTTTCACTCTTATCTTGTTGATCATCTGTTGTACGAGGAGAACTTGCTTACCGCCACCTCAGAAGTCCTTTATTCCAGCCACAATTAAAACGCAGACATGAAGGCTGTCATTCTTCTAAAACTTAATTTGCTGCCTGTTATTGCTTTGCAGCTCCAGACAAATGTTATTACTATGGAAACAGCACACTGGCAAGTTTAGCAACACACGGAGATATGTGTTGCACGAACCCATATTAAATGCAATATAGGTAGACACAATAACAATAATCCTGTAAGATTAAAGCCTGCAAACGTTACAGTGGCGGTTGATGCAGATGATGTAAATCCAACACCGGTCGAGACACACCTAAGCAAGACAGACAACTTTGCAAACAGCCGTGTAATCTGACAAGGAGCCCATATACCTCCATGTGACTGCGGATATCACCATACTATACATTCAGCATTTTAACAAAAGAATCCATGCCAGCACTTCTGCTCCAGGGCACCACAGAGACTGGATACAAGGGAAACGCAGGCGCCGTGATGAATATTTTTTTTGCACATGTACTTCAGGGCAGTTTTGAAATACTTGTGATCTGCAAGGACACACAATGAGACAGTAGTTGAGTTTCGGGCTCTGAGGATTACAACAGATACTGTGTTCCCGGAGCTATCGTGAAATCAAGTTAAAGGTCAGACTTGGGAACAACATGAGAGTTCAGACGAGCTGTGTGGCTTGAGTAGCTTGTATCAATTGGACAAAACATTATGACCATGTATTAGAGACCATACCCAATACACTAAACTATTATTTTATTGACGCAAAACTTGCTACTATTGCCACACAGTTCCCCCATAATGGAATTTGTCAAACTCACATACTAGGGACATATCTCACCAATGAACATGCACTATCCAATAAATCTGCCAGAATGAATAGATAAGCAGGATTATTGACTTCACATGCCTGTGGTCATAATGTTATGCCTACTCTGTATTTGATTGCCGACTATAAAACAAATAAACCACTGGGAGTGTCAAATTACTGTGAAATTACAATACAAGCATGCAGCTAAGATGGAATTTTGGACCAGGAATTTCCGTTTGGCATATTCTCAATGGAAAATCGCCATGTCTGGATTTGTGTGGAGGGCCCCTCTTTGTGTCACTGTCGTTTAGCATCTGCACTGGCCTGTCGAGTACAATCCCACCCTCACGCTGAGTGCACGCCTCGCTACCGGACAGCACGCCCAACGCGCAGTCGAGGATGATAGATATGTGATACAACAGGCACCCGGTTTGCCGCAGTAACAGGGGGTGGGGGTGGGGTCTGAACCTGACATATAGCGATGGATATCAGTCTAATTGTGCACAACAAGAATCAGCAACAACTAAAGTGGAATTAAAAACTAAGCAACCTTGATCAAAAAAAGTGTGTGACATTTTCAGTTACATCAATGTTTGTTTTGCTGTGGCATGATTATTAATTCATGAGCACAAGGCTCGGAAATGCTAAACAGATTGCATTGAAGTTTAGCATTTTAGAGAGGTATTGGAAGGATGTGTGTTACCCAAAGTTGGGTGCCGTAGTTGAAGAGCAGTTAGCACTCTCACCTCCCAATGAAGAGGGTTAATGTCCCAGATTGCAAACAAACAAAACTGGAGAACTTCTGAGATCCCGAATTAAGATGAGAAGGGTTGTTTTTCTTACTCCTGACAGGTTGCCCTGTACAGACACAAAGCTGAAGTACATCCTAAAACAGTGGTTCCCAACTTTGGGGACTTGCATGGGGGCCCAGTGCATTGTCTGTTCAGAGGATCAGATAATAAAAACATTGGATGGGACAAAATCAAAGCATGTGACTAAGGGGGTCATTTATAAAGACAAGGGGCTAAAAAGCAAGTGCAAGCTGAAAAATATTAAATACGCTAATTTTTGGGCATGCTGCACCTAATTTACCATTTAATATAGCCTGTATTACAGTATTAGAGCCCCATATCTGATATGCACAAATGACTTGGGTGCTGATCCACTTTTTGCACATGCTACTTGTTTTGCACATAAGCAAACGCTTGGTAAATGAGAGAGAGGACTACATTATGCAAAAAAAAAACGCCTCAAATTTAGTTTATTTCTACTGCCATTATCTTTGTGTGTTAATGCATTTGGGGGGGATGCAGTTTTCAACTGGGGGGTGAGGAGGGCCTTTCTCCAGCATGAGCTGAGGGGCCTCTGAGGAAGAAGCTTGGGAACCACTGTCCTAAAATACATATATTGAGAATACCAACAATATAATTTTATAGAGACATACACAGCTGTTTTAGATCATACTGAAAAAGCAAAATTGGAATTAAGATGACAGCTGGGAAAAGGTAAAAATATCCAAACGATCTGCTCTGAATGTGTGATGCTGCAGTCACAGCTGTTGCAGTGTGAAGAGTCAGCCGCACCACCCCAGCGCAGAGCGCCCCTCCCTCTCTCCCTTTCTCTCACAGACATATGTATTTGTGGGCGCAGGATGCTTAACTCCTGTGTGTTGTCTGTACACCGGAGCACCCAACGGGCTCCTGTGTGAGTCAGGCCCAGTGGCTAGCCTGATACACAATGACAAGCCAAGCCCTGGGCAGACAGAACAAATGCCATCATGCCACACTCCCCGCTCTCAGCTCTGCAGCACAAAACACCGCCATTAGCTATCCAAGTAAGCAGCTGTGTCTTCGGAGAGGGATTCAAAAGTGGAAACTGGCATTCCACCACAAAAATGCATTATGGGAATGTGGAGGGAATGGATAAGCATGTAACAGACTTAACAAGAATTTGACAGAGGCAACACTAGCTGGAAAATTCCTTTTTTTGAGTTTAGTTACAACCCAAGGACAAAAGACAACCTTGATGTTCCCTGTAGGAGGTGCAATCTCATTCTGTCGACAAGACGCCAAAAAAGCAGTTATGGATTCCCTTTAAAGAAGTTTTTCGTTTTCAACACAAGTCACAAATGCAAAAGCAAATATGGTCCCAAGACGCAGTACATTACAAAGAAAATGTCCCTGGCACATTGATGTACAACTCTGGCTTTACCCAAATATACAATCTGTCACAAGCAATACTATCAGAGTTACAAAGGGAATGTCACAGATCAGTGAGGGAGAAGAAATAACTTTTTTTTCTCTTGCAGTGCAAAATGTATAGACGTCCTCCGTGTATCGTGTAACAATTTATGGGAGATAGAAAGAACACTCCCGGCTGGCACAGTCTGTGAAATGGAATGTCACAAAGTTGCAGTACAGAAAACATAATCACCAAAACTAACAACGACTTCGGACACAAAATAATAACACAGACGTCTGCGATGAATTCAAGGTTGCAGTTTTTCCTCCGGAGATGTCAAAACAAGGTACCGGCAAAGTGCATTGCATAGCCCACTGTAATATTTTACTTCGACAAAAGCACTGCTCCAAAAATCACTTCCTGTCTTGCGTTTCTGTTGCTTCCAGGCCGGAAACGACCATATCACGCCATTGCTCCTGAATGCCCCCTGCTCTCGGTGTGAAAGGCAAAAGGTCAAAGACCCTCCAAGAGTAGGAAGTCAAGTGTGTTTTGACTGTGGCACACCTGGCTTCAGCTCTGCACACCCCAGCGACGGGCGACGATTTAACCCTCTGGACTTTCCTGGCTTTGTTTTCCTCTCCAGTATCTGCTCCACTGAAGCAGGAGAAGCCACAGGAGTTAATGTGCCGGGGAAGAAAGTGGTTCAGTTGCAACCTTTTAAAAACACAATGGGGAAAAGATGCCACGGAGAGGAAGGACGGAACGGGATAGGTCTGTCCTCTTCGATCACATCTTCAGAAGGGGGAGAGTTGGGTCATTTGGGCTGTGGAGGTTTTATGGCTCGTAAAATAAACATTAACCCCTGTGTTTGCAAAGGCACAATGTGGTTTTCCCGTTTTCAAAGGGCTCTCCCAGTGTGCTGCAAAAGAGAGGGTCTTTTAAGTCGTACTCGCTCATCGATAATGTCATATTAAATTGAAGACTCCGATGATGCTGCAGTCACACTTCGCTGTATCAATTTGCACTATTGTCATAACTGCTGCTGCCGGTTAAGCTCTATTATGCACTATTACCCCTGAAAGCAGAACATGTTGCTTCATTTCCATGTACCATTTAAATTTGCGCACATTGTTGCCTGCATCATTAGTATTCAAAGTCAAAAGGAAGAGTATAGAAGGCAGATCAGAGCAGAGGAGCTTTTCATACTGCATAAATAAGACATTGTATTTTAGCAATCTTGTGCTGTGACCGACGAGAGCAGGAAATCATTTCAGTTTACCTTACCTCAAGAGAAAAATGATAATGCCTGGAGAAGGTCAGACAGGTTCATTATGGAACTGAGCTTATGACTAAAACGTAAATCGGTCAATGGATAAAACCTTACTACTTCAGCCAGAGCATGTTTGTGTCAAGGAAAGCAGCCGGCTGAGAACGCATTTAGAAAACTCTCGCTCTCATCCTGTAGAACGGGAGCTGCAGATTCACTACGGCTCTAGTTCACTTTCTCGTGCGCACAATGAGGTCGGCACGTGACCCCCCCCCCAGTCCCCACCGCCGCCCCCACCCCCGTCTGCCTCCAGCGCTCAGGCACAAACAAGCCTTCTGCAAGCGCTGTGGGTAAAAGTGTTAAGGACCATCTGACTGTGCCCTTAACATGATGCCGGCCCCCGACACATCCGAGCGGAGGCCAATGCGATGCGTGATGCTAAAAATACATGCAAGCGAGCACACTCCAGAGACCTGGATGGGCTAGTAGTAGCAAAAGCGCCTTCCTGCTCTGTGTGCGTGTGTGCGAGGCATGAAAGAGTAGCCGGCGCATGCACTCTCCATTGTAATGCATAGCAGCGGTCACATAGCTTGCGCCCATTCAGACATGTTCATTTCCTCTAAAGCTTAAAACACATAATAGAAATGGGAGGGGCCACAGCTCGGTGCTAATAAATCACAGCATGAGCGGTCCAGCAGAAATGGTTACACTTTTCTAATTGAATCTTGTTCGCCATCTTTCTTGTGTGATTCAGACGGCATCAAGTCTGGGCTCTTGAATCCAGAAGCGTTTTTGATTCATTACACCATCTGACAGTTGCTAATAAAAAATTATAAAACACCAAAAGGAGAATTTATGGTGGTAAAACAAAGACGGCTGGGGAAATTAATTACCTAAACTTAATTAATCATCTTCAGAGAGACCTAGACAGGTGTACTGCTTCCCCATGCGAGTGCAGAGCCCTTATTCAAAAAGCAGCTGTTGTTGTCTTTAGCTTTACAGTTTAACTCTTGAAAACCTGGAGTGCCGACACTTTCCCTGTTTTCTCAGTGGCACGTGAAAAGGTGACTCTATCACCACAAAGTAATTACTGAGATTGTAAAAGTTTGTGTTGAGGAAAATGGCTTTGATGATTACTAATTATCAGGGTATGATTCTTGATGACTTCCAACCAGGTTTAGATATCTGTGAATTATTTTGTCAGATCTGTTCGTTGGTGTTCTTCATTTCTGCTCCCTTTTTTACAGTATTTATTTTTATATTTGTGTCGTTTTGTGGGGAGAATGAGCTCTTCCCCTGTCCATGTACGGAGCATGGATCATGTCAGTACTTTCCGCTCATCCCAAAACAAAACACACACAAAATAATAATTTGCATGTTGCTCTATTGATTGAATTTTACAGTTCAGTTGTCCTCATAATACTATAAGTGCAAAGACAATATATCAGTCAGTGCTGCTTTAAATCTCCCTGCAAAAGTCCTGGCAGGCAGTAACTTGGCTGCAAGTTTAGATTCTTCATTCAAAATGGAAGACAATTATGTGGAATCAAGTCATCTTGTGTCATCACGAAACAGATAATCTTCTTGTTGTCATAAACTGTAATCAAATCAACCGCATAAATAGTATCTTATGGTCTTGGATTCACACAAGAAAACCAATACAATAGCTTTGTTCATGCCTGAAGATTCTGCTGCTCTTCCACAACAAATCACAACGCAGTTGGTGGATGTAGTTTCCATCAACTCCCCGTATAAATGACTTTGAACTTTTCAAACAGCAGATTTGTCTGTTGAAAAGTGTGTGTTTTAAGGTGTGTGGGAATGCAAACCTGAAAGGCACACAACACTTAAGCCTTTCATTCTTTGTGTTCTGTTTATCTCAGACAGAAATTTAAAAAGGTTCCATTCATTATTCAGACTGTATTTGCAGAATGCAGACTCTTAGCTGCGCTAACCTCATGAAAAAAAAAAAAAAAAACTATTTGAAGAAATGTTAAATAAGCTAGTAGACCTTTGCTTAAGGGATTACCTTACTATGTATTACCATAGATCAGCCACAATAGGTGCACTCTTTTTTCTATCACACAAATGACAACATTTCCACACACCGCATGTGCTAGCATGCATGAAAGGCTCATCCACCATTTTAGCTCTTCTCCCTTCTTTATCTCCCCTAACAGTCCTATTTGCTTTGAACATAATACTACTACTCTGGCCATCTTCCCAGTGAGATGTACAAAATTCTTCACTTTACAAAATATTAGGAGTGGTCTCTAGATGATGGAATCTTTTACAAAGTCAAGAAAATACATTTAATAAAAGCAACTGGATATCACTGTTCTTTTAGTTTGGCTCAACGGCCCATAGAAAGTAATGTCTCCCCTAATATAAAACAAGTTAATGCACTGATGCAACCTGCCACTAATTCTTTGTTTTTTTTGTTGCTGTTTTTTTCCTTCATGTGTCCAACATAGCACGACCATCCTCACCAGTCGTATCCCACTTAGCCTGGCCTGAGTGCAGATCATAACAACCTCGCGAGTGCACAAACACATTCGGAGTCAATTACCCCTCGCAATCAAACAAGGCTCACCAACTGAAGTACACATGCCTGAGCAAACACCACGTCTTAATCTATCTGGTAAGTGCCTGTATTCTCCAATGGCCCTGACTTTTCTGCTTGATGGATTCTTGGAGCTCTCAATGTGTGAAAGGCAAAGTCAAAATCCCCATGACGCCCATTCACCGTTGATCAATTTGCCATCATCACCATCCACTGGACTGCCCTGGCTCTTCCACATCAATCCAACAACAAGTAAATACAGCGAGTGGCTTAATGCATTTTCCTCTCTCGGGACCAAATGGCAACAGGAGGGTAAAAATAAATGTAGCGCTGAGAGGTATATTGCCTTCTCTTGCATAGTGAAGAGCCCTTGTCTGGTTGGGCTGTTGTCCAAAAAAAGAAAGGATTGAAAGCAGACCTGAGCTACAAGAAAGGATTTGAACAGAAAAAAAAAGAAAAAGAAATAAAGAGGCAAAGACAGAAAAAAGAAGCACCACCTCTTGTTGAACAAATCAGAATTCACTTTGGAGCCACTATAGGGCACTTGAGAGAGGGGGTAATTAGCATCCTTCTTGAGCCAGCCGCCTATATTGGATCACAAGCTTGGCACAACAAAGACGTTGAAAATCACTTGAGCAAACTAGGTCCATGCAAAACTCTCAGACATGACATATTGCATTGCACATTTAGTTTCTAAATCTCTGCATTGTGGCGGTATAAGAGAGCGCTGAATTTGGATGATTAGTTGTCGATGGCCATTTCTGGAATGAGTGATTATTTGCATGCTAATCTTTAGGCTAAATTCAACCCTCATGCTATATAGGACTTAACAATTAATACATTTTTTCACTGAATCACAATCTCATCTATGGTCAATCTCAATCGTTGACACACCAGGGTTTTTTAAAGAAACGGGCCACCGTTTTTCCGTACTAAGGTCTGTTCTTACCTGAGCTTAGACGAGTTGATACGTACCTGTCTGGTCTTTGTGCATGCATGTTGTTAGCATTTGGCCTCTCCCAGCATATACCTATGGCTCCAAACGGGGTGAAGTTAGAAGCGACCATGCTCTTCCATGGGCACGCACACACACAACAGACAGGTACGTATCAACTCATTTAAGCTCAGGTAAGAACATATCTCAGTATGTAAAAACAGTGGTTCCTTTAACAGCTGCCGGAGTTTATCCAGTGGTTTCGCGAGTGACCATTTATTTCCATCATTTTGACGGACAGGCTCATAAAAAATCCGTCATGAGCTATTTTTATCTATCATTAATTCATCTCTTATCATTTGCATTTTGTTTTTAGTGTTTAAAGAGATAGATACCTATTTTTATGTATTTAAATGATCTGAGATTGCAGGATAAATGGAGCTACACTATACATGATTTCTGGACACAAATTTTGCAATGTGTTCAAACCCGTGCGCAAAAGTCTCAAAGAAGGACGACTTACTCAGAGCATCATCCACTCGTCAGTAGTACGGCTCAGAGATAGAGCAGTGCTGGTGCCGCTTTTGGACTTTCATTTGGGCTTGATCAGTCAAAATGACGGACGGCCTTCAAAATATGCTGTCAAAGCTAAAAAATATTCTGTAAATGACAAGACAATTTTCAGTTAATGCAACCACTGAGTCTATCCGCCAGTTCTGTGGCAGCAAAAGTACCTGGTTTGGAGAATTCAAACATCTTATGCGTGTGTTAAAGTGTTATAGAGAGCAACACATTTAAAAGGGTGAATCGTTTTTTCATAAACCTGGATTGGATAGATTGGAACCTGGTGCAAAAAGTACCCCAGCTTGTGAGCCACTGACCTTTGAACCCCTGATGCATGGAGGTCCGACACTATGAAAGTATTTATAGTCTATAGGATTGAATTCAACTTGATCACTCTCTCATTATGTGATATTGTACTGTATGACCAGATTAATCCCATAATCTAGTTTGGAACCCACAGTGTACAGTGGCTCAGGGCCCACCTCTCAGCGGAAGCACGGTAAGCCATGATGGGACAAGGGCGCGCCTCGCTCCACACCATGACCTTGACAAGCGAGTCTGCTTCTGACTGACACTGTTTCGAAAGCTGAAAAGAGCCTGTGTCCAATTACAGGCCCGGCTACATTGTCTTGTTAACTTTGACGGCGACTGTACATTGTGAGGCAGCCCCGAGATCAAGTGCTCACTGGAGTTTAAATTGACACGGCTACCTTTTCCACTGTCACTGCCGGCCGTGTTACTGTGTGATGGGGGAGCAAAATAAGCTGTCAGAGGCCGTCTATGCAGATGCTGACGCCATCACACTTGGCACATGGTGACAGGCGACGTAGGAGGTCGCGTCTTGTTAAGTAACGGGCGCAGGGACATCAAGTAACTCGCGCCGCCACATTGTCGGAAGATTTCAGCAAATAAGAGCTGTGCCCGCCTTCCCTCATCATAGTTAGACTGTCGGGAAGATACAAGGCTGGCTCAAGTTTGCCAGGAGCATCACTACAGGCAGGAGACAGTTGAAGCGCATGCAGAAAGGTGCTTAATGCTGATGTAGCGCTGCGCAAATCGACGTCTTAATATTCGTGCCAAAGGCTTGTGGCAAAGGCATTCTGTTTATGGAAATGTGATTGGCTGGTTAGATTCAGGAGTGTAAGCAATGTCCTATCATTTTAGCAGATTCATGAGCTAAAGTTAGGGCTGTACGATATTGAGGTAACTTGCAATATTGCGATAAGGATATGATTGCAATATTTTATGAAACCGTTTCAATACAACATGTTCCATTCTAATTAAACACAAATCGTACGTTTTTTAACTTGCAGAATAAAAAAAGAACAATCAGGATCAAAACAAGGGTAAAATTGAACGAAATTAGGATATAAAATGGAACTTTTAAAAAACTGCTCTTTCTTTTTTTTTCTTTTTTTTGGCCTAGTTTGCAAAAAATGTGTCGATCTCAGTCAGATGAAGACTTAAGTGATGTTGCGATATATTGTGGCGATATGGATATTGCATCACCTAATATCGTGACACGATTTTGTATGTGATATATTGTGCAGTTTTAGCAAATGTTATTTTTTTTCCACCTGTTCTGAACATTATCTCCTGGAGGTTAAGACAACGGGCCTATATTTTCATCATTTGAGACCCATGGGCAGAGCCATGGAAGGATTCAATGTACATGTTACTAAGGGTTGATTGAGCAATTTTTACTTTTTCAAACAATTTTAATTTGCTACATTGTGTTAGGGACCATTTGACACATCATAGTAGTTTAAAATTCTCTGATGGGGGGTTGTTGGAAAGGAAAGAGGCAAAAATTACAAGGAATGTCACGATAACAAATTTGAAGTTCGATATATTGAGGCAGGAAAGTATCGCAATAAACGATATGATTGACTCTAACGATACTGAATACTGTCAACTCTCAGGCACAAAAATGACAGTAAACCTTTGTTCTAAAAGTACATCATCATATCCTAAAATACCACACAAGCTGCAACAAACATGAAACATAATGAAACTCAATTTGCTAGAAGCGGGAAATGCTAATAAACGCACAGACGATAAATATCGAGCCCAAAAATATATCGTTTATCTGTTACTTATTGAACAATAATTAACTATAGTAATGAACGTGACAGCTCTAATTATTACACAGACTGATTTTAATGATGAAACTTGTTCAGCTGTCAAAGAATCCTGGCCAGTTAAAATAATTGACACTGGTGTTGTGGGCCATAGCGTTGTGTTATTAGTTAAGGACATCGCGGGGGTGTAACTTGTGCAATGCCATGTAAGATGGCATCAGGAGGGTGATCAGAAAATGACACAATATTTAATCATGTAGGGGCTCTCTCATAATTATGTTCTAGCACTGTGAAGCGCTTTATTACTCTGTCTGCGAAAGGCGCTATTCAAATAAAGTTTACTCACTTACTTGCTTGATGTTCCCGGTTTACTGACACATGGTGGAGGCTGCATTGTATTCCCAACTTTAGCAGATTACTAATGAGCTTTTGACCGATAAATGCCCCTTCAGAAATGACAGACAAATATTGATAGAAGGGGGCTAATCTGCATTAAGTCCTCATGCTCTGTAGAACGAGCCAGGGGTCAATAGCAAGAGTCCATTAAAGCAGTTTAACTAAAACATAGTCCTGAAATAAATGGCTTCATTTAATTTGTTCGATTATCTACTTTAGCTGCTTACCACTTTATATGGACACCTATTGACTGTTGCCTGAAACTTTCTACCTGAGACCTCTGGCACAATAGATAATCTGCTCATCAAAAAGAAAAGTCAGCTCAATGCATTTCGCCGCGCCGTTTTGAATGATTTGTTGCGTATATCAAGCCAAGGAGTATTTAAAGACTTGACTATGCGAGTGCAGCTGGCAAACTGGGAAGTAAAAAAGCTTAGACTTATTGGTGCAGACCAGTACTCTGAAATCCATCTGTGTGTTAATTGGAAATACGACAGCACCGAACCGTGTCATTGGGAAAGGAAATAAGCACGAGAGGCAGAATATACAAAGACACTCGGGAGGATAACGAACTGCAGCCCAGAGTGATGGCAGGAGGCAGATGCCACTGACACAGAATACACTGTAACAGGAGACGCACGGCAACAGCTACATTCACAACCGCCCCATTGTCTTCCCGTGCCCTGTAACAAATATGGGTCATTTTGGGTTAAGGGTAACAACATTTTATCGAAAGATATCTGGCTTTTTGTGTCAGTGTAAATGTTGCTATGGCCTTGTTGGTTGGGTAGAAGGTCAGAGCTGAACTGTTAGAAATGAAGGATGAGACATATTTTCATGTATTCACTGTGATGGGGTGGTCAGTTTTGGGAAGAGCTGGTAAGTCATATAAATTAACAATGAGTGATCTTATCCAAAAATGACAAATGCATGTCTTTAGCCACTGGGAGAGTACCCAAAAAGACACCAAGATCAGAGTTGGTCAATAACAGAATCATATTCATCTGGCCAGTGGGATGTTGGTTATAAAGGGGTACAAAAACTCAAGCGAGAAATATAAAAACTGAGGAAGAGAGGTATTGCATGTGTTGTGGGTATTTTAAAAGAAATACTATCGTCAAGGATTTCAAAGCTCTACTTCCCAGCTTCATTTCATTCCCTTTACATTTTACTTTGAGTTGCTCAGGTAAAGCTCCCGAGACCCCACCTTGAAACTTTATTTTAGAGAATCTTTGCGCTATCTTTTTACATACTAGGAAGCTATAGCTAGAATATAAAATGTGTCGGAAGAGAAAATGTGCTCTGGACCTAAAGGTATTCCCCATTTGCATACAATAAAGGTAAGTTTGGCGAGTTCAGCTTTACTTTAAAAGAGAAATTCCTGATTGCCAGGATGTAACTTCCGTCTGCTGAGTCATCCAGGTGTATTAGATCACCTCCCTGCCGAAACTACCATCCCCTGGTATACTCATGTGTCCCCCTGTTGTCCAACCCCCTACCCCCAATCCCCTGACCTCCACCGTTCCCTGTTGGTCAGTCCGCGGCAAATCCGAAAAGCCTCCCAGCGTCTCCATGGCGACGGGCCTCAGTCGAGCAGATGGCCTCAGTGCGCCGCGCGGCAATTAAAGAGTGAGCGGGGGGAAAGAAAGTGGGTCAGGATCAGAACGGGGAGGGGCTGGAGCGTAGAGAGTCCCAGGATCGCGGAGCTGCCCGGGGCCTGCGCATGTACATCTGCATGCGCACATCCAACTCCTAAATTCACGCCTCAGTTCACTCGGGTCTTTCTCCGTCGAAAAGAAGAAGAAAAAAACAAATCGCCCAGCCCCGTGCCAGTCAGTCAGGAAGCAACGGGACGGAAGAAGCAAAACAAGAAACATGGCAAACATTCAATGAGCGATAACTTGGTGATTATGATGTAAGTGGTAGTAGTCTCTTGGCATTTTTTGAAATATTGAGCATCTTTGGCTTCAGGTTCGACAGAGCAGCAACACGTATCGCATCAGGCAAAGAAAAAATTAAGACGTCCGCCATTCCACTCAATGGGATTAACCCTATAAACCCCGGAGTAGGGCATATTGAATCAGCCTCCTGTTGTCTGAGTGATTCCGACTGAAGCCGTTGGGAAGCCACTTGCTCTGGCAGGAATTTCACAGATTGAAAAATTCTGAACAGCGGGAAGCAAAATTGTCCTCAGTAATTTGGGCAAAATCCAATCAGTTTCATCCATTTGCAACTTCCATTACATTACTAAGACACTACTTTGAAATGTACTTCGTTTCATCTTGACTTTTTTTTTTTTAAAGAGAAAATCTGTCCACTCCCTCACTGCAAAATGAAAAGAAATAATGTATTTAATTAGCTGATAATGAACAGATTCGGGAACGCGTGCTTGAACGTATAATTGAATTTACTTGTATAGATATTCTTTCATAATTACGCCATTTTTAAGTAATACATTGACTTTGGGTGCGGATTGAATGGCCTCCCACATTGAGTGAAAACAAAGCTAATGAGCCGAAAAGAAAAAAAAAACCTGAACGAACTTCCATTGTGGAGCCAGCATTCACAGTGAAATGAAAAGAGCTACAGCCAAAAACACTGGTACAAGGTCTTAAGTCACTTAACACTTGAAAAACTGCATTCAGAGCCGCCATTGCCAGCCTGTGTATTCTTGTCTATGCAAATCCCCATTCAAGTGGCTTCATTTACAACACTTTTGTTGTGTTTTCTGGTATCCTTAGGGGAATTCTGTACAGTCAGGACATATAGTTCACAATGCATCACTTCTATGCACCTTTTTATATTCACTTTCAGTTGGCTTAAAGGCAAAAATGTCCGTCAATCAAGAAAAAAAAAAGCTACAGGAGGGCTAAAGTTTTCTAAGGACTGACTCATGTAAGAATAATCATACCAGTATTATTCTATGCAGCAGGTTGAACTTGATATTGCCCGAGTTGTTGGTGAATATTGCATACACCTGTAATATGAGACTGAATTAGTTTACAGTGATAAAGCCATAGGGTTCACTGGCGGTGTGGAGGGTTGTGGTTTGTGGGAGCAGGGTCAGCGTGGGGACAATGTGTAGCCACTTATTTCTGCATAACTAACCCTCATGTAAAAATGTGTGTCTGTGCGTGGGAGAAGAGAATAAACCCCTGACCTCACGCCTTCTGCTTTTCCGTATTAGCCTGACATTTGGCTTCTTTATGACTCAATTGACACTTGCCAGGAAAGACAAAACAGACCCACCTGAACCCTTTGCTACTATCAGAGTCTTCTCCCAATACCTGACTTGGTAATTCTATTGGTGGAACCGAAGCCAAGCGAAGATGTGCTGCCAGAATGAGAGCTCCCATGTGGGAACGGCTGGCGCAGTTGTCAAATTGTAAAACTCGTCAAATAGTAAGCTGTAGGAAGAAACAGCGGACACCACAGGCATATTCTAACTCAATTTTATTTATGAAATCACTACCTTCAGGGGCCATACTATTGTAAATGTAACCCAGACAAAATGTCAACCCCCAGCAGCAGTGGGATTTAGGTCGGCTTTGACCTCGATCTTTCTTTAACCTTTACAAAGACGCTTTTGTTTCCCCTACCCAAAGCTAAACACTGTTCGAGCTTTCAAACAACCTTGTGAAATGCACAATGAGAGTCAAAACTCTCATTTTAAAACAAAGGATATCCAGCATTCAAGATCTACACGTGAAAGAAGATAATGTTCAGACCGAAGTGTGCCTTGACACTGTGTTACCTCTGTCACATGATCCAAAACCTAGCGCAGCTTTATTTTGCAAATTATTATGCAAACATTATACAAAACAGATACTTATTTACCATTGATTGGACGCTCAAGAAACCATCTACCACGCATGGCAAGAAATGTGGATGTTGATATGAGTTACATTGTTGTGCAGCTATTCAATTTCTGCTAGTGTTAATCTCATGACACAATTCACACAACATGTCGACACAAAATGAGATGTAAATATAGTTTCGCCAGTGCACTGCCGTTGACTGTGGTTCCTTTTGTAGACGGTGCAATGCTGACGCAGGCTCAGTGTGCTACAGCTTGAGATAAAGGGATAAACACAAAACCTTTCTCCTCTGCAAGTGTTACAGATTACTCACCTCATCCCCGCGTTCATATTTAGCACACAATTTTGGTTCTTTTCTTAACTGGCTCATAAAGACAAGAGTTCCAAATGGAATACAGTAGTACAATGCATGCGCCGGCGTCACACCTGACTTTCTGCAAACAGCAAAGCAACATGGTGAGAATCAGCCAGGCTTGAATAGAGAGAATCGATAGCAGACTACATTAGCTTGATTTGGCATAGCCCCCGCCAACAAAATAGAAAGATCAATGCAAAACTGCAGGTCATCTCTGTGTTTATCCTCAATCTTTTTGTGCAGTCAAGTTAAACCACCAGCTCTGAAAAAAAAACACACAAAAAAACAGGTAAATTGTAAGTATTCTTTCTTGCTCCTGTAAGTTGACCCCAATCTTTCGGTAATGGCACATGCTGGGAAGCCATCATGTCGTCTATGGTCGCAAGTGGAGCGGGAAAAATAGCTCAAATGCCCGGGTGTAAGCAGGAGAAAATCCTAGCAAATACAGCAATTACCTTTGAAAAATGATGGCACGGTGGCATGAATGAGACAAGAGCCGACTGGTTATCACTCGTCATTTTGTGGGGCATCTATGAAGATCCAGTGCTAGTCTGCAACACGCAGAAGCCTAACTGTATATGTCAGAGATAATAAATAAACTTGTTTTGCGGATGCCCCCCCCCCCCTCCCTCCCTCCCTCCTTTGACACGCACACTTTCCATTTTACAAGAGGCACGGCTGCTGCTTTGAAGCACAGTCAGCTCCCGGAGAGATATCACGGCAGAATATTAAATGAGCGAACACCATCACTCATTAAAAAAGGAAACATTTCATGAAACAAACCCCCCTTTTGTGCAAAGCGGGGAGCGAGTCGACTCACGGCGCGCGGTGGCCTCAAAGGCAGAGGAGGGAGGAGAGAGACTGCAGAGGAGGGAGGAGATACCAGGGGGGTCATGTGCAAGTTTAAGCAAAGAAAAAAAAAAGAAAAAAAGAAAGCATTAGCCAAGCTTTACCTAAAGTCGGAAGGAGATCCGTTTCACTCGGACTCAAATAGCGACCTGCGGAAATGTTCTTGATTACATCAGTTTACCTGAGGAGGCCTTTCAGGGGGCTGCATGTGGTCTGCATTAAAAACAACGCTCCTAAACACTTGACTGGAGTATTGTAGGGACACAGTTTATACAAGAAAAGAAAAAAAACGTCTATCTGGATTGTGCGGGAGTACATTGCGTAAAGTACCCTACCGCATGGATTGATGTTGGAACGTGAGACACCCAGCAACTGCTTAGGCCGCTGTTCATCAGTTCAAGATCCATGTAAAGACAGCTAAGCCGTGACCTCTGAGGGCAGCATCATTCCGTTCAATCGGATTCAAAAGACTTTCACTGAATGAAAACACAAAGTCAGCTGTGTTCCCTTGCATCTAAAAACAGATTCCCACAACGACAACAAGAAGTGGTTGGATGGCCTTCCTGATTCCTGAAGCGGGTGGGGCTTTTTCTTCAGGTTTCATCTACCTCTCTTGTCAAAGTTTGCTCTGGAATGGTTCTTCAATGTGCCTGACTAAATTTCCTAGTTTGGGAAAGATGGGTCAAATGCAGAGACAGCTATGCCCTTAAGTCGGACAATAAAATGTAACAACCCGTGATATCATAATCATGTGTTAAACCTCTGCACTAACACCTGATCTATCCCACTTTATTGCAGGACTCAGCATGTTGTAGACAGACTGGTTATCAGTGCTCCTCTGCTCTTTAATGGAAAGCACATCAGCAGCTGCCTGGTGTGTAAATTGACTTGTTCAGCTCGTGTATGGGGGCGGGAGTGGTGCTGATCAGATCTGCTTTTAAAGGCATAAGGTCTTAGCGAAAAGACTAGGAATTACCCACTAGCTCAGTCCCAAATAAGCTCCTGAGTGAGGCCTCAACAGAAAGCCCCAGACACAATGAATAATTAAAGGCATTCCCACATGGTGTCTTTGTTAAATTGGAAAATGCTTGTCGACTCTATTAAAACTAATGATAATTTCAGAGTGTGCTGGAATGAAAGGGAAACTAATAAAATAGTATAGTAGAGTATTATAGGGCTTCACAATGAGGGGAGAAAGTGGCATATTTTTGAGACATCTCTAATCCATCACAACATCATTCATTTGAGTTGTATATCAATGTCTGTCAGACTGAATATTTCAATTATGGCATATACTGCGCTGTTGGGGTTTGTTGCATCGTAGCCATAGTAACTAAAAGGGAGAACAGTGTGACAGGAAGAGAGCCGCTTTACAAGCTCCTGGCAAGGCAAGATTTTGTCACATAAATACTGAACAGACTGTCCAAATCCTCAAACATGTGCGAAGATTTACTTTTCTTCTAGTTCAGGAAACTGCAGGCAAGACCATCTCCCAGGCTGATACAGGTTACATATACAAACGGGAAGCCAAAAAAATGTGAATATGCTCAATCAAAGTCATTTTGGCTGATCTGAACGGAAAGTTAACCATTGAATCTGATGATGACGAAAACGCAATTCCCCCCCTCAAAACAAGCGTGCGTGAGATTTGATCCCTTGAAACCATTTTCTTCCATTGCCGATGCTGCCATTTGAGTTGAAACAGAAACATTTTCAAAGCGTAAAATTTCAGCTGCAGTCTGCTGATAAACATCCTTTACATCCTGATTGGTTATGCCCGTGACTGCCGAGAGAAAGTCAGAGGTGTAAGTGGAGACGCTTGAGAGCGACTATAGATTTAATAACCTCAAAACTGCAGAATCAGAATAATATTGGTGGATGTTTTGCTGAACAACATGTCCCGACAAATGCTGCCATCCGGTAATCGAAGAAGCCAGTGTCTAGGACCAACAGTACCTAAGACATCCACTGCAGCTCAAAATAGCATCACTGCACAGGAATACATAAAACGGTGTCATCCTCAAGGAGATTTAGGAGATGTACTCGTTTCAGCACTTGTTTTTTTTTTTTTGCTTTGGATATCAGTCCCAAGCCTGGATAATAAAGAAAAAAAAAAGAAAAAACAAGTTCAGCAGACACAAGATTTTCTGCACTTTTACTAAACTTGCCATTCGGGAGTTTCTGTAAACACATTCGTGCCACTTTCGCCAAGCATTATCCTTCTTCTCAGCTCAACCTTTCCATTATTTAGCCCCAGTGCTTATCATCATGTTTTATTCAACTATGATATGCATGCAGCCAAAGACTAGTGCATACACCGCAAAATCTGCCTGCAAACGTCTTAAAACTAAAACATTTTTTTCCCCCCAAGATCCATTATTAAATGTCATCCCTAAGTACGCGTCTCAAAAAGTTAATCAAAGGCCCACTCCATTTTCAGGCACAAAAAACAGAGACAGTGGGATTGTGTTAAGAGCTGCCAGCGCCGGCCATAATTAGCCACATGCTTAAAGATTTGACGTCTGAATGGTCAACAGCCTCTATTAGTTCCTATGGCTAAGTTAAAAGCTTAATCTCCTGTCAGTTCGCCTCAAGCTATCCTCTCCAGGGACGAAAAGATTGCTCCCCCCATCCATCACCTCAGCGGGGACCAACAGAGACACTCCCCAATGGAATGGAGGATCAGAACAATTTGCATTCTGGAGCCATCAATGCTCGACAATTCCGTGGTGGCATTTTCCATTTCTATTCTTAACTGTCAGATGAGTTAAAATGCCAACAAGGAGCAATTACTGTTTTCTTACCAAAGAAAAAATTAGCCAAAATGCTAATTAACATGTTTCCAACAGGCTGATGCTTTTACGCAGTGACCCATCTGGGATATTGTAACCGGTTTGATTGCTATCAATTTCCGAAGCATGTACAAAAGTGTGTAGCAAGGGTTGTCCCGTCAAGTCCTCCATGAGAAATACATCAATCAATCCCGGTGACATTTCATACTGCGACTTCAATGTGTTTCTAATAAGCCTGAGCAACAATGTCAGCAGCAGCAGCGCCACATGTCACCGCTCCTCGCACAGGCAATTCTGCTTTATGGCACCAGTTCACACTTCAGATTTACGCCATAATTAATCATAAAAGAGTTCTGACTGTCAGTCAAAAGACAGCCAGGTCTCGAGAGGGAGGCAATGATCAAAACAGGAGCGGAGCGAGGCAAACCTAAAATTATACAGTGATTGAAAACAAAAAGGCTCGCTAACAAATATAATCACGCAAATGATGTGAAAGATTGGATCAAATGACTGACAGTGCAGAGCAGCAGGGGGTTTCCAGCAAAAAAAAAAAAACGATCCATGTTTCCCTGCGGCAAACTTATTAAGTAGTTAGTACAGTGCAAAAAGTTTTAGGAATGAACGTTTGATGTTTTTGTACCATTTTGATGTGTGAAAGAGAACTGGCCCCCAAATGAGAAAAATGCTCTTTAAACACTTTCAGGAAAGGACAAGTGCTTTGGCATAAGTCCACACTGCTGATTTTCTGAAATACCCTTTGCGTGTATTGTCGTTTTGACTTCACCAATGCAGAAAAACAGACAAAACAGAACACTTCATGGCCCTTTTTCCTCAGTTGTCTAATCCAAGCAACATGAAAAATTAAAACGGTAAAACCTTCTATTCCCTGTCTGTCTATTTGGACTGGTATACAGCAACAGGACACGCGCCTAGAGCCAAGCCACAAATGGGCACCTGGATGCTAACTCAATTCACACGCAGTTAGGTTTCAATCTGGGATACAGGCGAGACCAGCTCTGATAGAATAGGAAACAAAGCTGCCATTATCGTCCACAGATCCATTATTCTCACTGTCTGCTTTATTTGATCATCTATTTGGCAAAACGCTGACAATATTTGAGTAAATGTGGTTCCTTTGTGCGCACTCCAAATGGTTTATTACCGCGACGCGTACAAATGTCTTTCCCTGATGAAGAGCTGTAGGGTTTTTTTCGGTGACGGGGGAGGGTCTTTTTTTTGTTTGTGTTGGGGCAATAATGGAAGGGTCTGGGCATGCTGTATATCAATTAGGCCTTCAAAGACAGTGGGCATTTATGGCAACGCCCTTTGACCTCAGGGTGAAAGACCAAATTCTGGTTTATTTGCATTTGAAAGAGGACAGAGACAAGCATCATCTGAAATCCAATGTTTCCAAAGCTGTTTTTGTGTGTGTGTGTGTGTGTGGGTGTGTGTGTGTGTGTGTGTGTGTGTGTGTGTGTGTGTGTGTGTGCCAAGCGTTCTAAATGATAGGCCTGAAACAGATGAACAATCCTATCAGTCGAATATGTTGACATGTAGCTTGACGAGAACTTCCTCCCAAGCATCCGTCGCTCTAGCAATTTACTTATTTAGACACGTACTTGTACTTACTGAGATGCATTTTTATTCCCGCCGAATATTTACCGTTGCTTGATTGAATTCATTATGATGATTTGACTTCTTTTAAGGGGCAACTTTAACTCATCTCCCACTCTCTTCAGTGAACAGCTTCAAACGTTTTCCAACAGAAATCACAAGGGACCCAACTAATCCTGATCTTCTCCACAAGCAGAGGGATCATCTCAATGTAAATCAAGAGCAAAGCTTCTGATCAAAGTATTCAATCAGTCTTGAGTACATGCCATAAGTTGGTGAAACACAAAGACTTAATTTTAAAACTATTACTAACATCAAAGTATGCTGTGTTTTTTCTTCTTCTTCTTCTGTCTTGGCCACACTTGACACTCATTCCTTTCTTAAAATAAGGCGCCAGTGAGAATTTACAAGGCTAAAATATAAACTAGTTAGGCAAAGTCTTAAAGCCCTCACACACAATGACAGGCGAGAAGACCGGACAGACTGATTGCTTGTAGCTGTTTCCCTTACCCAATTAAGAGCTGTCAATAGAAATTAAATTCAACACTTTCTTTCAGAACATGTACTGAATATATAGCCTGGCCTTGACAGCCATTGGTGTCAGTGTCATCTTTGTCAAATTATCTGTTTATCTCTCTGTTGTGGAACAATCTCCACCCAGATCGCATCTAGCTCCACACTGGCACGCTCCATTTTTTTTTTTTTTTCTATGTATCTACCACCATGTAACCTACATGCACGAGGATTTCTCAAAATAGACGTGATGATACATGGCATACATGCACTAAGATTTATATCCTGCACTTTCCACTTGTACTGTGCAGTACAGTTGCTGTTACAATGAGATATCGGAAAAGTTAAGAGACTGATACTCCACACAGTTCGCACATATCGCCATCTGCCTGCTATCCGAGAAACTTCAACGTAGTCAACAGATAAGTACACTGTGTGGCAGTTAGTGGGCATTACGAGCCCTAAGAAGCACTTTTCACCCACTCCTTATTTGCCCATACGTTGTGTTATACATTTCCGACATAAACGTTAGACTTACCCTGGATGCGCAGCGCCAAAGCCAGTATCCATATGCCCAAACACATCGCCATGGCTCCTCAACTATCCGGATCGTCTCTGATAACCTGACAGCGGATGGATACGGCTCACTTCAGGCGACAGAGACCGCGCATGCAACTTGTGCAAATCCCACAGATAAAGAACTAGTGGCGCTCACTCGCTGCGCAGAAGTAACAGACTTTTACCGAATTGCCTGATCTCCGTGCGCTTTTCCGTAAGAAAGCATCAATTAACCGTCTGCGGCTATTCCTCGTGCTGAGTTTGCACTGATACTAGAGCCTAAGAGAAGAGTCCCTGTTTTCCAGATCCAAGCAGCCTCAGAGTCCGTGTGCCAAAATGACAGGAGCACTGACGAGTTCTATTGAAACATGTAGCCTTTGTTACTCCGGTCTCCAGCCTGCTTCCTCTGTTGGAGAGGTAAAGTGGGCGGGAGATCCTCGATCGATGCTGCGCTGGGAAGTTTCCAACACTTGGAGATCCTCCGGGAGAGTGCCGTCTATCCTCTTCGTGCAGCAGCTAAAAGATGGTCTGCGCCTTTACGCCACACTAAACGTCCCGTAAACGCCCCCTGGGCTAAACGAGCTGGAAAGTTATATGTTGAAAGTTGACGAGTGGGGAACGCAGATGCACCCCGTTAGTTCGTTGTTTTTGGCTCAAATAGACAGCAGTGCTCTCCGGCTACGCGCACCGTCCCACAGATCTGCCACCACCACTGTGTGTTGCTGACTATCGCGGACGCTTTGGGAGAGATCGGATCGAGTGACGTTGTGCGGGGGAGGAGTCTGGATTGTTCTGCATAAAGGAATGGATTTGAAAAGCTACAGCCTCATGTCTGACTCGGAAACTTGTGAATGTTTTCACAAGAGGACCATTCTGTGACAGATGTAGGGCTAAGCTCAGTCCTTCTTCGACCGAGGTTGACAAATCAAGAAACAAGTACCGGTTTGTCGGGCGCAATTTGGCGACGTATTTGAAACTGGCTTTGAGTCATTATAGCCTGAATACATAGCGATGGCTCGCTGCGAAGGCTGACCTGCAGATTCAAAGGGATTAATCATACAAGGGCATGAACCGAAGCGCACCATTTACAATGTAGCATCAGTTTGCATTGAGTAGGAGGCTACAGTTAGGCTATAGGCTAAAAAAAACAAAACAAATAAGCTACATTTAGGCTAGTAGCAACGGCTGACTGAGAGCCTACACAAACACATTTATTAACATATATTAACATCGCAGGGGAAATACAAAGCGCATCAGTACTGTTGTAGAGACTGGCAAGTAGTAAAACTTTATAAAACTTTGTCAAGAACACTTCTGTGTTTCTTTTGGCCTGTATAAGCCTAAAGGGTTCTGCTTCTACCTTCTCCTGTGACAGCTAACAGAGCTCAGCTCATTTCCTTTGGCTTTCCTCCCCGACAGCCTCTCTCCCTTGTTTCTCACTTGTGAGTCTTGCCTCATCCTTTTTTCTCCTTCTGACAAACAAGCCCTCAGATTCAGCCTGTGGCCTTGGAGGTAAATGAGTGTTAGGATCAATGTGAAAACACTTCCCTCTTGTGGACGCTATTACAGTGGGCAATACATTAACAAAGGAACTCACCTGCAGAATATGAGGAACAACAGTGTCATTGATAATGATATCATATGTAGGCCTATTGGGGCAATCTGCCTAATATACCTCATTCCAAGAAACTGTAATCCATTGTTTTGTGATTCATTTTTTAAACACCAGCCAAAGAGAT
Source organism: Gobius niger (assembly GCF_951799975.1). Classification (NCBI taxonomy): domain Eukaryota; kingdom Metazoa; phylum Chordata; class Actinopteri; order Gobiiformes; family Gobiidae; genus Gobius; species Gobius niger. The sequence continues at coordinate 20,638,216 of NC_136852.1, forward strand.
GGACATTCTGACAATACACGTGATCGCTGTTGTTGTTTACTTCCAGGCTTCTAACTCTGTTTTATAAAATGTCTGATCTGCTACAGCGCAAGGGAAGCAATGCCCTGTTTGTGAACAATGTTGCTGCTTATGTAGAACTGTATAATTGAATTAAAACATAATGTAAAATGTAAAGCACTTCTTGGTCTTGCTCCATTACATTTAACTAAGATTTTGACTATACATTGCCCCAGCAGAGCTCTCCTGTCGTCCGATCCAGTGGTTCTAGACATGCCAAGGTCCCGTTACAAACAGTGGGGCGATCGTTCCTCTGCGATTGCCGCGCAACAGCTTGGCCCTTAGTCTGCGTGCATTCGCGGATACAGTATGTCTTTTTTTAAGTCCAGATTAAAGCATCATCTCTTCAAACTGGCTAGAACATGCTGAATTATGTCAAGGATGCAATAATTTTGTGTTGTTAAATAGTTTTATCTTTCCTTGAAGACCTTTTGACTTCCTGGACTTGTTGTAAGGTGCTGCATAAATAACACCTTACAACAAACTTTGATTGATTGATTGAATTTCTTTACACATCCCTGGCACGTGACAACATCGTGACCACTCGTATTGGCCGTCACAATTTGACTTACTCCAGTTTTCCGAATTCCATTTGTAAGCTACCACAGGCCAGGACCCAGGCTTCCATCACCATAGTCGGGATTGAGATAAAGAGATAATTTCCTTCTGTGGTCATAATATGGCCATCACTCACCTTAGCCAAATAGGGTGTATGGGAGGTGAGTCAAACCTTGTCTGTTGTTCTGATGTATAACCACATAAAACAGTGTAGGCTGAAGTGCATGAGAAATCACCTGCCATGATGAAGGAGCATCAAGCCAATTGGTATTTAGTGTGAGCGTATCGGCTCTCGTAGTACAGTAGCATAAATCGCACAGTGTAAAACAGGGAAGTGTGCAGCCATGCTTTCTTAAAGAATAATGTTACACATAATGAAGCAAGGAGCTGTGCTTGTGCTGTATTCAGATGACCCTTTTGACTTTTGTGCTTGTGGCTGATTCCTTTTAGAAAGCTCAAATGGAAAATATTTAGAAATTAGTATAGTACCGTAAATCCCCTGTAGATCTTTTCGTGACTATACTGGCATGGCCCACACTGGTACTGCATAGGTATACTGAGAATCAGTGCCTTTATTTCCAGTGCTTTGAACAAATGACCAATAATAACATCTTTGCAGCAAGCTGTGATTGTTAAAGAATTCGTCATGCCTCAGTGCATGAATCTGTTTGCATACTTCATTTGATAAAAGCTTTTAGTACTACATTCTTCCAAATGGAATACTTTTGGGACTTCATGGAAGCCAGTGCAAGCACTCTTCATTGATCTGATTACAAACTGAGCTCATGGGGGAAAAAGTTAGGAATTCAAGCCCTAAAAGCAACTGTTAACTGTAAACAAACATCTTGGTATCAAAATATCCATGCACAATATACAGCAGTATGAGATTATTTTTCCATCACAGCAGTACTGATGTGTAGGTACATATGTGCTCAAGGCTTTACATACCTGGCAGAATTTTTGATATCTTTGGCCATTTTTCAGAGAATATGAATGATAACACAAAACCTTTTATGCATTCATTGTTAGTGGTTGTGGAAGCCATTTATGGTCAAACAACTGAATTTACTGACAAAAGAAACTTCCACAATGACCCTGATCAAAAGTTGACATTCCCCAGTTCTTAATACCGTGTACTGCCCCCTTTAACATCAATGACAACTTGGAGTATTTTGTGGTAGTTGTGGATGGGCTTCTTTATTTCCTCGGATGGTAAAGCTGGCCATTCTTTTTGGCAAAAAGCCTCCAGTTCCTGTAAATTCCTGGGCTTTCTTTCTCAAGTTCCCTGAAGCGTTGTAGCTCACACATCCCCAAAACATCAGTGATCCAGCTCTTTGTTTCACTGTAGGAATGGTGTTCATTACAGGCCTTGTTGACTCCAAGTGCAACGTTTATGGTTGTGGCCAAAAAGTTCCATTTTGGTTTCATCATTCCAAATTACATTGTTTTAGAAATGTTGAGGCTTGTCTCTGTGCTGTTTGGCATATTGCAAGCAGATACTACTGGCATTTGCAAAGTAATGGCTTTCTTCTGGCGACTTGGCCATGCAGCCCAAGTGCCGGTTTATTATGCATCTCAAAACAGCTACTTTTTTGAGAGTCCTGTATTTCAGATGAAGTTATCTCTTGGTTTTTCTTCTATTCACACTCTCAGTACTTTGGATATTTTTTTTATAACCCTTTCCCATTTTATACAGGTCAACACCTTTTCTTGAGGATCCTTTGACAATTCTTTTGCTCTCCTCATGACTCAAAAACCAGAAACGTCAGCGCAGCACTGGATGAAGGATGCAAGCTGCCCAAAAGTGCACTGACTTTTTATGCTAGTACAATAATTACAAACACAGACCACAGGTGAGGATGCTTACCTTTAGTAACCATTTGAACCTGTTTGTGTCAACTTGTGTGCATGTTATCAGGCCAAGATCACCAGGGTATGTAAGCTTTTGATCAGGGCCATTTTGGTAGTTTCTTTTATCATTTTGATTTAAAAAGAGTAAACTCAATTGTTTGACCATAAATGGCTTGAGTGAAAAAAACTTTTTTTTTGCTATCATTCATATTCTCTGTAAAATAGTCAGAAAATCTACATTTCTGCTAGGGTATGTGAACATTTGAGCACAACTGTAAATATTATTAGGTAGAAGTACATATTATTGTATACTGTATGTCCCATATAATTACACTGTAAAATTAATTGAACTTATTGCATTTAGCTAAACTCTGTAGAAATACTGACTAAACACTCGAACTTTGGTGTGTGCCTCGGGCACATTTACTCCAATGGCTCTCAGATCGAGCAACCAGGCTTGTGATTGATTTACAGGCGCGCTGATGAAATTTGATACACTCATTTTGAGCAACACCGCGTGCTAAAGATTGAGTCAAGGCCCGGTTCACTATGGGGATGTAGGAACTGTCATGTCAGAGGAACATTTGGATGGCACCTAAAGTTAATAAGAGATATAGGCCTGATGTATGCACACAGACACGTCTAATCTGCTATCATTTGTGAAATCCTGGTGACATTGTTCTGTTTTTGTCAGAGGTGGAATTAAAATTTACAATGATGTGGATGAAATATAAGTTAAATAATTAAACACACAAACTTTGGAAAGTAAAAAAAAAAAAGTGTAAAGAAGAATCTAGCAGGCTGTTTGCCAGACAGTCCCGCCTCACTCATAAGAGAGACATATGTGATGCAAGTGCCCAGACAAGATTTGACATAAAGATCTTAATGGCCACACCAGCTAAAAACAAACTCACTGGGGCTCTATTGAGAGAACAATATGGTCAGGACTACTGGCTTAAACAATCAGCCAACTGTACATCTTCTTTGTACCCGAGGAAACCAACCAGTTTTCATTTCCTTCTAAGTAATCTAATAGTAACATTTTACAGTTAAAATTTAAATACCTAGGAAGGAAAAATGCAGATGCCTTATCCCTTCGTAACATTTCAAAGGTATTTATGATTAGATCTTAATCACACATGTTATCCACCAATCACATCCTTATCATGAATTGGACAAAATCCATGCCCATAAAAAGGAGCAGACACATCCCTCACTACAGATTTATAAACAACCTCATTAGCTCTGGGTCATAACTCAGAGTGACACAGGGCGTGAGCATCATCTGGGACTCCTCCAAATTTTGTTATCACCAAGTCTGATTTATACAGCGTGACAACTGTCAGTTTGTGGTGACCTGGAGTAAACACTCCCATGAACCAAATACAAATGTAGAATGTCAATGAAGTGCTGGTGCAGAAAACTGACTGACAACTTTAAACATAGAAATGGTTGTTGTATCCAAGCTTTTAAGTACCATTCAGGTTAGTCATTTGAGCTACACTGTATATAGGGATTGAGCCTTAATTCTGCCACCCTATACTGTGATCATTATCTGCAAACATTATTTGATCATTGAGAGAAACGTGTACAGAGAAGAACATACAGAAACACCTTACCTTACCTTGTATGTATGGACCCACATTATTAGATATGGTTAGAGGTGACCTGATACTTGGCGGTATTGGTCTTGGTATTGGCTCTCTTCCTTTTCTTTCTTTTGGATAGCTGTTAATGTTTTCAGATAAAGACCGGTATTGTGTTGACCATAACTGAGTGAACTGGGATTTTGTCAAAAATAGTTGATAACATCTTAACATCACAGCGATACAACTGACCTGCCAACAATTGTCTGATAAATAGAATAATAAATTATTTGCTTCGATAAATGGTCAAACATCTCAGTTTTCTGTCAGAAACATAATTTGTATTGATTATGACATAATTGTTTTTACAAAGTTAATAATTTTTGTGGACTGTTTTTAGTGGCTGAAAATCTTCATAAAATCTATCCAGAGAACAATCTTGCATATTTCATAATGGGCGCTGGTCCACAAGGACTCAGTGAACACAACAGGCCACACCCAGGGCACACACCCATATGCATATTTAATAATACCATATGTTTGATTACACATTAACTGTCAGACATCATCTGAGGTCCAGACTGACCAGCTGTGACCAGCTGGACCAGCTTAAAGCAATTTCACAATTGGTTAATTTTATACCAAACATATTGCATTTAATGCACTTTGATATCTTTCTAATGATGTGCCTGTCCTGACAGCTTAGCCTCCTTTCAGTGGCCAGGAGGTCGAGCAGCCCTGCCTGAATTGTTTGTATGCAATGAAGACCTTGTCTGTATCATTGCATGGGTGTCTTTACCTGCTGGGACAGTAAAATGGAAACCATGGTTGAGATTAAATATCAGCTGGACTGGTTGACAAGCAACCCAGTCCAGTCAACAATATTTCAATCTCTACCACATGGAACATTTCTGGACGATGGAGAGCCGACACAGACACTAGACTGAAATGTATGAGGGTGAGATTTGAAACACATAGAAAAGAAAGGAAGTCATTCAAGGAATGTACCACCAAGTCACCTTCATGACAGAGCATTCATTTATCATTTCAATTTCACTTTTTTTTTGTTCAATGTTTAAAGCATCCTTAATTTCCCACTCTCCTCTAGACTCAAGATGATGAGGAAACACATCATAAATTACACTCTTCTCTTTTTACAGTGAATTTAGTTACTACTAATATATTATCAAATGCTATTATTAGGCTTTATAATGCATGAGCCAAGCACCTTTCGACCAATTAACTCAGCTCTTATTTGAGCAGCAGGATAACATTTCCAGTCTCTGGCTAATGAGATGGATCACATGCAGAGCATCGCTCACTAGGTTTAGGTCTTTAACCATCTATCAACAAGATCATTTTGAGACCACTTCAGCCTCCAATAGCATAGATGGAGAGCGACTTCATTTTGACCAAGCGCCTTGTTAAAATGTTTTCTGCCTCCCTGTGCTGAAATGACCATATAAAAAATAAATAAGTATTCAAAACAGGCAAACATCTCTCCCTAAATTATTTCTGGTTTTCTAGTCAGAGTATCATCTCGATGACTCTGATTTTATTTTATATATATAAATATATATTTATATATATATATATATATATATATATATATATATATATATATATATATATACACACACACACACACACACATATATATATATGTATATATATATATATATATATATATATATATTTGTTTTTTTTTAATATACTATGCGAGATGACTCTTCATCAAGTTTGCAGACGACACAACAGTGGTGGGCCTCATCAGCAACAGAGACAAGTCAAACTACAGGAGTGAGGTTAGCAGTCTGACCTTATGGTGCACACAGAACAATATCTCTCTAAATGTGGAGAAGACAAAAGAGATTGTGGACTTTCGAAGACAGCATGCACCTCTAACAATCACCGGTGCTGCAGTGGAGAGGGTGACCAGCACTAAGTTCCTGGGTGTGCAGACCACAGAGAAGCTCTCCTGGACCATTCACACTACATCACTGGTCAAGAAAAGTTATCAGCGTCTCTACTTTCTGCGCAGGTTGAGAAGAGCCAGAGTCCTAGCCTCCGTTATGTCCAACTTCTACAGAGGGACTATAGAGACCAGCTCCATCACTGTGTGGCACGGCTCCAGCACGGCCTCCTGCCGAAGGAGCCAGCAGCGCATCGTGAGAGCAGCGGAGAAGATCGGCGGAGCCCCTTTCCCCTCTATTAAGGAGATGTACTCCACCCGTCTCACCCGCAAAGCCGTCACCAGGGACCCTTCGCACACATCACACAGTCTCTTCAAGGTCATGCCTTCAGGGAGGAGACTGTGGAATCTACGGGTCACCATTCACATGGTTTGACAAATAAAAAATCTTGAATCTTGAATATATAAACACCTTATTTTCCCATCCTCATATATATAGAGCATTGAAGGCTGTGGCTTATTCACTTTCGAACAATGGGAAACTGTAAATGTGATGCAGCCATATTTGCTAATGCTTGACAGTTCAATCCATGTTCTCTGAGTATAACAAGCTTTTGCTGCGGTGCAATGATGAACTCACAAACCCCACTATCAATTGTTCAGATAAGCCTAATCTTAATTTTAGCTTTACTTCCTTTGTAGTCTTTGTGTACTTTTTTGCAAATCAGTGGGTATCACACTTCTTGTACTTGCAGATAATCAAGATTGAGTGAGAGCATATTATGACCATGGAAGCATTGAGTGTTAATGTAATTAACCGTTCAAGTTGTATGGTTTGTAGAGGAGAAGAGTTTGAGAAAAATACAAATTGATCATTTCCATAATGGTGAAGATAAGACAGTTTGTGTTGGTGATAATGCCCATTCTCCTGATTGAGCTTAAACATTGCAGGTCATGCTTATTATTTTGCCATTACACTGCTTTGATCACACTGCCTTTAGATGTTTGGCAAACGGCTAAAGGCAGATGACAGATAAACAAAAGAGGTCTTAGATTGAGTCAAAACAAGGCATTGTTTGTAGTAACAATAATAAAAAATGCAACAATAAAGTTTTGCCTCTAAAATGGAAAGAAAGAAAGAAAACATTTTGAGAATACAGGTCTGTGGTAACTTTCCACCTCAGCAAATGATCAAATGATTTCCAGTCTGTTTCTCTAACTATAAGAAGAGACCTCTAACTTCATAGACACGACAGACAATATCTTCCATAAATAAACCTTTATGTTTTTGCAGAAGGCAATTAGATATCTGCTTATGGATCTGTAAATGTCTGTTCTGCACTGCTTCTAGTTATATTTATAAAAACATCAGACATGTATCCCGACTTAACCCGTGAAGGACACATAAACTACTTTGTACAATTTTGTTTATATATAAAACGTAACACTACATTGGAAAACTTTGAACAAAAAAGTAAATCTGATTAAAATGTGGAACAAACGACACATTGCAAATGGAGACAAGACATTTCTTCAATAATTGTTACATATGAGATAAAAAAAAAGATGAAGAGAGTTATGTTTTCTGTGAATTATTGCAATGAAAAGACTATGAATAAACTTAATTTTCTTCTCGAGCCTACTTAAGCAGCATGACTGTTTTATGGAATGTACCGGTTCTTCCGTTATTGCATAATTTGTTATATAACAGGGAAATGAAGTCATTTGCAGCGCAGGTTCCTTCATATTATGCTCCAAAGGTCAGTTAGCTTTACAAAAGACCTTAAAAAGACATTAAATACCTGAGCGTATAATTCAGGACAGTACAGTGCAGAGGAATGACTGCCCCACCAGGTATAAAACGCTGAGTTAGATGCAAAGAAAAGAAGGAGCCATGAGCAGCGGAGGAATGGATTCTATCTGCAGATCTTTAATTTCAGTCGTGGGCTTCAAAGGCCTGCAGAGAAAATGAAAGAGGTGCTGAGTGACCAGTGGGCTATCAGCAAATGGGTGGGCAGTGACACAGGGCTCATCACAGCCACCAATCTGAGGGTGCACACACGACTAAATGACTCAGACTGTTAGAATAAATACTAGCTCCGGGCGACAGCCAATTCCATTATATAAGCGATTATAGGAGAGACATCGGAGGTAAGGAGCGGGATGTACACTTTTGGACACTTTTCCATGGTAAAAGTGAAACTTTGAAATCTCTAAAAGTTCAAATGTAAATCAAACGGTGAAAAAGCAACAATTTTGTGTTTGAAGAGAGAACAATCGACCTTTGCGATGTCTCGACAACACTGGTATTTTAACAGAAAGCCATACATATGGTTTTCTAGAGAATAAATTACTTTAAAAAAAATCCCATAACCTCTTACCCCCCACTCTAACTGGGCGAACGTTCTCCAGTTCTTAGATTGAGTTGGCTTTATCCAAATCTAGAAGCTTCCCAACAGGAGAGTTTATAAACTATAGGCCAGTGTGGCACCTCATTTGAAAGCTAAGACCTACGAAACTGATCATAACTTTTTTGTCGCATTGTCGCCACGTTTTAAAATATTTTTGAAATGTTTTTGTCACGTTTTTGTCTCTTTGTAGTTTTCTTTTTACTTTTTTGTCACTTTTTGCAGTTCTTTTGTGGCTCTTTCATCACCTTTTAGTCGTGTTTTTGTCACTTGTTTATTATGTTATTGTTGCTTTTCAGGCACGTTTTTGTCGCTCTTTTGTTGCATTTTCATTCTTGTTTGTCACTCTCATCCACATGACCAATTTCCTATTGGAGCTACTTTCTCTTCTTTGCCATTTAGTTGTTTAACTACATTGTGAGACTTGGCCGTGATTGGACAGTCACAGTCAGTGCTAATGTTGCTAATGTTATTTGAACTGTAGCATCAATTTTGCTTTTGCCAGTTAAAAGAAACAACCCAGTCCACGTGAGACCATACTAACACTAGGCAGAAAAACCTCAGAGAACAATACGACCCAAAAAATAGCAAACTACACGCTGTACCTAACAAAGTGGCCAGTAAGGTTGTATTTGATAATGCCTTAGCTAAAAGCTCACTGAATGAAAGCACTATTTGGCGTAACGTCTGACAGCCTAAAAGCGCCCTGTCTATTGCAGAAGTACTCTAATCCATCGTGTTTATTTTCCTATTATCACAGCGGGCGCCACTACATCAAACCCAAAATCAATCCGTTTTAATGCATAATGCCCGAGAAACGTCTGCCTTTCAATTAGACATTTAGCTCAACGCCGGCGGGGGTGTAGCGCAAAGTAGCAGCCTCCACCGTCAGTGTCAATGGGTCTGCAATAATGATGCTGCCTATCGAACAACATGCTGATCTTCTTGGCTTGCTGTGCTAACTTCCCTAGCTCAGCAGCACAGGCTGTTCTGGCCGATAAGGGACAATCAGATTTCAGGAGATCAAGTGAACTGCGGGAATATGAGTTGTCAGAGAAGAAAAACCCAGTCAACAGCCATAAGATTAATAAATCCACAGGAAAAAAACGTGATCCTGACGTGTCGGTCTCACGCTCTCTGTTTGATACCGCAAACAGTGCACAGGCCCTATCTTTAATGCCTTTTGCCTGCAGGAGCTTGAATTATACCCATGAGAATGCCAAGGGGGGTTATCAGCCCTCACCTCCTGGTAACAACCTGTCTTATGAAGTTGTTATGAAAAAAGAAAGTGTTGATTTCTTTCCATCTCTTTTTTTTTGCACCCAAGCAACATTTGAGAAGGCAGAGATAAGAAAAATAAATAACAAAATGCGTAATCTGCAGCGGCTGATAAGACTCCAGGATGGAGAAATTGATTACAGGTTTGTTTGTGCTGAGGATGTGCATTTTGCTGATCAAAGTGAAAGCATTACTGAACAATGGAGGAGAAGGGAGAAGAATTCTGACTCATAATATCCTATAGAAACAGAAAAAAGCCTGGGAAAAGTGCTTGGGATTAAGGGTCAAGAAGTATAAACGTGTTTTCCCTGGGCTTTTGAACATACGGTTTTACAATATGGCAAAAAGCCGACAAACATCCGTCTGTAACCACGTCCAAATCGGAGATTACCTTCCTCAACAGAGATTTCCCCGTTGTTGGAAGGCTGAAGGCTGTCCATCATGTTGAAAATCGAATTATTTTAGAGCCTTAGATTTGTAAAAATTCAGTGCACTGTGCCCAGTTCCAGCCCTGACCACAGATTTTTTTTTTTACAGAGCTTTTCCCCAAATGCTGCTGCACACTCCCTCTGTAAAGTGTGCACATGCTCCGCTTTTTAACTTCACTCACTAAACCCTTTATATGGCACTCATTTAAATGATTAACTTTGGGTTTAAGTGAACAGTGATCAAATATGGTGCCTGTCTTTTTCATACTGTAATTTCACTCATTTCACTACGTCCTCCAGAACAAACACATATATCATCACTTAGCACAATTATTCATCAACAACAAGTCCAAGTTTCATCAACTTACCATGGATAGTTTTCAAGTTATGTAATGAAATGTACCATGAATTTAGCCAGACAGGTCTTTTTCACACTTCAGAGAAAACAGGAATTTGAGAGCGCGACCGGTCTCTGCTGATTGGTCAAATGCCACAGTTGTGGGATCTGTGATGTCGGGTGATTCTCTTCTGATTGGCTGAGTGAGGACTACATGCGTCTTTACCTTACTGATGTGCAACAGGGAGGCCAGATGTAAAGTGTGCGGAAATGACCAAAAGTAGTCACTTGCCCTATAACTAAACTGCTTTTTAGTGCCGCAATAATAAGCACATGATGCATGCTCAAATATTTTTCATCAGAATGACTCATCTTTATTCTTGCTGTTTTATTTTCATGTAACCGTGGCGATGTGTTGTGACAAAAGCCATGATTTCCAGCAAATTGCATGTGGTCTGTGTGAATTCCAAATAATAAAATGAGTTGTCAAACATTTCAGTTTTCATTTGTCACCTTTACTGCACTTGGTCATGAAAGGGACCAATAGGATTTTCTCCCCCATCCTGATCTCGGCAGCCTCACTCCTCACATATCAAATTCTCGGCTTTAACCAGCTCAGAAACTGGACTTTCTACCAAATCGTCACCTCAAACGAGAAAAATCACCTCTATCGCAGCAACATAAAAATCCCGCTCCCCCGTATTTGCCCTATGTTCACCGAATGAGCACAATAACAATCTTATTTTCCTTCACTTTTGCAACACTTCAGCCACAGGCATCTTGTTTGAATGAAGTCAAGGTTAAAAAAGCAGTCACCTGTAATGGCAGAAACATAGTCTTTCTTTGGAAAATCACAGGCCATGTGCCACGCCCAAGTACTTACCTTCATTCCTAAATAACTACAGGACTCAGGGGACCCCATGCCGCGTTGGTGGTTGTTCTCAAGGGGCCAATTAGTTGCAAACACAGCTGTATAATGGCACAGGAGTATATGTACTGGCAAACCCACCCACACAGACCTCACAATCTATCCTCTATACTGCGATCTGCCAGGACCTACGCGCTATAGCCAAGGTCAGAGCTTAGATGAGGTGATGTTTGCCGTGCTGTAAAGAATAAACCATGGGTGGAATTCATAAAGATCAACAATTGCTTGTAGATACAGTAGTGCAGCTAAAAATGTACTACAATTCGACATGTGTGCATAATCTTGAATCTGAGAAGTCTGCCCAACAATGACTGTAATTACAAATTTGTATTTTCTTTCTCATTTGGAAGGCCATGGATATCGTAATGGTGAATGGCAATACATGACAATTAAACAATCTTTAATTAGAATCATTCTCGTGTTTTCATACACAAAACGTGAGCCCATCATGGCAGCTTTTTCGGGTGGGTATATGGACCATGGACGGTGGCAGTTAGTGGTAGGGCAAACACAGACCTTTAACATAGACTTACATTTAAGCCTGTACGTAAACAGTCAGAAGCCAGGAGTCTCTGGAGAAAACACACAACCTTTCCAATGAAAGAAGTCTCATTTACCATGTATGCAAGTCCTCCTTATTTGTCAAGACTGCCTACTGCCCTGGGATCAGACTGAATGTTAAATTAAATGTTTGTCAAAGTCTTTGGAATTTAAAGCATGATCAATATATCACTGGGCTCGGTGCCATTTCGGGAACACAATGCTTTGCCAAGTTGTGCTTTTCATTTATAATTCAAAGTCACGCTTTTAAACAGAAATAGTCTCAACTTGGAAATTGAATGTGGAAAATAACTAGACAATTAAGAAACCCTCCATTTATCAAGGCTTGGGAATGGCACAGGAAATACATGAATTTGAAAATAATTTTGCCATGCAAAGCTTTTCAATATAATTCCATCAAGTAGCTTTGTTGTCTACGGTTGACGCTGAAGTATGTGTTCACCCACTGACTTGTATTTACATAAATGAAATATGTGCATGCAAATGACCACAACACAATCCCCCTGAACTAAACCGCTCCTAACATATGCAGCCGAAATATATGCCGTTGCCGTGGTTACATGTCCAAACAGCAGCCTGAGTGGGACGGCAGCTGCTGATGGACTGGGGCTCTGTTTTGATGCTGAGCTGACCTGACAGTGTTTTAGCCTGGCCCTCCAGGACGCCGCAACACGCCCTTCAAGTCACACCGACATTTGGATGAAATCTTTTATTAATGAGCACTGCAACAATCGGAGAGAGAGTTTGAAGCAATAGAGGGTGTCGAGCAGAAATTAAAGCCATCTCCTTATTAAAGCCATTCTTTTCCTGAAAAAGGTAGGGTTCATCATCAATTACATCTTGTAGAGAACAGTTAGACTTGTGTTCATTTCAGCTTGAATGCTGAGAGAATGCAGGTGATTTACACAGACTTTGCAAACAGTGATAAAATTCAGATGTGAACTGGCACTCAGAGCAGCCTACTATTCGGCTTCCTGTTGCTGGGAATTGCATGATATGAATTCCAGTCATTGTAATTTCAACTCACCGAATAAATAGTTCATATTTCTGCATTTTGACTATGTGTATCAGTGTATATTCCTTGACACTGTGTGCAGAGTTGCATTTCCTCTGTTTATTATACTACCTGCAGTCCACTGGTCCGCTTGTACCAAGGGAACTGAAGGTGATGAGCTGCTGTCTGAACTATAGAGCGCGCTTTGGGATGCAGGGGCTCCACTATCGGTTTGGCCCTAACCCACATGGGCTGTGCTTATAGTGAGATAAGACTGGACTCTGGCATAAAACGAGCTTAGCCCCCAGGAAAAGCCCTTTAATCAGCCTGATGTGCTTAGTGTGCAAAGACTGAGAGAAGAGAAGTCAGGAAGCCCTGGTCAGATAGTGTGACAACTTATACATCTGTAACGCGGAGAATAATGTGATTTCTTTGAATTCGAAAAGCTCATTATCCTTATCACTTGTCAGGCGATAGATATTGATATTATGCACTTTTTTTTTTAACCTCTTGTAGGAAATTAGCGCAAGTCCTTTTTCATGTGTCTATTTTCACATCTCTTTGAAATTCACTGAACGACAGTGATTGTATAGATGTGTAAAAAGTAAAGTCTTTTGCAGCTACTTGCAGGATTAGCTTCTGCTTCTTGTATTGGTCAAAATGTGCTAAAAAGTGATACAACCCTTGGAAAACTCCTCTTGGCTGTGCAAGTACACTGTTTTTTAGTTTATGACGAGAGCTGAAATTTAATTGAACAGATGGGTAATAATCACGACTGTCGCCAATGCTCTCCGGGGACGTCCTCTCCCTCTGGTGAAGGGAACAGCCCAGTTTTATGCATCCACCCTAGCAGCAAACAAAGTAAACGGGATGATCGGGTGTGGATCGGCGGGGGGGGTTAGGGGGGGGGGGACTGTTTATCAGATCATGAAGCAACAAATACAGCGACATTTGGTAATTATGGTTGACACCAATTAGCAGCAGAGGATGCAACAGCTGAATAGCACTTGCAGATTGACGTAACTCTTTGCAGGAGTTCATTCTGTCAGGAAGGCACGCAGCCCTTCTTCTACAATATTTATTTATTCATGTCATCAAAGGAGGGAGCAAACACAGTTGTTACGTACAATTTAAAAACGAGGTTGGAGAGGCTTAAAGGGAGATGTAGTCTGCCCCTGAGGTACTGGCTGGCAATTTATGAACTTTGCTTGATATGCAAGATAGAAAAAGCAATAACTGTGAGAATGCATTATGACAGATACAAAAATCCAGCCTATATATATTCGGAGTGTGATAACAAACACTTAAGATCTCTTCAGTGATTTTCACTCCAAAAAGAACTGCAACAAAATTAAGCTGAAATGATTGCGATGTTTTCTTGACCTGAGAATAACCCCTCTTTGAAGTGTTTGCGGCTTTCAGTGATTCTGCATGTGGTTGTAAATCCTTGTATCCTTGGACATCTTTCTAAACATTTGGACAGAAACCAAATGGAGAAAAAAAAGGCATCGAAATGATATAGACATTGACACAACAGATGCTAGCATTATTTGAGACTATACACAGTAAAATTACAGCATGAGTATGAAGATTTATGGCATCTGGAAAACATTCAGCCAGTGGCCTCAATGTGCCAGTCCCATGTCCGGATAAATGGAGAGCGTTGGAGAGCGGAAAACCCTATGTTTTGGCAGGGAAAGGATGAACTGTGAAGGGAACTACCTTCTCTGGAGAACTGAACTAATGCTGAGACCAAGTAAAAGCTAATCAATTATACATTTATGAGCTATTACTGGAATAATTCTCTTCCTCCTGAGAGAGGAGGTTTAAACAGCCGGACCTCTTATCGCTCAACACTTTCCCTTCAAGGCCAAGCCATGGAGCTAAGCCAGATAAGGACTGAGCTCCATGGCTCATATTTTGCATAACACTAACTTTGAGACTGTAAACAACTACACACACACATACCCTCTCCCTAACCATGCCCCTGTCATTCTGTGTCTGCCTCAACACATTTCCTCAGCCCCACCCCCCTGATCAATGGCCGGTTGTCCTTCCTGTCCCCAAGAAAAATTCCGCACGTGACCTCGTGTACTGTGTATTTCCTATGTCTTGCCGTTTTTTATGTATGTGCTTTACCTTACCTTTAACCTGATAGTAATTTTGCATATCTTTATTTGTGTGCCAAATGGGCAGCATTAACAAACATGCCTTGCCTTGCCCATGCCATATAGCTTTGCTGTGACAACCATGTGAAAGAGAGGCCTTCAGGTAAAGAAAAGTATTTGGTTGGCTCAAAATTATTTCAAAAGCATCCAAATTATGCATTTCGCTGCTCCAGTGGAATTATGATTTTTTTTTTCTAATCTGTAAAACATGCCCTTCCTTTTGTATTGGAATATATTTGAATTTATCTTTGCAGAGTTTGGTGCTTTTTGTTCTTTTGTACGGTGATGTAACCCATGACAGCAGCACGCTTTTCAGTTGAGTGCAGCAGCCTGACTCTGCCCCATTTATAAATATTTCATGGGACGGTCCAAATGCTGTAATCACTTCGTATTAAGATGCTTTGAGGGCAACCTTGCAGACCTGGCTTGTGCATGCGGTAAAAATTAACAAATTATTTATACTGTGACTGTTTTCATCACACAATTACAACCGAGCGCGGTAATCTCTTGTTTAGCGAAGACAAAATACCACTTTTAAAAACAGTTTAATAAAGCTTTAAAAATAAATACTGCTTAGTTTTGTTTATCACAAAAAAACACATTATTTCCTCTCAACCAACACGTACAGCAGCAAACACAATGCAAATGCAGCTTAAAATCAACGATGCATGTTTAATGGATTTTCCTACATTTGAAATGACTGACTGAGCAATGAGCACTAATATGTGCATCTGCTGTAAGGATGGCACCGCTCTCCCTTTTACTTTTCACTCACAAATGTGTTTATCCTCATTTATGTAAAAATCCTCAATAAACGAATAACAGCCCAAACTCAATTTCCGCACTTCGGGAGCTGAAAAGAAAATATCCGCAGAGCGCTGAAATGGCCATGGCTCAAGATAAAAATGGGAAGACCCCGGTGATGCATTCATATCAGCGTTATATAAGAGCGTGTGTGGAGAGCCCTATGAACACACCCCCTGATGCTCGAGCTACTCATGCGTGTGTTACATCCTACCATGTTGTGATGGGGCTACGCAAACCTCTGGAGGCTATGCGATGCCGTTCCATGTTGAGGTCAATGCTTTTGCTCTATATCTTAACATATAAATGATCGAAAGCGCACATGGGCATCCGATAAGACCAGTGTTTGGTGTGCATGCCAATATTTTCATTTGTAGCATATTATGACACTGGGCAGTGCATTCAGCTGCTGAGTTAACACTGTATTTATAAACAATTTGCGTATTTGTTTGACCCGACAAAACCTTCGCAGCGCTGTCATTTCGCTTCCCATTAGAAGAAAGGAAACTAAGAGGCTGCAGCCATAGTAATTTTGTGTTATTTGTGTACATTACTCAGTACTGTCACTGGATAAAACGCTCTTAAAAAGAAGAATCCCACACACTATGAGCTGCTGTCCCATAATTAGCCCATTTAATATTCTAAAACCATAAAACGGACAGATTGTGTTCAAAAATATCTTTGAAAAACATTTATTTTTATATTATTTATAGAAGAAATATTCAGTCCTGGTCATTGTAATGTAGCTTTACCAGTGCAAGTAGTAAGTCCATGCTCTTTTGTGCTTAGATGTGTGATTAAATACTGAATAAATGTTTATACTTAGCATCTTAAGAGCTGGTCTGTCCTATTACATGCAGGAGGTGCATGTCTATAACTGTATGGATTAGGTTTTTGCATGTTCTGCTTGATAACAAATGCCCGCGGGCCTTTGTATCTACAGGCGTGTCCTTTGTCTGACAAGGGGGAGAAAAGGCTCGGAGAAAAAGGAGATCAAGATTATGGGCCAGTGCATACCAGGGAGCCAATGCATCGTTTGTCATTGGTAGTATAGGGCTGACATGGTTTGCCGATGAGTGAGTAAAGAGAGTGCACATGCAGAGCAGTGGGCGTGGCCGTATGCATGCATCAACCTTCAGACTGTCCCTCTGTGGCTTATTGCATCAGGAAAGTAGTTGAAATCTCCACCCTCTATATGTACTTGAACTCATATGTAGGAAACCAAAGCTAAAACCAATACAACATGCCCATGCTCACGTCCAAGCGGAAAACATAAATGGGCAACGTGTGGGAATAGTTCAATCTTTGTTTTCACTTTGAATTTTGTTGTTTAGAATTTCTTCACTACTAGCAGGGCAGAAAAGATGTTCACCTTATTCCAGAAGTTTGAGTGGGTGGCGCCATGAATTGTGCCCGCCCCTTCACTCCTATTAGTTTACATACGGCTGGAGAAGTCGAGGTAAAATCAGTTACTACACGAATACAAAGCCGTTTTTAGGTGTTGACTTGTTAAAATATTTCTTTTTTTTCATTACACACAGATAGGGTCAAGTCTACAATGGGTCCATATGGATGTTTTTTTCACAGCAGATTGTTCAGTAGAAGCGAAAAAACATCAGTCGTAGCTAGCGTTAGCATGTAGCATGAAGCTAGCATCGTATTAGCATTCTCCGTTATTAACTGCTTTGCTCCTCTCCATTTCTTTGTGTCTTTATAGGGTAGAAAACTATATTCATAATTTTGTTAAAGTAGTTTTGGAGTAACTATAGAAAGTTTACATTTTTCTCATTTTTGCTCTCCCTCTGAACCGCTTCAAACATGGTCATATATGGGCGATTCTAGAGATGCCGTGTGTCTGTATAGCAAATGATACTGTACTCTATATCCATATTGCATGGCAAAATGAAAGCATTAATCCCATTGCTGAAATCTCATTTGGTGCTGTCCATGCCAACATTTCCCTTCTCAGTTCTAAATATGGCGTCATGTGCGGTGCCACGTTCCGCTAAAAAGTACTGGGGCTTCTATCATGTTACCAAGTGCTTGATTTGAACATTATAATTATTTGTGTGTATTTGTTTACTCATTTTTTGTTGGCACAAGCAACAGGATCATGCTCCCTGCTGTGTGTTGGTGTCCACCTCTCCGCCTCCAAAGGGCTAAGTCATTTTATGCTCTGATTCTTTTCCTTTAAATTAGGCAAGAGGCATAAAATATGAAGGGGGCTGCGGAGATATTTTGAGAAGTCATGTGAGACGGGGGCATAAATACTTTAACAAGCATTTGAAAGGAAACATTTTATTATGTCACATGGGCAAATATTACGTCTGTAAGTTGATTAAATACGAAAGTAGTGCCTAATGTGCGCTTGATCCTTTCTGTAGCCGTGAAATAAGATGTGATGCAGCCACACGATCGCCTGCCAACTGGTTTTGCATTAATCCCTGGGTAATGCAGTACAAGCCATACCCCCGCTGCGAGCATCTCTGGCAAAAAAAAAAAAAAAAGGGTAATCAAAGAGCTAAAATGAGCATTCTAATCAAGCGGTGCTCACACTGATAGATGCAAGTCAGAATGTCTAGGTTCGTTCTACAGGTATGAATTGTTTTTTATTCAAACGATTGTACCAGTGACGCACGCGCTTCCCTTTTGCTGGGAAGGAAATTCAGGGGGAAATTGATGATGACGCACAAATTCCTGTGAAAATCATGAAAAAAGATGTAAAGCAATTGACAGTATGGTATAGTTTCTACTGGATAAATTCAGAGATGGGAAAACCTAACCTTTAAAGGGTTAAAAAACAAAGTACATTTTGCATGCTAAATTGCACACTAAACCTGTTATTAATGGTGCTTAGAGTTGCTGTAGAGTTTGAACAGCATTGTTCCAGTCTAAATGCTTCACTGAACTTTCCACAGTGGAAAAACCAGCTCCGAGAAACTTGTTTAATTTGAATCTGTTAAATTATACAACTGCACAGCAAGCTAATTCTTAAATACTCCTCTTTTCCAAATGTAAGACTCACCTTTTCTTGGCCTCATTATTGCACTTGCTATAATTCATCAATTGAATGTTTTTTTTTGTTGGCCTCACACTGGGTTTGTACAAAGTTCTGACACAATCTTCGATTCAAGCAGGGCAGTCGGGTCACATTTCCTCGCATGTGATGTTGCAATACTAATTAATTGCTGTCATATTGCCAGCGTCTTGTCCTTACCTTGCTACATTTATGACGCCATTTTCTCTGGTGTATTAGTAAATTGCATGCGTGCGATTCCATCCTCCCTCAGGCACCTTGTCGTTTTTTCTCATCCTGAGCCCAGCGATTGGGGCAGAGAGCTATCCGGAGATATATTATTGTCCAGGAGCACAGAGAGTGAGGGAGAGAGCGTTTGGCCTGTCGGTGTGATTTATTTCAAAACAAGAGCCATGCAGGAACCAGTTGTCAATCCCTTTGGCTTCACCGCAGGGTCAATTCCCAAACGATGTAAAAATAAATAGAGATTTGTTTAGAGATAGGGTCGCCCTGTCAGGGACTAGAACATATGAATGAGTAGATAAATACCAAAAGTCGATACTGGAGCAACGTCTGAATACATTTCAAATATATATATTTTTTCAATGTAATTGTTCTGCTTAATTTAAAGGGACTAGTTTAAAAATGTTAAAAATTTCCTCCCACTACATGCTCCAGCCATGTTCTAATGTGTAGAATGAGCCCAGACCTAATTCACCACAACTGCCCCCAGAATCCTGCTCTGTCACTCAAAAAGGTGTTAATTCGGGTCTGAAGTGCCGTCAAGCTTAATATAGAAACTGCAGTTGCGCGCAAGACCTGAGGTGGCAGTAGTGAGTATAAAAATTAATAATTGATAATTGAAAGAAAGAAAAAAAACACACATATTTCTCTAAACACTGCACACGGTAATGTGACAGTGATGTTTTAGCAGAGTTGTTCTCCACCTGTCCACTGGGAGCGCTAGACTTTACTATAAAAGAAAATAGTTCCTCAGAGCTTGTCCACTGGCCCTTGCACTTCCTCTGCGTTGGTCCTACTGGGAGCGGTGCATGGGAGCCTTACTGTGTGTGGATTTTGTTTTATAACTGTGAAATCAGAAAAAAAAAAATATTTTTTTACCAGTACATACTTAAATTGGAACTGTTGTCCTCCTATTTGTCCTTTTTGGCTCTTTTTCTGTTACAGGTAAATCCAAAAATCTTATTATTATGTATCGAAAAGAGAATCACTGGTATCAACTATTCCTTCATTAAACATTAGTTTAAATACGTGTACTATAGCTGAACACTTGTAAGCACACTTTTACATCAGGAGGTTTAAAAAAAAGAAGCTTAGATCTCACTGCAGTCAGACTATACAACACTGTCAAGAAACATGGGCAATAACCTCTTTGCAAAAGTACATGCAATAGTCTCTGTATCTACGTCACTTTATTTGCATCACTTTATCAACCACTTGCACTATAACTGTAAACCTTGCACTGCCAAAACAGACATTTATTTAATAATCTGTTCATTAATTTTATTGAATTGTTCAATTGTTGATCCTAAAGTGTTTTGTAGTCATTGTATATAA
The DNA here is from genome assembly GCF_951799975.1 of Gobius niger. Lineage (NCBI taxonomy): Eukaryota > Metazoa > Chordata > Actinopteri > Gobiiformes > Gobiidae > Gobius > Gobius niger. Next base: position 20,658,680 of record NC_136852.1, read on the forward strand.
GATACATCTATTTACTATTTAATTGTCCGCACATTTCTTGTCTATTCTGCACACCCTGTTTTTCTTGTGCTGAATGAGAAAGAGTGAATTTCTCCATTGTGAGATCAATTAAGGCTTATCTTTTCTTATCTCTCTCAAATCATATGGAGTACATTCAAATCAATGCAAGCAATTTACAACAAATGCATTTTGGTTATAGTTTTTCTTTCTATCCAGACTAAAGACTTGCACTGAGGCCTGCTTAAAGACAACAGTCTCGCATTTTGCTACTTAATCGTCTTCAGAATTACAATGGAAGCATTCAGAATATATGATCTGAGAACGCCCTTTAAGTGCTGTAGCTGCATGCTTCTGTCTTTCTTCTGAGAGCTGTTGGCTGAAAGTATGGGTTCAAAAGTCACTAGCTCTATTGAAAAAGTGGGTCGACGGGATACTAGAATTTGCAGAGAAACATATTTCAAATGACTACTTAATTTCTTCTGACAAGTGGAGTTATGACACATTTTGCTATTTTATTTTATATTATCTGCACAACAGAAGAACATATAACTGAAAGTTTCAAGTTTATTTCAGTAATTGATGCTTGCAGTCGAAGAAATAACAATAACACATTTTGTATTGTAACATTTATAAAGATTAAGATCCCCCTTTCAAGTCCTGATTATACAGCATGACTACTGTTGGCAGAACAGATTGCCAAAATCTCCCAGTACGATATTTGTATTCAGAGATTTTCTAACTGCAGCACGAGTCTTTGGGAGCTCTGAACTCTGGCTTTAGCTAGCAAATGTGTGTGTCCACTTGCTTGTTGTTCTCCATATTAAATCTATTGCTCATGCACTTTTAAAACAAAATAAACTTTAAAACACTATGGGAGGCTAGTCTGTATGTGAAGATTTGCATAGTTATGTTGCACGACCCAGTTGTAACTTATAAAATACATTTCTTTGGTGAAAGAAGTAAACAGTACGATGTATTTATTTGCCGTATTTAATTCCTCCTTGGTGAAAGCCAAGGCTGTGCTCCACGTTGCAGTGATGGAAGTGCGGACATTAGCCCCCCAATTCTCTCCATATTGTGGTCCCAGTGGGAGACATTCATCCCAGTAAGGTTTATTCATGAGGACAGGGGAGTGGCCAGCGTAATATAAATAGCAGTGAGCTCTTCGAGGCACTCAGCATCCCTCAGTCTCCACAGGTCTCAACTCACACAAACAGAAAATACATGTTACGTAAGTGGTATTAGTTGCTGCAGTCACTGGATAAGGGCGCCGCTTCCAAAATGAAAAGGAAAAAAAAGGAACTGTTTAGGATCAGTTTTGTTGTGAGAATGATCTTTTTCATGTTTACACTTTACCCTTTTTCAAACGCGCTAACAGAGTAAAACAAACAAATGCTGGTAATGGTGCATTGATAGAGTAAAACCTGAGGGGAAATGTTACCATGTACCACCACAAGTAAGAAGTAAGAAAGAACAACTAGGTCTGAGCTAGGACACTTTTGTCACGATCAAATGTATCACGATGCTGAGAGTATTGCAATACAATATATTCCAATGAACATGACTTGACTTAGGACTTGCTGTGACTTAAGACTTAACTTGGACTTAAGGCCAATGACTCTCCATGACTTGCTGTGACTTTATAGTTAGTATTTATTTTAGTGTAACTGTTGAAAGAACAAGATTCATTGTGTAAAACAAGCGCATCTTTGGTAATTAGCCACATGCTTTTTTGGCTTCCCGACGGAGTGTGTCTAATCAATACAGCACGAAAAGGCATGAGGAAATGCATTTCTTTGGATGCATTTAAAGGAATAGGCCACCGTTTTTACATACTGAGATATGTTCTTACCTTAGCTTTGACAAGTTCTATAGGACCTGTCTGGTCTTCCCCCGTGCCTTCAATCACGTAAACACAGCGCAGACGGCGTTAGCATTTAGCCTCTCCCTCTCTCCACTATAGCTCCAAAACAGGTCAAGATAGAAGCTACCAAGCTCTTCCACGTTTTCCCTATTTAAATATGGTTACGTGAAGTGTTACACTACAAAGTATAATTACTCGAAATTAAACAATGTGGATTTTCTAAGCGGATAAAAGGGGGAACTATATTGTAAGGCGTAATAATACCAGGAGTAGTTCGAAATCCGCGCAGTAATCTTCACTTTACTGTGCAGTAATCTTCACTTTACTGTGCAGATGCCAAACTACTCCTGGCATTACTACGCCTTACATTATAGTTCCCCCTTTTATCCGCTTAGAAAATCCACATTGTTTAATTTTGTGTAATTATACCTTGCAGTGTAACACTTCACGTAACCATATTTAAATAGGGAAAACGTGGAAGAGCTTGGTAGCTTCTATCTTGACCTGTTTTGGAGCTATAGTGGAAGGGGGGAGAGGCTAAATGCTAACGCCGTCTGCGCTGTGTTTACGTGATAGAAGGCACGGGGGAAGACCAGACAGGTCCTAAAGAACTCGTCAAAGCTAAGGTAAGAACATATCTCAGTATGTAAAAACGGTGGCCTATTCCTTTAAAGTTTTCTACAATGAGTGAAGAGATGAAGATTCATGATAGACTTCATAGAAGGACAGGAAAACATTTGAAAAGATGAGCTGAAGCTACAGCGCAGACAACCTCCAGAAGGTTACAACACGGTAAGAGCTGGATTCATTGACAAAAATGGTGTTTTTAAAGCGTTCACACGAAAGTTACTGCATTTAGTAGCTACAGTATTTTACGCAGCAACACAGAGCCAAGTGAGCGGGACTAAAGGCTGTGCAGAATCTACTTTGGGCAGGGGTGAAGCTGTGTATACAGGGGCTTGGGCATTACAGGGGAACCACTGACAAAAAACTCAGAAACTAACAAAAATACAAATATTATTTTATATCTATTTTTCATACTGCCGGGAAAAACAGCTCATGATCAAAAGACTCTGTTTACATTTTGTGCATAGTCTGAAGCATTCAAAAGATTAAAATGATTAAATATTAATTACAATTACAATTAGATTTTGAAAAGCTTGATTTTAGCCTAAATGTTTTAATTTGCTAAGTCTTGAGAAAGCACAAAGAATGAATTAGTAAAAATTAGGCAAAATGACGTCTGTGACTTGAGGTGACTTGCCAGCTAAAGCAAGACTTGACTTGACCCCATGACCAACTGACTTGGACTTGCTTGGACTTGGACCTTCACGACTTGGACTTGATTCGAGACTTGCATTTAGTGACTTACTCCCACCTCTGCAAAGAAATGTCGTGATATATTGCAAAACGATATTTTGTCCCAGGCAGCCTTACTAACAGAGGCCATTTATAGATTGTAAAAGTTGTATGGCTGGTTCTATTTTCCAGTGCCAAGGCAGAACAATGCAGAATCATTCTTGTACAAGTCTGATCCGTGTTATCAGCATCTCTTTAATTTCATCAGACGCTGAAAACAGCAGCAGATTGAAACAAGCTTCAATGGTTTTCGCACAAGCACCTTTGATTATTGAAATTCCGCTCTGTTTCCATCTAAATGGCCAAAGCTGGCTTTAATCTTCAGGCATATTTGATTCCATTGGTCGTGTCCCTGAGACCCTCCTTCTCTATCAAGCCTCTGAAAGACCTCTTTGTGCTGCATTGGGAGATTCAAATTTTGATACAGAGTCCGACTGATTGCACCACGCCAAAGCAAAGGTTATTATCATGATGGACTAGATAGCAAAATGTAAGCCATTATGTGGGCCGAGGGAAGGTTGATTAAAATGAGTTTCAGGTTGACTCCATTCCCTTCGTCCTATAACCTCACTTTGCCAAGACGCACCAAGTCCCCGGAGGACACCTATAAAGAACATTTTTCATTTGCAAATTATTCACCACCCATGCCCCGATCAATCACAAACTTTCAGACATACTGTTTCAGCACCCACGGGTGTTCTTGAAGATAATGTTTATTGATCACCTCCACTGAGAGTCTATTAAATATTGGAGCCGATGTAGAACAGTGCACATGATATTCAGACAAAAACTCAAAGATCCTGCAGTAGCAAAAGCCCAAACACTTTCTACTAACTGTAAATGATGCAGAAGAATCAAAGTATAGTGCAATGTTGGTGTGAAATGTTTCCCTGTGCTAAAAGCAGCATGTTCAATCAATCTATCAATCAATCTTTATTTATAGAGCGCTTTTCATACACAAGTGCAGCGCAAAGTGCTTGACATTTAAAAAGACATTAAAAACATAATCGCCCGTCAAACCCTCCCACCCTCCCAATATATACAGTTATCACAATACACACACACACACACCTACACCCCCGACCCTTCACTCTACACTCACACACAGAATCAAAGTCAAGTACAGATGACTAACCCCATCAGAGGAGCCGTCCTCCCCGGGAGCAGCAGACCAACACAAAGGTCCCCATAGGAGGCGCGGCAGAGACACCACACCTCCACCTGGGCACCCACAGGACAGCACCCACACAGCAGTCACCGCTCCCGAGGCAGAGGGCACTGGAGATTATTGTAAAAATATAAGAAGCAGTATAAAACTAAAATAAAAACAAAGCAAAAAACAGTAAGAAACTAGAAATAAATATCAAAATATCAAAAAATATCAAGTTATCAAGATTAATGAATGGGACTAATATAAATAAATAGATATCAGCTAAACGCTAAGCTAAAAAGGTGGGTCTTGAGCCTGCTCTTAAAAACGTGAACGTTCTCTGCAGCCCTTCGCTCCTCCGGCAGGTCGTTCCAGAGGCCGTAATATTGGAAAGACTGTGGGCCAGATCTTGTGGCGGCGAACGGAGGGGCGCAGGCTCTTGGCGAATTATTTTCTGAGTGGCGGAGCTATATGTGCCATTCGCCTCCGCCACCTGTGAGGGGGCGTCACAAGAGGTGACAGCACTGATGGAAACATGGCTGACATTCACTTCCTCGTTTACATTGCGCTGTCCCCATCGTGAGCTAAACGATGTTCACGTCTCGAGCGAAAAAGAGCTACAGCGTCCACTGTGGCGCGGATCGGCCCGCGCTTGGCGTGAACGCGAAGCAAAACAAAAGCACATCTTCACCCCCCGCTCCTACACCACTCTCCTGGACGCGGAGTCGATCTGGTTGGAGGAAAATGTGTGTATCCACCCACTTAAATGCGCTAAGTCTGGAGTGGCAAGATCACAAAGTGCACTCCTACTGAGCGCAAAATGTCACGCTATCGTCTGCGTTTTGAGACACAAGATCGGGCCCTGTGAGTCTCATTGTTGACTTTAGGAATAACTAGGAGACCCCTGCCGGAGGAGTGAAGGGGCCGCGAAGGTTCATAAGGTAAAAGCAGTTCTGAAAGATAAGAAGGACCAAGACCATTGAGACACTTAAAAACCATTAAAAGAAGCAAGCACTATATAAGACCAGTGCTCAGTCTCAAAGACCTAACTGATGATGACAGTTGACTGTTCAAACGTTTTAGTTTAACAAATCAAAACAAAAAAGTCCAGTTGAAATATTTAATGTTTGAAGCATTAAAAGAACTTTAAAATTGATCCTGAAACACACGGGGACCCAAAGCAGCGATTCTAAAACCGGTGAAATTTGGCCCCGCCTCCTGGTCTTCGCCAGGACACGAGGACACATGTTTATGAACACGATTTACTAAGCCAGATGCTAAATTGCGAGTAGTACTTCAAATGAGCAAGTGCTATTTTGTGGGCGTGTTGCACCTGATTTACCATTAGAAAACTCTGCATATTTTTAGTGCTGCAGATTTGATATGTAAATGAGTTTACAGTGGGAGCAGAGGCTGCACAAAACTGCTGCTGCTCTTATTTCTGACTGAGCGGAACATTTAATAACCTATGGATTAATGACAGATATCTGAAGCCAGTAATTATTTCTTTAATGAAAAATGTATTTGAACTTCATTGTATTTATGATAGCAAAACAACCGTCTTTTCTATATCTCAGGCTTTAAAGAAATAAGTGTGATTTGTGTCTGTTACGTTCAAATATTTAATATGTGCATGTGTTGGCGCAGGGAAAATGAAATAAAGCAAACCTACCTATGTTCTTCATGTGCTGAACCCAGAGGTGGAAAAGCGCTGGTCAGAGTAGCATAAGGCAGGTGCTGTGGTGCTGGATGGAAAACTTAGGAGCAACCAGTGCTGCTGAATGTGTCCGAAGATTATGAGGTTTTTATCAGGAACAGGTACGTGCACAATTTGCACAATGGAGTCGCCCCGGGATGGACGGAACAGGTGGACATGCAGTGGAACATACGAGTTGTGTCTCCGTCAGTATGATCAATACGCCGTGCGCAGACACTGAGCTCTTCACAAGGACTTTAAAAGGACAGATTTCTGAAGCCGTATGATGGACAGCTGCTGTGAACCACTCCAGCTCAATGTTATACGGACCAGATCCAAAGGGAAAAAAAGTCGCAGGTAAAGTGTGTAATCTTTAAAACACCATATACACCATCAAAACAACACAATTATAATTTTATCTTCGTAAATGAGCCAGATACAAACATAGGAAAACGTTTTTAATGCCGCTTTGGTGCGCAAACGGCATCATTCTGTCCAACGCAAAAAGTTTATCCCTGCTTCTAAAACTCCTTTACTCCTCGCAGTCCTGATAAATATGACAGCACCCACTAAACAACATCATTTGCATTTTCTCTGCCACAAATTTTGCGCCTTGTGTTGCACATTCATTAGGTCCCCATGAGCTAAATTTGCACTGCGGCCATTTTGCTCCACTTTAGTACGCACTACCGTGTTTAAACCTGTGCAAAACGTTGTTCACTGTGTCCTGCAGACCATTTGGCTACAACCTGGCTGGCACATGATATAATGAATAATGCACACAAGTGTAAAGCGACTTACATATGCTAAAATACATTTTCATGAAACCACAAATGACTTGTGGCTTTCCTGGAGATGCTCTGACCAAGTAATTAAGACGTTCCCCTTAGGTTCATTGAAATCTCTTTTCCCCATTACTAAAACATTAGCTGTGTGGACAAATTCTGTACTTGCTGCCAATGCTGTTCATCCAAATGAGTACCCAAATGTGGGTTGATCTGGTTGGGTTTGAGAATTTTTTTTTTTTTTTTTTGCATATTACAAGAGGAGAGTTTCAACTTTGCCTCCATTGTTTTCTTGTAATAATTTCACCTGACAAATATTGTTCAGAAAGTCTGCTTGGTGCACAGTTTCATAATTGCTTTATCACAACTAAATGTATTCGGTGTTTCATTCCACCAAATTGTTTTCTGTCAGGCCTAAGTGAGAAGCAAAATGCATTTGTGGGATTTTATAGAGTGAGTAATACAAAGGAAGTGCTGCCTCTAGCAATGTCAGAGTGGGTTACAGTCATCCCAAAATAGGTACTAAGGATAGGAGGTGAACATGTCATCCTGACTTAGGTCAACAAAGCAAGAGCTCACACAGAGAAGAAAGCCTCCATAACTCTTCCCCTCGCTCTAAAAAAAAAACATTGTTATTTCGGTGCTGTCTACAACATATGAGAACTGCAATCACCTTTTGGTTTTGAATTTGGTGCACAAAACTCTGCATGCTGAAGCTATATCTTTGAGGTTTATTTTACTCCATTTCTTCTGCAATAGAGTTAACACGACAACCTCTTGCACATCACAGCTGTTTGCGTAAATAAAGTCTACATCACTCAAATCTTTGCTCATATTCAAGACAAGGTGCTTAGTTGATTCCTTATGTTCCATGCAAGGTCATTGACAGACTTGCTAGGGCCCGGAGCAAGATGGTTTCACATGGGCAACCCCTATGGAAATGCTGGCAAATTGGGTTCTTCATGGGCTTCCTTGGTCCTTAGGTCTGGGGCAACTTATTTTGTTTCCCCTTTATTCGACGGGCCTGATTCTATGGCTGCACTCTCTCATCTTTGGAGAAAATGTACATATGGTGCCTTCAAAGTGCCAAAATATATCCCCTGGGATCCATCAAAACCAGGAATTTTTTTTTTTTAATCAGGCAGAGGATAAATCAGCACAATATTGCAAAAAAAACAGGGTTAAGAATTTGTTTTGTATTTGTTCTGGCCCTATTCTCTTTTGGTGTCCTTTTTTTTGCATTGTCTCATACGGAACATTGGCAAGGCCCAAACAGTCAGTCCAGGCAAAGATGGGACCCGAATGCTGTCATGAAAGGTGAAAGAAGACGGTGAACAAATGATGCTTTATGAGGTGTTATAAGTGTGTGTAAAACTGATAATAATGTCTTAACTTGCGGGGCTGGGGATTATGAGGTGAGGTTATCGTTGCTGATCTGGACAGCCATATTCCTGATTGAAGGCTTGTCAGAACATTTCTCTGCCTAATTGATCCTGTAATGAGGAGGGTTTGTAGACATTAAGTCCACGTTATTGAACTTCTGTCTTGAGACTCACATTGACCTGTGCTCAGCAGGTCACCTTCCTCTCATTGACTGATGGAGGCTCACAGATGGAGCCATCCGGCAGCTCACTGTCCAATTTGGACACTGCATGTGTAGAACCACATCCTTGCTGGGCATGGTGGATGTATGAAGTAAATGTAAGTAAGTAATATGTATTTTGACTGGCAGCAGCACTGTGGTTCTGTTTCCAAATGTATAATGCATCAACATACACACATACATCAACAAAATCCATGTACTCTCTCAGATATTTGTACTTGGAAGCTGATTTACATGCAAGTATGTGGTTTTTTTTTATGTAATATTGAGTAACAGCATGATTGCAATAGTTTTGGTTCTGCATTGTTCAATTGGTGATGACAAGACAAAAGTACTTCGACTACTACTGCTAAGAAACCCTTCTTTTTTGGGGGGGAAGGTAAATACTAAAATTGTGTTTAATCTCATTTTTTCTGGGTGTTTAGGAGATGTGACAGAAAGGGAAGACGTGCCAGCTCGCATGGCTTTAGCGTGTAGTGCTGTCAAATATAACATTGTGCTGTAGGCTCTTCAGTGGGGAATAATAAAGTCTATGGTAACACACAGTCCCACCTCTGCTCAGCTGCTCAGAGGCTGGGACTGGCCGGGCAGCGTCAGTCACAATCAGCCGCCCTGTGCCAAAGAGCATTCATCCACAAAATGCCAGATTCCACTATAATCATGTTTTTCCCTCCCCTCCCCCTTCATTTTCTATCTCCATCTCTTCAAACCTGGACTATCTCAGTTTTTGAAGACAGGCCATTGAAAATCTTGACCTTCAGGATGACAGTTATTATGACTCAGAGAATTGTGCGCGGTGAGTTGGTGAAGCTCAGAGAACAGCGCGGTTTACTGGGAATTGTAACTATGTCCTACATTATTAGACTTTTACAGAATTTCTATCTGAAGATACAGCCACAGAAAATGGCCATACAGTGTAAACGGACTTTGCACAGCATGTAATGTGCTGAAAGCTTTATGGATCTCTGATAAAAGTGAGTTAGTTGATCCCAATAAATCAAGATGTGTGGGCTTTGCTGCCAATATTTAGGGGGTCAAAATGTGGAAGGGTAAAGACGCATTTTTTAATAGTTGGGTATGAGTACAGTCTGTCCGTTTAACATACTGCACAATTAAGAATAACATAGAAAACAGAGCTTGGGATCATGGGTTCATCTTCACTATGATCAAAGCATCATGGAGTAATAACACTACACTACTGTGTTAAAGATGTATTTGCCAGTAGTGACTCAGCAGCTCACAGATCCACAGCTATTTTCTGCACTTTTTATTCCCTTTTTGATAACGCTTAATAATAATAATAATAATAATACTAATACTAATACTAATAATAATAATAATAATAATAATAATAATAATAATAATAATAATAACAATGATAATGCATAATTCATGATAAATTAATTATTATAATTCAATGATATGAATTAATATCAATTCATCATGTATGTTGAGTTTTCACTAATAAATACTCATTATCATTGTTGATCATGGGTAATTATTAGTGATTGATCATGATGAACTGCAGAAGAAACAACAGGGACAAGGACCAAGCTCTTCATAAACCTGTAAAATCAAACATCACGAGTTTAAAAACAGTGAAGAGTGTCTTGCCCTGACAAAATGCGTAGGCTCTCCATGCTAATAAAGGACTTGTACATGGAGTGACTCCGATGCCCGTTCTCGACTGTACAAAAATATCACGGTACGCACAGCAAGTCACTCTTTACTGTTTTTGAAGAATTTTACAGCCTCATTCTTGATGTGCACGATCTGATTCAAACATTACACACTATTTTTTTTCATTGTGAGTTCATGTTGAATATATCCCTTAAACAGAAGCTCTGCAACTTTGATAACTTAAAAAGCTGTAAAGAGAGCAATTACAAACAAAATATACTTGATACTGTATCTTTACATTTAATTTGCAGCCTATCACAACTAATGTGACCAAAGATGTTTCGAAGGCCCAAATAATGCAGAATATCATTCTTTTTAAGGAGTATTCTCACTTTCATCACTTTTAACCCGTGAAATAAAATATGATGCAGTTAATGACCATGATATTTGGAAAATGGTCTCAACTTAAATAGCACTTTTCCACCTACATTAGGTACTCATCAAGGGATCACTCACCCATTCACACTCTCATACACCAATGTTTAAATTCATGCACCCATATCGTTACCAACTGAACTTACTTAATTTACTGCTAACTTTAGTGCATAAGAGTCTTCAGAGGAGGTCTTTTCCAATAGTGAATGGCTGACACATCACCTGTGTAAGATGTGTGCGTCGGGCCTGGCCTTGATGTTGACACTGTTGTGAAGAGCGTGTGCAGCCGGTACAGCGATCCCAAACTGCACTAAGGACGACTGTGCATATTTGGTACGGAATATTTGATGGGGAATCTGGGGGCAGGAAGGCAAGGATGAAAAGCCATCTCTGCCTCCGAGCTGGGACTGGATCAGCATATTAATGCAGAGCAGTGATTAGACTTTGTCGCCAATACCTCAAGGCTGGACCGCTAATGAAAAAAAGAGGCTGACCTTCGAGTCAAGAATTTGAAGCTTAACCAAAATATGAAGTTCACTATCAGCATTCAATCTTCAAATAAAATCCTGATCATTTGCATAATTACAATTTGGATCTCCATTCGAGTCCATCTATTCAGCACTATGTTTGGTAATATGTGCTGCAGGACAGGGGCTTCCACAGAGGGCAGTGTTTTAAAAGGGAGATGAGGAATAGACTTATATATGAGTTCTGTCTACAGCGACAGCACTCATTTGAGAGCAGCAGATTTAATGCATCGCCAGGAGGAAGCAGTGTCTGCCTCATATACAGTAAGTGCAGTGTCATCTACACCGTCACCTGCACGCAGTCTGAGCTAATGGCACTGAAGACCACTGCAAAAGCCTCTTGTTACTTTTGCTAGGAATCCTTGACATCTCTCACACAGGCCTTTCCCATGCTGATTGTGAATAAATCTATCATGCATAGAGAGTGGGCTAAAACAATCTCTGGTATATATTGTGATCTTACACATCTTCCAAGTGAGACAACTATTGCAGGTACTCTGGATTTTATACATAGTCAGTGTCACAAAGAGCATTCTCTTTGAAAGGGGCGGCCTCTAAGGGGTTACCTGTTGGGTGACAAAGCCAAATTATCAAAACATGGCTGCTACTGGGCTTATAGATTTGTACGGTTCAGTTCAGGGAGAGAATTGCAATATTTATACAATATGGAGCAGCAGAGGTAGGTCAGGGGAAGGTTAACATTTTTATATCTAAAAACATACATTTCCAGGGCCTTATAAGGATGAGGGAGGGCATCTTATTTGTATAGCGCTTTTTACATGTCACACAAAACGCTTCACACAAGGGAATAGGATTTTAGGCCACAGTTTCCCCTGGATAGACTGACAGAAGCTGCACAGGTCTGCACCTATACCAACCACTCACTCAAACCGGCTGTCTAATGTTCCCTGGTGGTCCGTGATCCAGGTACTAACAAGAAAAAGTTAAAAGAACAATGTATGCTACTGTTATTCAGTGAGATATACTGAGAGTTACGCTTGAACCTTCTGTACCAAACAGCAGCTGGTTCTGAAAAATAAATCTCAACAACTAAATCTCAACAAGGCACAAAACTTTTACCCGATAAAATCTGACTTGTTGTTTCTCTTGTGGCTTATGTTGACAAAACAGCCCAAAACACTTTGTCTTAACATATTAAAAAATGATCTACTTCTTATTTCAAGACCATGTTCCAGCGAAATTGGAAAGAACAGCCTGCAGTTACACATTATTGAGCTGCTCGTAGTAGGACCGTAGGGGTATGTTTGATTGAGAGCCCTGTGAGGCTGTGGACATCCATAACTCTAGTGGCTCACACACCTGAGGTTAGCGCTGCACAACTCCAAACATCCCCAAACACACACACGCTATGTCGTCTGTTCCATGTCAGCACAGACGGATAAATTCATCAGGTGGATAGTCCAGGATTTATCTACTTTCAACATCTGCTTTAGAGAGAGGCCTCATATAGAGAGCAAAGTGTACTAGAGTAGAATCATTGAAACTGATATAAAGATGGTCACATACCACACAAGGTCAAGAGAAGGGAATTATTATTATTATTATTATTTGTTTTGGCTGGTTGGCTTATATCATGTGGATATAGCATTTACCAGTGGCATGCTGGGATCTCTATCATGAGAATTATCATTTAGACTGGCCCACTTAACATTTGGGGCCAGATCTTGTGGCGGCGCACGGGGCGGGCTCTTGGCGAATTATTTTCCGAGTGGCAGCGCTATATGAGCCATTCGCCTCCGCCACCTGTGAGGGGGCGTCACAAGAGGAGGTGACTGCACTGATGGAAACACGCTGACATTCACTTCCTCGTTTACATTGCGCTGTCTTGCGTTCTTTCTTAAGCCTTAGGCTCTCACAGGTCAAACAAAATTTTTTATTTACCCCATCGTGAGCTAAACGATGTTCACGTCTCGAGAGAAAAAGAGCTACAGCGTCCGCTGTGGCGCGGATCGGCCCGCGCTTGGCGTGAACGTGAAGCAAAACAAAAGCACAAGTTCACCCCCCACTCCCACACAACCACTCTCCTGGACGCGGAGTCGATTTGGTTGGAGAAAAATGTGTGTGTCTCCACCCACTTAAATGCGCTAAGTCTAGAGTGGCAAGATCACAAAGTGCGCTCCTACTGAGCGCAAAATGTCACGCTATCGTCTGCGTTTTGATGCACAAGATCGGGCCCTTGAAGTTTTAGCTCTCCTGGATAATCGCTTGCCTTAGGACCGGACAATTGTACCCACTTGATGACATACTTTGTTGGGGTTTCAATATCTGGACACACCTGGGTGTGATACATCTCAAGTCGGCACTGTCGCTAAAACCTTTACCTCTTTTTCATTAGCCTTTGTCTATTTACAAGAGGTCGACCAATATGGGTTTTTCTAAGGCCAATGCAGATATTTTGGGACGTTAATTGGCCGATGCCGATATGCTTGCCCAATATTTTTGACCGATATTTGTCTGGATAAATGTCTGGTCTATGATCTTATAAAAACAAATACTTGGCCACTCCAGCAGTGGCCAATTTTATTTTATTACTTTAGGTGATCCGATCATAGTTTCTGTCCCAGCCCTGATTAGTTGTCGTTAGCATTAGCATACTGTTACTAGTCGCGGCATTTCCCGCGGCGATCAAAATTACAATAGTGGAGGTTAAAACTAACTCAGCAATTGAATTTTCGAGATTATATACTTCAAAATGACCTGAAGCTAACCAATTTTCAGTGTTATGTTTCTCACCTCCCCTGAGGCCTAGGGAGTTGTGGGACTCGTTCTAAAGCCCTGACTTTGCTCTTTCCAATGCAAAAAAGAAGTCTCTATCATTTCCAGTCCCGGAAATATCTGGGCCCAGGCTACTGCTAGCCCAGTTAAATGCATGCCCCAAATGGGAAACTTGGAAACCTGACTCACCCGATTACCTAGTCCACTACTTGGCTATACACTTGAACTTCCTAATTACTTGGTTGAGTCCAAATCTAGAAACTGTATATGTATTTATGTTAGGTCTGGACCATGGTAATTCGTTTTTTTAAAGGATGTTTTATAAAAAATAGTTTCATTTTTCATCCATTCAGTCGCTGATAGAAAAGCGATTTATGCTACATGGTTTCCTTTTCCCCATCGCCTTTAAAGATGAAAGAAAGCAACGAGACACATTCTTTCATGCTGAATCCAGTTTACATTTAGTTCATTAATGGACTCTTTACAAAGAAATTCAAAATGTCCAGAATAAAGATGCATATAGCTGTATGAACAGCTGGCGGTACAGTCAGTTGTCTTCTTTACTCACTGAGCCGAATGACTGCATTCTGCTGATAGTCTGTTTGTGAAATAAATACACAAATATAATGTAATTATACATCTGGGTATCTTCTTCGTCTATGTATGCATGGTATGTTATGTTTCCAATCTCAAAACAACCCTTCATTGTTTAATATAAAGCGTTAAAGGTTTTTTGTTTGTTTTTTCAAATCTATATTGAATCTAATCTGCATGCTTCTATTATGGACAACATTTGGTTGTAAGGATGGAGAAGTTTGAATGTCTTCTCAAACTAATTATTTTCTACACAAAGTATTTTCTGGCAAAGTATTTCCTACACACACAACTTCACAATAGAAATAAAGAATCTATCCAAAGATCTGAAGGAATTCATTTCTACACTGAATATACAGAGGGTACATTATTTGCATTTTAGTAGAATGGTGCATTTTTGCTTTTTAGCTCCTGGCTGAGGAGATGAATCTTTCTCATCCAGCATGGAAACTCGGGCAGTACACTAAGCGTAGAACGATGTGCCCAAATATGTTGCGTACAGGGGTTGGCACTATTCATCACCTCCAACACAACCTGCTCACCGTGCCAATGCTGTGCCTCATCCGCCATGCAGCTCAACAGTATGACTGCCACTATAGCTCCCAGACCCCGGCGGCTCTGGCTCCACTGATTTACTATCTGGCTGTATTTTGTCTCACTTGGGTTCACACCGCTAGCCACACCGCTGCCCTGTCACAATCCGCCGCTGCGTGTTTGTAATTCGGTGTGAAGCGGTACCTGGGAGGCGCTATCTCCGCCACATTCATCACAGCCATGCTCCTAATCGGGTTTGGGCCCAGACTTCTCCTCTACATCAATAAGCCATATGACCGTGAAGAGGAAGGGCTAGCACAAAGGATGTATATTCTGTAATAACACAATAATGTACCATGTAGCAATTAGTCATTAGTAACGTTATCAGGGACATTGATTTTAAGGTTTGTTGCCTTTATGCTATAACATATATAAGAACACAATGTTGTAAAGAACACAAGGATAAGGGATTGTCAATAGAAAATATGTGAAAACATAATGTTAGGAAACACTGTCATTTCTTTCATATAGGTCCTCATTGATTTGCAGTAAATATTGATGCATAAAAAGATAGGTTGCCACGATTCATTTTCTCCATAATCCTCCCGTTTTCCATTTCTACAATGATTTGTCCTTTTGGACATGGTTATTTCCATTCACATTAGCACTTACATAAAACACAAATGAATGCATAATAGAGGTTGTGCCACCTCTGCCTGAGGGCTAAATGGTCTTTGCAGAGAACCTCTTACACTCAAATTAATGCAAATGAAGTAGAAAAAAGCCATTTCATATTTTCACATGTTCCCAGCTTTAATAGCTTATTTAAGAGAGAGTTCCCATTAATCATTTCCGCAGGTGCCAGCATCGGGAAAAGCAACACTGAATTTAAAACTGTAAAATTCTTTTTGGAATGTGAACTTTTCTGATTCCAGAATTCAGGAAGTAAACTCCACACAGCATGTTAATGTTGACAATCCTGGCCTTTCTGTGATCATGTTATTCCAAAGGGCACCAACAAATGCTGCAGGCGGAAGCACTGGCGATACACAGACTGCACCGGGCAACAGCTTGGCAAGTTTTGTATTTTGTTTTTTTTCTTTGTGTACTCAAGTGTTGATTTCACACCAAAACACCAACTGGAATCTTCAAGCTTTGAAGAAGAGACTTATTCTCCCCAAAGTAATTCTTACAGAGAAAAATCACTCAAATCACTCAATCACTCAAATGTAAATACACATTCAAATAAAATATGTGATAATAAGGTTAGTATGCCTTGACCTTAATTAAAGCTCAGAGACCCAGTTCACAGTAAGGTTATTGTCCAGATAGTACTCTTGAACATAAACCAAGCTCTTGTCACTATCCTCTTTACAGTTCGTCTCAGCGCCAATAGTTGGGTCAAATACAGAGAAAAAGGGACATGTCTAACCAATCTACCAAAAACCAAAATCAAGGTAATTTAGATATTTAGAGAAAATACTGTGAAAGTGGCAAAAAAAACTGAGTGCATTTTGCACATTTTACACACAAGTCTGCAGTTAAACTAAAATACCTCGCCTAATTGCAATGATCAAAGACCAAAGCAAATAAAACCCCAATATGTTTGGCCAAACCCTATAGTATGAGGACAGCTGCTCATTTAAATTATTTCTGTCAAGTTTGCACTGTGAGATGAGCACAGCCGTAATGAATTGAATTTTGTAAATGGTCTCTGAATAATTGAAATGGATATGCAATTTGCAGTGCTAAACAAATATGATGCCCTGCCATTCAAAGTCCCATGCATTGAAGCTTTGAAGAATGCACCATTTTGTCTCCAGCGTTTTGTTCTTTTCCATACATTTTCAGTAATGTAATAAATGCCATCTTCTCAAGAGAATTTATCCCAGTTACTACAGTATATTCCATTTAAGCAGCAAAATGCATTCTTCTTGGTGCTTTCAAAGGATATCGCATAAATCATGTCACAGTAATGTACTCTTTATTTGATTAAGTAGTTTTCCAATTAATGTTTGCTCTGCAAAGTCTAGTGGTGTCTGAACGCTAAAGTGAAATGAAGGTGTGCTTGCTGCAATGCTAATGTAATTTTATTTTATACAAATAGTTGGAGGCATCAATGGCACAAGTTTCTCTCTGCATGTGCAGCTTTAAGTAAAGCAACAACTAAAGGACTGTTCAAAAACTATAGCAAGGAAACATTTGAATACACATAAAAAGCTGCAAAAAACACCAAGGTGAGCGCCTTTAGGGCACACAAAGTTAATGTGAAGGAATTAATCAGTGGTTTTGGAGGTTACGAGACAATCAGGACTATTTGATTAAGGCCATGATGGCATCAGCTCCAAGAACATAGCCATTTGATTGTTCCCTTATTGTGCTTGGATCATAGTTGAACTTTGATCGGGATGCACGCAAGTTGGGGAAAAAACGCAATAAACTTTGTTTTTACAAGTGTGTTATAGAATAATAATAATGCAAATAAATATGTCTTGTTCTTTCTATTTTTAATATCAATCAACACCTTGTAACACATATCTTTACAGGTATATTTTTCCATAATGTTCTGTTAGTTAATTAGTTTACAGGTCATTATGATAAGAGTATAGGAATACATAATTAGTATATCTTTTTTAAAATGTCTCGTTAAAGTGGCAAGAACAATTACTGGCTTAACTGACATTTGCTTTGGTCCTTAATTATAACACTCCTAAATTCTATGATAATTAACATGTAGCTTTGCGTACATGTTTTGTCATTGTAGCCATTAAGATGTTTGCAGTTTGTAAAAATCAGGAACACAAGCAGTTATATTGGGACAAATGAATAACAAATACATAGAGCAACAGCACTGATAACAAGAACAGGGCAAATATGGTACTTTTATGCACATGCCGTACGCTTTTGCTTCAGCATACTTTGACTATGAGAGGTCTCCACATCCTTTCAAGATTCACAAGGAAAAAGCATGATGATAGATTCTGGTATTGCAGGTCAACGCTATTCAGATCAAAAGTGGCTTCCTGTGGTGAGGCGATGCACACTGGATGGACCTGAAAGCAGCATTTCTTCTTGTGAGAGAGGGCTGCTTCCTGCTGTGACACGCATACAATGAAAGATGTAGAAAGTATAGCGTTTATTTAATAAGGCATCTCCATAGACACTGGAGACACTGCAATGAGACCCACACCACACTTTAGATAGACATTTTGAGTGGAACAAAGATAAACTATCAAACACCAAACGACACATGCAGATTAGAGATGTCCTGATTTGCTTTTTTGAGCTCCCGATCCATTATTTTGACAGTTCATGCTGGCCGATACTGTTCCTATTCCAATACAGTCTTTTTTATATTATTATATACAATAGATATATTAATAATATAGTTTATCCTTAGCAGCGCTCCGGTAGATTCCCAATCATCTTTTGGGGGGGGATCAACTACCGATACCAATACGGCCCATCAAATCCTTATTCATCTTATTCCTTGGCTCATTACTAAATCTCAAATCAAGCATTGGCATGAAGAACTCTTAAAAATCCAAACATAAAAACATCAATCGAAACATCAAACAGGTGTGAGATGACAGGAGGTGCAATGTGCAGACTCATCTTTAGCACTCAAACCTCATACACTTCAGAATTTATGGGTTGCAACATTTTAGATATGAGTCTGGGCTGACCTTTTGGATCCAAAGAGACACCTTTTTTCTTTGATTGTGAAAGCTGAACAAGGTCGGTAAACCACGACTAACTCAACTGTAAACAAGGAATGACTCCAGATGAGATCTAGCCAGCATCATGTTCAAACCAGGACCGAACAATGACCGATCTCTGTGTAAATAGAAAAAGAGCTATTGAAAAGAGCAGGCCTAAAGAGCTGCATAGGTTACAGATAACTCAGGCCTTTTATGGAAATTCAGTAGGGCAAAGGACTTCAACACTAATAGATTAAATTAGATCAAAAACATTGCAACTGTAGCAACTGTTTGAGGTAAATCAAAGTGACTTAGCAAGGCGAGTAACTGAAGCATTATTTTAAACGCTTTTTATGGATATGAGTGAGGGATCAGGTCAACAAAAACAGTCTCAGTATAAACCTTTAGCTCAGTATTGCATTAGATGTAGCATTGCTAAAGTGGAAAACTGTGTCAAGTTGGTGGCTCCGAGTGCCCGAGACAGGGCTTAGAATATGACCATTATTTGAACAAATCCGCTCAGAGTCTGGTGTGAGTTGGCCGGAGATAGCCTCAGAGAGCTGTTCACTTCCTCTGTGGCTCATGCGTCGGACAAACACTGTAACGCTGTTTTCTGCGGTGTCCTCCTCAATACAGAGAGCACTTTGAAGCATGCACTGAAAGTATACGTTATTCAAGAAGTGCACGTCCTTTACAGCGCTGCTCCATAGTTCCTCTCTGAAAGAAAAAGACAGTGCATTAAGTGTTGCTTTGCTAGGTATGTGTCTGGCTTGTTCCACTTAACTCTTTGTGATGTGAAGTATTTCAAAGTCACAAGTGATGTCGTATCTGAGGCTGGAAACCATCTTTGACCACAAGACGAAATTATGTTATTTTAATGGTGGTAATTAGATTTAATAAGCAGTTATTTAGTCAATGTAATTTTGACTGCAGACAACTAATATCCTGAGCTCTTGCATTTCAGATTTAAGTCTTCCCTCATTTGTTCCCTTCATCTTACAGCACTAATACAAGTTTTCATCTGGTCATCATGGCTGCCCACATGTTAAGAATTGTGGAACATAGTGGCAGATGTGTTGTGTTTTAAAGAGGGGGTATTATGCTTTTTTCAATCACATAGCACCAGTCTATAGCACACTACAATGATGATGAAACCTTCTGTTGGTCTGTAAATGCAGTAAATTAGAATAACTGCCTTGTATAAAATTGCTCTCTCAAAATGGCTGTAGCGAATGTCGTGAAATAGGCCTCTGTCTCTTTAAGAACCTCTGACCCTTTCCGACACGCCCCCTCCACACACTGTCTGTAGCATCAGGGGTTCTGCTGAGGAGCAGTGGTTGGTTACTTGGCTGGTGACTAAAGCTCGGAGGCGTCTCCAGGAGGTGGGGGCGTTCCTAGGAGGACTCAGGCAAACCAAGCCCTAAAATGGCTGTTTTTACAGATTACTCAAAAATACGTGAATGTGCCAAGGCAACACTTCCGGCATGTTTTTAATGAGGGAATGACATAATAACATGATGTAAAGCTTGAAAAAGTCGATTTTGCATAATACCCCCCCTTTAAACCAAAGTTATTGAGAATTTTAAAACTTCTAAATTCTTCATTATCCTCCAACATTCTTCAATACTTTGCACTAGGGCCCGACCGCTATATCGGGCCGATATGAGGTATTTTACAATGCCGGAACCGATAAAAAGTGATTAAAACTTCCCGTCTTTTGCCTTGGAATGAGCTCAGTCAGAGCTCTAAAGGTGAATTATGCAACTTTTTTATGTGGAAAACAAAAGTATTGGCGTATTGACCCAGCAGCTGTATGAGAGGTCAGCATGGCGCCTTTACTTTCGATCATGGTGGTCTCTACAATGCTCCATGATTAATTGTTTGGAAGGTTTTCGATGCTGACGGAGCCTCTCACCAGAAAACCTACAAAACAATTGATCCTGGAGCATCATAGAGACCACCGTGATCGAAAGTAAAGGCGCCATGCTGACCTCTCATTACAGCCGCTGGGTCACTATAAGGTCAAATACGCACAAATATCCACTTTGTTTTGCGCATTAAAAAGCTGCATAATGCACCTTTAAAATGAGCTCCCACAACTTCCTAGGTCTGAGAGGGGCGAATAAACGCTGCAGTGAAAATCGGTCACAAGCTTACCTATTTTGTGTTGTAGACTTTTGTGCATAAGAGGTAGAGACTTGCCCTTTTTGGGGGGGGAATCTACTGATTTTTGTCTTTAAACAAGCCCTTTGAAGCATCAATTAAATATGAATATGTAGCGCCCCCTGCTGTCAGAGTTCAATCCTGACACGTTTAGAAGCTTCATACACAGGATTGCAGACCAGACATCGGTCGACTTCTATTTCTAATATTTCTATGTATTTCTATGATTGAAACCTTTACTATATTAATAAATGTTTAAATATAAGCCATTTGAGAGGTAAAATAAGATATCGGCCAATATATCGGCTATCGGCCAAGCCAACCTCCTTCATATCGGTATCGAACCCCAAAAATCCACAACAGCCGGGCCCTACTTGATGTTCAAAATGTTCTCAAGGATAAAAGGACAATATCATATGAGAAATGCCAAAACCTTCACATTAACCTATTTCTCTACCCCCACAAAACAAAAAGGCGGTTGTTTTTTTTACTGAGTATTTTCTCAAAGAAACCCTGACTTATTCCCCGTGGGAGAAGACAGTGTTTTTTGCAATTGCTTTTAGTAAACCTTTAATCATAGATATAGGGGGCCAACAATCGTGTGGATTAGCACTTTTGAAACATCAAAGAAACAGTCGACCGCACACAACCCCCGAGAGATTCATAAAATTCAATTAGTGCCAAACAAATACCAGCCAAACTTACTCTTACTTAACTCCCACATGAAAGAATTTGGAGACTTTTGCACACCTTGTATATTATTCCGACTTACTTCCTTGATCAAATCTAGGCCGCTCAATTTGCCACACCAACATGATCTGGGCTATATGAGCTGACAGTGCCGAGAATGAAATGGAGGAAATTAGTAAAACATCTAAGTGTATGCTTTCATCATAGACAGACCGCTTTAATCTCAGTAAAGAGGATGTTTATGCTAGCGGTGCCTCCAACCACTTTTCATCTTATTAGCTCACACGGATATATGGGGGGAAAAAAGGAAGATGTGAAAGGAGCTCTCCATGAAACGGGCGCACATCAAAAGGAGAGGGGCGACAAGTTATTTTGACGAATCACTCAGGTAACTGCGTGCTACGGAGCAGGGCTGATGGAAGACAAATTTGTTGGGCATATAAAGCACAAGAGTGATGTTGTTTTACGATGACATTACCACACACGCACATGCACTGGTCAGGCTTAAAACGTAAAACAGAATAGAACAAATCTTGACTCGTCTTTGTGTTGAAAGTAAGAAGCAAATGTGGGAGAGGGAGCGGGAGTCTGGCGAGAAGAAAAATGTCGAGGTGACTGTATCGGAGCATCTCCAAAGCCGCGGAGTTGTAGCGCCGGTTTTCGTCGGCACTTCACCCGTCGGTATTTTGTCAAAAGCAATTCTGGTTAGGAATCAGATTGAACCAGCAGCAGATGAGTGCATACCAAAACGGGACAGCATATGAGGGAGAAAAAAAAATCCAACAGTTCTGCCTGCACAGTACTCACTATCAACATTTGAATGGTGGTAATCCACAACTCCTTGCCTAAGTAACGCCTTCACCAACTTTTTGATGTGTTAAATCATATATAACTAGGTGAATAGCCGGGCTCCCCAGTGACACCATCTTGCATCAGCCAACCAAAAGCCCTGCAGGTATTTATCCATTTCCACCTCTAAATTTATGATGGGTATTAATCATTTCAGGCAACACATCCCATTCCTTTACATTTGTTCATGTCAACCGCTGCTCCGTCTTTCATGTCAGCAACTGTATATATCCCACAACTTAATCTTCCCCCCGTGCGTTTGCCATCCTTTTCAAATACATACCGCATTGTGCGCTTGATGTGAAAGTATCTGGGAAAAAGAGGAGAGAGAGAGAGGAGAGTGGCTTCAGTGGAAGCAAGAGCATTCACACACGAGTGCACAATTGCTCAAAATGTGCAAACGGTCACGTGAGAGCCACGATAAGCTATGCAGCCAAATGCTACATCCCGCAATGAGAAACTACGCCAAACAATGAATGGCTCTATGGATTGTTGTGGGGGAAAGGGGGAAGAATGTATTTCAAATACCCTTTATCTTTCACTGTCAAAACGGAGACACCGTCAATCCTTTGAAGTGTAAAATTTCCCTTAGAGTGTAAACAACCGCCTTCCATCCATGACGCTTACCTCTCTCCGACTTTGTGTTGGCAATTTTCTACATGAATAAAGAAGAGGGCTCCTTTCTCTCTCCCACCGGCTAGAGACAGACAGGAGTGCAATCTGTTATGATATCAACTCGAGCCCCCCCATTGGCAAGCATCATTAGCCTTTGCTTCCATAATTTTTTACTATAAACCGCATATTCACTCCTCGCTTGTGTCCGTGTGCCAATAGGCGGCATTACAATTGATTCTGCACAGTCAAGAAGCGAAGTGTGATAGCGGATTCCAAGCCTTATCCGTCTGCTCAAATTCAATTATCCGAACGAGAATCTTCCCAATTATTGCAGCGGACTGAAGTAATCTCTATGTTGTGATTTTTTCTTTTTTTCCTTTTTTGTTCCCCCTGCTTTTCTCAATCCCCGTTTAAACAATCTCGGTTGATAAAAAGCCCAAAGCTGCCCTGACACCACCACCTCCTCCTCCTCCTTTGCCAGTCGGCTTAGCACACACGTACATCGCACTATAGGTGTGGAGGCTGGCAGCGGGGTCTTTTTTTTTTTCTTTTTTCCCATGCACATCCCTGTCATGAAAGATTGAGCATGTGGGAGTCATTGAAATGTATTCATGCTCACAATGTAGAGGAAGCAAGGGCCAAAGTAATGGTTGTCAGGGACTGGTATGCCTCAGTGAACTCAAGACGACATTTTCTGTCTGAGTGGCTGCGGGGCTGCGCCGTTATATAACCCTGCAGGAAGCCGCAGATGAGAATGTCACATGTGAGCGCTAATAAAATGCTACATTTAGTGCGTGCGCCATGAAGAGCCTTGTGTAGCACCCGGGATTAAATAGCGCCGATCTGTGTTTTAGCCTTGCCCCTGGATAAATGGGATTATTTTGTGCAGCTCGCTCTGCCAGGTAGCAACAAAAAAAAACACACATGCCCGCACTCACTACTGGAAATCGATGTGGCAATGGTGCCCGATGAAGCTTAAACAGAGAAACATTGGGGAGTGTTTGGGTAAAGAACATTACTCTTACTAATGTGACAGGAGCTATGACCTTGCTTGGAAATAGGAGTTAGTGAATGCTTCAACTTTTTTTTTTTCCCCACCCTCTGCCACGTCAAATTTGTTGGAACCACTTTTTGGGGGTTTATTTAAAGAGATGTTTGCGGAATGATCGTCATGGTCAGGATGACTTTGGCTCGGGGTTGGTCATTGGAGCATGATCTTTACCACACTGTGCAGCCCCACCAAGCAGGCTCACCACAGCGAATGATGTTGCAACACCATGTGATCAGTCTTGACCAATCGGCTTTCACTTACCGGGATATTTTTAGCAGAAGAATTTTGACACAGAGAGAAAAATGTCAAGACATGTAGGCAAAATGAGGAAATCTGCATGTATTTATTTACTTGTCGCGTTAAGGAGGAAATTGGTTGGAAACGCAACTTGGCCACTATAAATTGGTGGCGCTTGATGCGGTTCTCCACAGCACAGCCATGGCACTAAAACGGCACAGCGATATTTCCTGTCTGCAACACGTCCGCTCATATTGGCGGATGTAATGTTCACAGATTAAAACTCACATGGCCGCGTCTCTGTGTGCTAGTTACATTAATGGGCTTCGACAATGTGCAAGTTCCACAGAAACCCTTCAAACGAGATTCAAAATTAAAAACGGTAGAAAGCTTTTCAGTCATCCATTGACTTCTATACAAAGCTGTTTCAATGTGTATGTACGGATATCTTGACCTTAATCCGTTTGACTCAATAGTTGAAATGCAGTAGTTCAGTGCACACGACATCGGATTATCAAGGTTAAGGTCCTGCATGGGGTTTTCCGCATAGTCGTATTTATAGGTGTTGAGGCACTCAGGGATTATTCACACTCAATCAAACAATAAGATCTGGGAAAGATTTCACAGTGAAAATAATTACATCAGGTCTGGACAGGGAAAGTTGTGTAATGAATAACACAAGGACTTTCTTTTGTATGGCAAAAAATGGCCAGATAAAGTAATGAATTAAATATATTTTTGTTATTTACATTTTATGTATGCATGTAATATATGGCACTTTTTTGCAATTTCTGAATTGTAGGCAAACAGCAATAGGAATTTACAGTAGAACTAAGTAACTCATGCCCCTAGAGGCCATAAGCGACAGTGCAGGTGTTGTAGCATGTTGCTTTTTTTTTTTACTCATTAATTGTCCGTGCGAGTAAATACATTGTGCCACAATTACACAATGGAGATGTGAACACTACTACAGTGGTGCTAGCCCACAGTTAGCTTTACCCGTTAGTCTGTTAGCTTCTTCTTCGTGATTCTATTAGTGTGTATTGTGCCTCTGATCTGGAGGCAGGAAAGTTGCAAGGGAGGTTTTCTGGACAGACACACCAGGGAGAGATGAAAGACCATGAACATTTACCCCCAGAGAGACAACGAAAAGGATTTATTAAGGTAAACAAGCGACTTAGTTCTTCTTTAAAAAGAACATTTTGTGTAACTTGGTTGCCTCGTACCTTTTTCCTCCATAAATCAGGATGTGCTGGTATATTCACAGTTGAAGCACAGTGACCTCTGCATGAATCTGCACATGTAGCATCAAGTATGCCCAACTACCAGCTATCGATCTATACATCTTCTGTACTTTAACAAGAATCAAGATACGTTCAGCAGAACCAAACATCTTATTTTACTGAAGAAAATCAACAATCACAGAAAATATGTATAACATGGGTGTCAAGTTGTTCATGCACATGATGTCTTCAGATGCATAGCAAAATGGTTACTACAGCAACTAAAGACAGATGTGCGTAACATAATTTTATTAATATATTTATTTTTTTATATATGCCCGTTATATTGATGCTTTATTGATTTTATCTGCTTTCTTGTAATTTATGCAACTGTGAAGCACTTTGAATTGCCTTGTGTATGAATTGTGCTCTAAAAAATAAACTTGCCTTTATATATGTCTCAAGTCACTGTATAATTTCTACTCCTGTGGTCAGTTTTTGTGTCACAGGATCTGGGGTCACTCCCAAAAACTACTGCCTTTCCCTTGCTCTATGCACCATCAACCTGTAGTATACAGCAACCAAATCAAACAAAGCCCTGCTACAAGAGCCAAGGCATTTGGTTCAATAACTACTGCTGTTGCACTCACACTGAGAGCTATTATTCAAAACACAGTGCACAAATAAAGGGACCCGGCTGCTCCGGGAGGGAGAAAGGCCACACTGAAATGCACTGAAATAAAGTATCATCTGATCTTAAACTAATGGCAGAGCAGTAGGCAAAGCTGCACAAAGGCTACTCCGGTTATAGGACCTCAATTTGAATATATTAGCAATATGACAAAGAATTCAACAAAGACCCACAATTGCAGCACATTTTCAGCTATATACAAAATTGAGCTGTTTTGAAATGCAAGAGAGTCAACTTTTTCTGTACCAATGTGGGAGTGAGTCACAAGATGTTTTGGAAATCAGTATTGGAATCTATAGACCCAAAATATTCAACAGTATGTTTCAAATTCAGCAGGCCAATTTAGGGGAGTGATTATGGAGAGTCATGTATCCTGAAGAGTATTTTGTCATATTGGACACAGAAGTACAGTAGTGGTAGCCAATGGAGTAACAGGACAACACTGGTTGAGACATTTCAGTGCTGGGTCATGGACAGTAGACTTTATCTGACTGGTTACAACTGGCAAATCGCAAAGACAGCAATTATTTACGTTTGTCGCCATTGGGATGTTCTTTTGCATGAAACCTATAGTTGTCTGATTCTGCAAGCTCAGTAGCTTGTGTTCTTGTCTGAGCGAATTGGGAAAAATTGCAATCCAAGTATCAACATTTCACTGCGTCTAGAACAATATCCCTGCATCTTGAATGATATTGATGATCAGTTAGATAAATCATAGGGAGTGGTGAGAGTTTGAAATTTTGCACTCAGCCGGTGATGCCATAATTACAACGATGTGGCCGTTATAGCACATTCACCATCTACCGCACTATTAAAATGAAATTAAGTGGAAATGACTGACTCTTTCCCTCACTTTCATTGCGTCATGCAGAGCGGCTGTATTAAGTCCAAATCACAGGGAAACGTAAAATCGTATTCAAATGAAATTAGTTTAAATTGCATCTTGCCAGAATTAGGGCTGAGGCTAAGAAAGTTACTTGTGCTCAACTTCTCAAAGTGATGACTACACAGAGAACTATTGATTCTTGACTATACAATAGGTTTAAACTTTAATTAGCTGGTGGCATGTGTCCAAATGTAAATTAGACAGCTGACTTGTGATCGTGTCAAGATGGTGATGCCAGCCCCTGACGCGCGGCCCCCTGGCAGAAACTGCATTGTCATGTCGAAATCTGATTAGTGAGACTGAATAGCAGGTAATGCGTGAAAACGAAAGATTAAATGCTTTTGTTTCGAGGGGCTGGAGTATTCATTTTCCGTCAATACAAACTTTCCTCTGGTCGCGTTTTCATCTTGAGGTGTGTTTCTCTTTCATGAAAATCTGTTCCTCCATGTTGCTATGGTTCCCCCGAAGGGCCTGAATCCAACATGCCACCCATGCAGAAGGAACGTGCCAGACGAGAGAAGCTGCCAAAACACGGACGGACGACAACAGGCAGCTCTGGGCTGACTGCAGTATGACAAATGGACGTCTGGTATTGTTTAACAGATTAAATCTACACATTATTGATGCGAGCTTAATCAATCTTCGAATCACTTTCAGAGAGTTGACCATCTGCGTTGATAGCATCATGCATTGTCAGCAGGGCGTGCCAAGCAATCGCATTTTTATATGAAGAACTTGGAAAACTTCATTCAAATCATTTTATGTAACGTCCGTAGAGTTTGTCACCACAGGCGGGCCGACAAACTCTACGGACAGATTCTAGGTCGCTGTCACTTGATTACTTAACTTCCCCACATCACAAAACCGGAAACAAATTGTCCCATTGAAAAATTTTCTTGATGATTTCTCAAAAGGCAGTGGAAAAATCTCAAGATGGGCTCCCTTTGACAGTCAGTGTGTGCTAATGGCTCATGAAAACAGCCATTTAGAAGTCATGAAAAGAAACTGTCCCAACATTTATTTTAATGTGGCATGTCTTAATTGGCACTTGATCTTAATTTGTGAATTTGTCACATAATTGGCTGAAAAGGTGTGTTCACGCAGCGGGATTATAGGTGTGTGTTGACAGTTGTGAAGATTGCGCGCGTTGCTTCTTGCCGTGCACACAGACAGCACCTGTCAACAGACTGACAGGCCTCAAACTGCAAATAAATGTTAGCTGACACGCCATTAAAGGACTTTACAAAACTAAGTGTTGTTTTGACATGAAAACAAGCAGACCCAGCCACTCAGCCCATTTAATCAAACCCTAAACCCTCAGAGGCTTAATAAATGTCCCTGCCAACTTTCATAAATGGAGGATCAATTCTAATTGATTTCACAGTCTGATACATTTATTAAAGTGACATCCAGTTATACACGTGCTCACCTGCTTTGCCATCAGCTGCCGCTCCAAGAGGCTGAAAGAATAATCTCTCCACCTCATATTTTATTCAAGCCTTTTTTTTTTCGTTACTGCCCAATACACAGTTTTCCCACTGGCCAGCTAAAAAGGACAACCCACAAAAATAAGTTTCCTGATACATAAGTAAAAGTGCTTTATTCATTTATCATTATACAACTATTCAATAAAATCTTTCCTCTGCATTTAACCCATCCTTTGATGCTGCAAGAGCAACCTAAAAGGAGCAGGGACCCGTCTCCAGAAGTGGATATTCATGATCAGAAACACCTGGCTAGAGGATTCACCTATTGTGCATGTTTTGGGGTGGTCGGGGAAACAGGAACACCTGGAGAAAACCCATCTAGACACAGGGAGAACATGCAAACTCCACACAGCAATGACCTTCCTTCATTGAGGCAAGAGCGCTAACCACTGAGCCACCATGTTGCCATAAAGCATGCCTTATAAAGTATAGAAGGCGGGGCATGCCCAGCAACCCTTGAGACTTTTTCTAAGGTGTAAAACACTTCATTTTCTTGAATCTGATTCTTAAAGATACAATTATTTCAGTTCTTCTGACTCAGTCCGAGTTTAAAATAAAGCTATTGATATAATATGGGGTCAATATCCTATAAGTAAACAGTGTACGTTTAAGTCTTTGTTTTTAACTGGTAGCTCTCGAACAACTCAATGCTCTTGAAGTAACCCTCGGCTGAAAAAAGGTTGGTGACCCCTGATGTAAGGGGTGGTGTTCATTGTAAAGTTCTGTGCTTCTTAATAATATTGACCTGATATTATCAGATACATTTAGTATAATAATATGAATTGTTAGACAATGGTCTTCATTTTTGGAAACTGCTTACTGAACAAAAGTCAAAAACAATAAACGAAGTACTATACTATTTAGCTTTTAGTTTGATTTACAGAATAAATTCTAAATTTATCAACACAGCTAAATGTACTCTCTTTATCCAGATGAAACATGTAAAACCAGTATTTATTCAATAAACACATTTTTCTTTTTCATTCATTTATTCATTCATTTAGTGACACAGATTAGACGTATATACGTAGTTGTATGTGCTAGTTTCCAACTGTCATCCGGCACTCACAAACACTCTCACTGATCCTGGCCCCGGAGGGACCCTATTGTATGTATTTTAGTGACAGAGGAAACTGGAGCACCCAAAGGAAACCCTTACAGGCATAGGAAGAGCATGCAAACTCCACACAGAAAGGCTGTGACATTGCTTGACAGACTACCTAACAAATTGGAACCGAAAGAGTTGACTAATGGAGATCACCTTTTATGAGGATCACGAGGTACAACACTAAACGGACTGCTTCAAGCGAAAAGCCAATTTCCTCGACACCAAATACTACAGCCACGGTGTCATAACAAATCAGCGTAAACATTACATTAGACTCGTCCAAACTATTTCCTTAACTTAAGTCTAAGGAAGCGACTAAGCCATCCCAACAATTTGGACAAAATTCCCTGATGTACTGATGTGCCTGTTTCAAAAGCCTGTGGACTGTCCTCAGTTTTGCCGACTTGTTCAACATGGGATCATCCACTACGCAGTACGCAAGGCTTAGCAGACATGATGTAGGCGCAAGTCACTTGATGGTAGTAACTTTTGTGTCTCTGCATGTGGAGCAGATATTTATTGTCTTACCTCTAATAACGTGAAGTGAGCAAATTTAATCATGGGACGGTCATTCAGTCTCATCCTAATCGCTGTTAGTGCTTTCTGTGTGCTTAATCTGATAGAAACATATGAAACTTAATGATCCTTTTCCTTCTTTCTTTCTTTGTTTATTTAAAGGGACAATCCATATTAATTAATGGGGGGGTATCATGCAAAATCGACTTTTTCAAGCTTTACATCATGCTATTATGTCATTCCCTCATTAAAAACATGCCTGAAGTGTTGCCTTTGCACATTCACGCATTTTTGAGTAATCTGTAAAAACTCTGATGGCAGCCATTTTAGGGATAAGTTTGCTTGAGTCCTCCTGGGAACGCCCCCACCTCCTGGAGACGCCTCCAAGCTTTCGTCACCAGCCGAGTAACCAACCACTGCTCCTCAGCAGAACCCCCTCCCCACTGATGCCACAGACAGCGTGTGGTCGGAAAGGGTCAGAGGTTCTTAAAGAGACAGAGGCCTATTTCAAGACATTCGCTACAGCCATTTTGAGAGAGCAATTTTATACAAGGCAGTAGGGTTGTGCCGATGTACGATGTCATCGTCCATCGTGATGGATGAGCAACATCACGATGGAGAGCCACCATCGTGATGCCACGCCTCCTGTCAGAAACACGCACTGGTCTTCTGTGGGCCTTGTAAACCTTCAAGCTTTGCAGGGATTACACTGTAAATTAAATCACGAATATAACTAATATACATGCTAGTGTCAGTAGCCTGCCAGAAGCCATGATGTGTTAGCCGTAATATCAAAGTAAAGACGCTGCGCTGCTCTATTTGACGCGCGGGTCTCTCTCTCTCTCTAATAAGCTTCACTTTAACACCGCGTGGTCTCGCTTTGCTTCGTACGAAAACTAAACTAGCTAGCTGAGCGCGCATGGGTTTCACGAAGGACCGAGAGAGGAGAGAAAGAGTCGCGGTGCAGGAATTACGAGCGCACGGACCGGGCAGCGTGTGGAGCGGCTTCAAAAACGTAAGCTACGACGCAAACTTGTAAATATTGTCCCGCTCACCCACTGTTTCTTAAACATTACGTTAACATTGAGCAAATACAAATAATAAGCTCCGATTTACATTTGTATTAGAGTGATAAGAGCCTTGGTATTGAGAAGCAGACGACGCTCTGAATCGTTCTCCTCTCAGACTTTACGCACAAGTTTTAACACATTTCTTTTGCAAAAGTCGTGTTCCATGACTGTGTTCAGATCATGTTTAGTTTAGATCCATTTATCCTGCAATCTCACATTTGTCCTAACATAAATAATATGCAGCATATATATAGGCTATGTTAATGTCTTTAAAAATGCTTATAATGAGAAATGGACGATATCATCGTCCATCACGATGGTTCACTGTAAACATCGTCAACGACCAATTAAGGGAACATCGCCCAACCCTACAAGGCAGTTATTCTAATTTACTGCATTTACAGCCCAACAGAAGGTTTGGTCATCATTGTAGTGTGCTATAGACTGGCGCTATGTGATTGAAAAAAGCATAATACCCCCTCATTAAAATATAAATGTAAATATGCCAGAATTAGCCAATGGCTACTTTCCATCTGTAGTCCCTGGCAGATCAAGAAAATACAAAGACCAGTGTAATATTAAAGACAAAAGATCATCACAGATCATCCACACTTGAGACAACAAACATGTTGTTGTTTGTGTAGCCTACAGCGGCATGTGTGTTGGCCACATTGATTTTATTATATTTAGCACAATCTTTTGTCACAAGTTTTCAGCTATTTACTATGGAGTATGAAGGGCTCAACTTTCCTTGAGAAGCACATGCACGTGACCTCGCTTGTCAACATGCGTATACCGCTATATGCCTCGATGTAGGTATTGTCCATTTAGCACCATTCTTTCAAAGATAAATAATACTTAAAGCTTAGCTTTAATGCACTGTTCTGTGTGCAACAAGCAGTGAACCAACGGAATTTCCCTAAAGAGCAGCATACATTAGTTCCAGAATGCCACCTCGTCACTTTAAGAGACATGAGGCGCCGATGAGAGCTGCCACTCAGAGGAGTAGAGGACCATCAGTGATTATCTTATCTTTGTAAAGACATCGCCCACATGCTGAGACAGGCAGACATTGTACAGAGACATGTGCTAGACTCAAGAGTATTTCAGTATTGGCCTATGGTCATGAAATATTGTTTTCCCTCTGTTCAGTTTCATATTGCAATAAATGTGTCTATAGCCCATGTCTAAAACCAACTTTTAGAACTGGACTGGATTAGCAAGGCCATGAACACTATTATTCTTTATTGCAATTATATTTAAAAAGTGTCAGATTTACAAATCCAGGTGCTAAATTGCAAGTACTACTTAAAATTAGAACATGTCATTTTATTGCACATTACGCAATTAGAAACTGTTTATATTAATAGTGGCGCAAATCTGATATAAATGAGTTTGCACCCCGGAGAGTCTAAGGAGAGTCTAAGGACAGGGGACATCCACGCAGCTCGTCACCGGCCCACTTTTATTTGGACATTATATTTGCCTGGATACTTCATTAGCCTGAACTTTACATTGTCTTGTTTACTGTTTTGTTTCATTGCTTTAATGCTTGGTTCAGCCCTGTGAGGCAACTCCTGTTGTGATGTTGGGCTATACAAAACCATTGCGCTTGTTTATTGCACCACTTCAGCACACTATCTATTTTGCACTTAAGCAAAATAGATTTGTAAATCAGGCCCAGAGCAAACAGGCTTTGGTGAAAGAGAATAGAACCTGACTGCCTCAGGTTCTATTCTGAGGAAGTCAGAATATGAAGGATATCAAATTGTTGATCAATGAGTAACTTGCATTGCAACAAGCTGGGCTAACCACAGTAAAATAAATAGAAATGTAGTTTTGAATTTAGCATACAGCATTCAGCATTCATGCTTGTATAGTGTTCTTATTTATTTGGTATGGGTCCTCGTGTAAGAGTAATATTTCAAGTTTGAAACAAACAAGCACAGTGGTGGCTGGCTCATACACACATAAACACACACATGAATCCTAACTATGTAATAATGGACAGGGCTGAAGACTCACATTTTGGGTTGGTTACCCCACGTTTATGATTTAAGTGCATCAGGACATTATTTAGACCACTTTAGAAGTGTTGTTAGCTAGTTAATTCATCTTCGATAACCATACATGTGACAATTAAATAAATATAATTGTCCAATTAATATACAGTTACCTGTTATTATTTTAGACAATTCCCTCCCAAAGATACAAAAAGAATATTACTAAAACAACTAAACCCTACTTATGTGACGCGGATCTGTCTGGTCTTTCTTGCTCCTTTTGAGCTTCCATAACTGTATTTTAAATAAATAAAATAATATAAACTGTTCAAATAAATTAAACAAAAGTAAACTTAACATCTTCCTTATAGTGTCATATAAGCCCATGCAGGCCGGGCACATTTGTGCATGACACTTAATTCATTCAATTTTTTCTACAAGTGTTGACCTGGTCCCACTTTTCTGCGTTTCCACTCCCTTCACATCTGCCACTTTCCTCCATCACTCTATCTTAGATAGAGAGGATGATCTACAATCACCATCTTCATATGAATAATAACTGTATTTCACTCACTTTAGAAGTTTTAATCTAGTGAAATCAACTTTATATGGTTAAAAATCTTAAGGTAAGACTTTCACTCTGAATACTATAATTAAACAAGAGTGTTAATCAAAATTCATTGAATCGTTCACTGCTTCAGCTCCACCTCAATGTCATCACTGTAGTTTGTTATCCTATTTACCGTACGTTTTATGGTCCCGCTGTTGATGTCTGTTTTCACCTGCTCTGTACAAACAATGATTGCAACATATGATTAGTCCTCACAGTTTGCATCAAGTGAACCTAAGCAAGGAATGATTCATTGCCACTCCACTCTACAAAGATTGTGGGGGTCTGAGATGAAAATGTGTCTCATAATCAAAGGGTGAAGTGGAGCACAAATTGATTCATTGATTTCTAACAGTTTTTGCCATTTCAACTTCCTCTATTCTGCACACACTGTTCTCTGGTGAGGTGGAAAATTGTGCTGAAGGCGTTTAAGAAGGACTGCAGCAAGAGAGGAGTATTACTGCACAAAAAACATCACCAGTAAGTCACAGGGGACTGTAGAACTTCACCAAGGTATTGATCCTCATGCAATGTCATGCTATAGGGCCTGATCTACCGACTGGAGCACCAACAGCGCTGCTCAAGATGATGTTGGGATCTTGTGTACAAACAACTGTGCTGCAGAGCTTTTGCTGGTAGCATGAGGGTATTGCTTAGAGAAAAAAGAGGTCCGCTGAGGCGCTGTGTGCTATAAACAATGCTACAAAACAAGCGCTTTGCTGCTTCCTCTTCTTTACATTAACCTCATTGACTCGCACATCTTATCAAACGCTCGCAGGACAAACTCATTTCTCCCACTGTGAGTGCAACACTGTCCATCTCTTGAGAGAGAGAGAATATATCAATGTCGGTATTAGAGAGGGTGATTCAAACACAACAGAAACACAGCAGAAAGATTTTTATTCTTTGCCCATAACTTTTCAAAACTTTTCCAAATTTGAATGAAAATCTGCATTTATTCAAGAAGTTCTAGTAAACAGCATTTTTCCACACCTTCTTAAAACTTTACAACATTGTTTTTCCCTTTACACAAAAGACAAGAAAACAAAGAACAGATGGTGATTTCTCAGAGATTCTCTGACCTTT
Source organism: Gobius niger (assembly GCF_951799975.1). Lineage (NCBI taxonomy): Eukaryota > Metazoa > Chordata > Actinopteri > Gobiiformes > Gobiidae > Gobius > Gobius niger. The sequence continues at coordinate 20,693,569 of NC_136852.1, forward strand.
GAAAAGTCATCGTGTGGCTGAAAGGGCCATGTGGAGTGAATGCACAAGCATGCTAGAAAACACAAGCTAGTCTAGAATTGGCTGCACAGCTCCTGATACTGCAGGCTTTTTCATCATAGAGTACAATATGTAAGTAGTATTTTACATCAGTTAGGATGTGGAATACAATTCTTCCATTGTAAGATTCAATAGTTACACGTAATAAGTTCTTATCTCCAGTTCCAGATGTGTTTCATTGATTCAATGATTGATAAATTGTCTTGATCTTCTAATTCCTATACAGTTTGTGTCCATGTGTTTGTCTGTGCCTCAAGATAAACTTCTTCTCAAGCCTATAACAGCAGCAGAACAAAAGCTCATACAGTGTTATGGTTTTCTTTAAACCTGCATTTTACAGACATAGTACAGTGGCTCAGTCAGATATACACATGGAATAATTGATAATTGCAAGAACTGTCCATCCAGCCATCCATTTTCTTCCACTTTTCCGTTTCTGGATCGTGGGGGCCGCTGTTGAAGCTGCCCATATCACATTGCACCAGCCCCTATGGCTCCTCCTGCAGGTGGTGGGTCCACAGGAGGACGGCCTCATGGTTCTAATCGGGCCTATTGGTCTCTCATAAGGGGCTTCTGAACTGCTCTTTGTCTGACCCGTCACCTAGGACCTGTTTGCCACGGGAGACCCTACCAGGGGCACGAAGCCCCCGACAACAGAGCTCCCTGGATCATTCAGGTGCTCAAACCCCTCCACCACGCTAAGGTGGAGGTTCAAAGAGCAGAATTGCAAGAACTGTAATAATAATAATATTAATGATCATAATCATATCATCATTGTCGTTTTTGTTCATGCTCACAAACACACCTTCATTCACCAGCATGCAGAGACAGGGAGAAAGCGACCTCTTCCCCAAGGAAACATCGACAGTGTTGGCCAGAGCTGGGATCAAATAGCCAACCTACTAGGCCATTAGATTATTTCTAAATGGTAAATGGTCTCAATTTATATAGCACTTTTCCACGAACACTAGGCACTCAAAGTGCTCTACTGCAAGGAACCACTCACCGATACCACATTATATACGCAGACATTGGAGGCAAGGTGGGTGAAGTGTCATGCCCAAGGAAACGACGACAGTGCGCACCTTCAGGAAGTGTCCGAGGAGGAAACGACCCCGCTCTACCATCTGCGCCACTACCCTACTGATAACACAACAAAAGTGTCAAATTGAGAAAACAACAAGTAGTGCTCACTCATGCACTTTGAGCCTATATATTCCTGTTCATAAACTGTGTGCTGTTGTCCACTGTTGCAGCTGCAGTCAGCCCTGGCGTGTGCATGAACCAAGCCTCTCCTGCTGTAAGGTTAATGGTGTGGGACGCGTTGGCGCTCCGCTGATTAATTATAGCTGCACTCAGGTCGCTGCCTCCATCCTTTAGCCACAACACACGACTATAACAAACAACTGTATTTACACTGGGCAGAGCGGAGGCGGGGGTGCCATTCTCTTATCCGGACTAGTGCCTTCAGGTAAAATTGGTGATGAGTCACTAAACTATGAGTACAGGAAATAGATGTTCTTCCTTGTTTTTAATGGTGTGTTTTTTATGAGAGCTGAGTAATTCATTGCCAATCTCTTTTAGTGGAAGCTGCCTCAAAGCCCTCAATTAGCACAACAGGGAACGAGACCTTGCACCGAGTGATGAAGCCCTTGAAATTGCTGAATAGTAACCGAATAATAAACTTAGGTCAGACAGGAATGGGGGTGGGGTTTGCGTGTTGTTGCATGGCTAGGGGCAGAGTAGACGCGTCATGTTTTATTCAGCCCCATGCATGCAAGCACAAGAGTAGCACACATTGAGTGACCAGAAGTGAAGGGAGAGCTCTGTGTTTGAGCTCCCCCTACTGGTGCAAGCGCCAAACTTCAAAAGGCACACAAAGAAACGAGCCCCTGTGTCATTGAGAAGGCTGGGTGGCGAACAGCAATCAAAATGATGAGTTCCATCCAGGCAATGTGTTCACACTGTAATTCTCAAGTATAAAAGGCAGCACTAGATCTTCGTAATTGGGGGTTCTATATGCAAAACAGACTCAGGGATCATATATAGCTGTAGTTTTTCTTTCTTAACATCCAAGCTGAGATATTAACCAACCAGTTTAGCATGTGGTGAACTGGCTGACAAGAGGTAATCTACAACAACATACCGATACTGCAGCTGATTAGATCCCACACATCACTCCTGGGGACTTTTCATTTTCCAAACCAGTTATCCCGCCTGCGCAAATGATGCCAGGCGCATGACATCAAGTGTTAAATAAGCTCCGGACGAAAGGCTATCCATTCTACTTTGTGTCTTCAGCCCCTAATGTCTACTCCTCCATAAAAATGCAATTTTTCTTCTCCGATGCAGGTAAACTATCCCGGGGGATTTCCGCCTGCTCATTTAACTTTCTAATAAAGGGCCTTAAAGACATGCAGATAGGTATTTTCAAAGCGAGGATAGGGGCTTCTCGAGTGCATCCTGCCATGAGAAGAGCTGACTGTAAAAAATGCATGAAGAATAAGATGGCAGGTGGATGTGTGCTTCCCAGGGAAAAGGGATTGAAAAAGAAATCAAGTGAGTCTCTATTTGAGGTTTCTTTGCCTTCCTTCTGCTGTGCTGAAGATATGATGTAATACTCCAAAGTAGGGTGCCTGGATTCTTCATAATAGTCTGTCTATACTTCTATGCATAATATCCCATGTATCATGAAGAATTCATGCATGGTATAATGTATAAACCATTTGCTTTCACATGCATTTTATATAAAAACTCAGAGAGGATAGTAAGTTGCTCCCACACTATCTGAACTTACAATGTTTATTTCAGAGAGTTCCCCCAGAAACAATGACCATTCCGCTTAAGAGTAAAGATCTATCCAATAGGCTCTGAATCTCAGCAGGAGATTGAGCCACATAAACCAAGATGAAATGGCATTGTTTACTGCAGATAGCACAGTGCATTTGCTGAAAAGTGTCCATCCATATACAACACATACACGTACAAGTCAGAGCAATAGCCTCGAGTTAAGCCTACATTCATTTCAAAAGAAAACCATGGGATCAGTACATTCTTCACTATCTACTGTTACTGTTACTGTGTAACTGCTAAATTGTAATAATTAGCAGCACTGCTGGAATCAAATTTTCATTGATTAAAAGCAAAACAAAAAATCTAATTACGTTACCATTTTAGAGATAAGAATTTTCTCAAAGCACCAAAGAATGACTTGTAAGACTCAGAATAAATCAATGTTCAGCTACCCATGATTATAGATGTCATAATATAATTAGAATCAAGAATCAAGCAACGTTTTACTCATGTCAGATACTCGCAAAAAGGAAGATACATTTTCAATTTTAAATCATAAAGGTTCATTTTTTTTATCTGTTAATTCAGTGTGAAAGAAAGTCGTTTTATTAAGTGAATTGTGAAAATTGTAAAAAGACAATGTTTCTTCTGAAACAGTGACATCTGTACAATAGAATCACCCACTCCATGTAACTATAAAGATCTATTGGACTTAATGTATTCAGCAAGTTGTGATCATTATACATGCTTAATCACTGCATCGCGCAAATTATGCCTGCTTATTTTTACACAAATAGTTCAAATAAACGAAATGAAAATGAAAAAATACATGGAATGTATTTAGACAGAGTCCAATATATTGATGCAGCTGGGCCGACTTTATGAGAAACAGAAGTTAAGTACCATCAGGTTGTAGAGTTGGCAGTGCACAGGTCTCCAGCCACACAATGCCAAACGCTGGTTCATTTCAAGCAAAGAATTCTCAAACATTTAGCCTAGTGGTACATGAACAGAAGCCACACGAATAAAGCTGGACCTCTCTGGTTATGCACTATCCCAGATGTGTGAGAAAATACTTTTTAATGTGTTGCTTAATTTAAAAAACAAATGTCATCGCAATTTTCCTGTGGATAATAATACTAGTTAAAAAGAGGGTATTAGAACATTCAAACAACTTCACTTTATAGCTTTTCAAATCCATTCATGCAAGTGACAACATCTTTGATATTTCACCTTAGAGTAGTTTGTTTCATACCCTTGTGAAATAGCAAACTGTCATAGCACAACACGCAATGGTTTGGAGTTTTAAGCCCCCCCCCCCCCCCCCCCAAAAAAAAAAGAAAAAACTATAAAAAACTCGTTATGTTTGGTAATTCAACCTGGTAAATCTTTTTGTGTTTGCAAAATATGGCACCAACACAATTGCAGAGTTTAGAATTGGGAGTAATAACAGTCCTTACCCACTCACTCACACACAAACCCTCAATCAAATCTCACTCAACATCTGCAAAGTGCTCCCAGAAGAGCTCCTTCAGCTCAAATCCAGTCTCAACTCTCCACTTCAATGAGTCTATATGAAAACCTGCCTTTTTGTTCTGCCGCAGCCACAGACACCTCCAACACTGCAGCCTGTTTCACTTACCTCTGTGCTTCGGTTTTTGAGTTGGCCATAAATCATCCAAGCTCCACTGTGACAGGCCCAATACTGCAACACATTATATTTGGGAGAAACATTACTGTTATATGTTCACTAATCCCCAAGTTTCTAGATCGAGTTTGTCATTTGTAGTACCTCGTTTTATGACTTTGTTTAGTGGACGGTTGAGAAGAAAAGCAACCCACGTCTCACTTTGCTTGTAGTTTTGTCATAGTCAGCAAAAATAGATTCACATCCGGTCAGTGCAGTGGATCATTTGAGTGAAAGGAGCAAAACTTATGAAACAATGATTTTTCACATTATCTGCCTCTAACACATGGCAAAATGGGACATACATTAGGCTATGGTTGCTGGATCGCAACAATAAGCCTAGACACAGAACCATTCACCATTAGTTACATTAACACGATAACCAAGTCACAAATTCATAAATCCTAATACTGCACATGATTGGTAAAAAAAACATACATTACAAAGTATTTTCACTACACAGTTGAATAAAAAGCTCTTATTCTTGTTCATTAGCCAAAAATCACCTGCAAAACTACTTACGTTCATATTTACTATAAATGCCTTTCAGTCATGTGACTTTTGCTGTTATGGCGGCCATTTTGAATACCGAAGTAGAACTATGCAGTACTACAACAAGTAACAAATAATAAAATATCTCTCAGGATGAAAATGAAAGACAACTGACTGACAGTGACATTTTAATGTACTCGTAATCATTGCTCAAGAAGATAACACTAAAAACACGGCCTCAGAGACGCATGTTTATGTGAAGAAACCAGTGAGTCAGTGTTTAAGCTGCTCAAGACGTTTGCATGCTACCGGTTAGCATTTAGCCTCAACAGCTCAGCTCTGACCTCTCCAAGAGAAAGCCCTGAACCACGCTCCAAACATCTAGGATACGAGAGCTGAGCTGTTACTGTAGTATTTCCTCAGTGTTCATAGATTTGAGCCACGCACGTGTATTTTGTGTTGAAGACATTGACAGTTGATGGTTGACAGTTGCTAACCGGTAGCATGCTAACGTCTTCAGCACCTTAAACCCTGACTCAGACTGAGACTCTGTTGACATGACAAACTGTAAACATTTTTCTGTTTCCTCTTTGATGTGTTAATTTAGTCTGAGGAGTGAAGCAGTCAGATCTTTAGTAAATCATGCTGTAGCTCGACGGACGGTTGTTGGTTATATATATAATAATATATATTACGAGTAGATAAAAATGCCTCTGTCAAGCAGTTGTCTTTCATTTTCATCCTGAGTAGAGATATTGTTACATGTTGTAGTACTGCATAATTATACTTCGGTATTTAAAATGGCCGTCGGAACTATGTGTGATGTCATTGGAGACGCATGTATATGACCCTGTAAGCAGATGTTCTTTTGTTTCTTCTTAAAAGTAACAGTAATAGTTCCATCTCACCCACGAGGATTACACTGAATAAACAGCTGTGAACTGCTCAAATAAAAAGATGAAGAAAAAACACATATATAGCAGAATATACTCCCCCCGTGTTTCCCGACAATAAGGTGTTTCCTTTAAAAGAACATCATTGTTTATTTTGCCTAACCTCTGGCACTCATCTCTCGGCAGAGCGGATTATCATGTTTCTAATCCAGCCTGGAGTGCCCCCGCGCAGCACGTGCTACTCCGCCCGCCATCATCAACAGGCCAGGTATCGGCACACAGACCACTGTTTACCTCCATCGGGCCGACGGATTAGGAGTTCTCATGCTTTGATGTCAGATTCATAAGCGCTAAGGAGCAACACTAAAGCCGCGCTGGATTATTATGATATTCAAGTTCACTTCTCTTCCTCGGAGTTCCTCTGATCTTGTGAGCCAGTGTGTTTGATAAAATAGAACTGATAGTGCAGAGCGTTCTCTTTTGTTCTACTGTTTCTACCCATGTTTATTAATATGATAATGTTACGCTCCATTATTTAGCAGAAGAATATCTTGTTTCGCAGATTTCTATTTCAAAAAAGCTTGGACTTCTACATACAAAGGCACTGAACTCTTGTACAGTGCGAAAGATTAATTAACTACAATCATAAAGATGCCCATAAAAGGATTACTGAGTGTCATGTAATGCTATATTCATAAATAGGATATTCACAAAAACGACAATGAATTACATTTTGTAGCTGGTAGTTTCCCGAAAAAAAAAAAAAAAACTGAAAATATCTTTAGTTACGTTGCGCTGTCTTCCAACTTAGCGTTTCAAAGTTGTCTCAAACTGTGTGCTGATGGTAAATGAAGCCTAGGCGTAATTCTACCCAGGAGACCAATTTAGCATCTCCTACCTCCAGCCAATGATCGTGTCCGTGAGGGTCACACCTCCACCTCAGCTTCTCAGCGCAGAGCTACACCTTTGTAGCAGCCGATCATCGCCTTCCGTTCTGCTTTTAAGCCTCTGGCATTCATGGTTCGTCAGCTTCCCAGCTGTGCTGCGACCCGCCTCCTCACCGTCTCCGCCTCTTCAATCTCCCTGCTGCATCCTTCTCAGGCCATACCACCACTAGTGTCCAGGCTCCGGGGGAAGACATCTCCAACTCTAACCTGCCCATCCAATCGTTGCTTGGTCTGTTTGAGTCTATCCAGGTTGAAATAAAGTTATTTTTCTAAAGACACACGATTGTCTCCATCTCTCTCCACTCCATCAATCTTCTTAAAACTCCAACAACTGGCTGGTTGTCAAGAAGGGCAGTGCATGCAACACTCTGGAGACACTGGTTAGGTCTGACCTAACTGCCACTAAAGATCACAAATGGCGTCTAAAATACCTCGGAACTGTCTATTAACTTCCCCAAACACTTAATCCTTTATCTCACCCTCTATTAGCCAGCCCATTAATGTTGTTACATTATTTCTGTTTAGCCGCAGCACTTATTGACTCGTGTAATTAGACGATATACTGGGGGTGTCTTCATTGTACAAGCTTTTTTACGGCTCTACTAGCACAGAGGGTCAGTGTTTTTTCTGATTATCTGTTAATTTCCCTCAAGGCTCGAGTTGGCAGAAGCACCTCACGAGAACTACCTTCCCCAACTTCAGGAGTCAGTAAATACTTTCCTTATTGACATAATCGAGTTGCTGAGGCGGTGACATTTTACAGTAATAGCGGAGCGATAATCCGCACACAATTGCTTTCCCCTTGCTTTTGCCGCTGCGGGGAAGGCCTTAGGGGACAGGCTGTAGAAAATTGTTGCTTACCGACTGACCGTGAACATGATAGCCTTGCCCTCACTCTTTAACTGTTATTACCCCTGTGAAAAACGGAGGATCAAACTGTCCGCGCCAACCTAAAGGGGAAAGGTTGAAAGAGAAGACTCAAGAGCTCTCTCAAGTGGCTAAAGCAGAAAACTTCTCCTTGATCAAGTATTTACAAAGAACCCTTGCATAATCCTCCTTCTCTGATTTTTTATCATCCAAGCAAATCACAATTCAGGTGAAAGTTTATAATTGCCTTTTTGAAACCTTGCGGTAATTTGTCCAGATCGGATTTTCTCCTAAATTAAGTCACACAATAGCCTCGAGAATACAAAACTATTCGCATGCAGCGGCAGCCCAGCGGTAGATGTTTAAATTGGATACTTAAAGCAGCATTAATCAAGCAGGTGTCATTAAAGATTTCCAGTAAGATGCCTCTCCGGTGCCATATCCACATTATATAGTGCTGAACACAGATGCAGCCTCCAGGAAATATAGGAGTCACAGCAGCACTTTTTTAATTAGATTTGAGAGAATGCACCAAGGCCGGCCTAGTCTTTCTTGCATGCAACTGATGCAGCAGCAACACACTAACTTTATATTAGGACCTGCTGACTTCTTAGTTCTCCCAAAGTAAGGTTCAATAGGCATTTTAATAGTGGGGCAGCAACTGTGTTTCTGTGCCGGGTCCTTGGCAGAGTTTAAGTACAGCAACAGAGATGAGAAAAAGGGTATGAGCTACAGCTGCTCATTAAACAGTTTAATAAAAACTAAAGAAAAAAAGAAACGAATGGTAGTCGGGGAAAGGGAATCGTATTTTTTAAGCACCAGCCCTGAAAAGCGCTTCTTTATTTTTGGTTTATTTTGTTATAAATAGTAGGGGGGGGAATCAATTGTGTAACTAAATATGAAAAGACTAAACACAATAAGAAGGAATTCCTTAAAATCTTTTTGGCTGCTTCCTCTCTATCCAGTCCGTCGTCCCTACGGCGTATACCTCTATGTGCTCTCCGGTTCCAGATCACTGCTGCCAGTAATTGGAAAAAAGCTTTGTGCTGGAACCACTGTGTAATTATACTTAGACACATTTATAGGAACTTAGAATTAGTTTGTTGGATAGCAAAATTCTGAGGTCTAGCCGACAGTTTTCCTATGACCTTGATGCTTTATTATATTGATCAAAGGACGGCATATGTGACCAAATCATTAGGAACATTCACTTAAGGCATTGTATCAGAGGTTCATTTTAATTATTTCATTTGAAACTATTCAACTCAACACAAGGCAGCAGTATGAGGCCTAAATAGGTCAATTTAATTCAATTCTAGTCTATATTCTATCAGCCTCAGAATACAGGAACTATATATTTATGATGTCCACACTGCTTGGATAAATATAAGTACTCTTCATGTTCAGCACTGTTGCTTTTCTATAGTGCGCTTTAACATGTTAAGTGTCAGTGAGCACAGCTTACTAAAAGTCATTTTAAAACTGCTCACAACCTAGTATGCTGGTTCACTTCCAGATATTTCGAAATCTTACAGTAACCATTCTACATTTTTATCATGATAGCCGATAGATCAGAATACCTGACAGTTTTAGGGTTCTTGCATTCTAGTTCCTATGCATGATTATTTTGGTTTTTGCCCACACAGTTACAGCACACCCCCTCTTTTTAGTTGCATTTTTGTGCTAACCAATGACAGATGTGCGCAGTGAGGGCCAACTCAAAGTCCACCCCTGCTGCCGCCCCTTCTGTGATTGGCCTGGCAAGGTGGTGGAAGTTAGCAGGGGGAGGAAAGCTTTCCCTAGTCTGAATTTTTGGTATCACCATTTCTCTTGTCTGGCGTCGTTTTGAGCTTCCTAAAGAGAGTCTGGCAACATGGCCTCTGCACATGACAACGCTGTGCTCCAGGCGATTTTCAATCCGAACGCCCCGTTTGGAGACGTCTCAGGCCTGAACCAGGAGGAGGTGTTAATTGATGACGGTGAGCCTATGATTCTTCATGCCCCTCTGTATTTTATCACTAACAGGCATATTGAATATACTTGAACACTTTCCACCCCTGGACCAGAACATGACATTTTAATCCGAGTTGAGTTTCGAGTGGCATTTCTGTGTTTTTCCTTTTGCACGCTACCTGTCAATTGCGTTGGGGAGTGCTTTCTCAACCTGTTTATCTTGCCCTGGCAGACAGCGGCTTTGACACTGAATTGCTGAAGCAGGTGAAGGAGTTGGAGATGCGCGGTGTCTCAGCAGCAGAAGCAGGGGATTTGGAAGGCGCACTTCATATGTTCAGCCAGGCAATCCAGTTGCTGCCCGGGAGAGCGTCAGCCTACAACAACCGTGCTCAGGCCCTGCGGCTACAGGGGAACACAGCAGGTATGCGCTCACACACACATGCTTGTAAGCTAACATTGAGAGCTGTCAGAGGCTGGCATGACTGCACATGGCACACTCTGTCATCACACTCTGTACTGGCTGTCCTTAATATGCAGCTTCTTATCGGCTGCATGTGAAGCAAGTAGGACCTCAGGTTGCATAGAGCAGTACCAGTAGATCATAATGGACCATGTACCATGTTTTAAATGATGTCAGCTTGTGATCTTTTTGTTAACCTGCAACCTCACTGGACACCACAAAAGCAACCGGAAAGACTTAAAGTGTCAATATAACACTAAGCTTTTTATTATAATTTCATGGCAAAACAAGCCTGATTTATTGTTTCATTTATGAATATTTGTTGACTGTCTTCTTCTTAAGAGCTCAAACACTATTTAATCATTTCATGCCATGAGGTGGTGCCCAACACCTAGACCAGGGGTCTCCAGGTAAATATCCCTGGGGGCCAGATATATCAGGAGTGTACTGTCGGGGTCCATAAACAAAAGCTTCAGTTAAATATGTTTTGATTGGAAAGATACTATTGAGGAAATCTTTTTTCAATAAATAAATAATAATGAGTCTGCCAGAACTGTATTGCACTTTACAAGCCTATTGTAGCCACAGCCGCCCTGGGGCAGACTGTTCATTTACCACGTGGCTATAATGTGTTGTTGTATATATCCAATTCTCTTATTATGGCAGTGCCCTCTGCTGGAGACATGTGGAATGTGTGAAATTTTATTTAATAAGCCCCCTAGTGGATGAAGTGAGCATTACGGTTATTTATTTAAAGAATCATAACTACTTCACACAGGAATGGGCTAGAAATAGGAATTTGTTGTCTACAATTCGTGGGCTGTATTGAATCATCTCGTGGTCCAAAAGTGGGACACAGGCCCCCTGACCTAGACTATCAATTAATAGTAAAACAACTATAAAAACAATAAAAGATCAAAGTGTTGCACAGCGTAACATTTCACCCAATAAATAGAATGCAGGTCAAGGATTCTCTGGGCACCTTCTGGTTGTTGTTGGGCGCTATACAAATAAAATTTGATTGATTGATTGATTGATTTATCACCAATGTTTTTATCATTGAAAAATACCTAAAAAAGATAACCAAAAAAATATGTGTTTGCTGTGAGCGGCTCACCTTTCTTCAGACCTGACTGTAACTTTACTGGGAGTGGGGACATCTCCAGTTCATCTCCATGGAGATGTGGACTAAAGACAGAGATTTAAACAGGTTAGATCCACATCCAGATAATAGACTGTAAAATTAACAAAGGACTTATTGTTGACTGCTTCTTCCTGAAGCTGTAAGGAAATGTCAGGTGGGTCCAGAAGTTCCAAGCTCCTATATATATTTCCATTTAAACTTTTTTGCCCCTCTGTAAGTCAATATTAACCACAGGCTTGTCATTCTTACTTCTATGTGTTGGTCTTAACATGCGTCATCCTCATTTTATCCTTTCACTATTATTATTTGTGGCCTATTGTAAATCTAATGTAGGTGGCTCCAAAACCAAAGCCAAATTGCTAGCATGAACAAACTTCAGCAGGCCCGCACTGGACACTATGGGGTGAGCCAAGCGCCCTCAGTCCATTCCTAATTTTGCAGTCTATGAGTATGTCCACGTGTATGTGTCTAGCTGGTCAATATAGGAACATGTTTTGTATAGCTGGCAACTGTATAATCCAAAATGTTACGCAGTGTGCCTTTAAGTTAAAAGCCATTCTGAAAAGGTGAGTCTTAAGCTTCACGTGATCTTTTGTGTACTCAAAATGCCTTCAATACAAAGGCTTGCAGATAGCAGCTACTGTTGTAAAATTAATCAAACTCCCCACTCTAATCCATGCTCAACTATGTGTAACTATGTAATACGCATATGCACCTGGGCATAGGCGACCTACACGGCTGCTAGAGGGGATGCCAAATTAATTTTTTAACCCCTTGATGTCCACGCTCCTGGGCTCCCGCCATCTACAACATCACCGACTTTCGGACATCACGTTGGAACAGAGACTTGCGGTAGTGGAACTATAGATGTCAAGCTTTCAAACGACCCCTCCCTGGTCCTTTTGTCTCTGGGGAGCCGTGTAACATTGCAGTGAAATTGTTATTGTTTGTCAATAAAATAAAAACTATACAATGATATTTGGAAAAAGGCTTTGTGCATGTGGTAGAAAAATGTACACATAAATAAATTATACCATTGAATGACTTTAAAATGATGAGGTTTATTTTCTTTATCAATGATTTTTCATTTTCATTTTAGCTATTTATCTCTTGCCACGATAAATGACTCCCTTAACACACAAGTAGGTAATGCACAGCCAAACATTGTATTCTAGTCTCTAGAGTAGATAGGGGACGATTTCTAGATATGTGGGACTTGTGTTGCCTATATTTATTCAAAAACATGAGTTGTGTCCTCCATTTGAGGTAAACATTTACATCTTGCATATCATCACAGCTTATTGATTTTACTGTGACTGCAGCCAATTCATTTGATGTTACCAGTCATGTGGGGTTTCGTCTTTTACACTTAATAATAGTTATCCATCTGCTTTTATTGGTTTGACTCTTTTCTTTTGCTTTTTTTTTCTCTCTCTTTATTGGCTTGACCTCACCTGTCCATATCTGACCTCAGGTGCGCTGGAGGACCTGGACCGCGCCGTGGCGCTGAGTGGATCGGTGGGGCGCACGGGCTGCCAGGCGCTGGTGCAGAGAGGCCTTCTGTGGAGATTGGTCGGTCAAAACGATAAGGCCAGGGAGGATTTTGAAAAAGCAGCGGCGCTTGGAAGTGAATTTGGTCGACAACAGGCGGTTCTGCTCAATCCGTATGCCGCGCTTTGCAACCGGATGTTGACGGAGGTCATCAACAAGCTGCGCAACCCTGACCAGTCTGAAGGCGTGCATTAGTTACGACCGTCGCAATAGGTGTGTTTTGATGAAGTGCGCCTCGCCTCGATTCCAGACGAGACCAGGCGGTGGCGTCCGAGGACGGAGAGAAAGGCGATCTGATCAAGGGCTCATCTCAGCCCCGAGAAGAGAGAGGAGCCTCAGATCACGCAGCATCTCGCGTTTGTTAGAAAGAGTTTGGGAATAAAACCTCGCTCATCTTAAACACACCTAATGTTTGGAATTCCAATTTCAATGTGTTTTTTTGTTTTGTTGTTTTTTTGTTTTTTCCTACTGACCTCTTTCATTTCATTAAATCATTATTTTAAGTCATACATTAAAGAAATGCTTTCATTCTGTGGCCTTAAGCCTTACAAAATGTAACATACATAAACAAAATAAAATGAAACGGAATTAAATCAAAAACGGAGTTTTAATGTGTTAAATTGTACTTTCAATAAGTTACATGTCTCGAATGCACGTACAGCCTTTGTGTATGGTGACTGAAATACAACTTTTGTTCACTAGATGTCAGTCTCGTCCCACTAAAAACACAACCCACATCACGCAGCATCATTGAAGATAGGTCTTGTGTGCAGAGTCGGTATGGAAGTAATCAGATAGCCCTCCATTTTTACATAGCTCATTTCTATTCTGTTTTTATGTAAAGCACTTGGTCTGCCAAGTGTGACATATATATATCCTAACATTTTAATTTATGTGACTGAATATCTGTCACAGCCCTGTTGACACAGGTCACATGTTAGTGTCTGTAAATTCAAGCGTCTGCTCCCTTGGCCTCTGGTGTTATCGGCCCGGGACAGGCTGCTCCCAGTCTGTCTGTGACCTCCCCCAGGCAGGGCAATGCCACTGGCTCACTGTGCTTCTCTCTGCAGTAGTAGGGGCAGCTCTTTAGGTGTTCTGACAAAGAAGGATTGTCACTAAAGCTCCATTTGTCCACAGTGGAAAACACAAAGCTGAAGGTCCATACCTGCAAAACAAAAACGTGTGGAGTTAGCTGGAATTATTAAAGGGGAAGTAACACATTTCTTTTCAATGATACTGTATCTGCCATGTTTGTTTCAAATAGAGTTTGCGCTTATTTACCCCAACTCCAGAATGAGATAACGCCGTATTCCTGCACTGGGTCACCTGACATGGCATCTATCGACTTCACATTGTGACTGCGTGAACAACTGTCTTTTTATATCCCCAATGTCTAAGCCAATGTATTTTTATCACCTGTCACATGATGTTATTTCTGAATATAATGCATAAAGATTATTGACCTTCATTGGGAACTCATGCCCAGCTGTCTACTGCGTTCTGCCTTCACACACCTATCATTCTATGTTTAATCCTATCTGTCCAGTTATGGAGCTACACTGTTTCCAGCCATCAGGCACTCAGGGCGTTCCACTTTGCTGGCATCATGACAAGCAGCCACAGACTGTGAGTGTCCGCTTTACTTGTGTGATAAGTGTGTTTGTCGGTCTCAGGGATACTGCACTGTGACTGTGTTTACATGTGGCAAAATGTTCTGACAGGTATTGCTATTATATGGACAAACAACCAGTATACAGGAACTACATTATGATTTTTCCAATATCGAGGTGTGGAGAGAAATATGGACACAACGAATGTGCTATACAAGTAAACACTGATTGATAAAATGTACAGTAATTTTAAAAAATCCACTTATATCATGCTTATCCTGCCTCCTACTTGTCATGGGCTAAGCTGCAGCATCCAGCAAACAGTCCTTCATAAGGAATTTTATCCATCAGTGTTTGAACTCACTATTACTATCCTGCACATGGTCAATTACTGTTGATTTAAGTGTATTTGAACCCTCGTAGGTTTCAAAACCTCTAAATGAGACTCTTAAGATATATATTATGTATACTTGCTTTCTTCCAACATCTCCAGGCGCTCCCTCCAAGGGAATCCGTCTTCTTTTCCCACTTTAGGAAGACCATCCCTCTTTCTGGCAACAATGTGGCGCACACATCTCTCATCAGATGTGAGGCCTGGGACAGCTGGGATAATGTGAAACTGTCAAGGTAGCCCGCGATGTACTGAAGTACCTCTAGGGGCAGTCTGCTCAGGTGATCCATTTTGGTAATTTCCTTCTCGCTTTGGGAGAAGGTTGAAGAAGAAAAGGCTTGAGGCTGCAGGACAAGCGTGTCGACATCTTGGCAGTACTTTATTGTTGCCTGTTGACCTGAAGGATGAAACCTTGTCTGGGTATAAGTGCAGCCAAGGTATGCTAGTGGGCAACGCTGTTGGAACCATCCATTTAAACAAGACTGAATGTCAGAGTGCACATTTTTAAAGTGTGAGCTAAACTCATCGCGCTTGAAGAAGTGTCCACATAAGCAGGTGAAAGCAGAACTGCTTTTGTTATGCCGTCTCGTGACTGATTCAGTTTCAATGTTGACAAAAAGACTGTTATCATTTGGTGCAATATCCGCGAGAGACGCTTCAGACTGAAAAGGTGCTGCGTGAAAGTCATAAGTTTGCGTTCCTTCATTGTCTTCCAAAGCATCCGTTGGTGCGCTCTGTGATATTGAATGCCCCTTGAGTTCTTTTTCTAATGCACATAGAAGTGTCATAGGAACTTCATCAAATTTAGGAAAATCCTTAAACGATACCCCCAATTCGGCTGTGTCTATGCACTGATGGACCATTTTGACTTTTTTCGATGGATCTTTTAAATGGCTGCGTTTTGCACGGTAACTTGTAGGAACTTTGAACGAACGGACAGTTTTGACTTCAATTGGTTCAAGGTTTCCATAAACAAAATCCTTTTCTCTAGGGGTACACGCGTCCAGTTGACCGAAGTTAATTAGCATAGCACCATTGTGCACCAGATACATGTTGTACTCGGATATATGCACCTCCTTTCCCAACCGCTCCAGAACTCCGTCTTGCCAAGGTGCAAACCCTGTTGCACCATTCTCGCCTGAAGCAGCATGGGCCATAGTAGTGTCTCCAAGCCCGTTGCTCAAATGATATTCTCCTGTTGTCTCTCTCTGACAGTTGTGTGATTCTTCCCCTGCCTTTTCCTCCTCTCTTTTCGGCTTCTGGTCTAGATTTTTGACAGTTTCCTTGCAACCGTCCATCTCCTTCTTAAACATATTTTCCCAGGAGCTGTACTTCTGAATATTCTCGATACTCCTACATTTTGCCAAGGCCTCTATCTCCTCTTGGCTCAGTTCCATTTCTGCACAACTATTTTCAACCGTGTCTTTACACAAATGAGAATTGGTAGCTGTAGCATAACTAGCACAACCCTTGGGGACTGAATCATTAACCATCAACTCGGGGAACACGCTTTTCATTTTGATCGATCGAAAAAGCTGGTCCTGATCCCTCAGTGCCAGAGCAACGTCAAGATGTTGTCTAGTTTGATGTTCTTTTGAAATGTTGACATAAAATGGTGGGGTTTCATCGGGAATGGGCCAACGGTTCCACTCCTGAGAACAGCAGACGACACTAGCAGGACAGGAGCGCAGGTGTTGGGTCAGCCGAAAGCGGGGCATAGACTGAGGACATCCAAAGCTGGCGTTAATGCATGGAACTGTCTCATTTGGACAGAGGAAACCGTGGTCCTGTTCCTTGCACAGATGAAAGGAGGCCCCACAGTTTTTCCGACACTTAATTATTGTGCATGATATGGAGGCTTGCACTGGGACTTGACAGTTGAGGTTATGGCACTTGTCGCAGTGCTGATGCTGCCCAGCTGTCGACAATGTCCTACTTCGCACCTGCGGTAGAGACACACAGAAATATGCAGAAATTTGGTTTGTCTGCGTTAATGAAAACACATAGTACTGTAAGCTGATGGTAAAATTGGGCATCATTTATAAAACCTCAAAACCATGAGGAAGTTATCTGATTATTTTAATACACACATTGCCAAAAGCATTTTTGTTTTTTTACTTGATTACAAAAGCTTAATACGTTTTGCATAGCTTTCAGATTGTATGCCTAGACATACTATTCATCCAAGACAATTGAATGTTCTTATTATGTACTGGTTGTTGAATTTGGATGCCCTTTTTTTTTCATTTATCCAGGCTGGAACTAACATTTATACATTAGTACCTAGTTGACTTGAAAAAATAAAATAAAAATCTACAATATGTTAATACATGCTATTAAATAATAATTAAAAAAAAGATTGTCAAAATGAAAGATAATGTTACACATGCACATGAAGATGGTATTTGATAATATAAAATAAAATTGGAAAATAAATCTTGACTTACCATCATGACTGTAAACGAGATTAAATCATAAACTTGAATATTTCATGCTGCATCACTGTGGGGTAAAAAAGAAAAAAAAAATAGTACAGACCCAAGGCAAATTGGAGATAGCAGAGAGAATGTTGACCCAAACAATGCAGAGTCTCACCTTTTGTTCTTGTGTGGCCGTCATGGTGTGTTCAGTGGCACCTCTGACTAACCTTTGTGCTCTGTCTCTGCACATTATAAATAGACGCACACAGGGGCAGACAGGCCAGTGGGAAAGGGGGTCTATTGTCACACAGCCATTAAGAGCCAAGGTCAAGTTACAGACGCCACATGAGAGGAGGACGATAATGCTGCCTAATCCAGGTACTCAACACTCTCACTACCGCTTGTCCGCTTTCATCAGAGCTCAGACAGAACCACAACAACACGGTGGACATGAATGTGCCGGTGTTTGAGGATCAAAGTCTCTGGATAAAGCTTTAGGAAATGTTTTTTTGTCACTATGTCACCCATTCATTTGCCACAGGAACATCATAGTAGCCTTTAGATTTTATTTTACTGATGGACACTCGGGTTAGTTGTTCTATCTAAGGTATATTTTCTATACAAAGTTCTTTCTAATACAATGTTTTTTTTTTGTACAACAGCCTGTAAAATATGTGTTGTATTAAAAAAAATCACAAGTCATCACAAGCTTCTCTCTTCTGTCACATTAGTAAAAACTGTATGAAGCATAGACATGTGAAGTTGGGTTTGGTGCTGATCCGTTTCGGTTGACTCATTCCTCTTTTTATTCCTTGGACGTCACTGGTGGCACAGTTGTTAGCGCTCATGCTTCACAGCAGAAGGTTCTGGGTTTGGGTTTCCTCCAGGCGCTCTACCACCACCATGTGAAAAGGAAATGAATAGAAATCCACAACCCTGTGTGTAGCACTTTGGGTGACTTGTGTCATGTGAAAAGTGCTATGCAAATAAGGTTCCATTCCTATACACATCAGGATAATAACGTCTCAGAAGATGTGTTTCAAGTAAAATTATTACTTAATAACCACCATAGAGGTACACATGTAAATGTGAATGTACTGTTGATGACAATGGCCATACAATACAGAATAACAAACCATCAAAGTACTTCTGTAAAGGCAATGTCTAATAGTCTATATCTTAACCACTAGATGTCAGTACCACACTTGAGAAAAGTTGATGTTATGACTCTGCAGAGGGATTCTTTGTTAGGATATTTTAGAGATAATGCACAAAGCCCCAGTTTAAAAAAGAAAAAAAAAAAATCTCCACAGACAGTGCTGCATGTACAAAAAATGACTAGTGTGCAGTTGTAATTGATTTTTGCAGCTGAGTTATAGCAGAGAATTATTGTGGCAATAATGAAACGTACGGCTCTTGCACAAATTGCATGGTGATCAAACATACAGTATACATATATCTGAATAACCAATGTTAACATTTTGAATGTACATAGTAATTGTGATTAGCCAAAAGTTAACAAGCAACAGCATCAGTTTTGATTAGCAGTGACTGCAAAATCATAGCTGTCTGTGCTCCTCAGCAGGCTCTAGGCACAGATCCTGACTCCCCCCAGGACAGTGGCCCCCCACTGAGTATGTGCAGCTCTGTCAGCAGCTCCTACCTGCTCCAGACATACGCCTTATCACACACAGCTGCCTCCTTCACTGAGCACTCCTCTAATCAACATGAGGCCCCAGCACAGCAAGCAACAATCATGCCTGCGCAACTGAAGCGTTTACAGCACCACAGATCATAGGAGCAAAGTTTGTTACTATTCTGGATTAAAGCTGAGAGTGCAGGCGGTAAATGCAAGTGACAACGCTGTTATATTGAATAAAGGAGGTAAGGCTTTAAGCCGACTTAAGAGCAGAGTATCCAATAACAAACACATCCCCATGAAAGTTTGGGGTGGAATGTTGTAAATTAAACGTTAAGTGTAATAAAAATCTGGCATGTTAGAGCGTAGTGTTCTAGCAAACACTGTCCATCAACTTTACTAACTGCTGAAATCAAAATGAAAAGTAGAGAAACGAACTGCCAAATATGTCTGTAGGCTGCCAAATGACTGCTGGGGAATATGTAACATACTGAACTGTCCAGATGCTTTTATGTGAACAGTAACTGCAATGTTTTATAGGCTATTTCAAAATGTAATTTTAAAATAGATGAGAGGGGAATTCCAGTGGTCTTTGAAAACAAAGCTCTACTCTCAACCACCATTTCTCTATTTTTATTTTAATGTGTAGACTTTTATTCACCACTATTGCACCAGCAAAACTGCATCAGTATTGGGACCTCCTTGAATATGTATAATTTCAACAAAAACAAATGAATATGGTTTAAAATTCAATTTTAGGCAATCACAAAAAGTTTTACGTTTTACATTGAAAGTCATCCATACAGTATACAGCATCTTTGGTCATGGGAAAACCACACTCAGCGGGACATTAACCACTCTGCCACTTTACCACTGTATCTGACATGAATTCCTTATTCAGCACTTTTATTGGAAGTCCCACTGTTTCTCACTTCCATTAACTTTCATTATAGGTCCGTACCCATCGTGCATTTCGGATCAGTGGAAGACACTGTTCCACCTTTTGATATTTTATCACGCAGCAAAGTAAGTAACAAGGTGTTTAACAGTCTCACTCTCAAGACTCATTGAGTAAAATTCATTTGCCTGCTCAGCTTGAGGTCTTACGCAGACTGGCAGCTGAAAGGCCATAATTACCGCTTGTCCATTTTCTGTACCAGACTTGAACAATTCCGAGGCCATGGTTAATGATTCATGCCACGACTCTATGGCATTTAATTCTAATTTTATGTTGTAAAATGCGACTGGACAGCTTTAGAAGGCTTTTTTCCCCCCTCACATCCAAGTCCTATGTGATTAATATTCAAGACACTCAATAGCTCCCACCACACTTTTATTAATAACCTTGCCACATCAAGTTTAATACTGACTGGTCTTCTTCCTCCAAAACCAGCGAACTGTATCCTTATATGGCCTGTAAAGCTGAGCCAATTTCTCCTCATACTCATCGCTCTAAAACAATGCATTTGTTTGGGATTTCCATCTACTTTATTACACCTTGAAAACCTTATTAAAAAGCTGAGGGAGAGAGACTCAGAGAGAGAGACAGAGAGAGAAAGAGTTTCCAAAGCGTAGAAAATAAGTGTGTTTATTACAGAGCTGGGTCCAGTGGAGCACTATAAATAAGGCCCAGACTGCTGTGTGAGCGCGGAATAAAGAAGTGCCTCAGAGGTGGATATGAATGTGGTCATTAACAAAAAGAATAGCAATGGTATGAAATAAAAACAGGTTTCGGAGTGAGTTTTATAGTTTGTTCGTTTTTCCGTCGTAATAAAGTACAGGTGAAATATATAGAAAATATGAAGATATCAAAACAAAACTATAAAAAACTCTTTTAAGACACTCTACTCTCTGACGACGGATCTGACACAGAGTTAACACATTGTGAATTACCTGACAGGTACCTTTACTTCCACTTGCGTATTGCTATTTTAACGTTAGTCTTATGTGAGTGCATATTCTGACATCTCATGCCGTGGGAGTGTGCGGAGAGAACTACCAACCAGGATGACCACTTTAGTCATATACCTATTCAACACTAATACATTACATATTTTTAATTATGGTAATACATTGTTATTATGTCGAGATAACTGGGTGAAGCTTACTTAAAGGCACAATGCAGAACATTATGGATTATACTACACAACATGCCCTTAAAGACCAGCTAGACCATGGTATAGGCAACCACTATGCCAAGAGCCACATGCAGCGTTTTAAAGCCTGGAGTGCGGCTCTGTTGAGCTTTGATGAAACAATCCGATTCTTCTAAACCCATAATAATGTATTTATGTTATGAGTGACAATCTAAACAAGCTAAATAAGTGTCAGAATGAAGGCAAATGATTTGTTGACATTTTGCAAAGAAGGACCATCCAGATCCCCCAAGTCAGTACAGTTTTAAAGATTTTACATCATTTTTACTGTTAATTTATTTACTCATCATCATGCTGTCAATTAAAACGTGCATGATTGGCTGTTTTCTTCTTCTTCTTCTTCTTCTTCTTCTTCTTCTTCTTCTTCTTCTTCTTCTTCTTCTTCTTCTTCTTCTTCTTCTTCTTCTTCTTCTTCTTCTTCTTCTTCTTCTTCTTCTTCTTCTTCTTCTTCTTCTTCTTCTTCTTCTTCTTCTTAATAATAATCAAAGAATGTATTTGGATGAAGACCTAACCTATTTTAATCTGGCTGCCTTTAGTCAACATCTCCATGGAGACGAGCTGGAGTCATTCCTCCTCCCAGTAAAAGTATACAACATAACTACATTCAACAATACGATATCTGTAATAAAATAAATTACTGTATTTCATTGTTTTTATTGGATGAAATGTTTTACTCGCTGCTCCTTCACGTCGAAAGGAGCCAGCTGAGGTGGCTCGGGCATCTGTTCCGGATGCCTCCTGGTCGCCTTCCGCGGGAGGTGTTCCAGGCATGTCCGAGTGGGAAAAGGCCTTGTGGAAGACCCAGGACACGCTGGTGGGACTATGTCTCCGAGCTGGCCTGGTGTCGCCTCGGGGTCCCTCCAGAACAGCTGGAGGAGGTGTGTGTGGATCGGGAAGTTTGGGCATCTGCTGAGACTGCTGCCCCCGCGACCCGGCCCTGGATAAAGCAGAAGAAAATGGATGGATGGATGGATGGATGGATGGATGGATGGATGGATGGATGGATGGATGGATGGATGGAAGGAAATGTTTTGCGGTGCGGTGTGGGTTTATAAATAATATGGAACATGTAATATTGTTGAGCAAAATAAATGTATGTAGCTGTATTGAATATATATCGGCACGGTAACAGAGGAATACATCTCTTTTAATAATACAGTACATTATTGCCCTCTGTGGTTTAACTTCAGATAACCTATGTTAAACTTTGAAAAATGGATGCATCTGCATAAACTTTACAGTAAATGGAACAGAAAGCACAAATTAACCCTTATAGACTACAACAAACTCTGAACAATAGAGCAATAATCTGCAGAGCTCATGTGCCCAATAACCATCGTCAGCAAGTACAGAATGTTAGCACGGGATGTTCTAATTTTAGGTGGCTCATGGCATTCTAGATTTTGGAAATGGTTCATTGACTCTACTGGATTGATCCATTGCCCATGAACTATCAGAACGAAATGTACCTCTAAATCGTCATAATTATAATGACTCTTAATTAGAACAGAGTCATTTACTAGAACAATTGTGCCATCTGCATGTCTCTGAAAGATTTGCAAAGTTCTGAGCCTATTATTCTTAAATACCACAATGTTGTTGTGAATATTGCAGGGTGTGTCTTGTGACCTCAAATAAGAATGAAGAATCCGTACACCTCCCAGGGAAAACAAAAAACAAAACCACATTTTATTTCTTTCACCATGTGACGTCTCCAGCAGGAAATAAAATATTTTGGAAGCGCTGATCCTGTCTTGTGACCTCTCACTGGCACGCTAACCTCAGTTTTGACAACTACTCTTGATTTAATTTTCCATTTCAAACAGTCAATTCTGTCCACTTTGGCCACAGAAAGATAACACTTGGAATTAAAAGAAGGGGGCTTGCTTAGGTCCGAACTCATTTCCAACATCCCTATTTCGCAGTTCTCCATGGGGATGAGGTGTTTTCACAACAAACAGTTCATAGAGACAGTCCTTGAACCCCCCCCCCCCCCAGCTCCTCTGAAGTCACTGGAAGCCCTCCGTCCCCTCTGCTCGCGTTCATGCTGAGCAACAACAATGGCGGGACAGGGCCTCGATGACATGGAGCAGCATGCGTGCCTCTGTCTGAGTTAACCCGACTCTACTGTGTGTGTTCAAAAGGCATCACGATCTCACTTTCCACTGCAGAAAATTCATAAAAGGCGCAGTGAGTTGCCTTGTGTGTGAAATGTGCGGTAAAAATAACGCTGCCTTGCCTAATTGAGCAACAAAAACAGTGGGCAGATTAGCAGCCATTGAGATTTTACTGAAAGATTCATAGTTTTTAGCTTTGGCTCTGATGCACAAAGAGAAAGAGGAGCTCCACACATTGAAGCTGAAAGAGGGTGAGCTTTACATGCCAGCTGGATTGTGACTACAGATGCTTCAGTTCAACTTCCAATATACCACAGCAGTCTCTTTTTTTTCCACCACAAACACAGCCACATGGTGCGGCTTGATCACTGGAAAAACCTTTAATTAGTATCACACCATGCTTTTGAATGATGACACTCATGATGTGTCTGTCTGAGTGAATTGAGACCCTTGTCCAACCTTGACCAATCAACACCGAAATGCTTATAGCACACCTATTTAGCTCGGAGCGCCCAGTCTTCTGCATTTAATGACAAAGACTAATTAAAAGTTGCTGGAAATTGGAATATGGGCAGGTTCCCCTCAGGGCAGGGTGCTTTGTGTCATTTTGCATCATTTATGGCGAATATGCTCAAGAACAAAACAGCAAGCCAACTTGTAAATGGGGTTTTCACTCTACTTGTATTCATTAAAATGGGGAAGGAGGAAGTCCGAAAGTGGAGTAATTTTACAGCTAATGTAGTGCAGTCATAAATAATGGATCATCAAACATTCATGAAAGTGGTAAAACAGCTTGTTGCAGACAAGTTCAATAATAAACGCACAAAAGGCATTTATAATTCACAACTTATCCCTGTAGGAGGAACCTCATTGTGAATTATAGGAAAATTCAACATAGTGCCTTTACGTGCACATAAAAAAAGATTGATTGCACAATATACTGTTAATGCATGCAACTCCAGTCTGGGTTCTGCCACTTATTTAGTTCATCCTTTGGTACAGAGACTGTTCTGAAAGGCAGATAGTAAAAACAAATCGGCCGTGGAATTGAAAGAAAATGGAAAATCTCAGAAGTTATTGGTTCCAAAGAGAGATATTGGACCAGTGGAAAAAGTTCAGACTTTGAATTTGTCTCTATTAATAGGACCCAACACAAAACAGTCTGTCTGGTGTACAGTAGAATTTGTTCTCACCAAATGACAACCTCTTTTCCGATAGCATGCCCTTTAAGAGATGTCTGTAAGTTTATTGAACGTTGTAAAGAAAATAAATAAATCCATCATTATTAATTGTCTTGTGATTTTAGCTTCTATCAATTCACTTATTGTATCACTTGTTTTGTCTCCTACAGTAGAATAAATGACTGTCCTATTGTTAGTACTAGCCAGGATTCTAAGTTTGCGAATCTGTATGAGCAGTTTAATCAGAACAGAACCAATTTTCTGCAGCTGCCAACAGGAGGTTGATGAGACTGCTGAGATGTGTCTTTATATCGAATCTATTGTGCGGAAATGGAAAATAAATTGCTTGTTGGCAGATATGTCAAGTGCTGTAATGACCCACAATTAAGTTGCATATTTTATGTTTTGCAATTACCTTCATAACTGGGTAGGGCATGAGGAGGGAAAACGATTGAGGACACATTGTACAGACCTGTAGAATATGTCGAACGTTTCACATCAAGTACTGCCCTGACAATTCCGTATCTGAAAAATGACCCAAAAATATCTATCTATCTATCCATCTATCCATCTATCCATCTATCTATCTATCTATCTATCTATCCATCTATCCATCTATCCATCCATCCATCCATCCATCTAAAGTTGACACACAGTTCTGCACCAAACATTAAAACAGTGAATCAATAACCAATTTAATGTCCAAGCAAACATAGTGTCTGGGCAAATAGTGTCCAATTAGATGTACTGTCTACATAAGCAGTCAGCAGCAACGTGGAGACATTGCCTGGACGTCCCCCATCCCTAGACCCTCCTACACGATAAGGAAAAACTCAAAAACCCACTTGGAGAAAAGAGAAACCTCAACCACAGAAGGAGAGATCCACTCCCATGGACGGACAGGCTCTAGATAGACCCAGGGCTGATGGGAGTCCCTCAGCAGACAGGGCTGAAGTTCTTGTTGTCCATTTAGACTATTTCACACTTTTAAACTCTTAATACCAGGAGTAATTCTTAGAAAATCCACATTGTTTCATTTTGTGTAATTATACTTTGTAGTGTAACACTTCACGTAACCATGTTTAAATAGGGAAAACATGGAAGAGCTTGGTAGCTTCTATCTTGACCTGTTTTGGAGCTATAGTGGAGAGAGGGAGAGGCTAAATGCTAACACCGTCTGCGCTGTGTTTACGTGACTGAAGGCACGGGTGAAGACCAGACAGGTCCTACAGAACTAAAAGCTAAGCTAAGGTAAGAACATATCTCAGTATGTAAAAACGGTGGCCTATTCCTTTAATATTAAACGTTTTCAAAAAGTCAATAGATCAAATGGGATTTTTTATTCCGCTACCCACCAAAGGACCAGAAGTAGGTGGACCCACTATCCATCTCCCATCTACCCAGGACCCATCTCTAGATTATAATCTTGGTTCATGGTCAAGGTGTAGCAAGCTGGTGGAGGAAACTGGAGTCGCGGCCATGATGTAATAACCACCTATTGTACGTTACTTTCTGTTTGCTTCAGCATGCCATGGGTCTAAAGGCTGATTTCATTTAGACACATGAAATACTTGTTATACTCGCGGGAACTTCTAAAATATTCAAGGCACAAATTGTATCTCGAAGCCACAACACGCACACGGGCAGGTTTGCATCCGTGAGACAGCGATGGAGATAATTTCTTCTCAGGTGGAGCAGTTAAAATGGTGGCGGTGTGTGGCGTTATTTATTTTTTTTCCTTTTTTTTCCTTGTTGTTGTTGTGTGGCAGAGTGATAAGGCGCAGACGCTGATAAGAGAGCAGTGCGGAGCCACGGGATGTCACCACAAAGCGAGTAGTTTCAATCCAAGTTTACCGACGTGCACTGTGAGCGGCGTGCACGGCTGCTCACAGAGACCCATCCCGATCTTATCATACTCCGCACACAAATGATATGTGCCAGAGCAAATTTCACGCCAATTTCTGCCACTGCTGCGGCTATATATCCCACCCCTATGCAACGGGAATATGATTGAGTATTATTATTATTTAGGACCGGTTATCCATGTCTGCGGCTGCTTATCATCACCTTCCTAAAATGTTTGCATGGAGTTTGCACACTCTCTCACTGACATTATTTCACATTCTCATCTGGTCTAATTTATACAGTGACGGAAAAATGGAAAAGTAAGGCGGGAGCAAGTGACAGATGGATTGATTAAAGAGAACTCCCCTAAACAGCTGTAATTGTGGACTAATGGTATTGATGCGATGTAATTAGAAAACGGGACTAATGGGTTCTCTGAAGTTCACAAGTGACAGGCAGCAGCAGTCAGCATGCTCTTTACGCCAAGAGGAATGCAAGCTACGGAGAAGAAGGAAGTCATGGTATTAATAATAAAAAGAAAATCGAAATAACTAATGCATTTACATGACGGCGTGAGTCTCAGTTCGTGGTCAGCTTCTTGTGGATTTCCTGAAGCTTCTGAAACAGCTTGTTATGGTTAATTAATGTTGGGTTCAATAAACTGCTTGAAGCGCTGCAGGTAGCACTGCCGGGAGAGATACCTGCCAGTCAAAGCCTCTTAGTACTACTCTGGTGTTTAACAGAGTGTGAACAGATAAACATGTTTATTTCAAAGCCATGTGGCACATTGTATTCTCTCTGGTTAAAGATGAAAGTCAGTTCTAAAGCTTTCCAAAACAACAAACATTCAAGGTCTTACGCTGTTGATCAGTTTTCTTGCTTTAAATAGTGTCCTAAAAGATAATACGCATAAGTAGAGTAAGACAGTAGTAATGTTCATTGTGTCTGCTACTTTAAAGGTTCCTTTGGTCAGAGACTGTGATTAGAGAGTGTTAGATTCTTTCACCATTACATGTTTCAGCTACATGAAAAGCCGAAAAGAAAATTCCAAATTGGCTATTTCTGACCACTGCAAAAGAAATAATCCCATTATGGACTGGGATGAGGCACGGGTAATCAGGTCTGAAAGCAACAAATTCAAGCAGTGGATAAAAGAAGTCATCGGAATCAGGAAAAGGGAGCACTGACGCCATCAATCGTGATGAAGGAGCGTTTCTCTTGTCCCACACCTGGGATCCCGTCCCCCTGTCGCCCTGAGACGGCCCCGACAGGTTCGATCTCATTTGACCTGTCAGGGCCGTCGGACTGGCCACGCCTTCGAAGAAAGAACGGCTGATAAGTAACAAATCACCGCACACTGGTGGTATATCTGACGATGGGATGCAGATTGCAATTGAAACGTGTAAAGGTAAATTCATTCAACATCTTTAGTGTCTGACGCAATGAACCTTGAAAAGGAGTAAGACTGTCCTTCCGGTTCACAACTTGTTTGGCCAGAGAGTTGTTGAGGGGCAATAGAGTGTTTTTGCCACACTTATGGAGTAGCAAATCAGATGCCCTTCCAGCATCACATGGGCTGAAAAACACACTACTGGTTTTAAACATGTGCTCACTGACTTACTGTATAATAGCTCAAAGTTGTCTTCACAAAACAGCCATTAGAGTTATATTATATTCTGTGTAACTGCACCATTTTAATTGACGGTGCATCGTGTGGCGCTCATCCCAAACTCTTTGAACCTACCCCGTTTGACACATGCTGCTTCTTTTTAACTTTTAAATTTCTGAATCATAAGACTGTCAGTAGTGAGCAGCGCGGATCAAAAGTGTCTGAAATTCCCTGCTGTGTTGTTCTCCAATTACCAGCGCTGATGTTTACCCTGAATTGGCCCAGATGCTCCCTGCACTCCGCCCTCACAAAACGCAGCCTGCAGCGTCTCGGTCCTCTCCAAACAGGGCCGGGACTGGGCTACACCACTCAAGGGGAAGCGCCACTCTCACGCCCCATTAGCCGCATGTCTCCAGAGGATGAAGAAAAATGCAAGTGCTGTTGTTGCTGTGACGCCGTAGCGCACATCTGGACAATAGCCATTTGTCCTCTGTTCTGTGACAACGTCTCATGACCGCTGCAAGTGGAGTGAAAGTTTTAATCACAATATCAGCAATTCACTTTAAAACTTGGAGTTGGCAAACACGTATTTCTACTAAATCAACCAATGGACGGCCAATCAATAACATGACATTCTCAGTGATCAATGAGCTACTCTATACAGTATTTGCTATTAATAAAAATGTGACTGACCACTTTTTATGGATGCATTTCGCACACACTAAAAATACCAAACTGATCTGAAGCTGTCAACAATAAAAAAAACAACAACTGGAAGATGATAATGAATGGATATCTGATTTCAGTTCCTTTGTTTATTTTGTAAATGTTAGCTTGTCAGCGCGGCTGTCAGTTCGTTAAGGAAAGCAAGTATTGTCAATCAAACCTTTTCTCGTTAGTGAGGGAGTACATTTCTGAATAATTATATGTAGTATCTTGCGCTTTGTCTGTCGCCATCTGATTATTACCATGCGATGCGACCATGCAATCATCTGTACAGCAATCCTTCATAATTAGGTTGTTTTCACGCGGTGTTTTATTGAGTCTCTTGTCCATGCGTGCCTGGCTTTTGTCAAAACAGTCTGATGTCCACTGGCAAATAAATCATGAAGCTGCTCATTTCTGTGCCTGCTAACCACAAGGGTCCACTTAAATGTTGTACGGGGATCCTTGCATTATTATTCAGCCAAATAAAGACGTCAACGTTGATTTTTGTTGTTAATTTAGACGCTGCTGAAAAGTGCAGCAGTGGAGAATAATTTTGTCGGCAGAGCAATGTCGTGACTTTGAGAGAAGGCGTTCTGAGGACTCACTGCAGGAGGTAGGATAAGGGAACTATAACTATGCAGTATATGTAGATGCAGTAAAGCAAGGCGGATATACAGGCTATACATGAATCCATCGGGAAATCATAGAGTTGTCTGTGTCAAGCAGCCAAACCCTGCGCCCTGAATGGGATGGATCAAACAGCAAACGCTCAGGTCACTACTGCACTATTGATTACCAATGTAACACGACTCAATCCCTTTCCCCAGTCTGACGCTTTCACCCGGAGACTCGTAATGGACCCAGACTGGCTTTAACTGGAGTCTGATTTAAGCCTTTATGGTGTGTTAGAAAAGATGGTGAAAGCCACCGCGGGTTATTTGCGTTGGTCCTCAGCCTGAGTAGATGAGGACTTAACACTTGTCACGTCCACCTCTGGTTGCAAGCATGTCGTAGGCTGTCTGCCGGGTGGTTCTTTTTAAAGGTAATGCGAGGGCGGTCCCCGTCAGCACGTGAGGCTCCCTGGCCATCACTTGCTGGAGCACCGTGTGTCCACCCTTTCCTTTCTTTCGGGTATTTATTTGTCCTTTCCTTACAAAAACGTATTTTTAAACTTGACACTCAATACTCACTCGCCAAGAGATTCCAGCGTTGAACATGGCAGTCACTAACCTGGCTAACACCAGGCTGCTGTGTGCGCTCGAATTATTTCGAACTGCACAACAGCCTGGAGACCATGGCCCAATTTTCCGGTGGATTTGGGAACCAATCACAGAACGAGGAGAGACGCAAGACGATGACGCGCTATTCGAAAGCTTGTAGTTTATTTACGGATAAAAAAAAAAAAGGTTTTTTACGGATCCAACATGACAGCAGCAGACGCGATGCTATTGTTCGATCAAGCTTTAGACCTTGTTCTAAATAATTTAGCTCAAAAGTTTACAGCGGATACGTCATACGTCATCTCATACGATGATACGATTGGCTGTGGCTACGTGCAGACGCATGATAGACTTTTTTTTTTTTTTTCGTATCGCCCAATAAACGAGTATGGACGATCGTAAACCACACCTCTCCTACGAGAAAATGAATTGGTGGTCCCCAGACTAAATATCACTTGTGATTTTAGTCTGGTGTTAGCCAGGCTAGGCAGTCACATGAATCCTGCCTGGATTGACCCTGCTGTCAGCTTTTGTGGCGTTGCTTTTTTTTTGGGGGGGGATTTTTGATCATGAGACAAATCACACTTGGTAATACACACAGGCATGATGTACCGTGATATGATAGTGTATTTAAAAAAATCTATTTAAAGCAGAACTAACTCATGCCCCCAGAGCAGGGTTGCCAGGTCAGCAGTTAAACCCAGGAATTGGGCGTTTTTTTAAGCCATTCCGTGGGTGAAAAAAACTGTCTGCGTTTTTTTTTTTGCCTTTTTGCTTTTAATGTAAAAAAAATAAAAAAAAAATAAAAAAAATCACTATTTCGAATGACAAAGTCTCAAATCCAAGGCTCCGTGAGCTGATTTTTCAATAAGGGAGGGAGATTTCAGCTGCTGCGTATGTCCACGGGTTTCCGTTGTTTTTCATATATTTTTGGGCATTTTGGCTCCACAGACCTGGCAACCTTGCCCTAGAGGCCATAAGCGCCACCGCAGGTGTCGTAGCATGTTGCGTTTTTCTCACTCATTAATTGTCCGTGAGAGTAAATACTACGCTGACAGAAAAGACAAAAGGACAAAGGGATATAGTACATTGTGCAACATTGTACAACTAAATTTTTTTCTCTCAAACTAAAGTGGCGCCAGCTCACAGTTAGCATTGCCCATTAGCCTGTTAGCTTCTTCTTCGTGATTCTATTATTGTGTATTGCGCCTCCGATTTTTTTGCTGGTTTTATTGACAGAGACACCAGGGGGAGATGAAAGAGCTCCTAATCATCCGATCAACACTTGTATTACCCCCAGACGAACTACAAAAAGGATTTATAAAGGTAAACAAGTTACTTAGTTCTTTAAGTGTGTATAAAAAATAAAGAAAGCTTTAACAATGGTTTAGAAATAATGGGAGAAGTATTTACAAGTTCTTCAAAATGGTGTAGTTGCTTTTATAATAAGTGCCTACAATAATAGTCATGGCATTTTTCCAAATGTTACAGATGCTTTATTGCTTTATATCCGCTGTTATTTCATCTAAATGTCACTTCCAAATGGGCCAAAGTTGTGCTTTTACAACTCGTCGTTCATTTATCATATTCAGGCCCTGGTCATTACGCACACCCTCCTCTGACGACATTCGAAAAGACGTAAGTGCGAGTGTTTTGCGATGGCCCTTTACAGAACATACTGTATCACTCATCGGCAAGACGTTACATTTGAAAGCTTGGTGGGGTGTTTATTGAAGTCCTGACCCCGTCCTCTGCTCATTAAATTGATTCATGGATTCAATAAGTGGGGCACGGGCTGCAGGTGTGCACGCCGGAGCGCACGTTGGCCCGGGGACATCCATCACACTGAGCAGGTATCTTCACTCCTCCTTCAAGCAAGTCTCACAACAGCCCGGGCAGATGTTACTGGCCTGCAGCCCAGACTCAGGCTCGGCACAGACTATACCAGGGCAAGGATTTGTCTGGAGGTATAATAGGAATGCCACGGCAAAGACGGCGGAAAATGATACCCTCCCGATGAAGGTTTGTAAATGATTAGATGTGCGTGAAATCTAAACATGTTTTCACTTACTCACGTGTACTAACGGTCATTCAAAAATAATATCACACAGGCAGAAGTAAAAGGTTATCCGATGTGAAAATCCTGCCAGTGTTACTAATGATCTCAGGGCGGAGCGCATGGTCACACTCTCCCAACATCAACACAAGGCCGTGGTGAAAAATGAACGTCTCACTGGATCTCGTGACATCGCAGAAGCCCAGACAGTCCTCATTGTGTTTGCTTTTATCCGCGCTTCGATCCGATCCTATTCGTTTCAATACTGAGACTTGATATTTCACATGAAGCGATTTTAACGAATGAGAAAGGGGAAAAAAAGGAGAAAAAAAAAGTTTGAGCGCTAGCAGTTCCCCACGTCGCATCTTCATTAAAGTCCACTCAGGAGCAGCCGGTGGTCTGCGGTTTAATGACCTGAGGCATGACCACCTGACTGTCTCCTCACTCAGCTTCAATGACGCATTCTCCGCTCCGTACCCGTTCATTAGTTTTGCAGAAATCGGACTATTTCGCTTTTAAGATCCGCTAGTTTATTTCCTGCCGTGAGTCAAACACCACTTATTTTCTGAGAGATAGATTTGTCTTGTACAACAGCAGCATATACTTAGCAAACAGGACGGCGTCTATTAAAAAGTCTGGCATGAGTTTATGAGCCCCCAGACAACAGCAACCTGACATTAAATGAGTTATATTACAAGCGTTTTGTCATCACACACTAAATATTTACCTCCAACAAAAAACAGAGCTAGTGTGAATATATTATTTTACGGATGTTTAAGACTTTGGAAAATGGAAATGGGGGAGGGAGTGTTTAAACACAGCGGCTTTCTTATTTTCCTGAGTTAAAGCTATTTAAGCAAGATCTGCATACAACACTGCGCCCTTACCGACCTCTATGCATCAATTGCTCAATTATGAAAACAGGATGCCAGCCAAAAACACTAATCACAAGGGCACCTCCTTGTTCCAATACAAATCTATACTAAGCTGCGCAAAAGCTGCTTTCCGAGACATCGTAAGTAGAAAAGCTGCCTCACTAGTTTAATTTATTGCCTTTTTGGATGTCGTTCTTGTTTCTCAACAGGACAGATCAACAAAAAGTAAGATTTCTCTTTATGTTTGTGGACTCACTGGCTTTTGAATCTATGCATGAGGATTGTAAAAACACAACAGTGTTGGGCAAGTTGCTTTAAAACTGTAATAGGTAAGACATATGACCTTTTAGGGTTAGAATTTAAGGTTAGGATTAGAGGTCTTATGTCTTATTACATTATGTACCTGCAAAGTACTAATACACATTATTCCATTGTGTATATGTACTACATAGATACAAGTTATTACAGGTTGCTACATAACACATTACATTGTACTAAATTTTGCTTGGTACAATGCATCACGGTAGTGTAAAATAAAGTGTTACCCTTTAATATATTCTATATTAGGACTGCTCGATTATTGAAAAAATAATAATCACGATTATTTTTGTCATAATTGAAATCACGATTATTCAAACGATTATTGGTTGCCTTTAAAAAAAAAGTCTATCTTTATTTTATTTATTTATTAATCAAAACACTATGATGATATTTTATGTTTTCTGGACAGTCAAAAAAGTACAAATAATTTCAAGTTTGCCTCGATTAAAGAGAGGTCCCTGTTTCACACCTGCCCCCTGCTGGCCAGGCCTCACACCTGCGCAAGTAAACTAAGCAGCGCGGCCTGATGACATCATCACACAGCGCCGTTTGTTTTTATGTCAGACAAAAGCACGAGCCATGGCACGTGAAAAGCGAAGGGAAAATAATCCCCGCGGCCTGAAATAACGCACGTCTGCTTTGCCAAAAAAAAAATGAAAATAAAAATAAAAATTATAATCGATTTTTTGCGATCATGCTAATTTTGTAATCGTTTACTGTTGTAATCAAAATCGTAATCGAATTTCGATTAATTGCACAGCCCTATTCTATATTAGTAGTTACAGCTATGAAAATGTAATAATTATGTTTGTATCACATATTACTGTTTCAAAAATATAGCTGTGTTACACTACTTTGAGTTACTTTTGAGTTACTTTTGAGTTACTTTTGAGTTACTGTTGGCAAAATATAAAACAAAAATAGTAATAATGACACTGAGCAAAACTGTAGTCAAAGATTTCCTATTTCTTTGCTTTTCCCCATTCTCTGTTTGTTGTTTGGACAACTTTACCTACATGTAACTGCAGATCTTATACACCAGTGTCCGTCATTTGGGGTTGTTTGGCTTTTTTTGTTCAAACGCTTAAATGTACTTGTAACTCGAGTTACTTGAATTGTAATGACTAATATATTCCGGTATTTTGTGTAAGTAATGTAATGTGTTATATTCCTTAGTTACTGAAAAAAGTAATATCTTTTTGTAACTCATTACTTTTGTAATATGTTTCCCCCAACACTGAAAGAATGAAACCTGAACTCAAATCAACCCTGACAGCTCCTCTTTTCCCCATGTCCACACCATGTAAAACCTACGCTCTCATTCTCCATTTAAATGTTATTATTGAACTCACTGGCCACCGTCAGATCCATGTCGTACCTCTTCACGCCGGCGGCTGCATACAGACCAAGCCAGTGATGCCCACAGATAACCCCCCAAACCCTCCAGGAACCATCGCTCCAGGCCAAAACACACAATTAAAATAAGTGCACTTTCCTTCATCTCCTCGGAGTACACTGTGTCAGACTATACCTCCACTCTGGTGGGCCCTGGCCTCACAGCTCCCCCCTGGCCCCGGCACACTCCTGACTGAGTGAATCCCATGCCCTGTGATAAAGCATCGTTCATGTAACCTGCGTTATGGTGATGAGTGTAAATAGCAAAGGTTTAATAGGTGTAATAAAATGTAACGATGCAACGTGATTAAAAGATTCTGAACTCAAATCGGAACGCCAATAGCGCGCCATTAGAGAAGTCTCATCAGATAATGGCCCGAGGAAGTATAGCACACAGAAGATTGTTTAGAGATTGCGTAGAGTTAGTAAATCTTGGCTATTCACTGACTGAATAAACAACTTTGCCGTATTGGAGACACAAAATACACAAGCTTACATTTTGGAGCATACATGAATATGCAATATTAGTGCAAAATATGAATTCGCTGTGACATTTATCTCCCTGTGGGACAAGTCCTCGGCCAGTTCAGTCTGTTTTACTGTGCATTTCGCATCCATAAGTCACTTCATTTGTTCGCTCACGTATGAAATATACAAACGAAAACTCTGCACGTCTGTCGGACTTCACTTATTACAAGGCCCATTGATCTGCCACGGTAGAATCCAATAACGGGCAAATTGTAATTTCACCTGCCGCTATCTTGACTGTAAAATGCTTTATTGTCACTTAAACCGAGCAATATCTATCTCATTTATTGCATTATACACCACACAAGGTAACAAAAATCCTTCATTTTTATATGAAAACAGACATCCAATATGTGATCCTGTTTGAAAACGGGAAGAGACAAAATCACGCTCAAGGCTGGACTTTTCATGCAGGTGCAGTAGTCACCTTGGCCGGACCGAGCTGATGGCATTACACAGGAGGGATTAGACAATCAGATCCTGAAACACCTTGTTCGGCTCCTAATAATGAATGACACGGCTGGTTGCGCCTTCAGGAGCTAGTGGTTAGCTCCTGTCAGTTAAAGTATAACTGAACAAAGTTAACGCAATTATAGCATATCATTTTGCATCCAATTCTGACATTGTTTTGGAACACTGGGGCTCTCAGTGGAAAACAAAAGGAAAGAGAATCTCATTTTCACTTTAGTTAAAACAAACAATAATGGAAATGTTGAGAGGGAATAAATTAAGAAGAAAAAAACTAATCATTTTTGCCACTGTAGCTCCATGTCCGCAGTTTCTTTCTTGGACATCTGATGAGATATTGTACCGTCACTGCAGACAGCAACACACCTCATGCGCAGCAATTTTGGAAATGCTCTGATTCAGGCATCTAGCCATCACAATTTGTCCCTTATCAAACTCGCTGCAGTCCTTACACACTTCCATGCTTCTATCACTTCAACTTTGAGGACAAAATGTTCACTTGCTGCCTTACATGTTGAATGCTGTAACAGGTGTCCTGACCAGATAAACAAGAGTTATCTGGCGCATAGATGAACGTTGCCAATGCAATAAACAGTGGGTAGCATTAACCACAACTATTTCATCAGTCTCAAATCACTAAATTCTCCGATCCCTTAGTCTAGTCTTGTGAATCATTACTGTAACTTGTTGATTCAAAACAAGAGAAGTCTGTTGTTCTAAAGTCCTACACTAAGCCCTAATCCACCGCGTTTAAGAACATGTTTTATTTAGCAGAGCCGGTCCAGGCTAATCGATCAACAGAACAACATGCCTTTAGCATTAACTTTATCAATATTCATGTCCCACTCCATGCCCTCTGCTTCATGTTGATAATAATGCATTTGTTTATGTAGCACTCCGTATACCTGGCGGCGGTAAGCTACTATTCTGGCCTTATGCCGCGTTCAGACCGCGCGCTTCTCGGGCTTCAAACCAACCCCGCTCCACAAGCAAGGATGAGAAAAATATAATTTCAAAGCATTCACAAATGGTTTGACAAAGAAAAACTCTCTCTGACCAGTCTCACAGTGGTTTAGTGGTTAGTGGTCCTCACACAGGGGGCAGGGCCTGAATTGAGGTCTGTATGTTCTGCTTCTGCCCTGGAACAGTGGAACTGTTTTGACCATAAATGGATTTTATGGATTTTTTTGCGTGACTAAGGGGGCACATAAACACCAGACACGCATTAACTCGTCTAAGCTCAGGTAAGAACATATCTCAGTGGAAAAACGGTGAACTATTCCTTCAATAACGTTCATAAGTTGAAAGGATTTATTTCAAAGTCTTTCCATGAGTGCTCATAAAGGGTGGCCAGCCACTTTGCATGCAACTTCCATGCCGTGCTGAAGTGTTTGTAGTGTCAATGTGAGTGCATTTCCAAGTTCTTAGTGTTCAAACAGGCTGATGCCTCCCCTGCTCTTGTTGACTCCTGTTGAATGTACTGCTCCGAATGTGACCTGTGTTACACTCTGGACTTAAAAATCAAAACCCAACAAAAATTGAACTAACTTTAAAGAACTGACTTAACCGCATTTAATAAATCTATCTTTATCTTTTGTACATAATTTGCCTTTGCCTGGTCTTTTTTTACGTACCTGTGCACCTTGGACCATTGCTTAAGATATTTTCCTATACCGGGTGGTGTTGTTACCAAACTACAAACAATTGCAGTTCAATTCTCACTTGTTTTCAGAAACAGTCACAGGTTAAAATGGATCAAAATAGCTTGAGTTACACTTAAGTTTCTTCTTCTCAGAAACAACAACCACAGTAAGGGGAAAGAGAGTAAATTGCAAGTCACAACAAGGCAGCTGTGGTTTAACTGTGAAGTAAACGGGGCAGAACCTATAAGTAAGAGAGTTCTGTTACAGCTTACACAAACTCTAACCTGGAGGGGAAATGAGGGAGATGTACGTTTACAGGGCAAATGCACAGGACAGCACTGGAAATCTGGCCCGCGAATATGGGCAGACCCTACCAAAACATGCTGTCACATTGGTAAGATGTGACATAATTACAGTCTGTGCATATACAGGAGCCAGGGTCGAACTGCCAACCTTCTGGTTATGAGTCACAGTTGTCCCCCAATAAAATCTGACATTCAGCAAAACAGACCCTTTCTGAGCTTAAAAGATGGTCATAAATAATTTCCTAATGGTGAATTATAACTGGGAACATGATGAACAAATCCAAATATATCGGATGGATTTGATGTTCAAAGCAATAACGTTCGAACAAAATGTCTTTGAGGGTTATAATTGTATAGGATTAAAAGATCTGTACTAATCATCTATGATCAGAGGCAGATGAGAAGTGTAAGATTAATTATCCACATTAAAAATGCTTATATTTCTACTTTCAGATACTGGATGATGAGTAAAATATACCCTTAGACTTTCCAGCTACTAAGCAATGTAAAAAAATGTCGCTGACTACAGTGCTTTCAACAACATAGAACTTTCTTTTACTCACATTCTGGAACACATAGGTTATCCATAGATTTAAAGAATAGATTGTGATAAAAAAAAAAAAAATTACACTTCAGTTTACTGCAATACACACTTTAAACATTTTAAAGGAGCACCAACCATGTAGAGAAAAGACTGAACTAAAGTACACTTTTATTAGAATATGCTTTTAGAGGCTAATGGCTTACAATCTTTCATACTCTTATGCTAAATAGGTGGGTCTGAAGCCTACTCTTAAAAACATGAATGTTCTCTGCAGCTCTGAGCTCCTCCGGCTGGTCGTTCCAGAGGCGAGGGCCGTAATATTGGAAAGACACCTCGCCATGGGTCTTTTTGTTTTTTAGGAACAACAAGGAGACCCCTGCGAGAGGAGTGAAGGGGCCGTGAAGATTCATAAGGTAAAAGCAGTTCTAATAGCTATATTGTCGTTTTGCTCTGATGCTCTGATGTAGGGACCAGCTGGGTCTTCAGACTAGTTAAGTATTTTAAACACGAAAATCCAGAAGTAAAAGAACTGATATTTAGATATTCTAAATTTACCTGGCCAAATGAATTGTATTCTTAATGTACATCTCATATTTGCAGGTGCATTTCTTGAACAGCATTAGTAAAAACGTGATCATCTGTCAGTTTGAACTTTAAAAATCAAATCACAAAAAGTAGCCGGGACCTTTTGGTTCAATGTGCGCAAAGGTTGCCCTCTCTCTTAACTGCCTCATTCTTCATCGCTGTAAATGTAACCTAAATGTCCATGTGACCATTACATTTATGGATGGTTTTGATGGGGGTCATTTTACACGCTGTGAGAGGCATATGCTCTAGAGTTCTCTAAACCGGGACAACTCTGGGAAGGACACACGTCTAAAGCCTGTTTGGCCCCAGAACCAATTACTGGCCTTTGTAAGCATGTGCAATCACTCACCGGGCAACAGTCAATACATCTACCACATGTTAAATGTACTCACTTGAAATGCCAATAAATGTTAATGGTCAAATTAAAGGACAACTGTTTGGTGTGATTCAGAAATACGTAAGTAGACATGGGATGCAAGAATGTTAATTTGAAACCTAGTTTCTACTGATTATCACATGACTTTAAGCTAATTGGGACTTTATTTGTGCCAAGTGTTTTACCAGTGGAGTAGACAATGAACATCCATGTGAACTGACCAACACCCTCAACTCAAACTTGGGAATAGATCAATTGGAATAATAATTCAAGGATTCAAACAGTTACTCACAATATGGCCTTCACTTATAAACAAACAAAATAATGTCATAATTTAAGAGACCACTGTAGTTCTTTACTTCCATAATTTGCACCAGATGTTTTGGTGAACTGTAGGCGAACAGCAGATGTAATGCGTGTTTGGGTGGCTGTACGAGCTGCGTGCCATCACCCGCTCAACTCATGGCACTGTCTGCGGCGAGCGCCCCAGCCTTCCCCTTCTGGACACCCTTCCACCAACACAGACCAGCAAAGATGTTTGTTCCAGACTGTAGCTTTTTGAAGCTAATTTCCATCTGTAGTCCTAGGGGGCATGAGCAGAATTACAAAGTGCAATATATAAACTAATAATACACAGGAATAAATCCTTACAAAATATATTTACACCATATCCTGATAAAGGAACTTTCGAGCACGTTCTTAATCTTCACATTTTAGGCTAATTATTCTAAATGAATCTTATCACTCGCATCTCTGGTTCTTCATAAACCATCCTTTTACTCCTTTAGTGAAAGCTCTGAGATCATTTAAGCTCAAAACTTCAGAGGGGAGCTTTTTATTTATTTATTTTTTTCTAATTTACTATTTTTTTTATTTTTTTTTTTATTTTTTTTATTGAAAAATATACAAAATTAACATTAACAAGGCTCGAGTCTCAGGTGTGCAAGGCTTCAGTTTCCAGTGTAAACAAAAATACATAAAAATATAAAAATAAATAGTTTTACAGTGCAAATTCGTTACATAGAACTTTGGTCTTCAGGGCTTTGGCATTTGTGCAATAATTCAAGGAGGTCACATAAGAGGACATTAGTGATTCAAATACAACAAGTTTTGGTTTTTGGTTAAGGTACTTACAGCTATGGATATGATACTTTGCCATTATTAATATTAAATTCATACTAAAAAGTTTATTTGGGGGTAGGTTTTTTTGATAAATACCAAATAAAATATCTTTAAGGTTGAGTTGTAAATCTATGGTAAGTTTTCTATTCACAAACAGATTGATATCTTTCCAAAATACTTGTGTGTAAGAACATTCCCAGAAAAGATGGCTAATCGATTCTTCAATACTATGACAAAATGAGCAAAGCGGGTCAACATTTAAACGATATTTGGATATTACACTGTTAACAGGATAGCATCTGTGAAAAATCTTGATGCATACTTCACGAATCTTATTGGTAACAAAGAATTTTTTAGGTAAAAGCCACACAGAGTTCCATTCAATATTTCAGAGGGGAGCTTGTTCCATTTCCCAAACACACTAGTGACGTATTACACAACGAAAAATAGGATTGGTTCTATTTTGTGGAATGCATCTTGTGTGTTGCCCCTGGAACGTGTTACTCACAGCTCAGTGGGGCTGCTTCAATCCACCGTCAATGATTCTGTATCAATAACACGTCAGAAAGCCCATGCGTTTACGCAGAAGAGGGTCATAAACGTGCAGAAAACGTGGCCGGTGTGTCTGAGGTCTAAGTAAGAGAATGTGAAAATGCGGATTTGCATCTGTGAATATTACACTGCCCCCTGGAGGTTGTGATGTGACGTCTGTGCCATGGAGGCTTTTAGAAACAGTCTGCCAACAAATTGTGTATGAAATAATTGACTATGTTATTTGTTTAGGCTATTAAATTATAGTCCTGTCTCTCTGTTAAAGAAACCTGTGCTTCCTAAATGGCAGGATATGTTGTGTTGCTAGATAAAACCAGCTGGTGTTGTGGCTATAATTTGTTCTAATTGAACAAGTTAGTTAGATTTTAGCGCCATTATTTGTTGCCTACCTGCCCGGCCAGTTACACAAGATTGAAAGTACAGTACATGTCCCTGAGCCGATGCCGATGGTCAGACTGTCCGAGAGCGTCTGGTCCGTCAGGAGGTGATCCACCTGCAGATGGAGTCGGGCGCGTTGAGCTGGGAGAGATTGTCCTGGAGCAGAGCTGGGAGGATGGTGTTGAATGCAGTGCTGAAGTTTACGAAAAGCATCGTAAGTATTGTAAATATATTTGGATGCTTGGACCTACAGTATCAATCACATTTAAAACCTTGCCTGTGCTGGAAGCAAGAACATAAAGCCTTACAGCTGTAGTGCAGGAGGAAAAAAGTCTGCAGATCCTTGACAAGATCAGAGAAAAGAAAAAGTTTGTTGATATTTTGGTGAGACCGAAACAAAAAAAGTAAACTTGAAGCAATTTGCCTTGGCAACTGTCTGACGGATTGTGTTCAGCTCCTTGGTGTGAACCAAAAGTAGTACTCTTCTGACCACTAGGATTCAGAGAAGTGGAGATTTATAGCCAGAGACAAGAACAGAAGCACGCACACTGGCAATCTACTATTTCAACACCAGCCACATGCAGCTGTTGTTTTAGTATACATTTATTCATAGGCTTTCTCACATCAAAACAGCCAACAGTCTTCATAAAATTTGGAAAAATAGCAGTTTGAAGGCTGGAATTCACATTCTCACTCAGCCTAAAAAGCTCTTGACTTTCAAATCCAATCCTAACATGCATGGAAAATCATTTACGGACAAAACAGCACCCTATAGGAATATATTTGTTTAAACGAATAAATTAAATCAACCCTGATATGTGCAACATTGGTAAAGGCTCTGGAAAAGGAAACTATCTACAGCCCTGCCCCTTAAAACCCTGCCTTTTTGTTGTTTATATTTGCTGATGCTAAAAAATATCTGTTAAAGTTGTCATTTTACATTGTCTCTTGTGTGTTTGCATATTGTATTACACATTTTTATTTAGAAAATTGAACTGACGTCTTAAGACATTGCTATTTTACTAGGCAGTTTTGAAATAATTTTGAAACAAACTTTTCCGTGATATTTTATCTGACTGACTCGTCTTTTTTAGCCTGCACATTTAAATCAATAATGTTCTTGTGACTTAAAACTGGAGCGGTTCGAAACTTTTTCTGCCCTGAGGCGCCGTGTACATTTGCTATCATCAATGTCTGTGCTGAAGAAATGGCATTTGCTCTGTCCCAGAAATACTCAGCTGTTGGTGTCAAAACTGGCGCCCACACAGACCTGCTGTTCTGTGCTGAAGACCGGGCTTCAGCTGACAGCCGCCTACAGTGTCCAGTGCAGGCAGTTGAGAGGGAGGGGGCAGAGAGAAAGAGAGAGACAGGGGGCGGGGGTTACGCATCTATGCATGGTCCAGTGTGGGCTCAATGTTATAGTGATGTATTGAATTATATGGACTTGTAATGGATTTTAGGGTTCTTCAACATTTTTGGATGGTTCCTTGTGGTTCTTTCAAGGAGCCACCCAAAAACAATAAAAAATATATATATATATTTTTTATCATGCTTATCTACATTTTATATGCAGTAACATCGTACTCAAACATCGCTGGGTTGTTTGAGTTGAGGCTGTTTTACCTCTCAGAGGCTTCTTCTCACTCAGTCGAGAGAAAGATGTCCAGGCCATCAACTTTGGCTTAGCTTTGGTTTTATCATTTGTCTTAACCTCTACAAAAATGGAAAATTCCTGGACAACTGAGAGCTTACTCAAACCAGATATATATTACCGGTACATATTTGAAAACTAATCACTGCCACCTTAGCAAGGTGAAGGGGTTTGAGCACCAGAATGATCCTGGAGCTCTGTGGTCGGGAGCTTCGAGCCCCTGGTAGGCTCTTCCAGGGCAAACAGGTCCTAGTTGACAGGTCAGACAAAGAGCGGTTCAGAAGGCCCTTATGAGAGACCAAAAGGCCCGGTTAGAATCGAGAGGCCCTCCTTATATGGACCCACCACCTGCAGGAGCAGCCTTAGAGGGCCGGTGCAATGTGATTTAACGACCGGCAACGGACAAGTGGAGGAAAATGAATGGATGGATGGATAAAAACTAATCACTAAAAGGCCTATCTTACTGGAGGAGACAACTCAGATTGATTTTGAGCTCACCAAATTATGTCACTCCGACATCTCGAAGATATAATAATAATAATAATAATGCATTGGTTTTATATAGCG
Source organism: Gobius niger (assembly GCF_951799975.1). NCBI lineage: Eukaryota > Metazoa > Chordata > Actinopteri > Gobiiformes > Gobiidae > Gobius > Gobius niger. The sequence continues at coordinate 20,736,678 of NC_136852.1, forward strand.
CTTTTCTGGACACTCAAAGACGCTTTACATTGCATTATTCATTCACTCCATACTTGGTGGTGGTAAGCTACTATTGTAGCCACAGCTGCCCTGGGGTAGACTGACAGAAGCGAGGCAACCAGTCTGCGCCATCGGCCCCTCCGACCACCACCAACCACTCACTCACTACATTCGCTAGGCTTCCTGGTGTTACCAAACGGTCTCCCATCCAAGTACCGACCAGGCCCTTCCCTGCTTAGCTTCCAAGGTCTGACGGGATTGGGCATCGCAAAGGTGGTATGGCCACAACAACATGACAGCTAAAGGCTGATTCATACTTCATAAGACGCAAGAATTTTGTTCGCGCACCCAGAGCTGCAAGAACAAAGTGATGTAATTTTCTTCTTCGGCTGTTCTTCCAAGACTTGGCACCTCAGCTGAGCAGAACTTTTTCAGCAGTGAACATTTCCGATAGAGGTGTTGATAGATCCACACATGCCACCTATGTATGTAGTCTACATTAAATGCATGTTATATCCCGGGCTGTAAAATACACGGAATAGGGCTTATAATGTTGACTATTGTGGCACTAAGTCGACATTATTTTAGACGAGGCGACCAGTTGTGTGTCTCTCTGTTACGCTGCCTACTTTTAACATTAATGTCAAGGCGGAACCAGTGTTTCGGTGGGACAACAAACAGTGTTACACCAGCAAAACAACTAACGTTAACTTTTAGTGCTCCACATATAGTTTTGCCCGCATCTCTTCTGAACATATTCAACATCTTTGGACATCTTTTCCCACAAAATCCATTTTTAATCCTTCGTCCATGAAAATACAGTAAATGTAGAAGCTGCGCTCTGGTCCTGGTCTTAGAGCAGTGTGTCGCCATCTCCATGCACGGTCGGTACTGACCCTTGGTTCATTGCAAAGGCACAGACATCTGCGCCAACCTCACCCTGACCTTCCCTCAGTCAGTCTAATAATGTCTCCTTGGTATCCGACAGGTCTCGGAGACATTGCAGAGAAGTCACAGAAACGTCTCACAGGTTGAGGACAACAAACAACTGCTTGAGTGCGAGTGGTAGAACAAAGAAATGTTATAGTACCGGTAGTTACTAAATGTACACATCAAGCTACTGGTATGGTTAGATTACATTATGCTGCCCAACACACAGACCAGGCAGCATGTTACTCCTCTAAATACTGAAATATAGTCAATTCCTTTAATGATAATTTTTTTTGGAGGCGGCACCTGTGAAGTTTATAAACAGTATACAGTACTATACACAGCATATGCAGAGGGGTGTATGATACATCAGGAGGCTCAGGCCCCCCATCTTTGACTAATGCAGAAAAGGCTACTCTTGATGTTGACTTGTGTCTGAGTTGTGTGGAGGTGGAGGACACCACATTGTTTCACCATAGCTAAACAGGACCACATCATTCCGGCAGCAGAAGGGGTGATAGATGTTGAAGCTCTTTCTATTGAGTGTTTTTTTTGGATCATTATTGGTTTATACAGGGGCATTTGTTTTCTTAATGGCTTTATCGAAATGGCGGGAGTCCAGCATGACTAATTGTTTTCTAAAATAAGATCTACATTGCTGCATGCCCACTTTACATGCACCAACTACAGCGAAATCAGGTTCCTTCTGATGATGTATAGACGACGCATGTTACATTTGCTCTGGAGTCATTAGCATTATCAAATTTCAATCAAGTATTATCTCATCTGCACACATCTAAGTGGCCAAAACATTTGCTGCAGAGGAAATTATAATGGGTCAACGCCGGTCCATAAATTAAATAGATTACAAAACACCTATAACCAAACATGACACACATTGAAGAGTATTATGTATGTGTCCTCGTCTGACAACTTCTTATGTAAACAGCTTTATATACAGCGATTAGTGTCGGCTGTAATGGCACACTGTCACATCGCCAGACTCCTCCTTAGCATTGTCCTGATTCTTTCTTTCTTTGGCTTCAATGTCTCCCTATTCTAACATTTTATTATAAACTAAATTATGACTTTGGGTGGTAAAGTCAAGGCTTTATGTGTTGCCGGTCTCCAGTTTGAGCAATGCTTTATTGAGGTCATAACGCATACCGTATCCGCCACATAGCCCGGACGCCGGCTCCTGAAATATTATTCTTGTGTTGACAACTCCATTTTGGCAGCGGGCGTTTCTAGTGGAGCAAGAGCAAATTGACTTGTGTGCGGCCAGTAAAAATTCAGGCGAAGAGTGGGGACAGTTGTGATTCAAGCTAACAGCCCTTTTAAAGTAGTTATTAATCATAAACGCTCCTTTGATATGTGCGCAGACGGCCGCATTCGCAGTTCAATAGAGGTGTGATGGTTCCTGGAGTGGCAGATTTATCCTTCCCTGCCAACTCGACTGAGGCCCTATTTTCTTGTTCAGTGAAGTGGAAGTGGGTGGTTCAAGCGCTGTTTGCCATTGTAATACCAAACAGATCTCAGACAAACGCAATTAATGCTGTGTTGGGTTCCATTGTGCATAACAGCGGTTGACTTTGCAGAGTAACATCAGCGAGGTGGAAGTGACGGAGGAGATTCAGCCTCACAAACAAACTTAATTGGATTGGTTCATTTTAAACACTGCTGCAGATGACCAAAATGTGGTGTTGAATGACTGTTCATGTGTATGTTCTGTGGGCATGTTTTTCACTTGGTCAACTACGTGATGTGTTGTGTCTGAGCAGAGCAGAGCATAAACAATGACAAGAAGATTTCATTGCGACAACACTTTTCATTACTTTTAGATGTGATTATTGCCATGACCCAAAATATGTTGTTCAGGCCAGGCCCCCAAGTTGATATTTGTGTTTGGAAGGAAAGTAGTGGTAGCCAATAAAATGAAATGAAAAGCCTTGACCAAGTGGTTCATGATTTTGTAACCCTCCTCCGATAGTATAGTGGCCAAGACATCAACAGAAGCCACGAAATGATCTGAAACTACAGAAACGACATTTTAGAGGATTTCTCCTTGAGCTGTGTGAAGGAGATCCATCCATGTGCCTGATGGTTTGAAATGCAGCATATACATTTCTGTCCTTTATGATGTGTCTTTCCAAATATTTTGGTATATTTGGTGAGGGCGGAGTCTGCTAATGAACCATAGATATAATTAACAAGAGATAGCCGGTGTTCCATTCAACCCGATATATTGTAAAGGTCCCGAGTCGTCTGTGAAACTTATATGGCTGCTCTATCTCCTCCTATGAAGCCTGTTTCCTTAAAATGGCAAAAAGGCGGGAAACCATGCACTTGCGGGGCGGGCGGAGCCTCCACAGAGCTCCAGAGCTTGCTTGACAGGTTCTGGAGCTAGTCAATGCACTGAAAAGGCTTCCACTTTTTAGGGCTGATGTATAAAAACCAGCACGGTTAAAAATATTTCACCAGGCCCAGCATTGTCAGATGGGTCATAGCTATTTTTAGAAAAATAAAACTCTTTGGAGCCAGACTTTAAAGCATTCTAGGGAGGTCTGAAATCCCATTAGAATCCTGTTTCCAAAGTTTCTTTTGGAGTCCCTGGCCATGGGGACCATAAAGAAGTGCGTTCTTTGATCATTGTAATGAACACACCAGGGGCACATGCATGTGAAAACTGCAGTTTGAGCTGCCCAAATCACACTGCAGGTGGCACCTCCTGCAGGTGGTGGGTCCACGGAAGGACGGCCTCACGATTAAACGGGCCTGTTAGTTTCTCATATGGGGCTTCTGAACTGCTCTTTGTCTGACCCGTCACCTAGGACCTGTTTGCCATGGAAGACCCTACCAAGGGCACGAAGCCCCCAGCAACAGAGCTCCCAGGATCATTCGGGTGAAACCCCTCCACCACGTTAAGGTGGCGGTTCCAGGAGGGGACTAATTCATTAGACTAGTTTAAATGTCTCAATTTGAGCATAATGATCCAAATTTTTGACTATTTAAGATGTAACTGGGCATTTGACCTATGGTAGATTATTTCACTGAGATTCTGTCTTTAGTTCAGACACCTCAATTGTCAATGGGGTAAGAAAATTGGTCTTATCCCATTGGCAGTTTTACTTTCTTATATAACAAGATACTTTTCCTCAAGTCAAGTCATTTAAGCCAATGCTTAATATTTACTTACTTAATGTAGTGCGTGCTCAATTGTAGCCATTGGCACATTTCCATCCTTGGTCACACTCACTGTCTTATACTTGTTTTTAGTCGTAGGAGAGACCGGGGCGCCTGGAGGAAACGCACACAGACACAGGGTGAACACGCAAACACTGAAAGGCTCCACTTGTCCCAAAACTGAACCATGCTGTGAGGCGATAATGCAAATCACTGCACCACCATCCCACCCCAGCCCTGCGTCTTTATCTTACTTTAGGACTGCCACTGAAAAACATTGTCATTGTTATATTTCAGTTTCAAAAGTGTTTTTTTTTTGCCAAAGCTCTTACCTTTTCATAGTTCTTGCAATTTCTTGACATCTCACCTGAAGGTAAAGTGCTGCCGAGGTGCAGAGCCGCGCTGACCTATGTTCACCTCAGTTCCAGCTCTGTTGACGGTACCATTTGCATTGCGTGATCCTGGAAGCCCCCGTGGCCTGCGGCTTTGATGTCGGCTGCACTTGGAAGTACCCACTGATACAAATATCGATTTCTACGAACCACAAGTCTACTTCCTGCTGCTCTTTGATTCTCGCCTTTCTCTCTTTCCCTGGTATTATCTTAGTATTGATATATCAGAGTAAAGCAGTTTGGGTAACAAAAGCCCGGGCATGCTTTTATCTCCGCAATGGAAAGCCAATTTCTATTAACTTTTATTCGTGGCTGATTGCAAAAGCACTTTAAAAGACTGAGAACTGATTGTGGTCGCATTTATATTCATTTATTAGTTTTAGGTCGTATTGACGGTACATTCTGTAACGCTAATCTGCATAGGACTTCGTGACAGTGAACCCACCAGATCATTGCTTTTATGATGCGTAAAATTGATACAATTTATTGCCTGCAGCATAAGATAACCTCTTTATTACAGTTAGTGCTTGTTAATGTTAAATAAACACATTAAAGCACGTTTCTACCGTCTGTATCCTTATAATAATAATTCATATTGCGCGTGAAGAGATACAAATTAGGTAAGGAGAGGGTCAGCAAGCACCATGACAGACCATGTAGTGGCATTGTTGAGCAAACTGGGCCAGAATGACGTGCATAACCTCAAATCATAACAACACCGCCCAAGAAGTGACTTCCTGTTTCGATCCAGAGCGCCACAATAAAAGCACACAGCTCGTCTCATTGATTAGTTCAGCAGATACTTGCAACATTACAAGAATATACTTAAATACATACATTTTAAGTGTTGTCTGTTAATCGTTAGGCAGAAACAAAGTTGAACTAATGAACTGCTGAACTAATGAATACGATGGTGCTTTTATTTTGGCATGCTGGATCGAAACAGGAAGTCCCTTCTTGGGCGGCGGTGTCATGATTTAAAGTTACGCACAGAGTCAATTAAGCTTACCCCCTGCATTCCCCATCGATCAGATGTACTTGTTGTAGTACCATGAAGCCAAAAATGTGTTAAATAGACACAACACAACACTATAAGAAGGACGTGTAGTCCCTTATTGGAGCAGACTGATCACTGAAGGCTGCACTATTCGGAGATTTAACTCCCTCCCATCTCCGAAATGAGGGATGTGCTGCCATTTCCTCCCACAAATTGAGATCTCCCTGGTAATGTGAAACTTATCTCAAGTCAAATATTTGGTCGCCGATGCTGTCGAGCCGAGTAAAGAGCGAGTGCACGATGAGAGGCAGCTCTCTGCGGGCCACTGTTTGCTCCATGCTCAGGGGAAGTCCTCACACACACCAGTCAATAACAGAGCCAAGCAGCCCCCACAAGTGAGCCCAATTAACACTATTTACATCTGGGAGAACCAAGAAATATGTTTTTCAGAATGAGAGGAAATTCTATAGCTTTGCTGGGCAATACAAACTAGTACACAAAATCCAGAGAGTTCTACATACATTTCTAGTATTCTAAGTGGGGAAAAGTGGAAGTAATTGTTATTGATTTTGAACTATTATTGATCGGCATAATGAGTGGTAGACCATTTCTGTGCATAACAAGCCCCTGGCAAAACATGTATGGGTTACTGCCTGTTGGTGATAAGACGAGTGGTCCTTAGAAAGCTGATATTTGCTGCAGTTATTCTCTGAACATGTTTGTTCCACTCGGCTCTTGGACCAACACCTGATTATCAATGATATGGGTGAAGTTTTACAACAATAAATAAGTAAATAGTAACGACAAATAAATCATGATGTTTTCCTGCTTATATCCAATTTGTGCAGTCCTTCATTAATGTGTGGTTTTAATTTCAGATTTATCTTACTGGAGACACTCTTGCCGACTCAGAGGGAAGGATTAAAAAGCTTTTAACGAGCGGAAGACACAACAGCTCCAAAATGAGCTACAAAGCATTTGATAAATGATTCATTGCGTCCGCCCAATGCATTTAGCGGTAGAGCACTCACTCCTGTACAGTCCCCCCGAGGGTTCCTTCATTTGTTTCGTCTGCTTTGTCTGAAAACACTCTAATATTGCACACAAACAGCACCCTAATGAGTTGAATGGCAAGCAGCTGCCCAGAGGTTAGAGCGCACTTCATTGACTATCACTATGTTTGCTCAGGAAGCCGTCCATCATCTTTAGAATGAGACAAGAGGATCCACCTTAAAAAGAGAGGAGCTGCAGCTGTATTGATTTATGGGCCGCTGCAGCTCTGGGCGCTCGTTCATCATGGTGTCCCAGAGTGCACAGCGGCGGGACACCACAGGGAGCCCCTCTGCTTCGCCGTCTGTGGCTGGACACTCATCTTCCACCGCTCCCAATTTTAGACCCCCCACAAACGCATGCAAACTACAGCTGAGTTTTGGCTTATATCTCCCACTTTCACCTGGACATAAATATTTACTCAAAACGCTGCCTAATTTGTTTTGGTGGGTGTATTTGTTCGCCAAAGACTTCTGGCAGCGAAAATAGTTCTGATCGCTAAAGCTTGTTCAAACCTATTATTTTGATCCATTTCCTGTCAAATAAAAGTCATTCCCGATATAATTCCAACATTTTCTCTTCCTGTGTTGTTGTTCTGTGAAACATAAAATCTAATAGCCAAAGTTTTGCTAGTAACAAGTATTTCTTTGAAAAGAAAGGGAAAGCTTGTATCATGAATTTTGTTTACATGCTGTACATCAAAACACATTTTACAAGCATTCCTCAGACTTTACCAACCTACATGAGGTGATACAGGATTCAGTATTCTTCTGCCCACGGTGCACCCTCATATTTAGTTCAGATAAGCATTTTCCATTATATCCATCATTATCCATTTCCGATGTCTAGTTCAATAAACGTTTCCAATTGCTCCATGCCTGTATGTGGATTGAACTGCTGAAGTGAAAGGGCCCTGTTCCTATTATTAAAGCTGACTTTTTGTTGCTGTGAATATTCATGCTTCATATTGCAGCAAACATAGCAAAAAACAGACCTTGTTGCATGGTCTTCACCTAATGCGTTATTGAGCGATGGAAGATAAGTAGAATCTAAATGAGTGACACTGTACCCGGGCTTGAAACGTGCATATAAACAATTGTGAACAATTCGGACATTTGGGCCAAATCAGAAAAAGTTGTCAACATTTTGTGCAGGAAAAATCAGGTACAGCAACCAGCACTAAATAATATCACTCTATTACATAAAGTGCAGTGCAAATGTCTGGCGACATGTTTCTATCTTTATTTATTTATCTATTTATTTAACTTCAATAGCTAGATTGTGGTTTGTCTCTATACATGTAAAGCTGAGGAAACAGTAACAAGTATCTTTGAAATTGTGACCAATACACATCTTTGCTTTGACTTCTATGCAGAATCAAGAGACAAGTTGATTCATTATTAAACAAAACAAAGTGACACTTGTACCTGTGCGATAATGGCTCGGCTCATCATGCTCAAGTAGCCTCATGCAAATTAGCCCCATTTCTCCCTGTGGGAGGCCTGAATAATTTAACAACACAGCTTTGTCGCTATAGTAAGTTGCATTAATTTCACCAATTTTAATGACAGGGTGCGCATTATTGAAAAGAGAAAAGACTCTAAATAGCATCTTGGTGTTTGAATTAGAGGTCTGGCACATATGCCGCTATGAATATTCAAATCAGGGTTTGCCCTTTTCTGAGAGAAGGAATTGCCATTTGGTGATCTGCAGTAATGGAGAACATTATTTTCTCCAGCGATACATAGCCCCCCATTCTTTTTCTTTTGTTATGCACCTTTCTGTTTTGCTCCTGAAAAATAAACATAATACTTTCCAAGGTTTGGAGTCATTGTTATTGTGTCAGCCTCAGGTTGCTGATAAAAACGAGCCCGTTGTCTCGCTTTGATGTGACCACTTGAATAGGATCTTGCCTCTATTTCCTGGATACGCTGCACCCGGGTCATCTGGCCTTCGCTCCTCAAAGGTTTTTTTTTTTCCTTTTTTTTCCTCCTTTTCTTTTTCTAGAGCTTACCGCCTCCTTCACCTTTCGTTACAATTGCCTCTCATCTCTCCGTGAATATTATCCGGCGGCATATAGCAACAGCGCATTCACATTCTATCCCATTCCGCTTCCTTCAAGGCCCTCGCAAAGTCAACCCCAATTTATTCACAGAGGATGGACTCATCATCCTGGCTCTGGCCTGCCTTTCTCCATGGCACACTTTGCATAGGCGTATAACAGGGCCCGGGCTGCTCATTCGCATGCAGCTGTTCCCACTGTAGTTCGTATTTCCATAGCCTCGCTCCAGTCACAATGATCCCTGGCCAGACGCAGACAATGAAAAAAACTGCAGCTGCATTCAAATCAATGGGCAATTAATAATTTAGCGAGTTGAGTTGTTGCAATTTACATGTAATGAAGCGGCTGAAGAGGCCTACTTGAAAGATTAGTCGTTTCTAACCATAATGGATGAGTGAACTGTTACGAAGCTCTCTATTTCATTTAGGGTCTGATCTCGCTGTGATGTCAACGTAAGCAGTCAGTGTCCTGGTCAATTTGACATACATTTCATGACAATTGCACTTTGTGACCCAACTCTGTCCCGGCTTGGTACAAAGAGCACATTACACTCACAATTGTGACCTGCAGTGAGAAAGCACACTGACTGGTAACTGCATGTCCACCCCCAAAGGACAGAAGAATGAGAATTAATATGAGGGATGACTCTGCAACAATGTCTACAGGTTCTTTACACCTTAACCCTTTATAGGGCAAGAGACTACTTTGGTCATTTCTGCACACTTTACATATGGTCTCCCTGCTGCACATCAGTAAGGTAAAGAAGCATGTGGTCCTCACTCAGCCAATCAGAAGAGAATCAACTGACATCACAGATCCCACGACTGTGGCATTTGACCAATCAGCAGAGACCTGGTACATTTCTTAACATAAGTTGAAAACTATCCATGGTAAGTTCATGAAACTCACACATTTTATTGGTGAATAATTGTGCTAAGTGATGATATATGTGTTGGTTTTGGAGGACGTAGTGAAATAAGGGAAATTAGAGCATGAAAAAGGCAGGCACCATATTTGATCATACGCCCTGTTCACTTAAGCCTTAAAAAATCATTAGTTTTGTCCATATTTGGACATGCCCGTTGCATCTATAATTCATACTTACAGTATTTTCTCGACAAAAGAACCAATAAGCCCTAGGACTATGTTTTGTATGCTGCCAAAGGTTACTTTCATTGACATTGCCTATGGCCATTCAAACATCAGTATCACAAAACAACACAATGTCTCCTGAGTACCAGCACACCCCGAGACCTGAAGTACTTTTTGTATATTTTATATATACAACCTTAAGGGGGAAGGAACCAACTATGGTAACTTCACTCACATTGATTTTCTGCATGATAATGAAACATTTTGAAAAATGTTACAACAGAAACAAACTTGTTTTATGTCCCACAATAACACTCTTGTTGAAATTTTTCTTGTCAAAGTCTTTCAATGAGTGTCCTATAAAGGGTTGAGATGGTGGTCAGTAAGAATAATGTGTTTAATATAAGTTGTCAGCACAGCCTGTCACCCATTTATTACCTGTATAGACTATATTCTGTTCAATAAAACACATGCAGACTCCACTTGAACACAGTGCTACGTCTCATAATGAACAAGAGTGTATTCAATTACATGACACAATATCTGCATTAAAGTTGTTAATGAAAAAAAAGTTATTCTATTTAAGCTAAAAGGTTTTTAAATTGGTGACAGCTCATACAATCGGCACCTGGGCTGTTTGAAAAAAAGAAAGGTGAGAGAAAGTCAATCTCTTCTGTGCAGTGAGAAAACATTGGCCACTCTACAGATAAAATATTAAGCCGGCAATGAATAAAAAGCATGCACATACCATATATATCCAGTGTAGAACTCACCTCTTGATTTGTGAATGGCAAATGGGCGCAGGCCTCTACTGTGTTTTATTTAACGGTACTGTATTAAGTCTGAATTGGGAAGACTTGCAATTTTCTCCGCGGTTCAACCCCTGCGGTTAGAATAAAAATGGGTTTTTAAGGAAGTCTCTCTGTTTGGGGAATATCAAAACAAACATCACAAAATTGAACTGGGCGTGCCACGCAACACTTTGACATGGCTTTAAGTTTGTAGAGGAAAATTGTTCCATTCCCATGTGGATTTCATACTGTGCGCATTTACCAGTGCATTGCAGACGAGCGACTGCTGCTTTCAACACCAACTGAGTGAAAATAGACTTTGTTTTTTATACATTATTGATTTTTTTCTTTCTTTCAATTTGACATCAGGTATACACTTGTCATTTCCTGTTTACTGATGCCTATAACCAACCATAGATGGGATCGACCAGCGGTTCCCAACATTTTGTTGTCTCGTGTACCCATTGAGTCTTCCATTCATGCTCCGAGTATTACCAATCGTCAGCATCAAAAAGATCAGTGATCACGCACTCAAAATGTGGTGTTTTGAGATGATCTGCACCTTCAGATGCTTTGTTGACCCTAACCTTGACTTTTCAAGCAAGAGTCTGATACATGGGGGTCTCAGTGGGAGTTTATAGAGGGTGGGTTTAATCCCCAATACAGAATATCAGACATTTTATGTCTTGGATGATTTTATCAGTATATCAGAAGTTTAGAAGACCACACAGGGCAATATGCAATTGCATAACTTAAGTTGGTATGCGAGAGGAACATGGAAGATTTCCCATGCCAACACCAAGGAAACATAGTGTCAGTACAGTAACAGTAACTTTTCTATGATATGTTCTACAATATTATCAAATTACTTAACCCCTTAACCGAGTGCATTTTCTCCAGTTTGACATTGCATTGCTTCTGGACTTACAGCCTATGGGTAATGCCTCATTTGAAAGCTAAGGCCTTCAAAACTGATCTTAGCTTCTACCTCGTTATGACGGTCATGTTTTCGTCCTTTTGGGTTGTGTTTTCATCATGTTTTTGTTGCTTTTTTTGACATGTTTTGGCCACATATTTGTAGCTAGATCACAGTTACATTACATTAAAAAAAACATTGCATTAAAAAAAAGGCAACAAAAGGCAACAAAAAGCAAAGGAAACATGATAAAAATGTGAAAAAGGCTATAAAAAAGTGATTAGAAATGCAACCTAACAATTAAAACATGATAACACAAACAAGGGGGAAGCAGTTTTGTAGGTCTTAGCTTTCAAATAAGCTGTAACTCTGGCCTAGTTGAGAAGCTTTTAGATTTGCGTTAAACTGGAGAAAATGTGCTTGGTTAAGTCGGGGTTCAGGAGGTTGATATATGAAATGGAGCGCAAATCCTTGATATTCTATTTGTGACGAATGATCGCCTGGTTTGAGCCAGTGCTTCCTAATGGCTCCTGGGGTGTTTAGATGTCTCATGGCAGAGCAGCTGGTGGTCCTGGGTGCTACCGCCTCCTGATGATGGAGAGCATGTGTCTCTGTCCAGGCGTGCTACCGAGATCCAGGGCTTTCTGCAGGCGTGACCTTCCCCTCTCGCGCATCTTAACCTAATCAATTATGGTTCAGAACAGGAGCCGGCAGTGAGAGGTAGAGACGGAGCGCCGGTAACCTTGTCTGAGCTCTGAGGAGACTGAATAATTCCCTTTGAGCCCTGTAAAGAGGGTTTCTATGGTGGGAAGGAAAGATGAAGCCTGAAGAACAATGGGGAGGTGTACAGGTATAAGATCAGGGTAAATGGTAGATGTAGCCATGGAGAAAAACCTTTGGTGTGAGCTATGTTGTATGTATAAGATCCTCCCCCAAAACTATTTTCTAACATGTCTAATAAATTAAGTGGTGTAAAGTGCGAGTATTTTGATAAATGTACTTTACTTACAAAAATGCACACCATGTTGCTGTTAAGCGCAATAGTTCACGATATTAAAGTCATTAGCTTTCATACCTCACAGCAAAAAAGGTTCCTGGTTGGATTTCCGGTTTCAGTTAAAGGGACTATACAGAGTTTAAACGTTTTCAAATGAAGTAGTTTCATCCCCCCACATGTTCCAGCCATGTCCTAATGTGTAGAATGAGCCCAGACCTATTCACCACAACTGCCTCCAAAATCCTGCACTGTCACTCAAAAAGTTGTTGCCTCGGGTCCGAAGTGCCGTCATGCACGAGCTTAATATAGAGACTGCAGTTACGCGTAAGACCTGAGGTGGCAGTAGTGAGCATAAATGACCAACTTGCATCTAGTCCCTTTAAGTTATGCTTTATTCATCTCCATCTCATTTGACCCATCCTCTCTGCCGCTGTACGAGCAGTGAGCATCCAAGCGTGGGCCGGCGCTCAGGCTAATGGTCAGAAACTGCTGGAGGATTTTTTTTATTGGGGGAAACCTACGCAGACATGGGGAGAACACGCAAACACACAGCACCCGGAACCTTCTTGCTGTGAGGCAGGAGCGCTGCACCACAAACAAACTGATGTTTCCACATCATTGTAATCAATGAATGTGCACATAGCATTGATTTTTATGTCATGCTTACTCAAACTCTATAACGCTACGCTTGGTTTCATTTGAGTCTTGATCTAATCTCAAAGGAATTAACCCTTCAATGTTTTTCTTTCACTTTCTTGCAATTAAAGGTTACTGTAAGCCATCCACATCTCTTTCAACACCTGTCTGAATTTAGTCATATTCACACGCTTGATTTGTGGTAAAGAGCATGGATTTAATAATAGAGCACGTTAACACATTTAAGACAAAGTAAAGCTGCAGTGACTTCATAAATAAACTGTTTATATAATGTAGTTTAAAGCAAAACTAAGTAATTAACGCCTCTAGAGTCCATAAGCGCTACAGCAGGTGTCGTAGCATTAGTTTTTTTACTCATTAATAGTCCGTGAGTGTAAATGCTAAAGGGAGAGAGGAATATTGTACATTGTGCCACAACTCAATTACACAATGGAGATAATGATTTTCACTCAAACTTGGCTGTAAATGCTGCTAAAGTGGCGCTAGCCCGCAGTTAGCTTTGCCCGTTAGCCTGTTCGCTTCTTCTTCGTGATTCCATAAGTGTGTATTGGTGTCTCCGACCCGGAGGCAGGAAAGTTGCAAGTATGGTTTTCTTGCCAGAGACACCAGGGAAAGATGTAAGACCCCCCCCAATCATCACATTACCACTTGTCTTACCCCCAGAGGGACTACGAAAAGGATTTATTAAGGTAAACAAGTTTATTCACTAATCCAGAGCTCACATTGACTATAACCGCATCAAATCTATAAGTTTGCATTAAGATATTATGACGTGGTTTTATTGTGTATGAAATAAGTTGTTATATCTATTATAAATAACTGCTATCTTTTGTTGAACTATTCTCCAAAAGAAACAACAACATAATGTGGGCAAACGTCAATAAAAGGCTTTTCCCGTTCGGTTTAGCTTTGGCTTAAATTTTGATAACAAGCGCAGTGTCATCAAAGAGAATAGTTTTAATTTATTCTGATGAAGACATTTTTTTTTTTAGAGCTTGCATGCCTCAAATTCATTGGTGCAATGAACCAATGCTCCGCACATCCTTGCATATCAAAGCTTTTTAATGGTGTATTTTTTGCTTCAAAGAGAGTGGAGTGGAGATTGCAGCTTGTAACCTAACATTACCCCGTAAGTGCTCAATGTCTTATGGTGTTTTAAAATGTCTGGTTTAGAATTATGACTTTCTATTTCACAGAGCAGTTACTCACTTGAAATTGTTTTGCTGAGGGCCCAGAACCAATAATGTAACTTCACCAGCTTGTCTCTGCATGCAATTTGTGTCTTTATATCTGCTTATTACCTTCTGCTGGTCCGTTGTAGCCCGGAGGAAGCCATGTTATTGGGTTTACATTACTTTACGATACAGTTTCTATAGGTTTGCAGCCTGGTGGGTGTTTCAAGCGATTTAAATGTCACTGCAACAGGCAAGCACAAGCACAAATCAAGGAAAACAATGCCTCCTCATGTGTTCGATTGTTTATGTGTTGGTTGAAAGTGACAGACTCGTCCGGCTTTATCGATCGGAGAGTGAAGACGCCAGATCCAAAGGTGAGTGGAACATTTAAGCTTTTATGACTTATTATAACAGCTCTGACTTTAGCATCCTTTATAACCTGTTGCTTTTTATATGTTCATGTATATGTCCCCAGAAATCCGGCATAGCTTTTTTTTTCCTCAGAACCATTACTTAAAAATCCGCCAGATTTGAATAGACTGTCATCACAAAGACATTGCACATATGGCGGAGGAGATGCACAACAGGACGCGACACTCGCTCACCTGCAGTTTGCCTGGCTCCTTCCTCTCCGACTCCCAACTTATTTGTAGCAAACACATCAATCACCGTCACCTCCTAATGACTTATTCATTAACTACTCCTAAACACACACGCACACCGCTGATGAGACTGGATGAAGCATGTTTCCAGGACACACCAGTGGAGCGGCCTGCAGTCAGCATTCTGCGGATTTAAAAGACACTCTTAATCAATTGAAAAGGCTGGAACGCATCCCAGACACGTATAATCTTAAGAGCGAAACAACGGGGAAGTGCGCTTGCTTGCCTGCTTGCATGTGTTCTGGGGGATGTCTGGGTGAACGGGGTGCAACATGCATTATGCAACTTACGTGAGGGGGGAAAAAAAAATACACCAAATTAATCACTTCACGCAACAGCTGCTCTCTCAGTGTCGTCCTGTGGAGAGCTGAACGGTGATTTATTCGGCAAATCTCACCTCATCTCATCCCAGTTTGGATGTTTTCACAAGTCTCGTAATTTGTTTGTTGTTTTCATTCAACATTGAAGGTGGGAAATAAAAGTACTCTAGCTCTCCGCGACACCCTTTTTTTTTTGTTCCTCCAATAGTCTTTCAAGTCAAATTCAATTTAAATGGTAAAATGTATGTACGCACGCTGCTCCACTTTGGGGAATTATCAGTGCCCACGGGTAAAATGCTCTCCTTGAGTGACAGCAATATATTTAAGTGCAATATGAGGTGGTTAGAATGATAACTATTCAACATTAACCTGTTGCCACCCTTTCTCCAGTTCGGCTTTACCCAAATCTAAAATCTTCTGGATTGGAGTTTACAGCCTATAGGCCATGTGTCTCGCCTCATTTGAAAGCAAAGCCCTACAAAACTGATCGTGACTTTTTGTTGCTGCATTTTTTTCCAGATTTTTCATTTTTTTGTCTTGTCTTTGCAGGTTTTTTAGTCGTGTTTTTGTCATTTTTCGTTGCTTCCTTCATTGCTTTTTTTCCTTGCCTTTTAGTTGTGTTTTTGTCGCTTTTTTCTTAATAGGGTTATTGTTGCTTTTCCGGCACGTCTCTGTTGCTTCTTTGTCACTTTTTTGGTGGCTGTTTTTTATCACTTTTTTCTGTCATTCTTTGTTGCGTTTTCATCCTCGTTTTCGTTGTTGTTTTGAGTCAAAGCGTCAAAACCTTTGACACTTTTTTCAAGAAGCTTCTAGATTTGGGTCCCGCGATTTCCTTATCATGCATTAACCAAATAAAAGGTGTGGAGACAAATGTGTTCGCATCTGAATGTGCTACCAACTTTGGGCTGGTCAGTATATATTCATTTGTCTAATCTGTCTAATTTGGGGGGTGGGGGGAGTGTAACGTGATCATTGATCTTACGATGAAGCAGGACATATGACGGAATAAAGGATGGAATAAAACTAATGATTTCTGTGCATCATAACAGCTGTTGGTCTTTTGTCATTTAGACTAACACAGTTTATTAACGCTGTCAACATCATTATTATAAAACGCATGTGCAAAATTTCTACTAATAAAGACTAATTATCCCACTGCGTAACGTGGTGAATTATGTCCATAATTACATGTAAGGGCATGTGCTCTGTCTTCCAGGGTGAAAAACGGCGAGGACAATCCCTTCTGGCGCTGCATGCGGAGCAGGAAAGCCCCCTTATATCCCATGTTTGACAAAGACTGTCACATTTCCTGCCTGGGCTTGTCTCGTGTGATTCTGAAGCCGAGTCGCAGGTGGAGGATGTGACTCTGCTCATTAAAAGGGCTCTTGGTGGTGCTGTGACACATGGATAATGCAACTAGAAATCAATCATGGCGTACTTATTGAGGTAATAGGTGAGCAAATGTATTTCCTGGTGGTGGTCCTTATTATAGCTGCAGTGGCGGGGGCCCCCGGGAGACCCAGGAGCCAGATGGAAGTGAGGTGTTGTCACCACTGAGTGAACAGGTAATGAATTACTGCAGGACAAATGGGCCGCCACATGGGGCTCGACGAGGGTGTCCTGAAGAGCGGAGATAGAGAGAGTGAACGACAGCATCCACGGCAAACGTTTTACAACCCATTCCCACATGCCATTTGATCTAAGCGACTAAAGAGGTGAGTAAACGTTCAAATGCCAAGGATATATATTGACATGTGTGTATATATGTATATATTGACGTAGCTGAGGAGAGCGACATGACCACTAATGATCTGACGCATCACACAAGAAAAAGGAAAGACTTAAAACAAAAAACGATCTCATTCAAGGATATTGGTTTGTTACTATCAACAATTACAATTGAAGTAAAAGTGAACAGGAGCAGATTGGGAACAGTTTAAAGCAAAGGATTTGGAAGTAATACTATAGCTACTTAGACTTAAACTGTTCTGGCTTTTTCCATTGAAACCACATTATCTTAAAGGAACAGGCCACCGTTTTTCCATACTGAGATATGTTCTTACCTGAGCTTAGACGAGTTGATACGTACCTGTCTGGTCTTTGTGCATGCCCGTGGAAGAGCGTGGTAGCTTCTAACTCCACACTGTTTGGAGCTATAGGAATATACTGTGAGAGGCCAAATGTTAACAACATCTTTGGTTGTTCTTACCTGAGTTTAGACGAGTTTATACGTACCTGTCTGGTCTTTGCCCCTGGAAGAGCGTGGTAGCTTCCAACTTCACCCCCGTTTGGAACTATCGGAATATGTTGGGAGAGGCAAAATGCTAACAACATCTTTGGTCGTTTTGCGTGACTGAGGGCACGCACAAAGACCATACAGGTACGCATCAACTCGTCTAAGCCCAGGTATGAATATATCTCAGTATGTAAAAACTGTGGCCTGTTCCTTTAAAGAAGACCATCACATTATTTATGGTAATCGTATCACAATGACCTAATAGTACAGAAAATGCATTTCCAAAACATCATTTCAATACAAAAAAAATGGTCAAACTGAATTCTAAATTAATTGTGTATGTTCACTGGAAGTCACCCAAAGTGACACCATCTTGTTCTAATTTTAGTGGCCGACCTCATATGTTGTTGGCCCCCGTTCCTGCAGACGCTGATGTGTTATGACAGTAGAAGCGATGCTGACACTCACAGCTCGGGGATGTGATTACTCGGTGGTAATTATGACTGTTATTTTCAATCACAGCTGAATAGAAATGGAGTGTGTTATTTCATCGCCGAGCCTCTGCCTGAGCTCCTGATGGGTCTGACGGGGACGATTCCAGACATGTTCTGCTATCACCATCATCGGTCTGTATGGGAGAGCAGAGAGTCTAGTCCCCTGCAGGTGGATCTACTATATGGACACAAAAGAAATAAAAAGGGATGTCCTGCCACCACTGGAAAATGTAATCACTGCATACTGAGAGGAGAAAAATCCATAAAGTGTAATAAATGGCTGACAAAAGAGAAATTAGTAACCCAGGGAACAGGCGCACTTGAGCAAGCTGTTCCACCCTGTGATGACTGACTCAGGCATTGTTAGCCAGTAATATACAGCACTCCCAAACTTCACAGCTCAAAAGAAGTGAATCCTTCCTCTGGGGTTCACCTGATGAGTGGGTAAAGCTACTGTTTTACCCAAGACCGAGCTACATTACCACCACTACTCCACAATTCTTGTTCATTTACAACTACTACTACTACTACTACGACTACTACTACAATACCACTGTTACGGATGGGGATTTTCAGCCCCGGTGCACTCCCGTTATTTTTGTTTATAATTTCTGTTTTGTTTAATATATGCGAAACCGCTTGGCGAGGCCCGCCGTATGACTGGTCCGCACCTGTTCCGCCGGCTGGCCAAGGATTGGACAACCGACACCACGGTGGACCAATCCACAGATCAGGCTCGTCAACCGGCTCGCCAATCAGAAGCAGCACCTGGAAGGCCACTCCCAATAAAGCAATGGACTTTCGCCTTGTTCGAGGCGGCTGGGAGTTGAGCTTCCCAGTTCGTCATTATGTTTTGTCACTATGGCTAGCTGAAATTTGTTAGTGACTTGTTTGTTTCCGTTCAGACGCTTCGTTTAGTATTAGTTCCTTAAGTTGTGTTGTTTGTGTTAGGAACTAATTTGCATATTCGTTTGAATCTTTGTTTGGTAAATTTTCTAAGTAGTCTTTGTTTTGTTCGTTTCCATCTTTTGGTTTTCGTTTGAGCTATTTTTGTTTTACCCATTGGGCCTCCTTTTGTTCCCGTTTTCCTTTATTTTTGTAAGAATAAAATGCGCAGTTTTAGTTTCCAATCTACCGTGTTCCGTCCTTTGTTCCCTAGACCAAAGAGGTCGTAACAACCACAATACTCTTATCAGATTGTGATATCTAAAAAAAAGCACAGTATACTTGGGAAAGTTTATTATATAACCTATTAAGTATTTCAATGTTTAGTTTCCTGCACCTCCAGAGAGTTGCCTAAAGCAGTAATAAGTAACTTGTTTACCATAATAAATCATTTCCGTTGTCCGTCTCGGGGTAATACAAGTGTTAATGGGATGATTGGGGGGTCTTTCATCTCCCCCTGGTGTCTCTGGGAGGAAAACCACACTTGCAGCTTTCCCTGCTCCGACCCAATACACGCTAATGGAATCACGAAGAAGAAGCTAACAGACTAACAGGCAAAGCTAACTGTGGGCTAGCGCCACTTTAGCAGTATTTACAGCCAAGTTTGAGTGGAAAAAGATGATCTCCATTGTGTAATTGGGTTGTGGTACAATGTACAATATCCCTCTCTTCCTTTGTTTTTTCTGTCACTGTAGCATTTACTCTCACGGACGATTAAAGAGTTAAAAAACATGACACCTGCAGGTTACTACATTAAAAACACAGAATTACAAGAAACAATAAAAAGTACAGTAATAAAAGAAATACTTTTATAGTCTTTGGGTCAAATTACTATTTAACTCAGAGATGACTGTCGGGAGTTACTTAGTTCTGCTTTAAGTGTCCAGAGTTTAAAAAAAGAGAGAGAGAGAGAGAGAGAAAGAAAGAAAAGAAATTGACCTGTGTGTCAGACCACAAGGTGAGACAGGCTTAATCTTTGCCATTCCGCCAAAAGACGAAATGTCACAGGAGTTAAATGAGGTGGCTTTAAAAGGACATGACCTAAATGTGAGTGACCTACTCAAATCTACATATAAATGCTATCAGGTGAAGCTGCTTCTGCACAAAATCTTTAGGCACAGCACACTTTCAGATTTTATAACCTGGGATGGGAACATTTTTAATAATGGATTAGGGACTGTCCATGACCCCCTGCTGACGAGTTATTTTTGTTGCCATGGATACATCATCCCCAAACTAAAAGCTTTTTCTGTGGCTTAAAACTCACAAATGGATATGCTGACACTTGGCCAATCTCTGAGCGCTGAGTTGACTAATGAGAACAGGGACATGAATCCCCTATAAGCTTTTAAGTGGATCTGAAAAAATGTAATGTGGTAGCTTGTTTACATTACTGTTTGTATGCTCATTACAGGTCCAACTTCCCGTAAGGCTACACCATGTTAAAAACGTCTTGTGGCCATTGTGTTATCAGCAAACATCCTTTCTACGCCCTGGAAGTCAAACGAGCAATTCTGCAATGACTGAAGCCATTACATGTGGCTGCCATGACTGAACACCTGGAACCTTTTGAGCAACCAGTAGAATATAGACTCCAGACGTGTTTGGATCACACCAGTAACAAACAGCACAACTACAACTGATGAATTTCTCTCTGATGTGAATAAGCAGCAAGTGAACAACAAAACAGGACCAGATTTTTTTTTTTTTTTTCTAGAAGTCAATAGGACTGGGTACTGTTAAACAATACCACAATGGTGTTGAAAATATTGTATGTACTACTGATATATATATAACAGCACAGAAGAAAGTTACTTGGTTGTTTCAGCTGAAATAAATTATACACATTTAAATGAAATAGTATCTTATGGAATAATGAACAATATTGTTCTGTTTTATTACTGTATAAGCCCCAGTCCTCCTTCAGTACACTGAATATGTGAAAAGACTGTCCATGTGATAAAGCATTTTTATCGATTCTGAAAGGCTTGCAGCAATAACCTCCTTTTCTCGGTACAGACGCTTTTTTTGCCTTTTTCTGCGAACTGCATTTGGGGTTTCTGTGCTCCACATTGTTTTGCAGGATGCTTTTGTACATCTTTGCTGTGTTTTTGTGAGGTTCAGTGGATTTTTTACACACAATGATCCTAAAGAAAGCAACTTTTTAAAAAGTAAACAAACAGGTAATGAGCTAAAGACATTTGAGAGCTACACGTTTCTGCTTCTGAAACAATGGTCGCAGCGGCTCAGGACTAGCACCTGAACACAATTTCGTTGTACGTTTGTACAGTGACAAAAAAACACTTACTAACTTACTTAAAGGCTAGTGTTTAGCTAGCATTACACTGACAATGACCCAGAAAGTTGTGGAAAAACAACAGTGACTACAAACAACAACTAACAGTGTAAACTCTAGCTCCCTCTTTCATTGTTGCTCTAACCACCAGACCACAGAGAAGATGAGGTGCAGTGGCTACATGGCCAGAATCAGATAACTAGAGTAATCAGATAATCCAATAATCAGATCTGATGCATTAATATTCACTTCATTAATCTGATTATCCAAAACTCTGTGTTTTACATGAGCCAGAGCAGTTTTTAAAGCAACTGAATGTTCTCCCCACCACTCCCTTCAATCATCTCATGATTGCCAATTTGCGCCTCCATATTTGGACTTGGAGTCAAAGAGCTCCATGTGACATTACACTCCTCATCATGAGCCCATTGGAGACAGCACCGGTTTAGAAACTGAAAGGTCCAGGGTTCAAACCGATTCAACTGGACATTATTATTTTTCTTCGTAATTGTAGTGATCTCAGCAAAGTTAAATAGAAATAGCACAAACTGTGCTTTAATTTTTAATAACGATATAAGGGAGAGATGTAGAGACATTTTAGTAAAAACTTAAAGCTGGGACTCGAACCCACAACTCTGAGGATGGAGCAATATTCTGCATATGTCATGGATATGCTAACTTGTGATATTTTTTTATATTATTTTATTAAAAAGGTTTTTAGTCTTTTCACTATTAATTTTAATCTTTATGACATTAGTGTCAGTTTTGCTTTATTTTCCTGGCAAGTTACACCAGTGTGAAAGATCAGAAAAAAATCAGATTGCATCTTTATCCGATAATAAATGTACATCAGATTATGCTGTTAACATGTCTCTTTAATAATCTGAGAACTCCAGAATTCAGATTATGATCAGATTTTTTATCTCTATAAACGTAGCCACTGCCAGAGAGAGCCCTTTTCTTTCAATCCAAATATGGAGTAGAAAATCAACATCAGTCAGCTGCACCTGTTGCTGCAGTGGCTCCTGATGACGGAGAAGTGGTAGAAAGTTCAACCAAACAGTTGCTAAATCCACACCTGAACTGCCAAACATTATACCTGGAGGTTTAAATCATTATATTTCTGAAATGGGTTATCTGCTAACTCCAGTTATCTTTGACCATGTATAAACATATCCTGTGTGTGTTTAAAATATATGTATTATAGTATTTCTAATGCATATTAGTTATGACCCTGGAGATGACCCTGCTCCAAAGAGAGACAGTGGGACTGACACCACCCTTGCACCCCGTAGTTTTCGAGTCACACCAAACCTGAGTATATCATCCTCCAGCGTGACTTGTATCCATAAACGTTTGGGCACAGCAGATGTTGGCGCTACCAGTAATGAAAAGAATCAGTCTACCAACCAAATTGTAATTTAGCGCCTCTATCGAGTCAGCATCTGTTGAGCTGTAGATATAAATTGTTCAAATTGACTAAGCATGTAAATATAAATCACCATCTGCGGCAGTATACCTTTATGTTTTACTGACGTTTTTACGATGCACGCGCTGAACTCGACGCACATGCAAATTCCCAGTACATGCATGTGTTAAATCTCTTCTCACTTTGAAGTCAACAGGGTGGGGTTCTACGTCTTCACATCACAAGTTGTTACAGCAGCCCGAGCAGCACTGAAGTGGAAAGCAGTGTATAGCACAACACTGCTCCCTGAGAGTATAATGAAGATAAATTAAGATGTTTTGTTCGCGGATAGTGCTGTGCTGGCTGGAATGCTGCGAATTGCCATCTCCTTAGCATTTTCTTGGGAAATTAGGATTCACTCAACTGCAACATCACACAGCACCTCGTGAGCCGCACATGTCAGATACTTGAATTGTCGGAGGTGTGAAAGTGTTTGCTGGCACAAAAGAAGACAGACAGACAGAGAAGGGATTATGTAAAGAGCAGTGTAGCGGGACAAGATCACAAACACAGGGCCTGTTAGCGCTAATGCGACTACAACCGGATGGCAGATCCTTGGGTCGAAAATGCCGTGACTTTACTGAAAACTTCTAAATAAAAACTAAAGCTAATTGCATTGAAACGCTTCAAATAGAACATAAATGAAGTGAAAAATGAAGGTGAGGAAAGTGCTAAACAAAATGTACTTGTCTTACAAAGTGGTATTAAAAATAGCTTGGTTTCGATACGGTATTACTTGTGTTTTTGTAGTATACAGGAATTTATTTTATTTGAATAACAATAAGGGGGAGCTGAGTCGGGGGGCAAAGCTGTCGATTTACCGATGTTCCCACCCTCACCTATGGTCATGAGTTCTGGTTAATGACCGAAAGGACCAGATTGCGGATACAAGCGGCCAAAATGAGCTCGGATTAGTGTCGCTGCTCCTTTACATCGAAAGGAGCCAGCTGAGTTGGCTAGGGCATCTGTTTCGGATGCCTCCTGGTTGCCTCCCTCGAGAGGTGCTCCAGGCATGTCCTAGAGGGACAAGGCCTCGTGGAAGACCCAGGACACGCTGGTGGGAGTACATCACCGAGCTGGCCTGGTGTCGCCTCGGGGTCCCCCCAGAACAGCTGGAGGAGGTGTGCGTGGATCGGGAAGTCTGGGCATCTGCTGAGACTGCTGCCGCTGTGACCCGGCCTTGGATAAAGCGGAAGAAAATGGATGGATGGATGGATGGATGGATGGATGGATGGATGACAATAAGCAATAAAGTAATTGGCGAGATTTGTGAAAGGGATATAAAACAGCATTAAACCCATGTCTTCACCATATGTGGTTTAATGTCATTTATTTCGCTGATGCTTATCGTATTATTGACTTCCCTCTAAGCCATTATTCTGCATGAGCTCTGTAATCTCACTGTATTTTCAAGTTATAGGTTTTTTTAATATTTCCCATTAATTTCATGATCTGCTCAGCATGTTACAGTTAACAATTCAAGAATTACAGTGCCGGCTTCTGCAGTTCTCCAGTATTTTCATAACCGAAAATGCTGTAACTGTTGCCTCCAGATAATAAAGATTATGTTGGTAGTAGTCAAAGATAAAACTATAGGAAATGCCTTTATTGATGTTAAGCGCAGTCGGCTTTATTGACACTTTACAAAGAAGCCTTAAAACACTTTCTGAAAAAAAAAAAAAAAAAAAAAAAAAAGGATCTAAAAGCCGATGAGAGCTGCAAGCAGTGAAATGGATCAATCGTGCAACAGGAAGCACACTCAGTCAAGGGTGCTGTTTAATTAATGATGGGGCTGGAGATAGGCTGTTAGCAGCATATTGTCAGTCAAACACTCTAAGCAAAGGCTGGCAATACGAGCCATGTAACTGATCCGGGAGAGACAGGACACGAATCACTCCACAGTCAGGAGCATTAATGTTAAGAGCACATACGTGATGCTGCTGCCTTTGTAACCATATGACTTTACACGAGACCAAAAACATGTATACTCAGCCAGATCTGTGGAGGATTAGTTAGTAAAAGTCCTGATAATCCACGTCTCATTATGAGTGAAGTGGGTAAAGTGCATCATTGATTTAAAGCCAATAATGACCGTCAGTGCAGTTAGTATGGAGATTATTGGCTAATTATACAGGATTACCTCTTGTATTTTAGGTTTCCTTCCACTTAAATGTAGCCGTTGTCTACTGACTAAGTGAACTTCTGTGCAATATAAATATGTACAAATGTGGTGCTAAAAGATCAACAGGAGAGCAGCAGTAAACGCTACATCTTGGCCATAACTCAAGACTCAGGATTGACAAAACAAAACAAAAACTGTGGCTGGCTAAATGACAAAATAATGGCAGTGACCACTAGGGGGTAGAGTTTAGATCGTCTGCGCCACGTGTGAGTAAAGCATACAGAAGAAATTAAACAAACTTTTACCTGTCCGTCATGCTGTGAAGTGAACAATGGCACCTAAAGAAATATTTGTAAGTGTTTGTTTTTAATCATTTTGAAGCGTAAGTGTAAAATGTGCATAATCAAAGAAGAATGGCGAGTTTTCAGTGTGAACATACAACTATTTGCCAACTGTAGCCAATGTGTAGCCTTGTTTGACTTGAGCTATTCATATGTAGGCTGATCATTCTTTAAATGATTGTGAAACGTTGCTGCTCACACACGATCCCTATTGCCAACATTCATCCAACTTGAAACAATTATTAACCTAAATCCAACTAATATGAGATTATTAGAAATCTGCCCCACGCTTCATGAAAAACACGGACGAGTTGCCACTCCTTGTTACTCACCGAGGACCACCTTTTCCCCTCCTCGCAGTCTGGAGAGACAGGATGCTGCGGAGAGAGAGGCAGCCGGCTACAGCAGCGCCAGTCTCATCAGAGCGAGAGCAGACCAGCCCTCTGTCCACACGGCGACGCACGGAACACCGGATCGCATCTTCACTCGGGCACGGGGGGAAAAAAAGGCTTTGGTGAGGCGTGAACAAGGAACCAAGACACTTTCATGCACATAATATTATTCTGAGCACTCATGGATATACTGTTTACGCGTCCTGGACAGACGGAGGATACTGGCTCACTTGGATATTGTTGATTACGCTTGCCAGTTGCTGTTTGGGTCTGGAACGAGAGAGAGACAGTACGGCGGTGGGATTGCTTGGTTCAGCGTGGGACGCTGGGGTCTTTGCATTGGGGTAAGTACACGAATTCACACGAGTTGGCATTTTAATTTGGATGGATGATAGCGCGCCTTAGTGAACGCACCTTGTTGAAGTTTGTGTAGGCTACTAGGATAGTGATGATTGTTGGTGATAACAAAACTAAACAGACTGGCAAGCAAGTCAGGGTATTCAGATATAATGCTTTAAAATAATATGATACAGCAACGTTCAGAAAATGAACTGAGGGAGTTCATGTTGCAAGTAAGGCTACTACACCTTGAGTGAAGTCACTCAGTGAGAACATGTGGCTGATAGTAAGCGACGGTCTTGCATCCTGCCAATCATTGCTATTTCAACACAGTTGTTTAATTTTCTTGAGCTGTTTATGTAATTACCCGTTATTATTAATGTTGCAGTATTTTAAAAGAAAAGGCAGACAAATATGCTTTTAAATTTAAGGAAATCTAAAGACCAATCATGAAGTCA
This sequence comes from Gobius niger, assembly GCF_951799975.1. Taxonomy (NCBI): domain Eukaryota; kingdom Metazoa; phylum Chordata; class Actinopteri; order Gobiiformes; family Gobiidae; genus Gobius; species Gobius niger. The sequence continues at coordinate 20,762,993 of NC_136852.1, forward strand.
AAGGGAAAGCAAAAACATATATATGTACAATAGCAACTTGTTTTCTGGTACAGAAGATATATATATATATATATATATATATATATATATATATATATATATATATATATATATATATATATATATATATATATTTTATTATTTTTTTCTAGAAAGGTATGCGAAGATGCTTGTTCATACAAAATTATTTTTTTGTGAATCAATGACTGAAGAGTTTGCAGGAATAGTAAATAAACTGGTATGCAGTGTGAAGCTTCAGGCAGTGCTTTCTAGAGATGCGTCTTTGCACTCCTCTTTACGCAAAAATGCATTAAAAACATGCACATTTTCAATATCCCTTTTCTTTACCCTCCTTTTGAATGTTTGCCGTATTCTCAGAGTGAACCAACGACAGTATGCTGTGGCTTGGAGGCTCACACACTTCTTGCTTTGATCTCATTGATTTTGGCTTTTCCAAGGCTCTGTAGGAGATGCACACAACAAAGAAGACACTATTAGGGCTTTAATCAATTTGGAATATTATTAAAAAAGTGTGTGTGTGCACGCGTGTGTGTGTGTGTGTGGTATTCGATGAAGGTCTAGTCACTGATGGCAATTAGTAAAGTAGTGGCAGTGTAAATAAAGTCTTGACAAAGGGAAAGACAACCTCTAAAAGTCTGTTTCCTGTTAGTAAATCTGATTTGCAGTTTTGGGATTCCTTCACTTATAATGCAAGTCCATTAAGACCTGCCAAGGAGGTGCAGCATGATAGTTTAAGGCAGATTTTTATAGCTCTTAAGTACGCTACTACAATATTTACATATCTGGATGTTTTTGAACCAAGAACTCCAAACCAATTTTAGCTTTCTAAAAATAGAAAAACTGGATTTTGCGATTTGTTTGCTTCAGTTACTCTTGAGTCCGACACAAATGCACTGAAATGACTGGAGCGGTGCTGTTTGAATAGTGAACGAACAGCATGGGGTATGGGGAGTACATCTGTAGCACTTAACCCGTATACAGGCAAAGTGAAACAAGTGCGCAAGCAATTCAAAAGTCACTGATTTGCTATGAAAATATGGAAACAAATGAGCTATTATTTGTAAAGAATGAACAGCGCCTCAGACTTCACGCATCCCACCATGGGCTTTCAGCGGATAACACACCAATACACAGAAAACCATTGCAAGGCTACTGCAGTGATACACACACACCCACTCATTATTAATTTGAGATACTTTTTGATCTGCACAATGATGTGACCAATGTATTACACACAAATATTGAAATTGTGGTGTGAAAAATATGCGGAAAATGACAAAACCAACAAAAAAGTGGAATGTGGGTAAAAAAGGTATACTTGTAGAGCAGTCTTTGTTGTATAAAAGGGGTATTTTAACAGCACTCACTTTCTTTGTTTGTCAAATGATTGTTGAACATTTCTGAAGGTTGCAAAATGATTGCTTCACATGCCGTTGACAAAGTTCGCAAACCCCAAACTACATGTTGCCAGGTTGTCCTCCTTCCAGTGCACTGAAGTGATCTGTCAGGAATAGTGGATGTCTGCAGTGCTGCACCAGAGGGCCCATTCTTCAGATATTCAGCCCGGATCTTAGTCAGGTGTACCTTGTGGGTGGGGTGGACTTGTTTTTGATATTTTGACGGGACCAGACATATATAGCCCCGGTCTCATTCATATACTTTTTTCAAAGATTGTGAATCAAACCAACCTCCATTCAAGTGCCATGTCAGATACAGTGGTACAGTATTGTTTACCACATGGCCACAATCAATATTCAATTTAGTAACAATGTAATACAATAGGAGCTGTTTCAGCAAAATCACTGTACGCATTTCTCTTCCACTTGCACGTATGGATTTTGGAGCGTTTTATTTTTATTTATTACACTCATAAGAAAACCAATACTTATTTTTCTTAAGTGTAATAATCAATTGAGTTCGCACAGTGACGGAGAATATATGAATACATTGCAGTTTTATAACAAAGCTCTCTTTCCTATTTTGACTACTTCTCCTTCCCTGGACCCAAAGTTGAACTTGCATTTTCTTTTTTTCCCGGGAATAAGTAATTGAAGATGATTTGAAAGGGAAGCCCTGCAACTTGGCGAGCACTTTATGATCTGAGCTAGCTTTTGCGCCTCTAATGGAAGCAGTCTCACCTGCGCGCCTTGGGGAATGGACGGACCGATGAACAGATGTTAGCTCTAATCAGAAGTCCGCCGTAGCCGTATTGGCTGTAAATCACTTATTTAGCTGCGGTGCATGTTTTCAAAATGTTGGTAAATCTGCTTGGGGGCAGGTGCGAGATGAAATGTAAATTAGCCAATCGGTTAATCTTGACGGAAATTGAATACGCCTTTGCGTCCGCAGCTGTCCCGCCCCTTTATATCCCCATCATTATTGACACGGGCCAGCTGACATGTGTGCTCGGGGGGGGGGGGGGGGGGGGGGGCAGTATCATTCGCTAATTGAAAATGACAACTCTAGTGAAGGCGTGCCCTTGGGGGAAAGTTGCAATAGAAAACGCGTCCCAGCATTGACAAAGCGAGGCTCAACACAGAAACTGTCTACCAAGATAGCGGCACCCAAGGGAGTCCTATTTTCACAGAGAAATCTGAGACTAATAGTGAAAGTAGGGGGGAAAAAAGAGCACCCTTGTAGACCGTGCTTTGTATTCAACACATCCCGAAAGACTCCTCCTGTGATTCTGTGATTTGAGTCAAGATAATTCAGAAGACAGTGTGATATATGGCTCCCGGTACATGGCTGGATGTAAAGGGCAAGTGCAATTATTCCTCAACTGTAACGGAAAGAAGGCTCTGCAATCATGATAAACTGCATTGCTTACAGTGTCCACTAGGGGTGAGTGATTGCACATTACATTGAGCTACAATGTAATTGTTCATAATCCTTCTATTGAAATGCTCCAGGTCAAGTAAAATCAAGTCAAACTTTATTTCTTTGGCAGAACATTTTTCTTTTTGACTCCACAAAAAGCCAGGAACTTGTCCCTAAACTTACTACATTCGAAGACATTTCAAAATACTACCGGCTGCTCTGAATCATCATTGGAATATACAAGATTGTTACTGCATGGTTCTTGGCACTCTCAGTGTCCTGACCACGGTTCGTGCAGTTTTGTTCCCTCAAACAGAGCAGCGACTGTGAGTTTTGGGCAACAGCTCTTGGGAATATTTAAGATGACAGTGCATTTGTTAGATTAAAGCTATTCATTTTTTCAGACATGTTGCGGAGCTTGACAGTGTCCTCCGCCCCTCTCCTCTTTCCCTCCCAGTAACAGGATGCCAAAGCGAGCCGGTCACTGGCCTCTCAAGATTGCGCAAAGGCACAACATCCCTCGGGAACCATCTGACAACTTAATTTATATAATTGCTTGGAAGAGAGACTGACTTTGAGCCCCCTTATTACTTGTCACTGTTCAGAATGACTTTGAATGTGATGTTCAGTGAGTCAAACAAACAAGCTTCCCAAGTCCCATTTGCGTTGTCGTGCTAAACATGTGTGAAGTTGAAAGTAAGCGCGGTTAATTTAATTACAGGCTCGCCTTCGTCTTACAGAAAGACGATAGCCACAGTTGACATGTCTCTTCTGGCTGATTCTATTGTGCACCATCACAAATGTTCACATGTAAAGCAGGAGTGTGGTGCATATTATCAGGAGTGGCACAGTGATGACCCCCTTAACGCTTTTGTGTATGTGTGCATGCACATACGTGCATGGTCCAGGTTGGCTAAATAGGCTGCACTTTATATGTGTTGGTCTTTGTGCCCTCGATGTGTTAACGTGTCATGTGAAAATACCTGCAGACATAGCTCAAAGGTTAATAATGGTACAGAAAATATAACAGTTTCAGAAGTTAGAACAAACTATTTCTTAATTGGTCTATAGTCATACACTATAAATTATATTGAATGCCATGTTTTAGATCACTGAATGTTTCATACTAGTTTTAACAATTTGTTTCATGTAAAACTGATGGGGCTTACAGCTAATTTGTCACTCGTGATGAAATTACACTGCTATTATCCAATGCATCCCGAAAGTCTTAAAAGGCGTGTTTAGTACAGAGTTTCACACATGGTTTCAGTACAGAGTGATTATAAATAGAGTGCACAGTTTTCATATGGTTTTACTTTGTACAGCATACTTTAGGATTTTATTTGTTTTCCTATAGCTAGCAAAAAGTATGCATTTTTAATTATTATAGAGATTATTAGAGATATGAATCAGTTGTGAATTATAATGAGCTACATTATAATTCACTGTACTTCCGGCGGCATTGTAGTACAGCGGTTAGCGCTCGTGCTTCACAGCGAGAACGTGTTTCGAACGGGTCCTTTCTGTGTGAAGTTTGCATGTTCTGTGTAGTTTTCCTCCGGGCACTCCGGTTTCCCTACCACTAAAAACATGTACAATATAGGCCAGGATGAATGAGAGTGTGTTTGAGAGTGCGCATGAGGGACGACGGGTGGAAATTAGCCCAAGGCTACAATAAAAGCAATAAGCATAAACATTCAAGGACTATCTGATACTATCTGATACTGTGAATAAATGACAAATTGGTGAGCTTATTATGATTCTTTTTATTGTAGAAAATCTCCCTTCTCTCCCTATAATAAAGTATTTCTGAAAAGTGTTCCCTTGAGTATGATACAAATTGCACATTTTTAGCCACTCGTGCATGTTTGAGTAACCGTAGTGGCTTTTCTTAGTGCCTGTGTTTACCCTGAGCTTCTTATGTGACCCTACGCAACCAGGAAGCACATTTCTTACGGACCCCACTTTGGGAACCATTGGTCAAAAACATCTGCTGAAGCTTCACTACTACCAAGTACACGAGGCACCCTGAGGTTTGTTTTGAAGTGGAGTGAGGAGAGGGTTGAAAGACGGGCTTCGGGACAGCGCGCTTATTTATGCATAGGAAGTATAGCTAAGGAAGACTTTAAACACAATGCATCAGTTCGATCAAGATGTGTTTCAAATGATCACCAAATAACTGAAAAAAGTACAATAGTCCATCTAATTATATCCACAATTATATGTTTTTGTCTGTATTGTAGATTGCTCTGTATATAGTTGTATTTAGTATTGTGTTCAGGAGTTTGAGAGTAGCACAATATAGATTCTTTCTTTGAATTAACAATGAAGCTAATTAAATTGACATTAGTACAATTACAAAGTGTTAGCTAAGATTGTTAATTGTCACACTAAAAACGATGTAAGTCATCGTTGGCAGGTTTGTGTGTGTGCAAGTAGTCAGTGTAGTGAGCCGGGCGTGTACAGCGAGCAGAGAGGAGTCATGAGGCCGATGTTGGGGCAGCACCGGAGGATGAAGTGTTTTTCTGTAGGCAGCTCCTGATTTTATGTGACAGTAAAAGCCCTTATCTAGCAGGGCAATGATGAAGCACGGCCATCTTTGATTTTTTATCAGCCGCACGTACATTTAACAGTCTCATGCTGGAGACAGATTAGTGAGATGGGGTTGTATAAATGGGCTGTGGGGGAGCAGGGGAGCCAAATATACAGTCGCATATTAGTTCTTAGGCCACATCTGCATCACGCTGATAGTGCAAATGGAAAGATTTGCTCCAATATCTGTAATGCTTTTGACCTTCAGCTGTAAAATACTGTATTTGCTATCAGCTGGATCCAAATGTATTTGTCATAAATCCTGCAGCAAACATCCCTTGCATCAAAAAGAAAAGACTACAAAGTCAAACAGCGCAGAACCTATTAAGGTACCCTACAACCGTCCTGTGCATTCCACCTTTCACTCAGGTGCTCATTGCCTCAGACGTTGCATCGTGCCCGGCGGAATTTCAGCCGGTGTTTTTTTAACCTGATTAAAATTCATTGAAGGCCAAACTCTTCTATCTATTTTAGTGGCATCCTAATGAGTAAATCTTGTCCGTGAGAAAGAAAGCGAGGCCAAGTGTCTGCAGCCTGAAGAGAAACCAGATGGCTCTGACAGAGACAGACCAATCAATCTGTGTTCATTAATACGCTTTCTTTTGCAATAATATTTAAAGCTGAATGTAAATAAAATATTTTGTGCATATCAGAAAAAAAGTTATGATATAATGTAAGGATATAAAGTCAATTCAGTCAAAACAGACACTAGTAAGGTGGCTGAGTAAGACTACATTGATGTATTTATTTATACACCACGTTACATGGGGAAATGTTCTGAAAGAGATCCTCTGCTCTCTAGACCTGCCCTCTTCACTGATTCAGGCACTCACAGGCCTGTTGATAGTCATGAAGTGGTTGGATATTGAAGCAGGGAAAAAAATAAATATCCACAAACGTATGTGTTAAATAATGTTGCTTTTCAACACTGATCCATTCTAAGATGATTGCAAAATAAGCATTGTTGTGGGTCACCTTCCCTACAGCACTCAGTCATGCATCTTCCTGGCTCATCATGAGTTGTTTCGTTCCAGTCGCGCGCTTCCTTTCTCCCGAGAGATGAGGTGTGCATGCAGGTATCTGTCAGAACACAACCAGACGACCACTGTGCCGCCTTCCACATACCTCCATGTTCATCCTCGTGTGACAAACACTGAATTTATTCTGCTCAAGTGAGCTCATGTAGCATTCAGACAGTTTTAACTCTAAACTTAAAAGAGCTGTGCAAGTGAGACCCGGAAAAAGTCATTAACGCTGTTTTGTGTCGTATTCATTTTGGGGGTTATTTGTGATCTGTTAGTGTCCTTCTAAAATAAACGATTCAACAGGATTATGGTTAAGCGTTCGACTCTGGAAACCTGAGTTCATACAAAGCCAATTCCTAAATTACAATTTCATACAAAAATCAAAAGCTCATTTGGACCTTAATTGCATGCAGAGTAGAAATGTAAGTGGTACTAATAAAAACAGCTTGAGAGGCATTTTGCAGCCGATTATACAAATTGCCAGAGTTTTAGGGAGTAGAAAATTCTCAGCTATTATTATTCGATAGGTTGTTGTTTCCTCCTTGTGTGACTCTATGGATTCATGTTTTCATGGTATCTCAGCTTTTCTTTTTAAACTGGATTCATTTATCTTCTTTTTTTATAAATTCGTGTAAGTTTTACTTTCAGTAGGTCACATTTGTATTGTGTTTTGTAATGACATTCCCTAAAAAGCTGCTTCTGGTTTAAACACCATAAGCAGTGTTAGATCAAAGGGATTATTTAAGTGGAAACGCCATGTTCAGAGCAGGGGCTTTTGTTGTATCGCTGTATTAGGAAGAAAGGAGGCCGACAGCAGAAATTAAATTCAAATGGAGAATCTAATAGCTTATCTATTATTACTGTGGCTCTCCACTGAGTTGTGCTGGTTATGGTTATGTTCTGCATGATAATGCGCATTTTAACATTTGTTTTTATATTTGGGGGTGTGTGTTACAATTCATTATCAGGCTTTCTTTACCCGGGAATCTTTAGTGAGATAGGAGAAACAAATCCTGGCTGCTATTGAAAACACAACAAAGATTATAAACTCTATTTCTTCTTCATGGTTTCTTACTGAAGAATTGCTGCAACCTCTCACTCCCCAACATATGTATGTAAAGACACTGTATGTAGAGGATTGGCAAATAAGGAAGAAATACCAAAAGGTCCCTTTGTTTCAAAAGGGACATTAAAGTGTTGCTAAAGTACCATTACTCTGGCTGTTTTCTCATTTTGAATGACATAGTTGAAAATATGTATTAGTGTGATAAAATATGATACAAAGGTTGTTCACCATGACTTTGGTGGTGAAAGGCTCTTTTTAGAAGCGTCTTTGTCAGCAGTGTGGTTAACCCGATTCCCGGTTTGACTTTCTCCTTTCACTAGATCTGCTGCATTGCTTCTCACTCACTATATGATTCATCTCAAATAATTCCAGCTTCGGGAGTGCTGGTAGTCGGTAATAGACGTATTGCATCAGGTAATGGCACTTGCTCTGCCGGAATAGTCAATTATACACCTGTAAATAAAACATCTAGTCTACACATAATAATGCAATTTTATCTTAGGTTTCCCTTCTGTTATGCCAACATGATATACATCTTGCTTTTGAAAAAAAAAAAAAAAAAAAGCGAGAGCTCTGTGTCGCCTTCTCATCCAGGTGCAGCAAGTGTTAATTTTGCTGCATCAATTAGCAACCCGCTGTCCACACAGCAGGGCCGACAGTAACCACCGCCTCAGCATTTCACACAAACAAATCTGTTCTTTGTACTACTACTAACCATTGCATAGAACGAAGAATCAGCCCTCACATTATAAGCGTTAACATTCGGTACAGCTACACTGAGCCCTTGGCAGTGCACTTCTTGTTGCACTTGAGCTCGGATCAGAGGACAGATGTTGATGCATATTTTATTAACACGTGGGAATTAATGATATGGTTTGGTATAGTCACATGTTCCTGTGAGGACCTATAGATAGAGAATAACGCCTCTTCACTGTCAAATAACAGTACTATGAAGGCACACTGCATTTTGTAAATTAAACTATATACAACATGATGAAATAGCAAATCACTGTTTTCTTTAGTTGTTTTTTTTTTTTTGGTGAGGATGCTAATGGTTTAATCAGCTAGTTTTCTGAGCCTTGGAGAGAAACTGGTCAACTGGGGGCCAGTTAAAACTTAAATGGCGTGTAATGAGAATCCAATTAAAAGAAAATAGAAAGCGCTGTACTTATTAGTGCTTTGTGAGGTTTTTTGACTATTTTCTTTGCTTGTGTCTGCTGCATTAAATATGGTAATATGAAATAATAACATCCCTGAAACATGTTCAATAGGCTAATCCTGCTGTTTTGATGAACCGTTTTTAAAATCGTATTCTTGAGCTCTCTCCTACTATGGCTTTGTGGACCACCCTAATTGTCTGAATCTGTACTTTTTCTCTGTTTCTGCCTCTGATATCGGCCTGTACATAATGTCTAGTGTCATGGACTTCTTTTATTTAGATGACCGACATGAAGGAAAGGAACAGTGTACTATAGATCGTATACTTATCTCTCGTCACCTGTCTGGCTAGTACATAAATTGTAGAGGACTGCTGTTTCTCTCCGGCTCACTCTGCATCTGATCCCTTTACCAGCTCCTCACACGGGGCACTGCTCCTCCATTGAAGCAGTTTACATCTATGCTCCTCGAATGCTTTGATGACGATGATTCAACGCAAGTGCAGTATTACAGTTCACAACACATATTACTCTATATATAGTCACGTATTCACACCGAATACTTGTGAACGTTCATGATGACACTCTAGCCTTATTGTAGTCATGGGCTTTGATCATGAGTTCTTCCTGTTATTGACATGATTTGACCATGAAAGGAGTATTTTGTTTTGAACAGTTAAACGTTTATCGCTGTTACAGGGTCCTCATTTTTTCCTCGTATTTTCCGGACTAAAAGTCGCTCCGGTGTATAAGTCGCACCAGCCTTTTCAACTACCGGCATGGAGGCGTAACTGCCCTGTTTGACAAGCCTCTCCCGGCAGCACGTTGTTCAAGCACCCATTTGCAAACTCGTTCCTCTAGCTGTGGCCATCTAGCTTTTACGTCGCAATTAGCTTTTTTTGTTTTCTTTATTACAGTAAGAGTAACTGCCGCTTTTCGCAAGTCCCTCACAGGTTTCTCGCTCACTTCAGTTTCTCCTTTTTTTCTGATGCTCGATTACCGTTTTTTAAAATCTTCAGTAGTACAGGAGTGAAAGATACTGGTACACAAGCCGAGAGCGCCCTCTAGTGGCTGTCAGTGTGAAAATAACAAACATGTGAAATTATATATTTTGGTACATGAGTCGCACCTGAGTATAAGTCGCACCCCAGCTAAAATATGAAAAAAAGTCAGACTTATACCGTAGTCCGGAAAATACGGTCAGTGCTTTGTTTTACCACAGTTGGAAGACCACAATATCATTATTACTGAAAATTATATTGATCTGTTGGGCCAAGTGTCCTCCTACAGTAAACATTGATTTGAATCCTGTATTTTTTTTCTACAGCAAATGGTGCCAGAATTGAAAGGCTCTGGATAAAGTACCTATGATTCATCACAGAATGAGGAATGACTTGGGTTGGCTATTTACCAGTGAGAAATTTGATACAGCGTTTATCTATATCCTGCGAAATTGTCTTGAAATATAAAATATCTAAAGTGTGTTTGATGTGGTTGGACAAAACCGTAGTCGCCTTAAAGCAAACTGCCCGACTTAACCTATTTCTCCCTCATCCATGCCTGGCCTGGATTCCTGTGTAGAAGCTCCCCATCGCTGTGTACCATTTCAAGTACTTTGCTCTGCTGGGATTTGAACTGTCATTGCTGCATTCCGATACGAGGGCCGGGCAGAGGACATGCACCCTCCATGTTGCACTACAGCACATACTTCACACTGCTCACATCTTCATCGCACAGACACGACGCCTGTTCATGTAATTGTATCTCGATGAAAGGTGCCGGGCCCATTCAGGTGTGCGCCGGCTCCTGTTGAAGACAATAATTGCCTGCACTGCTTTTCCCTTTGGTAATTGTCTTTTGATTGAGGTCATCAGGACAATTAAAACCACTGAGGGGTGAAAAGTGGCAGCAAGAGGCGTGGGACAGTGGAGCTGATTCTTGGTGGTAAAATAGAACAAAACATGGAGGAGATAATTGTGCTTGGGGAGACACAGGACGGTGCACTGTGCAGGAGCTTTGTATCTCTCCTGTCTGCCTCTGAACTGCTGTATAAATAGATTGGAGGTTGGAGCATGTCTTTGTGTGCGCCCATTTTTCAAATTAGTTCATACCAGGCGTGTTTTTAATGATGCGTAGGGCTGGGTGCTGTTTTTTTCGGATACCAATACCTTACCGATACTTGTTTTCGATACCGATACCTGAACAATACCTTTTTACAATACCTAAACTAAAATATTTCTCATCTAGAACTAGAAAACAGAACAGTAATGTTTGGAAGATCTGTAAATTTAGAAGATCGGGTTCATCTCCATTCTTAAGAAATGTGTGAAAAAAGGGGAATAATTTGGGAAAAATAGAGGGGGAAAGGGAAAATATTGATTATATATTGAATATTGAAAATTGAGAAAATATTTGGGAGAAAATGAGAAAAAAAATGGGGGTATAAATGGAAACAAATGCGCATGTAGGGGGGGTATCCAGTATTCTGCAACTCAAAGTATTCTCAACACTGCATAAGTGTGGTCCTTAAAATGGCAATTTAGAAAATGTAAGTTCTAACCCTTGGAATTCATTGTAATAGTAGAGAAAACTCTCCTTGTGATGTTTTTTCTCAATTCAACCTGGATAGACTCAAACAAACAAAAGCAGCGATTAGGAAGATTTATTGACATGTATATTAGTTTTGGCGATCAGACACCGGCGGTAGACATCGATGTATGAAAGTCAGTATGGATGAACAGCTTGTAGTTAGGGATGTCTTCCCCCGGAGCCTGGACACTGGTGGTGGTATGGAAGATCCGTGAAGATGCAGCAGGTAGAAGCCGTGGATGGAAGAAGCGGAGATGGGGTGGAGGCGGGTCGCAGCGCAGCTGGGAAGCGAACAAACCATGATTGCTGGGGCTTAAAAGCGGGACCGAGGGCGATGATTGGCTGCTACGGAGGTGCGGCTCTTATGCTGATGGCTGAGGTGGAGGTGTGGCCCTCTCGGAAGCGATCATTGGCTGGAGGTATGTGATGCTGAAATTAATCTCCCAGGTTGAATTAACGCCTAGGCTTCATTTGGATAAAATTTACCCCTGCCTCATCGACCTTGAAGTTTTACCCTAGGGAACCCTTAGAGATGCTTTGTATTTGGGAGAAAATATAGAAATATATCAAACAAATATAGCAACAAAATAAAACCATCAATTTAAACCTGGCTGGATCAATTATTCAGATTTTGTTGCCAAAAAACACCTTATTTTTTAATGAAAACATACAATGACCAAAAAGCATTTTCTTTATCATATTCAGGTCTGTAATCGACAGCAAAAGGTTAAAATTGATATCTTTAAATTTGAAAATGTTCCCTATTTACCTGCAGTGTCTCACCTTAACAAAATGTCTTTTACTTCCAATACCTATTTTGTAGTTGTTGTAAGCAGTTGTAAATTAATTGTACACAATTTATATATTCTAGCACAACATGGAACACAATTGGAGTCTTTTTAGTCTTTAGAACAAGAATCCACAGGCTTCAAGACCCATTTGACTTTGTGCCTTTGAGGTGGAAACTTCAAGGTCAGTGAGGCAGGGGTAAATGTTGTTGGAATCTGAAAAAAAATATAGAGTTTTTGCGACTATTCGAGAAAATTTGGGGGTTGGAGCATAAAAAATAACAATTACAAAAAGTACATGGGATTAAGGACCACCCTATAAACATCATCACTGCAGTGTTACAGAAAATCTGTGTATCTAAAAATATTTTTGGGGGCTGGGCAATACTGTATGAGGGGACTAACAAGCAACAACAAGAAATAAATGCTCTCCACTTAAGCAGCATTTAACAAAAACTACTTTTCATTATATTCTGTAAGTCCTATCTCCACTCCAAACGATGAGCTTTAACTGCCATATAATTGGATGTGTGAACTCTATTACTACATATTAAGTATGATTACACTTTGAGCCAAATGATGTCTTCAAACATAACTCCCAACTGAAGTCTCTTGTGGGAAAGGTGTTTTGAAAGAACGGCACAGGAAGATTCAATTAAATGGCACCTTCAAATGATCAAACTATAAACATAGAGCCTCATAAGCAGTTCACCCTAAAAAATCTTCCAACTTTCATTTTATGTCACTTATGAGGCATCATTAGCTTATTTGGTTTCAAAATAATATTTACAGTTCCTCAACAAGAAACAGATGGCCATGTTTGCCCGGCAGATACATGTATGCAATTATGTGCGACAGAAACACACCGCCATCTCACTCAGTCATTTAGGCAGGCAGTATATTCTATGCCATGTTTAAAAGGTTTTCTAAATGTATGTATCCATTATGTTTAAAGTTATATGCTGCTGATGATCTGGTGGTTGAAGCTTCTCCTGTGTGGGCACTGTTCTGTCCCCAGCGTTGAATGTGCTTTATATTGGATTTAATTTCAACTCCAGATGTTTTAAAACTACAAAACTGCTTGTAGGTGTCTGAAGTTTATTTGGTTTGAAAGCTCTTCAGATTGATCTGAAATTCTGAAAGTACTTACCCTCTGAGAAAGAGGTGACTTGTTTGATGTCTTGAGCCCTTTCAAAGGCATGGAGTCCTGGAGCTTTCAGATTTAACGCTGGCGAGTGTCTATTAGACCTTCAGGACCAAATGGACAGGCATGTGCATTAGTAAGAGCATTGTACTTTTGTGGAGACTTTTCCTCAGTTCTTTATTCTTTTGTAAGGATGATTGCTTGAGAGTGAAGCTCGAGTCCTCAAATGACATGTCTGGCTTAGCTCTGAGACATAGCGTCAAGTGGAGTGAACTTTGAGTGCAGTTCTGCTTTATTTGATGCACACAGAGGACCACTGTTCTCTCACCATGAAAGCTAGATGTCTGACATGTCAGACACTCGCTTATTGTCTTCACAGATAATTGAAAAAGGCATTATTTTCACAGAAAAAAGATATTTGTATTTTGTTTATACAATATCCTTTGTCTTTTGTGCCTCGGAGACTTCAAATAATGGATTTAATATTGTATCCAATGCAGATTGTCAGGACTATTTGATTGTAAAAGCCAACAAAAGAGTTGAAAGCAGTATTTGTAATTGAAACTGCATGTTGTCATATAATAGAGTTAATCTGCTGAACAATGTAATGTGAATCACTGGGCTGGAAAACCATGATGGCGGAAGTATTGAAGAACGTGGACAGCTACATTTTTTTTCAAACACATTTTTTATTACATCTGTTGAACACATAAACCTTTTTGAGGACATCACTCACTGCATCCTTGTGAACTTTGCAAATGCATGGCTATTTGCCTGTGATCAGGTTTTTCCCCCTGATGGACTGTACTGGTAATAGGAAAAGGGAAAAAAACAATAAGAATAACATAAGATAACATAAGATAAGATTATATATTATTATTGATCTCACAATGGAGAAATGAACTTGTTACACACAGCTCTTAAAAACAGAGTGTGCAAATAGGCAGAAAATGTGACAACATAAACAATAGTATAAAAAATAGTAAAAATACTAAATAAAACATCGTAGTATTTTCTCAGCGAAATCATCTTCCCAAAAATGTATGTATGTTTGATAGAATGAGCAGCTGCACTCGTGCGATACTGTACATTTACCGTAGATGACATTCAGGCAGCACCATCTCAACTCAGTTTGTCTGTTGTCCTGCAATATGTTCCAAACACTACAAAGGGTTGTTCCCTAAACACATCTGTATCTAAATCCTATAGCAACAGTGATCTTTCAGCCATGACTTGCTGACAGTGACGGGCATGTTCTTGGTCTTGAAGCTTTTAGCAAAATCAAACCAGATCTGAAATCCTGGAGGCATCTGGCAGCTGTCTCGTCTGCAGACTTGTCAGTGAGTAAAGTGAGTGAGAGCTTTGAGCCACACGGAAAACCATCTCCACTTTTGTTGCTTTTCTGAAGACTGTGCCACTGGATGCACAATTACACGGGCAAACAAAGAAGGACAGACAGTTTATAAAGAAGTGACGCTTCCTTTTTGTTTATCTTTTCTTATTATTGTCTGCCTTCATGACATTGAGTCTTTGTTCTTTTCTCTGCAGAAACAGCGGCGTGCTCTTCCGTAATTGTTTGAGCCACTAGCCTTCTGCTAGTGGGTCCACGGAGGACACGGAGTAAATGAGGTGAGCAAGAGACACAAGTCATAAATCCTGTTGCATCTCCACATGCTTACACACTCAGAGGAAGAGATCTCAGATGACTGCCGGTACTTACACATCTGAGTAAAAAGACAAAATAAAAACATAGAATTATTCTAGAACGACAAACTACTGTATTCATCTCAATATAAGCTGTACTAATAGTGCGAGTGGGAGCGTGACTGTTGATTATGTCTTATCTCTGAAGTCATCCAATCATCGCTCTATTACAACACGCTATCTGTAACACTATCAAGTAAATTAGAGTAAAACGAGGATAGAGCCAATTATTCTCTTGAAGTGGTGCACTCACCTCTATAAAAGGGACAAAAGAACCAAAACCACAATTAGGCCCAGAGCATCATGGCTTCGTATAATTGGAGGTTTAACTGTTTTAGCCTCAGAATTAGCTGCCTGCCTGCACAGATGTTCAGCGTAATTGAGGTCACTGTATAGAGGCCAGCTATTAGTCCAGCCCCACTTGGAGTTTAGCTAAGTCTGATGTGTTTACTGTTCAGGAAAAAAGATCCGGCGAGAACGTCTTAAGAACTTTGAGGAAGGAGACGATCCGATGCACTCTGACTTTAGTAACAGATACAGATGTTTACATGCAAAAGCTAAATAGATTTCAAAATACACTGGAGATAAGCAGGGAGACAATAAAGAACTCGGAATCATATATCGCTAAAAAATATCGTATCGTGACATTAGGCGATGCAATATATGTATCGCAAGAAGCCACGATATATCGCAAACATCACTAAAGCCTTTATCGGACTGAGATTGACTTTTTTATTATTATTTTTTATTTATTTAGTTCAATCTTAGTCTCGTTGTGGTGCTGATGTTGTCTTTCTTCTTTTGAAACACTTTGCTGAAAAACAAGTTGCTTTTAATTAGAAAGGAACATATCGTGTTGAAATGGCTTAGTGAAATATCGCAATGATACTGTTATTGCGATATTGCACCGCCGTATCGTATATCGCAGTTTACTTCGAAACTCGCCTGTTTCTGCTCGCCTACGACCTACAATAGCCCTCCATCTTTGTTTCGATTTGTAGAGCGTGTTAGAGTTTCTTGAAGAGCGCTTTAAAAAACATATGCATTATTATTATTTATGAATACACACACAGGAGATAACACTCAGGGAAACCGAGGGCTAGAGGAAAAGTACTTTCTGCCGAGCCAAGCCTCCTTCCTCAAAGTTCTTAAAAAAAATAAAAATAACATCCTGTGGTGGCAGTGTAAGGAACAACTGGTTCATCCACAGCCCCAGAACAAATACCTCCACACATTCTTAAGCGAAGAAATAGGACCAAAAAAACACAAATTTCTCTGAAATATTGTATGCAAACTAGCTTTAAAATACTTTGGATGAAGAAATGTAATTGACTTATTGTATGTTCAAAGACAGTGGCTCAGTCGATTCTCTTGACCTGTATATTGATGTTGTAGCTCTGTTTTCTCTGTGAATAACTGCTCTTACTGCTGAGGTTTGTCAATGTCAACTGTCAATGTAAACATAAGAAAAGAAACCTGCAGAGTGAAGCTTCAGTTTGTGAACAGTAGACTGTGATTTATGAAGATGGAAGCATTCGGCTGACACTCTTTCTCTGTTCTGTCCAGTATAGCTTTAATGAAGAAGCAGACCTGCTAACACTGCTGAAGTGACCTCTTCAACAAGTATGGGGTCACCATGGAAACCATTTATTTTCTTCTCGATCATCAGTGGCCTTACAGGTAAGAGCTTCAAAGGACCTTTAGTTCACATGTGACTTTATGTTTTTCTTCCCAAGGTTGGTTTTCTTCAATGTTTAACACCCAGGTAGAAAGAAATGTGGGAAGAAAGATAGTTGAAGTTGATTTTATACTTTGAAGATGGTAACAGTTTACACAACAAAAGTTCCATATGCAAATGAAATACGCTTTCACAGTGACGTGACCATCTTTTGACCTATTTATTACTATGGCTAATGAACTTATCTATTTGGACAGTGAAAGGCATTTAAAGGCATGTCTTTTTTTACAAAATGGTGAAAAAATGTGTGTTCTTATGTGTCAACTTTGCTAAATATCCACAGTAATTGATTTATGATGATTATGTCTGCTGATGCAAATTAGCATTATTTATTACAGAATGCCTAGATTTTAGTCAGTAAAAGTTGTGTGAGTAGTGTAGAAAGTTTTGTTCTTCCTGCATTTACCTTTGCACAAGTGAAACCCGTGCAAAGGTAAGTGGAAGCTTGTTTTTGCGCCAAATTGATTGTCCTTTCTTAAGACAGTGGATACAATTTAAACATTGATGTTCTACACTACACTCTACATCAGTGCTCTATTAATGTGCATTGTCCCAATTAACAAAAACAACATAAAACATTTGGTTACTGAATAATAGTTGTTTTATTACAATTACTCTTCTTCTTCTTACTGTTCTTTTAATTGTTCTATTATTCTAAATCTTACACTGTCGGCACATGTTAGTCATTATGTTGATAATAGCAGCCGGGGGAAGCTAAAAGGTCCAACTGAGGCAAGCTGATATTTTAGCATCAGCTTAGAGTAGGTAGAGTGGTTCATTCTACCCAGTAATGCCTGTAACAAAAAGTACCCATAAAAATTCCACTTCAGTCTTAACCGTGTGGAGAGCTGAGTATGCTCTTACCACTCACAACTGTCTCAAATGTGTCAGGTTTTAGAAAGCGAGCGACACTTGAACAGCCTTTCAATGTTATCAGCAACAAGAGCAATGGGCAGCAATTCTCCGAGGCGTGATGCGGTCTTTGTCTATTATGATACTTTTGACATGACGGCTGCTGTAATGGATTATTGACCCACTACTCTCTGAATATTCAGATTTTTTTCTTTATCAGTGTATCAGGCTTTTTGTATTGTTCTATGTTTTTCCTGCTTCGAGTGCCTTTTATTTCTGCTGATATGGAAATGACACAAAACCAAAAGCTGCTTTTGTATTTGTAAGGTTCATGAGTAGTATGTCAATACTACAATACATCCCACTACTTTTGGCATGTGGGGTATGTTACATTTTTTGAATAAATAATTAAATATGGCCAAAATATAGGCGAAATATGAGGTAACACTTTCAAATCAAAAATGTATATTACTGATGACAATGTTGTTTTTGGAGATTTGTGTGATTCCACAATGTTTTACATTTTGGTTCTCAAAACGATTGTCCAAATCAGTACACACAGCAGTCCTTGGGTTACCAAGTTCTGTGGCTACAGTCATGAACATAATGAACTCTTCCTTTGCACAATCCCAGTACCTTTCCCCAATCGCATCCTACACAGTGCTAGTGCAGCCTCCAGACGCTAAAGCTCGGTAACTGAACTCTGGAGATTCTTACCTTTTGAATGAGTAATGATGTTCACATTGTGTGTGCTTGTGTCTTTCTCTGCAGCTAAAAGCAACCCAGGCTCAGTTGTAGTTTTTTTAAGCAACTAAGTGCACATCATTCAAGTAACTTTTTATAAAGCATAACATAAAACATAACATATATAGAGCATTGAATTTCTTATTTTAACAATTTTGAGTCCTTTGTGATAAACCAAATTGGCCCAAATTAATTGAAACTTCTTCTTTAACTTCTTCTTTCATCCATCCATCCATTTTCTTCCACTTTTCCGTTTCCGGGTCGCGGCACATTGCACCAGCCCCTTATGGCTCCTCCTGCAGGTGATGGGTCCACAGAAGGACGGCCTCATGATTAACCGGGCCTGTTAGTCTCTCATAAGAGGTTTCTGAACCGCTCTTTGTCTGACCCGTCACCTAGGACCTGTTTGCCACGAAGCCCCCGACAACAGAGCCCCCAGGATCATTTGGGTGCTCAAACCCCTCCAACACGTTAAGGTGGCGGTTCCAGGAGGTGTCTGCTAAACATTTCATCTGAAAACTTCATCATAGCTAAAAAAAAAATCTCCACTGAATAATTTTATTTGTTGTCTCCTCCCTGGAGAAGTTTGGTTTGTTTGCAATCTAGGGCAGGTACAAAAGCACAGAATCTGACAATAGAAAATCACATGTAACGCACAACACATCTGTGGCAGAGTTTATTTCATGATGGCACCAAACACAGCTCCACTGAGACCCAATACTAATAATGTACTTCACAGAATAGTTTTAGGCCCAATCTCAATTCTCCCCCTTAGCCCTCCGCTTAGCCCTTTCCCTTCGTTTTGCGCGTGCACGAGAGACGAAGGGGTGTCCCAATTCTATTTTGTGGCGAGGGGTTGGGGTGAGGGAGAGGGCCACATAGCCCTTCAAGCGAGGGTTTTTCTGATGCACACTTCAGACGAAGGGGTAGGAGGAGTTTGACAAAACACGGAAATAAGCTGCGAAATGAATTCACGAACATCATCACTAAGCACTCTTACAACATTTATAAAGTTGCAGAACTCTTCGTTCATGACTTTATTCACTTTGTGTAACAATTAGAAGAGTCTATTGCGTTAAACGTGTCAGTTCTATGTTTTCGCTTTGCTGCTGCGAACGCTTTATTTGCGCTGTATTGGCTGACTTTTGCAATTTCTTTCCAAACTTTCGATACGTCGCTATGCCATGACACACGGGGTTCATCGCCGCTGCGCCCTCTGTCTCCCGGCTGTCTGTCTCCCCGTGCCGCTTGTGCTCTGAGCCCATGTCCGAGGCTGTCTGTCCCCGGTCTGAGCGCACCTCAGCAGCCTCCGCTCAGGCCCGGGCTCAGAGCGGAGGCTGCGGGTGCCTGTCCCCGCCCTGTGCGCACTGCGAGCGGGTCTACCTCTGTCCATCCCCGCTGAGTGCGCTACATGAGCAGATCTCTTGCAGCTCTGGCTGCAGCCACAGCGACTCACGGTAGAAGCCGCAACACACGAACGGGGGAAGGAGAATGTAGCACCGAATGAAGCAGAAACAGATGAAAATCTGTTGGGTTTAGGATGAGACGAGTGCTGTTGTTTAGGTGTTACAGAACAGTATCGGTCAAGTGATGAACTGGTTTAGTAGTTTTTTTTTTTTTACATAACCAAAATCATCTGTGTTAATAGTAAATGCAGTCAAATGGAGGGCTGTCCCATTTCTTAGGGCGGTCTTTTCAACCCTCGCCCTTCGCCCTTGGTTTCAGGGTGTAGGGAAAGGGCAAGGGCTAGGGCTAGAGGAAGGGGTAGGGGTAGAAAAGAGAATTGAGATTGGGCCTTATTCACACTGAAAAGTTATATCTCACCAAAAGGCCCATTACATAATAGTATACTGACTAACCTATTAGTTAGTTAGTATTCTTTGTATAAAGTATGTGATACTTCATACATGATATTTTGTACTTAACATAATTATAATTATACTAACTACCGGTATTAATTATGGAAAATGGTAAGTAGTCTGAACTCATATAGTGCTTTTCCATCTACATTAGACGCTCAAAGCGATTCATGATTAATGATAATTAAGCATAGCCTTTAACCGTAAAAGGGATGTACTGGTGAGAAACATTCATTGACTTCTGCCCTATAGGATGGCTCTATGCAGGACTGTAGAAAGTTATTCCACCTTGTGCAAAGCATTAACTGCCTGCAACGCTCATGTATGCAGAGAAATGTGGAAGGATTTGTTACATGCTGCAAAACTGCAGCAGCAGTTTATTGTTTACAAAGAGAAGTAAACATTTAAAATACAAAGTTTCCGTGAGGTCTCTTGGGGCTGCTGCTGTTGATAGCATGCCCTCTCCATTTGCTTTGGAGCACAGTGCATCTCCACATGAATAGTCAATGCCATTCAAACCTCAAACGCTAATAAGTATTGCAGAGTGCATTTTAGTAAAAAGTTGTATTTTTAATCTAGCCACCATGGGCTTTCTAACTTTCTCTAGTTGGCAGAAGAACTTAAAGATTTGACAGTGCCTTCTATTGTCACAAAGTGAAGCACAAAAGTGAGAAAATTGGTCACATTGTTAAGTCTTGGCAGTCATGCATCTTTGTTGTTCACTGTGATCAGCAGTTTAATCAGTGCCGAGGGAGTTAGTGCGTGGATGCATGAACATCACAATGCGCCTGTGTGCTGAAGCCAATGTTTTTATATCACCATCACAAATAGACTTCATCCAGGCAAAGACTGTAAATCATCTTGTCATCAAAAGTTTTGCTAATAATTCTCTGGCTTATCTTATACTTTAAATCGATGCATATAGTCACATTATTTTGGGCTTTCACAAGGACTGCATGCACAACCTGTCGCTGGTGCACCACTGTTCTTACTATTCTTAATGATGCTGTAATGACCATGAGATCGACCCATTTATTATACTTCTTCATAAAGGCTGAAATGCTTATCCATCCATCCATTTTCCGTTGCTGGGTCATGGGGGCAGCTGTTTGGAGCTGCCCAAATCACCCTGCACCAGCCCCCTCCTGCAGGTGGTGGGTCCCCAGAAGGCCGGCCTCACGATTCTCAGGCCTGTTGGTCTCTCATAAGGGCTTCTGAACCGCTCTTTGTCTGATTCATCACCTAGGACCAGTTTGCCATTGGAGACCCCACCAGGGGCACAAAGCCCCCGACAACATACGTAGCTCCCAGGATCATTCGGGTGCTCAAACCCGTCCAACATGTTAAGGTGGCGGTTCCAGGAGGGGTGAAATCCTTATGCTTTCTCATTTTACATGAACACATAAAATGTGAGGAAAATCTTAGCTTTACTTCATAGTTTAGGGCTCCACATTTTTGGAAAATCATTAAAGGTTTTAGGATCACAATTCACAATTTAATTTTAAAGATTCAGTTCAAATATTGCATTTTAACTGAAGAGCGTAATGAGACTGAAACATAAATAACTAAATTAATATCAGAATCAGAATTTTTCCTGCTGATAAACCATATACATAATGTTCTTCGAATACTGTCTATTGTTCCCAGTCTGATTTACTGAAAAACAAAACAAAAAGAAACCTGTGTAATTAGCACTTTTGTGATCTATAACCACCTAAAACCGTGTGTGCTGCCCGTCATTGTTAAACTGCAATTTGGATTTTGGAGGAGCCAAACGAGCTTGCTGACGTTAAGACCCCGAGACAATCTGATAAGTGCCTCAGACCCACACATCAGGAGGAGGAGGAGGAAATGGGAGCATTACTGACCGTTCCATAGAACAGTTTTTTGTGCCACAGTGCACACCGTTCATCATAACACAGCTATAACTACACCTGGTGGTAATGTTATTCCAGATCAGCCATTATTACTGCAACGTTAAGTAACCCTTAATCCAAGCAATAAACGAATCAACTCGTCATCTAACTTTTCATTGTTCGCTCTCATCATATCTCCGGTTTATGCTGACGACTTCAGATTCATGCAAATGCATCCTCACACGCTCAATTTTAACCATGACAACATTAATACCATGTATCATAAAATGACGTACAGTGCGGCTTCCCAATGACTTCCTTTTGTCAAGGTTGATGCAGAACACCGGATCAGGAAATAGAGCAGGTTTTAGTGAGCTGTCTGCCATTATGGAGAGTGAGCTGAGGCTGCATATGATCTATGGATTGTTCTATCTGTAATGATATTCTGCTGAATAAATGGTCTCAAGCATAATCAGCTTCAGTCAATATAATCTCCCCGTGAAGGTCTTCATTAATCTTACAGGCTACGGCTAATCATGTCCGTCTACTTGAGCCCCACGAGCAACGCACCAACTTACAGTACATTATTTAAATGAATTCTTCACACCACTCCCTCCCAGCTGCGGCCGCGCGCCTCTAAACCTCTGGCCTCATATCAACAGAGGCAATGATAGTCAATTATGCTGTTGGTCTATTGTTCAGAGCTGTATTCTCTCTGTCATGTCTCAGTAAATGTGTATAGTTTAGGAGGGGGGGGGAATATACTCAAATCTAAAACGATTTAGTATTTGTGAACTCTTGTTTTCCGCGCTCTGAGGACAATAGACCAGCACCATGGACAACCACAGTATCCGTCATTTGTACTGAAAAAGAAAACGTTTAAAAATGCCTAACTCCATCAATTATATTTTTCATAAGGAGCCATCTTGCAATAATACATAGCTAAGTCATGTGTAGAATGTGTGACCTGTCAAATATGTGAGCATCATCCTTTATATGATTAAACTAATTTGTATGAATAGTTTTATTCTGTCAACAAACCGAAAAAGAAATATTGATTGTGTTTACCAGAGAAACAGGTTCTTCTATATGCTATGCTTTCTTCATTTAAAATGTCTGCTCGGCTCTTCGACAGTGATATCATCCAGTTAGTTTTTTTTAGTATAGAACAATATTGTTAAGATTGCACATTCAAGCACCCTGATGTTGGAAATAAGCCCCGAAAAAACAACTGAACAACGCAATAAAAAGGCATTAAGTTAATTGTTGGTGCAAATTATTTCTTTTTTTAACACGCCATCTGAGAGTTGGAATAAAATGAATCCGGAGGCATTTTCATGAAGGTTAATTTGAGTGAACCTTATTGGATTTTTGCTGTGTTGACACATGTAATTGTTATGCATTTGACTTTTTAGACTTGTTATGTTGAGAATCACGTAATGAGGATATGGCTAAATTAACACAATTGCTGCCGACAGTGTCCTTAATATGTTCTCGCGTAAAATTAGTGCAAGGAGTGTTTTAGCTGATGGAAGTGATTTCTAAGGGGGAAAAAATAGAGTAATTATTCGCTGCATAGCCACTAATTGCTTACTTATTATTTTTAAAGCTCGCAATGTAATATTATTTCAAGTGGAGTTTCATATCCTGCCTCTCCCCTGAATATGCACTACAGTAATTGCCCACTCTCTGTTTGTAGATAGGAGTATTTTTGCGTCTGACTGGTCCCTAAGGGCACGTAATTATTTTTTAGTTTACTTCAGTTCTATTTTATCATGTAGCGGAAAACATTCCGGTGTCTCTTCTTAGTCCTCTGCTTATCTTTTGTGTGTTTGTTTTGCGTTTGTTCATTTTCTGTATTTATGATGCATGTGGTCTTTATTATCAGACATTAAGCCAACTCAGGACAAGCAGAATTACATATTTTTAACAGTATACATGTACATGCTGAGACTGCTGTAATTTTCTGGTTTTGGAAAAAGTCATACAAAATTGTGTAGAAAATTCTATCTCTCATTCTTCTGGAATTTGACAAAAATGAATAATAAATGTGTATGAAACATATGGTTCCCGCTGTATAAGCGAACTCAATGTAATGGTAATGAGCGACGTATTAAAACCATGACCTGGACCTGTTCCTGTTATGCCATGTAGCTTCAATAGACAGGCTGTATCAAGTATAGTGAACATTATTTTATTGTAAGAGCTTAAAATGTACACGTCATCACTGTACATTTCCTTTCCAGTCGACATTCAAAGTCAATGCTTTTGACATGTATCAAAATGTCAAAGAAACATTCCCCTGTGATTCTGGAAATGCTGCTGTTACTCAACACCATGCACAGATTTTGATGACAATTATAATCTTTATTCTTGTCCCACAGACTTTACAGAATCGGTGGCAGGCCGGCCTATGACCTACGCCGCAGCAGTGTTACGAATGAAATCAGACAGCTCTTCGTCGCTGCTCAGCTCCCGCGGCCGGCCTCGACACAGTGGACCAGCCTCTCCTGACTGGTCCCTTTTCTCCAGCTATTCCTTGTCATCCCAGTACCTCCTCAACTCTCAAGAGGACTACAGAAGTGAAGGTTTGACCAGCCCTTCTGCATTTTCTAATGTTGACCAAGCTATATTTCGGGCTTAAATTGACAACCGAAAGCATCTTCATTAAAAGTTGCATCTCGCCTGTTACAGTTCGGTAGCAGACGGATTTTAGCCAGAGTTGTGTGAAGAATGTATTATGGATGAAGCAGTGATGAGTAGAGAATAGAAACAGAGCAGTGCAACTGGAGCCAGAAGTGCAGAGGCGGAAAGTGAAGGGCCGAAGTGCAGAGTGGTGTGAGCCGGGACAGTGTGAATGAAGCAGCAAAGGTGAGCGACCAATAGCGCTGGAGACTGAATGGCTGTTGGACAGAAAAACTGAGCAGAGGAACTCATGCATCATGGGAGTATAGAAGAAGGTTGTTTTCAATGTCAATTTGAAGTAAAAAAAAACAAAACTAAATAATATTATGGTATTGCTGGATGCTTGTCGTGTAATCTGAGCCTGGTACAAATATACTCTGATGTTTGACCAAACATTTTTTAGTGTCATTGCTCTGTCTTTTTCATGATCTCTTCTCTTTGTCCTTTTCCAAAGTTTTGTGCAAAACAGATGAGTTTCATTCACAGCTTATTCCAGGCTGAGAATTGAACTTGTGGGTCAGTCAGAGCGAATGGCAGGTGGCTCATCAGTGTAGAGTGCATTTTTCTCACCTGCTGACACAGGCCTAACTCCTGGGTAAAACCACACCAGATTTATGTCATATGCTACTTCCAGCTGCCAACACTGAGCCTGTATTCTCTCATGTCATGTGTGCAGGCCTCCTGCCTGTGGAGATCAGGTGTGGAAATGAGTTTCACCTATCCATCTCCAGTGCACTTGGTCTGCAGTGACCAGGGTCACGCCCTGTGTGAAATTGAAGTGGGATTAAGGCAATATCCACCTCTCTCTGTGATCCTGTCAGTACTGAGGCGATTGATATGATGGATATCTTTGTCAAAAAGATGTAATATGTAAGCTTTAGTGTGTGGAAACACACTGTCATAAATCTGCAGCAGTCACCTCTTGACTATAGTGAGAGCATGGACTGTGGAGGATTTAATGATTTAACGAATCACTCTAATCTTTCAATTATGTCAGTGGTAATCTTGACACCATAGAATGACACCCTGAATGACTAGAGAACAAAATCATGTGCACCATTCTCTCATTAGAGTTAATTCAGGCTTTATCTTGCAAAAATCTAATCAGTGTATTAGAATACTAGTCATAGCATAATCTGTCTTTTTAGAGAACATGGTCTCCTGTCGATGTTGCTTTCTTTTGACAACATCATCAATATCCAGCCATAGCATCACTTCCATCTCTGAGACCAAGAGCAGAGAAATGCCCCTCCACTGTCAGCGGCGACAGGAACATTGAGAGCACATTGTTGTTTGAGGAGAACACAGAAGCCGAGCATGAATGCTCTGTCAGCTATCCAAAGACAATAGAGCAATTTTAGTTTTGGACACTTTATCTGTAGTAGAATGTGTCTGGTTAATGAGGGCTCCATTTCTTCACTGTGGCTTTTAGTGAAGTCAGTTCTGCATGTTTGAAGAGAGCGTTATATGAAGCTCAATGCCAGTTCACTTCACCTTGAGTTGAAGTATATCTGCCTCTTGTTAGTGCAGTGCATTTTTGTGCTCATTAAACAGTACCATTAGTACCATGGGCGGCACGGTAGCGCAGCGGTTAGTGCTCTCGCTTCACAGCTAGAAGGTCCGGCTTCGATTCCCACCTGGACGGGGGCCTTTCTGTGTGGAGTTTGCATGTTCTCCCCGTGTCTGTGTAGGTTTCCTCCGGGTACTCCGGTTTCCCCTACCACTAAAAACATGCACAATAGGCCAGGATGAATGATGTGTGTGAGTGAATGTATGGTGGTGGTCAGAGGGTCCGTTGCCGCAGACGTGTGTAGTCGCGAAAGCGCCTCTGACAGTCTCCCCCAGGGGAAACTGAAGCTACAAACGTAGTTTACCACCACCGAGTATGGAGTGCATGTACAATTGTCTCATGTAAAGCGCTTTGTGACCATGTCTGTGAAAGGCGCTATATAAATAAAGATCTTCTTCTCTTCTTCTTCTTCTTCTTCTACCATTAGGAACTAATGCAGACAGTTATTTTTAGTTGTTTAGACTTAACAATGCCTGTGTTACTCAAGATAGTAAAAATACAAAAGTTCTAGTCATTTAAGTCATCTGAGGACAATAAAGAAATAAAGGCATTGTAGTCTTCCTTTCTAAAGACGTACTTAGTAAAGTTGTGGCTGCGTTTTGTAACTTTGCAATGAATCGGCTGAAACAGAATTAAGCATGATTTATTGTGACGCGTTGTTAACCTGATCACAACACTGTGTACAGTGTGCTGTTTTTCACAGAAATAACACATTTTGTGGTTTTGAATGTGATGAATGAAATGATGGTGGTTCACTGTTGAAAGTGCTTTATCATAAGTTTTATTCAGCGCTGTCAGAGGTTCTGGGGAGAGAAGAAAAGGCAAAGGACATGAATGTCAGCTCCATTCAAACTGTCAGAACACAGACCCGAGCCCAGGTGCCCCGGATTATGAGGACTGCTCCATGACCTGAGATGTAAGGGTCGTCCCATATCACTTATTTAAGAAACTGCCAATCAATGTTTTAGGTCTTGTCTTGGAATGTGAAAGTCGACATCAGATTCCAGTGCGCTGATGAAGTGAAACATTGCCATTCATTTAATGCAAGTCCAGTTGTTGTTGATGTTTGATTAGGCAGTGTTTAAAGTTGTACGCCCCATTGCTCCTCAGTTATGTGCCAAATGTGGACGTAATTTAACACAAGCTTTTCTATAGCACTTTCCAAAGCCTCTCATAGAAGCGGTGAATGTTTTAATGACAATACTGCAATGTCCTTGGTGAAAACTGAAGTGTTATGTATGTAGCTCAGCATTCACATCCGTGACGATACATTCTCAGAAAACGGTAAACTTAAGTGGACCCTGAGTCTCTGAAGTTAAGATCAACACCATTCTTCTTCTGTCCCTGGGCAAACAGCAGCGGTCCAGAAGATATAAATGCAAGTGAACACGGCTTTATATGTGTGTTGATCTTCTCAAAGTGACGTTTCCAAATGTGTATTTCCCCCCGTTGAAAGTGTAATCCAACCTGGCTGTCAAGTTGCAGAGTTGCTTCCCATTTGATTTCAGCACTCCAGTCTCCTCACATACTCTTTAGTTTGGGGGTAGACTGAAATGTGAATATACAGTAAGTTTGCAAATAATCGTAGTATGCCCTGGATATGGTTGGCACAAAGAAACACAGAGACAGAACACATTTGCGTACCACTAGTTATGGTTGTCAATGCAGAATCTTTAGGTGTGTAGATGTAATATAACAGGTAAAGATAGCAGGTGCATTGTAAAGGAATTAAAGCTTACTAGCCTTATACATTCAGTGCAAGTCTGAAAATAAGACAAACTAAACTGCTGTATTTAGCTTTGCTTATTTTAGACTGAACACTTTACAATAGACTTTAGACTTTAGAACAGGCCACCGTTTTTCCATACTGAGATATGTTCTGAACTTAGACGAATTGATGCGTAGCTGTCTGGTCTTTGTGCGTGCGCTCAGTCACGCAAAAAGACCAAACATTGTTGTTAGCATTTAGCCTCTCCTCCTCTCGCCTATGGGGCCATAGAGGGGGGCGACGTTAGAAGCAACCAAGCTCTTCCACGTTTTCCCTATTTAAAGGGACTAAGTGCAAGTACGCGTAACTGCAGCTTCTTTATTGAGCTCGTGCATAACGGCACTCTGGACACGAATTAAGGATTTTAGAGGCAGTTGTGGTGAACAGGTCTGAGCTCATTCTACACATTAGGACATTGCCGGAACATGTAGGGGAAGGAAAATACTTATTTTTTACATTTTTAAACTCCGTATAGTTCCTTTAAATACGGTTACATGAGTAGCTACATGATCCAAGTATAGGTACATGAAATTAAACATTTCGATTTTCTAAGCGGATAAAAAAAAGATACAATATTGTAAGGCGTAATAATACCTTAGGAGCACTTCGACGTCCCCGCTGTAAAGTCGAAGTGCTCCTAAGGTATAATTTTGTGATACTATACTTGGATTGTGTAACTACTCGCGTAACCGTATTTAAATAAGGGAAAACGTGGAAGAGCTTGGTCGCTTGTAACTTCACCCCCGTTGACCCCATAGAGGAGTTCATAGGCGTTCATTACTGTGGTATAGAAAGTGGTATGCAGTATCTTTGTTTCCCTCTAGTATTGAAATTGAGTTTGTCTTTTTGTTATTGCAGCGCTGCATTTAGCAGTAGTTTATTTAAAATATATATTTGCTTTTTTTAATGATTTGGACCAGATTTACACTGACCTAAAAGTGCCGCTCTCGGCTCAAGAGTCCCTTTAGGTCGACCTAACTAGAGCCTGTGTGAAAACGCCCAAAGTCTCTGGATTATTGACAGTTGCTTTTTTTCTGAATGTCCGTGATTCGCTTTTCAAATGTGACTATGCTGTCTATTGTAACTCCAAGATATTTGAAACTGTCCATTGTCCACTACTTAATTTATCCTCTTGTAATTGTCTGTTGAGCAGTCATTTAAAATAGCTTCTGTATGAACTCTTCTCTTCAAATAAACTTGTCTTACCTGATAACATGGACATAGTAAAGGAGAGACAGGATTATGTATATATATGTAAATTTTGTTCATTACTGTGGTATAGAAAGTGGTATTCAGTATCTTTTTTCCCCTCTGGTATTAAAATCCAGTTTGACTTTCCATTATTGCAGCACTGCACTTACTGGTTGTGGGTTTATTAATCTTTGTAATATAAATATATTTGCTTTTTATTAATGATTTGGACCAGAGTGCGCTCTGTGGTGTATATAATGATTCTGCAAGACATTTCTTATATGAAAAATAAATAAATGAGCACTAGGTTACAATTCTGTTTTATCTTCCAACAGAGATGGAGGAATGTGGGCCTGCTTTTGTCGAGGAGCCAGATGATGTTATTTTTTCATTGGATTCTGATGAAAAGAAGGTCATGTTGCGCTGTCAAGCACGAGGAAACCCACCACCCACATACAGGTGTGACATAAGTCTTTCTACCAATTCGTTACAGCTCTATTTAACTACCCAATGGTATTCATTACTGCTTTTAATGAAAAATAAATGCTTGTTTTACAGCTGGTTTGTCAATGGCACAGAGGTACATGCAGAAGCGGACTACCGGTACAGTGTGATAGAGGGGAACTTCATTATAACCAATGCAAGTGAAATCACAGACTATGGGAGGTACCAGTGCAAAGCAGAGAACATCTTTGGGACCGTCCTGAGCCGAGAAGCCCTGCTTCAATTTGCATGTGAGTCTTTTTATCGAGATTCCGTCTTTTCTCGGCTCCATCACACAATCACGGGACTATAAAACATTCTTGTGCACATCCTGGCTTTGAATGTTGTTGAAAAAAATTCCACGCTGTGTTAAATGGATGTGGGACAGGTTGTTCGAACTCTGTGCTATCACAAACCCAGTACAAGTGTTTGTTATCCTTAAATATTCAAATGGCAGACTTTGTAGTGTTTCTATGCCTATATGGATCTGCCATGTTGGCACTTTGGAAGATAGAAATTTCCCCAAGACAATTGCTGTTTTACGGGAAGAGCAAAATCTCAGATAGATGTCATTCGTCATAGCAGGCGGTGAGATGGGTTTTGTTGCTACTGCAAACTTGCACAAGTAAGCCTAGCCTAAAATAGAAGTAGTACTTAGTTGCAACATGAATGAATACAAAAAGATGAAGTCTGTTAATCTGTGTTGATTATTTTCTAATCCTATGCAAATACCCATTAAAAGTCACAAATGTCCTGCCCTATTTTTAGATGCAGACAGTGCATGTTGTAATGTTTACAATAGACTCTATGTTTGCAAACAGAACTCTACTACAGCAAAATAAGTTGGATGCCCTAACTTTAACCCTAAAATGGAATAACTATCATTACAAATAATGAAGCATGTGGAATGTGTATTTAAATGATCATTTAAAAAGTTATGAATCAGGTGGAAACAAACTTAAGGTGAGACAATTACCTTTAAGCTCCTGTCTCTTTGAATGAACACATGTGTGCTTGGTTGCAGGCACAAACTCTAGACTTTGTGCACATAGGTTGTTGCGGTGAGTTAGTTTGAAGTTTGCTGCTACTGGCTCTTCATGATGCTGATCGGCTGCACAGCTAACAGGCTATGTGGCCCCAAATGCCACGTCTCCCTGGTAAATGAGAGCAAAAAAAAGCACATTTCTTCCTCCAGCAATTTCTTGGCCTTTCTCCAACACATCAGAAGCAAAGGCAGCACACACACGGGGGGACCAGGGGCTCTGAGCTGGGAGGAGGAAAAGGCATTGTTGCTTTTCTGGATGGTTTCCATTGGAGCTACAATGATAATGGCCATATTGACATTTCGACTGGGAATGTACCATGGCCATTATATAGTTTCTACAAAGTATGTAACCAGCTAGTTATGGAGGAATTACAAGATCTGTGACAGGGTTCTTTTTTGTGGATTAAATGTTGCTGGTGGCTTTGCAAGCAGTAGCTGATGCTGAATGACAGAACGTTGACAAGCTCATACTATGTCGCCCAGATGGTGAAGCACAGTCGTCTTTGGAAAAAATGTATGGTCCAACATGTACCTTCGTCTGTCCTCAGACACTCTCTCCTCCGCTATTCTCTTGGTTTTATTTCCATTTCTGTAATGTTTTAACAGGGGAAATATACAGTAAGGCTGGCTGGAGTTGTTCCATGTATTAATGCACTTATATGTAAGGACATTCAGGCTGACAAATGAGCATCTATTTATAGCTCTGCATGCATAATCACTATTATGTATGTGACGCTGAAGTATCTATCTACATACTCATACTTATCTACTTATAGATCATTTATGCTAATTTGTTAAAGCAGTGTATCTGTAGTAATGATCACAGTTTGTTTGTGTCTCGTGATTATAGAACTGCACATCTCATTATGTTTACTTGTACAGTACATTCACGGTATGTAGTGTTTCAACTGAAATTTTATAGTGTGATGTTTTTTATGCATGTTACGGTAGTACATCTCAAGACTTAGTTGTTTCTGCATTCGGTTCATTTGAGACACCCCATTTACATTTCCCTCTGATTGACAGGTGTGTCTGCTGACATTCGGTCATTGAAACGTGCAGATATGATGAAATGTGTTTTTTACTCAACAAACTCATGTTAAAAATGGTCTTCTGATACCGGGAAAGGTCAAGTTACAATCAAGTCATTATATTGTTGAGAATGTATGACGTTATTTCTGTGGACTAAAGGTCCATAGATGCACAGAACATATCAAACTATTTGCAGCAATTACAAGTATCAGAAAAGATAGAAAACACTAACCTTTCATAAGAGCGTTCCATTGGTGCATAGCCTTTACCAGCTCAGTGTGTATCATGCAGTACGGCTAAGTTTAGTCTCTTTGATCAAGTGAGATAATGGTGAGACTGAAATTGAAGTGAGGTAAGATGGAACTTTTGCTTTGTAAATAAAAATGTAGGCCTGTATACGTCTACAGGTCTGTAATGAGGTCCATAAATTTTGTAAAACGTAGTGCAAGTTTTTTTTTTTTTTTTTTTGACTATCCCATACCATAGTCAAGTGAACTTAGAATTGTGGAGCAAATTAAGCCTTTTCTGTGATTAGAAGAACAGCAAGCTTTATTTTGATAGGGCAAACTAATTTGTTTAGGTTCACCACTGTCATGACACATTGGCTCATCTATTTGTCAGAACACCGCTGTTTGCAATAGCCATTTTTTTAAAATTGCATTTTATATACAGTGGCAAGAAAAAGTAAGTAAACCGTTTGGAATTTTCCACATTTCTGCCTAAATTGGTCACTCAATGTGGTCTGATCTTTATCAAAATCACAGGAATGATTAAACAGTGTCTGCTTAAACTAATACCACCCAAACATTTACATTTAATCATATTTTGTATTGGCCATAACATGTAGACATTCACAGGACAGCGTGAAAAAAGTAACTACACCGCCTGAATCTCATTGAACTACAGCAGTTTTGTAAAGAGGAATGGTCCAAGATTCATCCTGATCGTTGTGAGCGTCTAATCTGCAACTACAGAAAAGCAGTTATTGCTGCAAAAGATGGATCAGCCAGTTGTTTAATAGAAGGGTTCACTTACTTATTCCACGCTGTTGTGAATGTCTCAGGTTTTTCTGCAAAATATCTTGATAGACTTGTGAATTCATTTTTCTATTAATGATAGCACGTTGTCGAGGCCCTGAGGCAACAAAACAGCCTCAAACCATGATGCTCCTGCACCATACTTCACAGTGGGGATAAGGTTTTGATGTTGGTGTGCTCTTCCATTTTTCCTCCACACATGACAAACAATCCAACTGTAGATGTCCTCAGTTTGCTGTTAAAATAATCTTCAAATGTTGTTGGTTGATGAGGATCGCTCTAGGAATGTTTTGCAATCATTTAAAAAATATCTTTCTATCAAAGTTTTCCATATTCAATAGAGTTAAATAGAGTATAGAGTAAATTGTCATCTAGCGCCTTTCTACCTGCTTTAGGCACTCAAAGCGCTTTACATCAAGGAACCAGTCACCCATTCAGACTCATCCATAGACCAGTGTACGCAGACACTGGAGGCAAGGAGGATGAAGTGTCTTGCCCAAGGACACAACGACAGTGTGCACCTGCTGGATTCGAACCACCGATCCTCCAATCACCCCACCCCCAACTCTCTGCGCCACCGTCCACTCATCTCGAAGATGTTTCAGAGGATGTTTTCTTCTCTTTGTTTTGAAATTCTGAGCGGCTGAACTCATACTCGGGCTGTTTTTCATCCGTGACTTTGAAGGCAGCAGGCAGAAAGCAGGCTTCTGATCTTTCTCCCCACAGACCTGTCTCTCTGCAGACACGGTCCTGGCACAGTTCAGGTATCCAGCTGCTTTAAGGTGTACCGTAGTAATTAAATGAACTCCACACTTGCTCATTGCACTAGATACATCACACACAAAAACTGTTCATAAATCAGCACGAAAAGTTAACAAGTAATTGATTGCAACCTTAATTAACTATTACTGAGCACCCGTCTTTATTTCTCAAAAATGATCTGTTTTGAAATGGGAGCGTTTCTAAGAAGTAGACGCGTAATGTACGGTCATTTTTAATACTTTTATAGCCGTGCAGTATACATTATTTAGCAAGCATTAATATTGGATTCATTCTCGTTTGCAAGGGGGAATTAAAGGACATTAAAACTTGTTTTCTTTAATATGAAGCATGCTGTGGTTCTTTTTTCATCTCTAAAACCATGGTTTAGTGCACAAACCATCTCCGGTCTGTCTCACATGCTGGCTTGTATCAAATCGCTCTAAAGCTTTAATTTTTCTAGCTTTTTTCTAGTATTTATGAGGAAATCTCCCTGTGAAAAATACTTTCATTTAGCTTCTTTATCTTTTGAGGAATTGCCATACGATATAATGAACCAAAAACATATATTTTAAAAGTTATCCCATACTAAAACAGCTGTATTGAGTCGTCTGAATGAATAATTCACATTTTCACATAAATGTGAATGCACTTATGTGGTGAAGGACATCAGTTGTGCTGGGGGTTAGTAATTACTCTAGTTGTCCTTCAGTAGCATTGAAAAATTCTTTGTGTCAGACGACATTAATCAGAAAGTCATGTGGTTTCAAGAGCATGTATTTCTTAATGAATGCAGATGTAATGGCCATTTGAATACCAAATCCAACTAAAGGACGCTGATCTGTGATTTAGCACCAAGGAAAAGGGGAAATAGCAGTAGGCTGACAGTAAGACAGAGTGGTGGCAGCTGCTGCTGAATCAATATTTAACATGTTGACAATCAGTCACTCTCCATCCCCATTCTCTGCTGGCAGGTTTTTAGTACCAATAAATCACACATGGGATGCAGGCCAACACGATTAGATCTAAAATGTGCGAGAGGATCATCCCATTGAAGAAGATTATGCATTCAAACAATTCTAGAGTCTGATCCACGATCCTAGCACAGTTCAGTGGAGTTTTAAACATTACATTACAGGCTGTAAGATTGTTGATTTGTTGTATTTGTTACAATGTTTTCAGTTACCCAGGACAATAATAGGTCATCTACCTATGTGTGTGTGGATACAGCTATGGCAAAAGTACAGCCAAGTTGTTAATGGATCATTTTCATGTACATTTCTCTGTAGATCTCAAGGAATTCAGCACAAAGACGAGAGGAGGTGTTTCTGTACGAGAAGGTCAAGGTGTGGTTCTTATGTGCACCCCTCCCGCACATTCACCAGGTAAGATTTTATTGTCTTACTATATACACACATAATTATAAATACCACCGCATCAACAATATAGTACGGAAATAAAACAAAAAAATAGACACACAAACAATTAAGCAGAAAGATATAGAGTATATAAAAGAAACATTAAAGAGGGGGTATTATGCTTTTTTCAGCCACATAGCACCAGTCTATAGGACACTACAATGATGACGAAACCTTCTGTTGGTCTGTCAATGCAGTAAATTAGAATAACTGCCTTGTATAAAATTGCTCTTTCAAAATGGCGTTAGCAAATGACTTGAAATAGGCCTCTGTCTCTTTAAAAACCTCTGACCCTTTCCGACACGCCCCCTCCACACGCTGTCTGTGGCATCACAACAACACTCCGCTCGTTGTCTCAAGTATTGAAACTACGATCGGTGCATTTTAATTTTTATTGTTGGAAAGGAGCTACTGTTTATCACTTTGTGAACAATGGCCACACAGGATATTATTTGGAAACAAACCTTCCACACCGGACGCTTGGAAGGGGCTCTTGCCTGAAAAATAACTGCTGTTTGGAGGCGATCTCTTTGCATCTGCCATGCCCTATGGATCTCTAACTATACCCCCATGGACGACACCAGGATCTGCAGGAGCCCATACGATTCAAAGACGGACATTATCTGTGCAAGTGGACAATGGTTTTTCGAGGTTACCCGTTAGCTTGTTATAATCGACTACAGCTCATTGTTGATGAAAAGTCTGTAATAAACCACAAATGTGTAAAGCCAGGCTCATTGTGTGATCATCGTAAAGGCTGCTTCGAGTAGTTGCCGGCTTTATTGACGTTATTTGTGCATAATATGCTGCCTGTTTTCAATGAATGTTGTGAAGGTGAAGGTTGTTAGCTTGTCGCGGCTAATAGTGCCTTAGCTCCGAGAGAAACCACTCGGCTACGACTCACTGTAGATGAAATGTGAGCAATAAACTACACAATCAACAAGCCAGGCTCCGTGTGTCATCATCATAAAGGCTGCTTCAAGCAGTTGCCTGTTTTAGTGACGTTTTCAATGCATAATATGCTTGTATTCAGTGAATTTTCCCGTTAGCTTGTCGCGGCTAGCTTGTTAGCTCCGGGAGAAAACCACTCGGCTATGACCCATTGTAGATGAAATGTGAGCAATAAACTTCCAAATCAACAAGCCTGGCTCCGTGTGTGATCATTGTTAAACGGTTCTTTATGTGTGTGGTGGTTTTATTGACTTTATTTGTGCATATTTCTCGTTTCCACGTGATGACTCGAGGTTTAGCTTAGCATTAGCTTTCTCCGGAGGCTCTGTGCATCATCAAGGCCCAGCGCAGAACCAGACACTGAAATAAGTGTTTCCTGGGTGTTTCGGTAACAGAAACACTGATGTGTGTCTTTGTAAAAGTCTGCTGTGGCTCCGGTTCACAACACATGAAGCTAATCATCCATGATGACTCTGTTTACATCTTAGGGCTAGACACTGCGGGGAGGGGGTTCTGCTGAGGGGCAGTGGTTGGTTACTCGGCTGGTGACGAAAGGTCGGAGGCGTATCCTGGAGGTCGAGGGCGTTTCCTGAAGGAATCAGGCGTTTTATGGCCGCTGGCTGCCCTGCTTTTTGACCACAAACGTGGGGGCCGCCATTGCTCCGCTGTTGCTGTAGTACCTCCATATCGCCGCTAGGCCCCCATTGAAAAGCATTGGACTTTAGACACGTTAAAAACTACTTTAAAGCCTGGTTTCAATTGTTTCAACGCTAGACTACGCTAGATCTTCCTCCTGAGATAACGCTGGGTTAATAACAATATATGAAACCAGGCTGGTTTTCGTAATATGATTTTTTGAAATCTCGTATTTAACGAGGCTCGGACTGTTAGCATTGGAGCAGCGCGAGCTACACGTCACGCAAGGGCCGAGTCTACGGTGAAAATCCCGCCCGTATGTCCTTTTTAGGAACATTCTACGTCAGAGCTGGGCAGGGGGAGCCTGTAAATCCGCCATGAATTTCCCCACTGCCGTGGTCATTCTGGTAAACGGGGAGGAGTGAGCATAAGACGTCCATTATTTTCTACAGTCTATGGTTTTATCCCTAAAATGGCTGCCATCAGAGTTTCTACAGATTACTCGAAAATACGTGAATGTGCCAAGGCAACACTTCAGGCATGGTTTTAATGAGGGAATGACTTAATAACATGATGTAAAGCTTGAAAAAGTCGATTTTGCATAATAGGCCCCCTTTAAATGCTTTCATTCCTATAAGATATGTGTGTAATTATGTGCAATATATGATTGTAAGAGCTGCAGTGAAGTAGTTCTGATCAGATACATCAAAATAGTAAATTCAAAAACACCACTGGCACATTCAGTCTCTGTATTGCTGAAGGACAAATAATTACA
The DNA here is from genome assembly GCF_951799975.1 of Gobius niger. Taxonomy (NCBI): domain Eukaryota; kingdom Metazoa; phylum Chordata; class Actinopteri; order Gobiiformes; family Gobiidae; genus Gobius; species Gobius niger. Next base: position 20,800,295 of record NC_136852.1, read on the forward strand.
GCCTTTTTCTATTTATTATAATCTCTTAATGGTTTGTTTTTGTACAAGCCTGTGCTTCCTTGCATCCATCCACATGTCTGACGTTGGCTGTTATAAGTTATGGAGACAGCTGAGCCGTTCCACAGGATCTCTCAGATCAAATTTGCTGGGTCATTAGAAATGAAAGGAAATGTTACACAGCCAATTATCCCCTATATAGGCAGAGTGTAGACGGCACAGTGTAATGGCATAGCTTTGAGTATGCCTCCAAACTGGTCCTCTAATGTACGCTCTTCTATGAACCTTGAATTATTTGGCTTTTCTTTTTTTTTTTTGCTTGGGCTGTGATGTGCCAAGCTCTCTTCAGCATCCGCTTAACATTTGTGGATGTCATGAGACGAAACATGAGCGATGATAGGAAGCAGAGAATCGGTGGCAGGAAAAGGTGATTAAAAAGACAATAAATGATTCATGGTGCCCAGTGACTGACAGATGAAAGCACAGCGCAGATGAGTTTTAGCCTCTTCATTAAAAGCCCAACCAGGGTTGCCATGGCGCCAGGGGGATGTCATGTTTGAAACTTCACACGTCGACCACATACACTCAACTTTAGTTTGCTTTTGAATGCAATTGTGTTTTTTTAATATTATTTCAGAGATAAAGCATTTTACTATTTCAAATCCAGCTGCGTTCAATTTACTTCCTAGTATGGGCTCTACCTGGTTAGCTGCCTAGGCGTCTCTATATAATCTTCAGGTTTCATCCATGAAATTTGCATTTAAATACACACAGTCCATATTTACTTTAGCCTGATGACATCGCGCAGAAACACAAACATTATTCACATTACAGAGGGAAAAAAATGCTATAGTAATATACTGGGAGAGGCTAAATGCTAGCAACGACTTTGGTCTATTTGCGTGACTGAGCGCACGCACAAAGACCAGACAGTTATGCATCAACTAGTCTAAGCTACTGTAAGTTAAGTACATATCACAGTATGTAAACTTTAAAGAAGAAATAAGTAACTTGTTTATCTTAATAAATCCTTTTCGTAGTCCCTCTGGGGGTATTACAAGTGTAAATGGGATGAGTGTTTTTTTTTTTTATTTCCTACTGTTGTCTCTGTCCAGAAAACCACCCTTGCAACTTCCCTGCTTCCGGGTCGGAGGCGCAGAACACACTTATAGAATCATGAAGAAGAAGCTAACAGGCTAGCGGGCAAAGCTAACTACGGGCTAGCACCACTTTAGCACCACTTTAATTGAGTTGTGGCACAATGTACAATATCCCTCTCTCCCTTTGTCTTTTCTGTCAGCGTAGTATTTACTCTCATGGACAATTAATGAGTAAAAAAAAAACGCAACATGCTAGGACACCTGCAGTGGAGCTTATGGCCTCTAGGGGCATGAGTTACTTAGTTAATTAATGAAGACAAAGCTGGGCACAGATGTTAATGACGCCAACTTTTTACATGTCATCATTTCCAAAACAGGTTCATAAATAAAACTAAACGCGGTAAAGTATAGTTGTAATGTTTCTCGGTTTGTCTGAACATTATACTAAGCTCATGTATTGAATCCCTTGACATCCAGTAGTGACAGATGATCCCCGGCACCTGCTCCAATCGCTTTTAGGAAGATCATAGACATAGCGTGTGCAGTGGTGATGAATGCTTTGGTGACTCAAATTTTGCTGCTGCTGAGACTCATATAGGACAGTATAACACACTGCTAAACACTGCATTAAAGGTTTGTGTGAGGGTTACAGAGAGAAATTCAAATACCACTTTAATGGGATAGGTCTGCTGGCAGTATTTAATTTGAAGCCAATGAGATGTTAAGAGTATATTACATTCTATTTCATGGCTTTGTGAACAGTTTTCAATCATATCATTGTTTATATTTCCATGAAATATTAGATTATTCCCAGTTGCTTAATGCATATGTTCTTATGTGGACTGCTTTTTATCTATAATTAGTCCATTCACTTGAGACTCTAATTGGAAAGAGACGTAATGAAACACTGTTTTTGTTTGTTTTTACCTGAAAGTGACTAAATTATTCCTTGCACAGATGTTTATCTTGTTTGGCATAGTCACACAGTGCTTTATGCCACAAATCCCAAAGTCATTATAGTTGGGAGTAAACTAAGGCAGCATGCTCATACTATATTGATCAAAGCTAAATACTGAATACTGCATGTGGTTCTATGAATGTAACCCCTAAATATCTGCTTGCTCTGTGTGCCTTTTTAGAGATCATCTACAGCTGGGTTTTTAATCTGTTCCCTTCGTTTGTGGCGGAGGATAGTCGCCGCTTCATTTCCCAGGACACGGGGAATCTGTACATCTCCAAGGTTCAACCCTCCGATGTGGGGACATATATCTGTTTGGTCAAAAACCCAGTGACAAAGGCGAGAGTCTTGAGTCCACCAACGCCTCTGACACTCAAGACAGATGGTAAGCCTATTGTATAGACAGTAGTACACCAATAAGGACATGACATTATAAGCACTGAAAGGAAGCGAGCTGTTTTCTGATCAGACAAAGCCCTTGGGACCCCCTGCAAGCTCTGATTCTCAGAATACAGAAATCATTGCAGTGGATAGTCAGTGTACATTGTGACCATTTTTACAGCTCTGTGCATGACAAACAGAAGAAAAGCAGCCACATACTGTATTTCCGTTTGCTGTTGTATAATGCCATGGATTCGGATCACATTACTTAAAATGGGATGCAAACTTACACAGCTCCAGTTTAGGTGATGGCATTATGAATTCTATATACACCATAAATAGACTATGAGCAATGCTTCAACATTAGCGTGGGGATGCTCTTTTGTTCACATTGCGCTTTGGTGAAAGTGGCCATCAGGGAAATCATTTTCCGGCATAAAATTAACTGAATCAACGGCCCTCACTGTGGAAGGGGTTTTACTCTTTTATACTGGCCTCTCAGGGGCGGTAATACAGAGCTGTTTGTTACACTCAGGTGTGCGTTTCACCTACAGGCAGTTTTTTTCATCTGACTTCACCAGCAAACATCCATCACTTCACACAGGTGCCTGTCATTGTCAAAGTTTCAAACAAGCCTTCAAGATTACATCCTTGGAGTAATAGTGAAAAGGGCGTCTGAGCCCAGGAAGCAGAGTTGTTCCAAATGTACCAAAGCGCCACAACAGCACCTCTTAAGGGTTGAAGCCCCTCCAGCGAAACTCCTCCTTGTATTACCATACCCTGGTGTGAAATGGCACTCAGAGACGTACTGTATGTGTAACACTTAGCACATAACCATGGCAACTGGCGCTGTTGGTTTTGTAAAAGGAGCAATTTGTTCGATTAGAATTACACAATTAAGTATATTAAGTATCAGCAGCCAGAGAGAGCAGCAGTTTGGGTCAGAATTTGTTGTGTTTTTAGTCAGTCCCAGAGCTAGTGAATCTCTCCCTCTTAAAACACTTGCCAATTTTCTTTGTAAAACATCTACTAGTCAGTTGTCTTGCAACCCTGCTTGCCGAAACAGCTACATTCACTGAAAGCAAGAATAATATCACTGGGATGACTGTGATTACATAGCAATTTGCTGGAATGCCTTGAGAATGTTATGCCAGTGCTTAGGTGTAAGTGTTTTGCTGAAGGACACAATATAATTTTCATCACTGTGCTATTCATAATGTTCCCGGGCTATATTCAGTGATCAATGTTTGGACTGAAGAAACCTGTGTGAAAAATACTGAAGAAACCTGTAAGCATGATATAAATCTTATCTGCAAACAGGTGATATAACTACCAAATCTCTGCTGCGTGTTTACTCTAGTGTTTATTTTATATCCCTCCAGATGATTCACAGGGATAAAGACCTGATACTACCCCGACTCATATTTTGTGATTAAATCTAGAGCTGAAAGCGGTAGTTCCTTGTCTTTCAAATTGGTCTTAACACAATATCTTTCCCACCCACACAACTTGGCCGAACCAGATCTCCACAGCTGCAGGTCTATTATGCCAAAAAAAAAAAAAAAAGCCCTGGCACCTCATACTCTGCCAATCTCATGATGTTCAGCGGCCCTTCCGCATTGTAAACTTGGATCTGAATTGACTAAAATTACATTGGCACACCTCCCCGCATGTATCGAAAAGTCCCTGAAGAGTAAACACCCTCAGTCTTTAGAGTTGGGCCAGTGAGATAGTACAATCTGTGCCTTAGTGAAAGTGTCTGGTTATTACATAGTCGATCGGTGTAAAGCTCAACATTGGCGGCTCCAACCTTGACTTTTTTAATCAGAACAAGCATCTGCGCTCCATTCTGTGCAGCGGGAAGCCATTGATCGCACATTTACCATCCACCTTGAGGACAGCGGGTGTAAACTGTGAACTTTAGGAGAAAATACTCTTTTGTAAACAGCTCAACATAATGCTTTCTCTTCAAATTAGATTTTTGCACTTAGCCAACTATTACATGTGTATCTTAATAAATGACATGTTTTTCAATTGTTGAGTTCAAAGTGAAAGTCATTGTAGGTATAGGATCAATAGACTTATCACAGCAGTGATGGGGTTTAAGTGAGGGTCACAGTTCCCAGTTATCTGACAGGGCCGTTCATTCCCACATAAACTCACCAGAGGCCAATAAGTTTTATTGCAATTGAGACACTCTACACTTAAACTGTACAACTGCAAAATAAACTAAAGCACACGAAAATGTGAGCTTTTTTGAAATCCAGTCACCAAGTAGTCATTTTCAAGTCTCTGTATTTTGACAGTGATGGCCGAGAAGCATAATATCAGCTGACACATGTCATCTGCAAGGGTCATGTTTTCTAAATTGTAAACTGGACCTTATGCCTGCAACCATATTAAATGTCACCATGATTTTCACAACACATAATTTATTTCACTCATAAATGTGATCTTTGGTAGAAACACGAACAGTGTGCTTTCAGACCAGTGACAATATAAAAAACTCATATAATAAATGCTCAAGATGTGTGAAATAATATTAAACCTGTATTTAATAGATGAGATTTAAATATTGATGATAATGATTAATTTGTGTTCAAAGCATCCACAAAGGGTCACACTGTGGCTGGAGAAATAACAAAGATTGTGTCATGGAAGGGCATCTGGCATCAAAGATGTGTTTCATAATATTCGAGTTGTCCAGCACATTACAACATACAACAGCATAGCAGAGCCTTTAGGGATTTTTTTTTTTCTGGCTAAAATTGGATTTTATGTTTTACTGCACAGGGGACAGAATTATTATTCAATTCCATCACTATTCAGTGAAACTCAATATCACATGAAATATACGGGGACATTGAAATATTGCAAATTCATTTTATGTGAAGGGCTGCTTTGGAGCCATAAATGTTGGGAATGAGATTGAAATGGAAAAGTTATTTGTAACAAATATCATAAAACACTTCCGCATGTAACAGGCCACAATTCAATAAGTCTGGACCGGCTACATTTGTTTCAGCTCATAAAGTGTCAGGTGCACGTAGGAGGTGTAATTATGGCTGCGGAAATGTCATGTCGGTCATTTGTCTGACGCATGTATATCTCTGTACTTTCTCCAATATACATTTCTCGTGGATCGGGTTTGTGTCCATCTGCAGTGCTAGCCCAACAAGGTTTGCTTTTAATATTCGTGTGTAAACCACTGAAAGCCTCATGTAATATTCATGGCACAAACGTTCATATAATAAGATGGATCATGGTAATTAAATCCCAGATGAAGGTGTTTTTCTTTTACTCTCCAAATTTACTCTATGCCATCTGACACATCATCCAGGCAAATTTATATTAATGGCGGCCGTAACGTACAGATGAATAAACAAAAGAAGTCGTGTCCTCTGGCGGGGACTTCGAGCCAAGGTGGTAGTCATAGTGGCACTTAGCAAGAGCGATAAGGCGTTATCACTACTGTCCTTCAGTGTGTGTGTGTTTGGTAAATTGCTAAAGTGCTTTGCTAATTCATCAGGACGGGACCATACTTATCTTTGTTGTCACAGTAACTGCATCATCGTTCTAATGGCGTGTCGTCTTGCATTTTGGCTTTTGTGTGAGCTTTGCATATGCGCTGCATGCCGCCTCTGCATATTCGAAGTTAAAGCTGTTACATTCAAATTAGAGTTGCTTAATGTTACGTTTGACCTATAACGGGCTATATTGAGGACCATTTCTGCAAAAAGATGGATATTAGTAAGATGTGCCAGATGGTGCGTGTGATGTGCACCTGTACACTAAATTAATACCAAGTTTAGTGATGTTTCTGTAATTACAATTTAGGATAAATATTGAAGAGGTATTTTGTAAACATTTCCAAACACATATGAGCAGTAAAGAGACAAGTGCTTAGGCATATAAAGTTGATGCGTTGTTTGTTCCCTCTTAAACTCACACTTGTTAATTGTTTTTAGTATAATGCATTTTAAATTGAAACATAGATTTGTTCGACGGCGTGTATTTCCCTCAGCGTCGACCAATATCTGGTCGCCGAGTGTACATATATGGAATCCTATGACCAAAGTTTGTGGGAGTGTAATAGCAGTAATTTTGCTGAAGCTAGTTTTTCTTATTACCAATGTATGGTATACCTTTCCTTTTATTTGCAGCTTTTGCTTTGTAAATGGATGAACTGTGAGGCAGTGAAAAATGAATGCTTTGGACTGTAATAGGTTGTCTTGAGCCCGTGATGTCTAAAAACACTTTCTCCTTTTGGGAGACAAATGAAAAATGAAATGGCAGATGCATATTTTCACGACTGGGTACTGTTGATCTCTACTCTGTCTGGCTGGTGCTATTTTTTATTTTATTTTTTCGATAACAGCGCTGACAGATCACTAGAGAGGCTGGCTCATTGTGACCAGCGTTCCAAAATATCAGGCACTACTTGATATCGGTCACTGCTCGCCTTTGTCCATGAGACGGTTCTATTTTTAAACGTCTTTATCCCTGTCTCGCCACAATGATCGAGGATGCATGACACATTTCCACACAGTCAATGGTCTTTTGTCTCAGATGTCAATATTGTGCCATGTAAACTAGGAATAATTTGTCGGATAAACTCGAGGGCCATAAAAGTGCATTATTGTTTTGATTTGGACTTATTTTAATGTATGGCAAAAACCAGTGCTCACTTGAAGTGTTGGATTGGCCATGCATGTGAAAAACAAAATGAGATAAAAAAGAAAACTCAACAAATGTAACCTCTTAATCCCCGCCCGAACAGAGCACATTTTCTTCCGTTTCGCCACCTTTTTGTCACTTTTTTGTTGTATTATTGTTACTTTGTAGGCAGGTTTTTGTTGCTCTTTTGTAGCTTCTTTGTTGCTTCTTTGTTGCTTTTTTTGTCACTTATTTGTTGTGTTTTAGTCACATTTTTGTTGCGTTTTCATCCTCGTTTTCTCCAAACTGGAGAAAATATGCCCGGTTCAGGTGGGGGTTGAAAGGTTAATGATTGAACAGTGACTTATACATTCTAAGCAAGCAATAGCTTTTTGATATCGTTAAATATTACCATGCACATGTTTCCTATTCACCTTCCTGTTTACATGTTATCCCACTTGCTTCTAATCTTACCCAATAAGTTCCACTGGCAGGAGAAAGGAGGTCATTATTTTAATCCTTTTTTCCCCTGTGCAGTGAATGGCAGAAAATGGCAATTGTGAAAATATGGTTTAAGTAGCAGTTTGCAGTCTGCTCATTTCTCATATCTGCAATCTCTCTCTCTCTTAACCTTTTCTAGGTGTCATGGGTGAATACGAGCCCAAAATTGAAGTGCATTTTCCCACATCAGTCCTCGCCGCCAAAGGAGTCACTGTGAGACTGGAGTGCTTTGCTCTGGGAAAGTAAGTGTACGCATTTTGCAGAGATTGTACAATGTGTAATACCACTTTGTCATATTAATATCCGGATGCAATTCACTAAAGCGCACCATTGTTCTAATGCAGAGAGAGATCCTGTTTGTGTTTGGGCTCTATCCTTTAAATTACATTATTCCATTACCTGAATGGGCAGCGGCCGTATCTCGTCTTGAGGCAGAATGTTAAGTGAGTGCGAGAGAGTGCCTGTATTGCAGCTCTCTTGTTAGATGGCATGTTAGTGCATAGTAGGGAAGAGTGAATGGGGAATTCGGCCCGAGGGAACCATGTGTTCTTATAATTGAGAGCCCTAATGTTGCTGGTGCTTCCATAGGTGCATTCGGGGACTGGTACGAAGGAAGCAAAGTAAAGGTTATGTCTCTGAAAGAAAATAATTGGTAATTGTTGCCAATCAATAGGGAAAACTGTCTGCTTATATCAGAACAAATCATTTCCATCCATTATTATTACACATATGTTTTCATGGAAGGGTTTGTATTTAAAGGGGCTAGATGCAAGTTAGCCATTTTATTCGGACCCGAAGTAACACCTCTTTGAGTGACAGTGCAGGATTTTAGAGGCAGTTGTGGTTAATATGACTGGGCTTATTCTACACCTTAGGACATTGTTGGAACATGTAGGGGAAGGAAAATACATAATTTTAACATTTTTAACTCTTTATTGTCCCTTTAACTAATATTATGAGCACCGTATATTACGGACGATAAGTCTCTCTGGAGTATAAGTCACACCAACCTTTTTTTTTGTCTTCATTGCTGTAAGAGGAACCTCCGCTTTTCTCCAGTCCCTCACAAGTTTCTCGCTCACTCCACTTTCTTTCTGCTGCTCGATTGCGTTTTTTAAAATCTTCAGTGGTACAGGCAGATACTGGTACATGAGCCTAGAGCGCTCTCTAGCGGCTGTCAGTGCGGAAATAGCAAACATGTGAAATTATATATATTGATATATAAGTCGCACCTGAGTATAAGTGGCAGCCCCAGCCAAACTCTGAAAAAAGTGCGACTTATAGTAAAATACGGTACATTCATCTGTACTAAGAACTAATTCCATAGTTTTAAACAGTTGTCACTTACTACATTGAAGTAATGTAATGTAAGTAAAGATGTAAATAACTTCCGCTGTGCTCTGACTGATTTATTGAAGCACCAAATCCTTCAGCCAGAGCAAGGAAAACATTTTTTGAATACCATCTGAGGAGTGGAGAAACATAGTGATTTTCCTCTTAAGATGTTGTGTTTGCCATTGCATCAAATACTCCTCGCACAACATCTCTAATCAATGATATTTATAATTATTTTTTGCATGAATTATTCATCTCTGGATCAGAAGTACAAACATGCACTAATCTACAGCTGAATCCAGACCTCATAATTGTTTACTCTGATTTCAATTAATTACCCACATTATGCAAAGTCATTTCCTAAGTCTATAGACAGTGCGTTACAACCTCCCAGGCTTTATTTCTTCCTATTACCGGAAGAGGTGTTGCTGACGCGCGTAGCAATGTCAGCTCTTGCCTTTCTCAGTCAAGTAATTGGTATGTGAAGGCTCTCAGTCAGAGTAATCCTCGCGACTTACCCTTTTACAAAGAGATGAATGCTTTATCAACGCGCCTCATTAAGAAATGCCACTCTTTATATAGCTGCAGAAATTCAGTTAAATGGGTTTAGTTCTTCTCCCTCTGATCAGTATGTATGAATGAATCGAAGGCTACAGCAACGCACTGAGTGAATGTCAACGACTCCTGACGTAAGGATGCAGCGATCCAGTGATTTAAATTTCGATACTGAATCCTGCATCATAAACTGTCATTTCAGTTTGATTAAGTTTTGGGATTATTTGGTTAAATATTTTCCAGATCTCCTTTATATAAAGTCGAGTACTTCATCGATAATGCACAATTATAAAAGAAAGAAGCTCTGAGCATTAAAGTAGTCACACTTCTTTCGTATGTCGTGTATTTCTTGATTTATTTGAATGTCTGTAAAAGTCTTTATACCTCTTTGTGGGCCGCAGCAGCAACGTGGTGGTTCTTCTTTTTTAATTCATGCAGTCCTAAAAACAGTCTGACCCAAGTACAGTGCACCTGAGAAAAATCAATTATAATACCAGACTACCGATATAAATGTCTGTGTTGACTGAATAATTTTTTTAATAGAACCATTTTGCATTTAAAATAACTTATATTTGAGCAGGATCAGCTTCCTGGTTGTAAGCTACACTGCGGCGGAGTGATCTGCTAAGTGACCGGATCTACAGTAGTTTGTTTACTTGCGGCCGGCATTACTGCGCGTGGAATTCACAAAGGAGCTTTCTACAAATTAGATATGGCAACGTTTGGAGGACTACCCGATGATTTTGAAGAGGTTTTGAATGCAGGCTAGCACTAGTCTAGCACCACTAAACTCTTCAAATATAAGGACTGTATGAATAAATAAATAAAAAATCTCCAGAAATCAACAATATCCTTTTAAGTGCATTCAAAAGTTACGACGTTGCTATTTTGTGTTGCTTTGGAGGTGAACTAGATGAAGTAGTATGAAGAAAAAAGAAACATACTGATGGCTGATATTTTTTCTTCTATCTTGCCATCATAACCCAATACAAAATGAATTTGTTTGTCAATTGGTTTTCATCCCCATCTATTAAATGTTTCTTCTTCATATGTTTTATTAAAGCGTTTTTTGCTTCACTGTCTGGAAGTGGGAAGATCTAAAACGCTAGGGCAGTCTTATCGAATCCTTTTTGTTTTTCAAAGAATATGTGTCTTTATTTTTTACATTCTCTTAGAGTTTGTTTTTCAAATACCACTTTTTTTTGTTTGCTCCTTCAAAAAATGTGTAATTATTTGAAACAAACTGATTGCCTCCACTGCTATATCGAATCAAACGCTGAGCTTTTATCGGAACACTTTTAGATGTGGGGGTAATCCACTAAGCCTGCCTTCGGGTCTTTTTTGAAATTGAAAAGCACCACTCCAGTCGCTCAGACAAATGCACTGTTAGGGTATGAAAGAGCTAAACAAAGCAATAAATCTGGCATCAGAATATCTTAAATCCCTCTTTTCTTGCACTGGTCTCTGAACATGCCCGCTGCAGCCCCGGTGCTCATTATTCTGTCTCCAAACTTGAATCCTGCCACACTCAGGAAGACTCAAACTCGTGTTCGGGCTTTCCCTTGGTCCCTGTGGGTTTTGCTGTGTTTCGCTGCAGGTTAAGAATTCATTTAGAGTAGAGGTCTTGAGCAAAACTTGACCCCAGCAAGATATAGAAGACCACAACATCCGCTATTTATCTCAGTAGATTATAGTGTTCTCGTGTTAGCAGGAAGATGAGTTATTGTGTTGTATTTCAAAAATCAAAAATAATTATCGTCCAGCTTTATCAAAAACATAAAATGCAGGTAAAGGGTTTTACAGCTGGACACCCCCAATGCAACAGCGGTTTGCATTAAGATGAGCCTCTGCCAAATCAATATGCTGATTACAGCTCTCCAGGGGAAATTCCTATGGCAACCCTGGATAGAAAACAGGTAGAGGACCACGAGAATCAATCATGATGCATTGTCAGCACATGGTCCTTGGTTTGCGGCGTGAAATTCAATGTTCTCGCCTGCATCCCAAGAGATTTTATTTTTATTTTTCTGTTATTATCTCAACACTTTCAAATAATAATAATTTCCCATGAAGTGAAATGTCTAAACTAAGCATTTGCCTTGTTTAGCCCTTTCTCAGCCATCCAGTATTAAACTTTATGCTCTAAAAGCTCCTGTACATCCACAATAGCGGAACCGTCCGTAACCCAAACCTATAAAGAAAAAAAAAACACCTGTCCAAAAGCCGGAGCAACACAAAATCACGAGCATTGTTTTGTCGAAATAGGATGTGACTAAAATCGAAAAGCAACATTTGTTTGCTCCTTTGTTTAATTGAAAACATGCTTTGAATCCTAATTTGTTTCTCTCTCAGTCAAGAGCGTTGTATGTCCTTTCCGACGATAAAAAAAAAAGGAAAGGCTTAGGGGTGTAACAATTTCATCGGGGCAAAATGATTGATGGGTTCACAGGAGGTTTGTAACGGTGTCAAATTTCCATCTTTCGCACAGCCGTCAAATCCACTCGTCGCACAGTGATGGCCTATAGAAAGAGCCTGTAAGTCTGCATGTGAGAGCCGTATATTGCCAGGCCCTATAGAAGACGCCATGAATAAACAGGGAGAGAGGATATTAGTCAAACCTAATCATAAAAATGTCCTGGCTGTGGGAATTGCGTGGCTTTATTATCGTTGATGTCCTTCAACACCGGCTGTCCAATAATACTCGGTGTTGGTTATTAGCATTTCTGCAAATACGTATGCTATGATTAGTCAAAAGGTCAGTCTGCTTACATGCATGCACTGCAATAAATAAGCACAATTCTCTAGTCAAGGTTCAGTGTAGAATGTCAGCTGTTCAGTACAATAAAATATCAGACGTATAGATTTGGGATACAAATATTAGAATAATAAAAACATATCTTTTGCTGATTTTTTATGGGAAAACATTCTGTATCTTCTGTTCCTGCTTGCAGTATTGTAAAATAAGATTGTATTAAATATCTGCAATGGATTGCTTTTGTGCCTCCAGCCCTGTACCAACGATTACATGGAGAAAGATAAACGGCAACATCCCCAAGAAAGCCAGACTGCGGAAGTCTCAAGCCGTCCTGGAGATCCCCAACATCCAGCTGGATGACTCGGGGACTTATGAATGCAAAGCCGAAAATCCAAGAGGAGGAACGGCATTCAAAGGTCATCTGCAGGTCTACAGTAAGTCTCATTTGATCTGCTTTTAACTGCTCAAAGTTCATTTACTTCTAGCAGTAACCTTGTTCAAAGTCCCTTATAAATGTAATAGAAGTAGAAGATAATGTGTGTTGTTTTCTGCAAAAACACCCTAAACCTAAAACATAAATCAGTGGATTTTATATCAAATCTAAAATGTATCGAGTTGTTCGACGTTGCTATTTTAACATTGAAAATTGAACACACTCTAAATACACTGCAGTTGATACATTTTGATTAACTACATACAATACTACCTTTACTGAAATCGTCTTCTTTTTTTTCCCCCACTGTGCCTAGAATCAATGAAACAGGATGCCTCTGCTTTGGCAGGACACATTTCCAAAGCTCTGGTCTTCTTGGCACACTCTTTTCTGCAAGCATCACACAGAGAAAAGGGAGCCTAATTTGTAGCAGGCTCACGTTAAATGTAATTTTCTCAGGTCAGCCAGTAGCTTGAACCTGTGCTGTGAGGCAGACCTCGGCGGCCATAAACATTCAATCAAAGCACACAAAGCCTATTGAGCTGCGGTGCATTATGCAAATAGGAAAACATAGACCGTATTGATAAAAGCACCCCAGACAGTGTATCTATCTCTAGACAAGAGACATTCGTCAAAAGTTACCATTGGGAACATAAATATCGAGCTGTATATAAAATGCCATGATTCCTGTTGGGTTGTTTATGTTACGTGTGAATCTCTGCAGAGCTAGACATTTCTGTAAGCCACATATATGTATGACAGAAATGAATTCAGCGTCTTGTTTAGTGGCCTCCAGGAAATAAAGCTCCTCTCTACAATGTAAAAGAAAAAAGTAATGAAATCTATGTGTAAAATGTGCACAGGCATGAGTGTACAAACATGAATGTTGTTGGTTATGGCTCAAAGCACTGAGGAAGCTCTGTAGAGGACACTGAGTTGTGCAAACCAGTTGCCGCTTATATATTCATCATATTTAATAGAAAACACACTCTCTCAAAGGCATGCTCCCGTGATGCTTTTTACACTTATCAGCCGTATTTGTGCATACTTTTTCTCTTCTCTCTTGAGTCTTGTGTGTTGCAGAGATATATTACTTCATTCTTAAATCTTCTTCTGTTCCTCAGCCCTCCCTCAGTGGGTGAGAATGATTAATGATACTCAGATGGATAGCGGAGAGAAGCTCCAGTGGGAGTGCAAGGCCATAGGGAGGCCCCGGCCCACCTATCGCTGGCTCCTTAACGGGCTGCCCTTGACATCGCAGGTACCTACAACGCGTCGGCCCCTGTTCTCATGGCGATTCAAGCATAAAACATGTGGATTATTCCTTATATATTGCCCCATGATGTGAATTATTCCTCATGTACACCCCCATGATGTCTGTGTGTAGCGTTAGACTATTGCACGGTGTACATCTACTTTGAATATGATTTCGCCGCATGTTTCCCCTGTTGCAGGCTCGCGTCGAAATCATGAACGGGGAGCTAACTATCCACCGAGTGCAGCAGACGGACTCGGGGATGTACCAGTGCATCGCCGAAAATAAATATGGGGCCGTCTATTCCAGCGCGGAGCTCAAGATTTTAGGTAGTAACTCATTCCCTGTAGAAAATGTGGAATAATACACTTCAGTAATGAACGGAGCAGCCAAAAGATCACTCGAGTGACTCAAAACTGTAAGCCAAGTAACGTGAAAAGTACATTTTTCAGCAAGTAAGTTTTGGGTGACTTTTAGATTTTGAAAAACAGCTATCACAGTACGTTTTCCCACACAAAGCTTTTAGTCCAGTCAGGTGTTGTGAGGACATTGACAATTGTGCGAAAAGAGTGCATTGTTATAAAATGACTGCTACTTGAGTAATCATAACTTGGCCACTTCTCAATTTCATGATGCAACTCTTCCTCTCACTCAGCAGAGTTTCTGATGCAGCGCGACGTCTAAAATTGCAAGCGTCGTATTGGCATGTGAATAAGGCCCGGGACGATAGGTGAGGCAGATTGAAATGCGAGCGAGAGACTCTCAAGTGTGAGATGTGCTGATTGCCAATCAATGGTCCCCGATTTAACCCAGCCAGGGGACCGCATGAATAAAAGAAAGACCCTTATACATACACACATGTCTGCACGTATAAAGGGGAGCGTGGCCAGGGTTACTTCCATAGAGTCACCAAGGAAATTACTATATGTTTTTTTTTCCGACATGGGGAAGCAAACAGAAGAAATGGGATGCTGGGTGCTTTGATGAAGTTTAATGACTCTATTATGGTCTAATCTTCATCTCTGTAATTTGTGATTGAAGAGCAGTGCACCTCATTGTCTCTATTACTTAACAAAGCAAGTCCTCAGCAAGTTATCTGCTCTCATTATTTAATCAGATGCTTAAATTATGAACAATGGAGTCCCCGCTTTCAGGATAACGGTTGGCTAAAAAAGAAACGTCAAAGCTTTTGAAGCACGGTGTTATAAAACAAAAGATAAAAAAAAAGCTTCAGGTGCTTTAAAGTGCAAAATTAGTTTAGAAAAAAGGCAAACTTAGAAGCTACTGAAGATTGTGTACCCATCTGAGGGACACATCTCCAGATGCTGACCGCTCGACGTGCCCCTGAGTGTTCTATTTTAAATCTGAACCCGCTTTATATTGTCACAATTATTTATTTTTTCTTACAAGTGGTCTTACATCACAAAATGGTGAAGAGCGGCTGTATCAACATCTTAATTATCGTTATATGTTTGCTGAAAATACATTATAAGAAGGTATGTCATAAAAATGTTCAGAAAGTCCAATTTTATCATCAACACACTGAGATCCAGAGTGCTTTTTTTTTTTGTATCCATCCACTCTGAATTATGCGGCACATTTGCCTTGAACATGAGACATTAAAAGGAAACAGTGCACTTCAGACTCAAGGCTTGGGGGTAAAAACTTCCTGAATGGATGTCCAGTGTTGTGCGTTGATGGACTATTTTCTCCTTGTCATCTCCTGTACTGGGTCGCAGCTGGTGACACCCATTCCCCTTTCATTTTTCCCGAAGGGACAGTTTGATTTACTGTCTGTGTGGCATGCCCTTTTTTGAAGGGGAATCTGTGGCATTATAAAAAATCTTTATTGCAAAGTCCTCTATGGATGAGCTATAAAATGTTCTGCAAAATAATACGTCTGCAAAATAATACGTCTTTTTTTCCTTCCAACAACATAATAAATTCTAGAGTTTCATTAGTGTTTCAGTAACAAGCCATTCTAAAATGTAAAAGGAACTAGAAATGCAATGGCTGCGCCATTGCGATTGACTGCGGAATTGCGGGAAGCGAATGCAGAAATTGCATAAACTGTTTAAATTGCATAAATTGCTTAAATTGCATAATCGTATTTGCATAAACTGGTAAAATGCATAAAATGTCACGTTGCATCTATTATAGAAAACGCTATCTCAATGGCTGCCGCCTGGGCGCCGCCATGTTTATTTCCCATACCGCCTTTGAAGCTAAGCAGGGAAGTGCCTGGTTAGGACTGGGATGGGAGACCGTTCCTCCGAAGCTAAGCAGGGACGGGCCTGGTTAGGACTGGGATGGGAGACCGTTTGGGAACACCAGGAAGCCTGGCGACAGTACTGAGTGTGTGCGTGGACATCCGCGGCCGGCCCCCACGTGACGGTCCCACCGGCCGCGGGCCTTGGCCACGGGTCCATATGGACCGCGGTGCTGCTGTCCGAGGACAACCCGCTGTCACACAAACGCGAGTGCACGAGATCTGACTGCCGTGCGTGTGCGCGCATCCAAACAGGGCGATGTGTGCCTGTGTGTGTATGTGTGTGCGTGTGCGTGCGTGCCCAAAACCTGCTCAAACACGAGCCTCTAATCACACGCGCTGCTCCGACTGATTTCTCCTCCGTGTGAGTCAAAGCGAAAATGAAACCACTTAACGAGCGCATGGCCTGCACTGCGTACTTTTTTCCCCTTTTTCTTTTAAACTTTGCTGCTGTACCATTTCTTTTCTATTTTGCTTTCACGTATTGTGAGCCCAGAGGTACATTTCATTCTAAAGCAGCTTTGAACGCATTGCCAATTTTATTGTAAGGTTATAAATACTGTCTAACAACGATCATTAGGCTATTTCAGTTCAAAACCTACTCATTATTTTTTTTTATTGTGCACTACCGTCATGCACCAAACCACGGGTCCTGCACCGTCAACCAAACCGTTAAAGCTGAACCCCTAATATTTATCAATAATTATTCCACTGTCTCTTGAATCCTGTTCCCCGAGTTTAGCGAAAATATTGTCGTACTTTATAAGAGAGGAGCACGGGTGCATCAAACACTCCAATTGCAGTTTGTTTGAGATTTTTTTGAGCCTTCATTCTTTTACTCATTTGTAGTGGCCATAGTTTTTGGAATGGGTTGGGAACCACTGGTCTACAGCTGAACTGTGTGACGGGTTGGACATTTCTTTGTAGTCACTCACAATCTCTGAATATCAAATGTGGACACTAGCGAGGCCCGGCCGAAGGCCGGGTCTCAGCTAGTAAACTGTATAAACTGCGTAAACTGGTAAAATGCATGAATGGGTTAATTTGCATAAATTGTGTAAATTGCATAAACTCTTTAAAATTCATGAATCCTAAATGGCATAAACTCTTAAGTTGCATAAACGCTTTAAAATGCATTAACTGGTTAAATCCCATAAAGTGGTTCATTTGCATAAATTATTAATTTAACTTTTTAAATTCCATAAACTGGTCAAACTGTTGAAAGTGCTTGATTGGCAGAAGCTGCACAAATGGCTGAAAGGCCTGGAGTCTCCCCATTGGCTGGATTCCCCCATACACACCAATGCAAAAATTTCAAACTCTCGTATAAAAAAACTGCATAAGCTGAACATGCACAAAGTGCAGAAATTGCATAAAATGCAGAAAAAAGTGCAGAAAAGCATGGATTTGCGGCAGCCCCATTATAAGTCAATGGGAAAAATCTCCGACATTTTGGCCGATTGCGGAAAAACCGTAAGTTGCAGAAGTCTCAAAAGTAATAGCACCCTTCTCCTCAACATGCGGAACATTTTGATGCATAACTTGCATAAATTGCACAAAGCATGAAGGTGCTGAAAGCTCTAGAAAATCGGGAAAAAGATGGAAGAGGAATAATAATAAAGAACATGAAAACCAATAATTGACTGCGGAAGAATTCCGCAGTCAATCAATTAGACTGACACAATGCTGCTCTGAATCTCCTCTTAAAAGTATGTTTTGCTCGAGTCCTACAAATGTTCTTTATGTTAGACTTCTGAAATGTTTCACCAAAGTGTCAGTTTAAAAGTACACTCGGTACTTGTTGGAGGCATGTTCCTGTCGTCTTTTCAAGAAGAAGCAATCTTTAATACGCTTTCCCCTTCAGAGCAGGAGTCACCCTGATACTATTTGAAATCTGTGATGAATGTTTTCATAAGTGAACCCCCCAGACATGTCTTCTCAGTGACCTGTGCTCTGTCGGGATGTCCAGCAGCAAACACTATCAGGAGAGATTAGATGGATAATAAGCGCCCGCAGATGAGCGATCACCAGAGGCTGCACGGGGCACCGCCTGCCCTCGTGCTTGTGATCTTGTCCCAGATCCGACTCCACTGGGAGGGCAGAGCAATAAGGCTATACCGCTGCTGCCACCACTGCCACCAGCTCTGGGCCTGCTCCCTATTTTGATTAAAACAAATACACACAGCAACTGCTCTGTTTTCCCATCCTTTTCGCTGCCTACAGGGACCCTTTGCCACTCAGGCGAGCACTTGGGCTCAGAGACACAAGTGTTGCAAGGAGAGAGGTCAGCCTGTAGCTACACAAGGGATTGAACTGTCATTGTGTGTAATGTCACTGATAAAACATCATTCACTATTTGAATAATCACTCCCGACAACGCCTGCAAGCCGCTGGTTGGCCTTGATGTGCGACACAGCTGAGTTAGTGCTACAATGTCGTCCTCAGCTCCTCAGGCTACAATTAAGACATCCATGTAGATGTTTGGCTTGATAATAGGCTTTAATGGTTAAAGGGTGTTCTGGGTTGTTTATGGAATGAGTGAATTATTGAGCATAGAACGTGGGTTGTCTTTATTTTATTTAATCTTGAATAAATTGTCTATAATGAATTGAAAGCTTAACTGCAAACACACAGCTTTAAAAGAAACACAAAATAAAACAGTGTACCTCAAGACACAGGACAGAAATGCACGTATATGACCAGTATTAAACTTACTGTTATTGTATTCTTTTTTCTTTCCCCCCTACACAGCCTCTCCTCCTGTCTTTGTCCCTAATCCCGTACACATTATTGCGACACTGGGAAAAGATGTTCTCCTCGAATGCAAACCAAAAGCATCTCCCAAACCCCGGATAACATGGAAGAGAGGAGACAGGCGAATCGTGCCAAATAAAAGGTATTTATCCATGCACCTACACACGCACACAGCGTTCATTTTGAAACCAGACTGCAGCTTGCGGTGTATTTTGTGGCCTTTGTGAGGGGAGCGTTTGGACCATCCTACTCTATCCTTGTGTACATCGAGCTAGAAGACATCCCCGTTTCATTACTGTTGCTGAAATTAAGTGTCAAAGCTAAAGCAAAACACTGCAGGTTCTGGGAAATCTCTGGAGACTGCCTCCACTGCACCTCCCTTTCAGGCCTGCTGACAGTTTCAAGCGAACAATTGCGTTTCACATTCACATGCAGTTTGATGCATCATCTTTTATGAGAAACATCTCTCTTGTGCGGCAGAGGGAAGGGAGCAGGCCTGGGGAACATCAATCACAGTGAGCGACACCAGCGGAATTATCAGTCTGTGCCGCGCGGCTCAACTCCAGAGCAGAGAGCAGGACCTCTGTTTATCAGCCAAGATTTAGCAGCCTGTTAAACAGCCTGGCACTAGGGCAACCGCCTCATAATCACTCTGTTGTTTTTACTAACAACAAGGAACTAATCATATCACTCTGAACAGGTGGGAAGAAACTATGAATTTAGCTGGCATTTCATCAAATAAAGAACCAAAGTTTTATTTATTTTTGGTGGGGGGTGATGGGATACCAAAGCTTTCAGTTAAGCTGATAGATGGGAATATGTTAGCAGTTGTGTTGCCCTAAAATGTTGATTAATGACCCTGTCTAGTCTAAATCTGATAGAGCCTTAGAGGCATTTTTCAAAGCTTCTCAGATCCATTTTTCAGAGTTGTTGGTGCAAACCACAGGAAGACTCAGCTCTGCCAGCGGATCTTATTTTTATCTGCTCAGACAGGACACTGTCTTACCCTAAAAGGGTATAAGATACTCCCATGATTGTGGCAGTAGTGGTTAGAGTGAACCACTGCGTCTGAAGATATTTAATGACATGAAAATGAAAGAAGCAATAAAACATTTGGACTGGATGATATAGAGCGTTGAGCAGGGTCACCAGGAGAAAAGAACACATTCCATCTGAAGAGACAATACCAGACGAGAGGAGCTTTAAAGGGTGTGGGCCAGGGTGACTTGAGGAAAGTTTTTCTGACGCTACCTATAGTAAAGTAAAGTAATAGACAGAGACAGGCTATTCTTAGAAGAACAGAGGTGGAATCGAAGCGGCTTCACGTTTATCTGCCATTGACAGCTGTGCTGCCTTAATGGAGGTTTGTAATTAACATGGATTTCCGTTAATGTTCAGGCCTTTTGTCTCTTAAATAGAAAGTATTAATCCCATTAGTCTGAAAGGATGTGCGATATGTGGTGTTTGACGGTCAAGCATTAAGTCCATAAATTGTTTGTTTTTGTAAAAATGGAAAAGATTTGACTGACACATTCTTGCTCTATTCAAATCTCCGTTGACTTTGATGTCACCTTTGATGGGGATGAGAGTGGTTAAAGCTTGTGATGCCGTGCTGCTCCAATTTTTTATACAATTATGAGTCTGAAAGAATTTGCATTCGATGTATTGTTGCCAACATCATCCATTCTGTCCTGCCTCAGTGTCCTTGTGACTTGTGCATTTGCCCCTAATTTGAAGCCTGTCTCCAGGCAGCAGATGCTCTGTGGTTGGTCTGTCGTACAATATGGTCATGGCTTTATGAGTTCATTTTTTGACAATTTCATCATTTCACCAAAGATAAAAGAGTTCAGTCTTTAAATAGGGATTAAATTAAAGGATGGGGACCGCCTCATGCATGTCATTGTGAATATTTTCAGACTGACACTGATTTCCATAACATATCAACCAATCAATCAAGTTTTATTTGTTTAGCATTTATAAACAATATTGACAGATTTTTTATTATTTTTTATTATTATCGTTATTTATTTTATAAATCTACTGGGAAATGACATTTGATTTGAAGCTCTTTATTTGTAGGTCTTATTGATA
This sequence comes from Gobius niger, assembly GCF_951799975.1. Lineage (NCBI taxonomy): Eukaryota > Metazoa > Chordata > Actinopteri > Gobiiformes > Gobiidae > Gobius > Gobius niger. The sequence goes on from NC_136852.1 coordinate 20,821,335, forward strand.
AACCGAATAGTACGTATTGTAAAAATATAACAGTGATACCTGCTATCTTTAGCGTTAGAATTATTTTCTCAAATTACCGGTATCCAAATCTCAAAGCCTATTGACAGGAGAGCTTACAGCCTATAATGCCCCTGTGATACCTCATTTGAAAGCCAATTCCTTCTAGTTTCTAAAATTAGGTGTAAGATCTGTGTGAGTGAAACACAACTTATATCACACTTCCCATCCCTAACCCTGACGGCAAGTAACAGGTTAAGGTTCATCATTACAGGCTGAATAAGGAGCTTTTTCACTTGCAGTGTTTATCCGTGCCATTCTTTATGTTCCTGTCTATAACACCTGTGTCCCCATGGACAGCCGACTGTTAAGATGCTTTTGTCACTTGTGCTGTTTCTTTTAGAGGCGTGTGTTCTCTTATACAAATTGTGTTGTTTGTCCGCATGCAATATTCAAATCAATACGAGCGATCGCGATGTCGTCACATCCGTTGGCCGTGGTAGGCATTTTACATTTTCATATTTGATAAACATTTTATTAAAATCCTATAATCAGCAAAAACAATGTCCATAAACAGTACATTGCTTCTCTTGCGCTGTAACAGATCTATCATTTTATAAAACCGAGTTAGAGGCCTGGATGCATCAGCTGTTGCCTACCATTCACCAAAACATCCGGCGAAAATTGCGGAAGTAAACAATAACAGCGATCGCTCGTATTGAATACACCGGCATTTCAGGGTTAGCCATGAAAAATGAATGTAAGCAAGTTTGTGTAAAGGATTCAACACAATTGAATCAAAATGACCATTTTACCGGTCAAAAATATGCAGTTGCTCAAGTGTTCAAGTGTATATTCTATGCCTCCATATGTGTTCTATGTAGTTTATAGTGTAGTAGTAGATATATCCACAAACCTGCTCTGAAATGTATATTCTGTGTCTTTAAGCATAATGATTGGGGGGATATTGTATATATTCTGTATTCTCCAATTCCTTTTTTTTTTCATTTACAACTTGTTAGGTAACATTGGTCCCCCCTCTGGATCGTACGTCTAGCGTCCTGTTACTCTGTGCATGTGCTTCATAGCAGTATTGATTCCACTGTCTTTTCTTCAGGATTATGTTGTTGCGGAACAACACTCTAAGGATTGTTAACTCCAGCCGAGCGGATGAGGGCAACTACGTGTGCCGGGCAGAGAACCAGTTGGGCTCAGCGGAGATGACGGCCATGTTGTGGGTAAAAGGTAAGTGATGCCCCGGAGGCCTTTATTTTCTGCCAAATTAGCACAAGTCAGCCCACCAGTAAATAGTCCCCAATGTCATTTTTACCCCCCACCTTTTTGCTCGGGCGCCAGGAAATTTATTGTGCTTACTCAACCGTGCACAAAGGCCCTCACATTCAAGAATCATATTACAAGGACAAACTTTAACAGCGAAAAGGTGCAGATAACAATTCTAGTGTCGAGTGAAAACACAAGATTTGTTTGGCGAAGGTGGTGAGTGCAGGCAGGGTGGGATTTAGGATAGAGATTTTATTTGTTTATTGTCACAGTAAAAAACATGTTTATAGTTGAATATCTATTTCCTGCCCATAATGAATGCCAAATAATGGGTCTAAATTTGTCACATGCATAGAAGTGTGTACAATTATCAACTTTGACATGACATTCAACTTGGCCACTTTTAGATTCACCTGTTGGGACTGTGAGCAAGGTTCGTAATCAGGAGTGGGCTGCTTAGCTGGACAGTGTTATGGGTTCCAAAAGCCTGAAATGAGTGTGTTCGGTTAGCCTGGGGTGACAGTGCAGCAGCTTTGTGCTTGCAGAGGCCATGCGCGTGGAGCTAAACCCCAGCAGAGTGGAGGTGACTGTGGGGGAGAGCGTGGTGCTCAGCTGCAAGGCCACACATGACACCTCCCTGGATGTGGCGTTCCAGTGGTTGTTCAACCAAAGGCCCATTAACTTCCATCAGGACGGTGGCCACTTTGAATACATCCAGACAGTCAGAGCGCAAGTAAGAGCACTTTTCTCTCGAATAAATTTGCAGCTGCTTGTCATTCATAAGAATATCACAGAAAAAGAAAGACTTTCACTTGTTACTTTCAGGTTAAGCTCAAAAATGCATTATTCATGTAATCGCATGTTGCATGCATAATGTGGTAATTATTGAGTTGACAATTTCATACAATTATACTGAGAAATTAGTTAGCACTTATTATTGAAGATAATAAGAAAATAACTTAAATCATTCTCTGAGAAATCTCTACTTGAGCCATGAAATAGAAATAATGATTGTTAAAATGTATGAATTCTATCCTGATTAGTGTACAACAGCAACACTGTACTTTTGTATTGGTTCAAAATGAATGACAGTTATTGGTTTTAGTCAAAATCTCGCTCTGAAGTATCACTTATGGAATTCCCTTTGGTCCTTGTATATCCTAGTCCACTCATGGTGCTTTAGCAAGAGACAATTTGCTGTGGCAATTCTTTAGGGACGATTCTAAGCTGATGCATGGTTTGCAATTTTAATCAGGTTTTGTGCTAAACAGCTGCCCGTAGACCTTGAATTATTCTCAGTCTTGCCTTAGGCTTTTCTCATTTCAGGGAAAATACAGATAGCTGAAGACTGTAGCGGAAAACTGCACCTGAATTAAACAGTAGCGTCTCGAGCCACATAAACCACTTAGACATTTAAGGGAATAACACTTTTCTTGTCGAGCACATTTAGGCGCTTCTAAGACCCAACTTTTTTATCTTCTCTGTTCGTACTGCAGCAGACCTCCACTGTGGACCTGATGATTAGGAGTATTCTGCTGAAACATGCCGGGAAATATGGGTGCCGGGCCCAGACTAGTGCTGATAGTGTGTTTGCCGAGGCCGAACTTCTTGTGCGTGGTGAGTGTATTCATCAGTGTACCACTGTTTTCACACAGTCACTGATTCAATGTCCCCTTGAACTGAACCACTGCCCTGGAACATAATGCATTCTTGTAGTGCATTTGTTTGTGGAGGGTTTTACTCCATTGGGAATCAACACTGCTGTGCAACAGTTCACTCAAGTGTCTTTGTTCAGCTGGAGAAATGCACATGTTTTTTGTTTTTTTTGTTATACAGCACACGGCTCCAATTAGAGGCTGATGCTAGGTTTGCACATCAGTCAGAGTGTGCTCCTGGTCCTTTTTAACCAAGCCGGACTATTCTGTGGTCACTGGAAGTGTAGCCCACAGACAGTCTGTGTGCATGCATGAACAAGTTTGATAAGACAAAAGATCAGCCATATCTGTTCAAGCTGAAAATTACATTTAGCAATTACTGCCCATGTAGCTTCGGGACCCTTTAATCTCCTCATAGCAGAGTTTCATTATAAAATCTCGATTTTGGCTGTCATGACCATTTGATTTCCAACACAGTTTTTGTACATAAACAATACAAGTGAACTGAGAGCGATGCCTTGATGTGATGCTTTTATGGTAATGAATAAAAAATATTTCTTGCACCTTTTTCTCCTTGTTGTGTGTTTTCATATTGGTGGCATAAAGGGCATGCCCCTCCCAGTGGCATAAATGTCCAGATGGGGATTTTTGACATTACCACAAAGCACCCTTTAGAGAGATGGCACTGCTACACCATATTAAATGCTAATACCTTGGACTCTTTGAATGGCCACTATTTGGCAGCCTGTTACATTCGTTTTCATTGAACACACCACCTGCCAGACTTTCATTTACAGCTGTTCTCCCCCGAGTCCTTAGACATTTGCTGGAGTTGCAGATTGGATTTACTTCTGAGTAAAGAGGTAAACATATGTTGAGTTGTACAAAAACACGGCAACAACCAGCTCGAGTCATGCTCAGCAAAAACCGGCAGACTGCCTCCAGATCCCCCCTCCCAATAAAACAAAGTCTTAATATTATCCTTTAATCAGCGAGAATCAATGGCCACAAGCTGGTTGAATATAGCAGGTCTTGTCAATTGGGCAAAACAACAACAGGGGAGTTGTCATCACTGTGAGCGTACAGTAGCACACGTTCCACCTAATGATCGCACGGTTGCATTCATTAGCGTGTCTATTAGGGTGCAATTTGGACCTACACTCAACGAGCCTTTTTGTGCTTTTACAGAACCTGAATCGAGGTTATTTAAATCTTGTAATTACAGGTCCATGTCTTGGCTGTCTTCTCTGTACACAGGTCCGCCCGGTCCCCCTGGTGTAGTCATAGTGGAGGAGATCACCGACACCACAGCCACACTATCCTGGACTCGTGGTTTAGACAATCACAGCCCCATCAGCACCTATAACATCCAAGCACGCAGCCCCTTTTCGTTAGGCTGGCAAACCGTCAAAACAGGTAATCAATAACAAGCCAAGTGCAAACTCTGCAGTGGGAACCAGATGTTTACATACACGATATAAAAAGACACGTATGCATTTGTTTTCTTAGTGTCTGACATGAAACCTCAATTAACTTTTCCTTTTATAGGTTAATTGGAATATTCAAAATTATTTCTATTTGCTAAATGCCAGATTTTTTTTTTTAGAAATGTTTATGTTACTTTCTACAAAATCAGAACTTTACATATAACAAAGATTACTATACCTTTAAGAGCAATTTGGGACAATGTCATGACCTTGGAAGCACAAATCTGGTTCATCCTCGGGTGCAATTTCAAGATGCCTGAAGGTGCCACCTTCTGTACTAAAGCTGTTCACAGTCAAAGTTTTTGGCAATTTTTATGTACTTCTTATTGAGGTGCAGTACTAACTTTTGTGTATTAAATTAAAATTAGCATCCCACTTGGAGTTAGTTTATTTAGTTTGAGGTATGTATAAGCTATTAAACATCACTGACCTTCTGCTTGACGATATTGCGTAATAGTAACTCATCCATATTTATATCCATACATTTATCTCTATCTATCTATTATAACATCTGTCTAGCAAGAAGCGAGATATTCTGATAGTGTGCAATTAAGACCCTTTGATATATTTGTCAGAGAAGATACTGCAGGGCTGTAAAGCTAGCTGAAAGGGCTTTGAGCCTTACTTCTTCAAACACATTTATCTGCTCATGTTTGTAGAGCTGCTTGTGTTCTCTAAGTGCACGGCTTTCAGTATTATTTAAATGCATTCTCTATCTAAAGTGGCTGTAGTTTACATAAGAGGACCTTGATGTATTTGGTACAGTAATATGCGTGACATAAGCCAATAACGATTATAGTGACAGTAAACACATTTCACAGAGGCTAAAGTGGCTCTATTGGTCTTTAGTGTTTCAATTTTAGCCACACGGCTTATTTTCTAATTACTCACGACTGTGGGTCTTTTGTCTGTACTGTGAGAATGAATTGAAAGATTTGTTTTGTGCAATTACTGAATCAAATTTGTGGTAATGGATTCAAATGTTTTTGAAGCGTCTGAAAAGCTTTTTACAGACATCACACACTAGTTTTCTGAGGATCTTTGTACCCCCACCATCTGCTCAATAAAAAGTAAACAGCCAAGTTACAGTAAATTGGAGAAAGGGATTTGTGGTTGTAAAGAACATAACAAAGACAAATGTTTTCCAGTGTTTTTAAAAAGATATTGATGGAGAGGTAGGGATTTTTTTCCGCTTTTTAAAAATTCTTCATTAGTTGGCCCAAATCATGACGTGTACTTACAGCCTGGCTCAGATGCCCTTCACCCACCCAGTCTGTACCTTGTGCCGCCACCCTTGAGCCCACACATGTAGTTGCTGTAGGCCATGATGTACCCCTGACGCAGAGGCATAAATCAGCCTTTACATTGAGGCCAGGTGACCTCGGTGTGAGTGGAAACTACTCACACACCATCCACACGGACAGAGCTGAAGTGGGTCCCGTTTCTCCCGTGTACAGAGCCAGAGCCAGTCACGGGAGACCTGGAGTCAGCCGTAGCCGTGCAGCTTAACCCCTGGGTGGAATACGAGTTCAGGGTTGTTGCCAGCAACGCCATTGGGACCGGAGACCCCAGCGCACCCTCCAGAGCTGTGCGGACGAAAGAAGCAGGTAATCACCACAGGCTTTACTTATTGTTATTCATTAGATTCGGACCAGACTTGTTCACGACAGATATAATTGTGTCGCTTACAATTTACAACATAATGGGAACCTGTTTGTATTTGAGCGATAAAAAATTGCAATAGTAAAATGAAGATGTGTAATGAGATAAGCCACCAGTGTAGATCAAGTCCTGGGAGAAATTCATAGATTAAGACTATTTATGGTGAGCAAAGACTGACTGAGACAGTGTGCCTCACTGGCTGCTCATTCCTCATTGACAAAATGAAATAATTACAAAGGTCAGTGGTCATTTGGATGTGGCTTATTTAATCTGTACTATCGTCTCAGCATGATTAATAGACTAATTACTGTAACCACATGCTGATGGGGTGATCTATCTTTCAAGACACACTCAGTAATGTGCAAGATACAACTTTGAGATTCCCCAACAAGCTGTATTAATATTGCGTAATTTAGGGTGAAATCGGTCCAATGTTGTCACTTACAACAGTTAACAACGATCACAAGTTTTTCAGCCCATGTTTGAAAGAAGAAAAGTTTGGTGTCTTAAAGTCAGTGATGCATTGTTGACCTTTGTATTTCACACAGTCCCATCAGTGGCACCGGCCAATGTGAGTGGAGGGAACGGCCGCCGGCATGAGCTTGTCATCTCCTGGGAGGTAAGGCACGCACCGTCAATCTGACTTCACAAAGGTCACAACAACAGGTTTTTTGACACTTTTAATGTTGGACTTTGAAAGTGGGTTCGTGGTTTACAGCGCTGATATAGGCGCATACATAAATGAGAATTTCTGAGTGTAAAATAATAACGTCAGCGCGTCTTTGAGCCCTCTCTTACGGAAATTGGAACTGCCAGTGTGGACTAAACGATCTTGACTGCTTCTCTTTTAAACGTTCGCACTCCTTTGTTCAAACACAATGCCCACTCGTTCAAACGTAAAACTTGTTCAAAAGTGTTGCAAAGCTTGGTGATATGTACGTCCACTGTATCCAGTATTATGTAAAAGACGTGTGGCCTTGCATGCACATATCCCCCTTGCCTCGTCTCAACAGATTTGAACGAGTTGGCATTATGCTCAAAGGAGAAAGTGAGAGTGTTTGAAAAGATAAGAGATAAGATAAGATAAACCTTTATTCATCTCACAAAGGAGAAATTCACTTGTTACAGTCGGCGTTACTTCACAGTCTTATTGTACAGTCTGACAGCAGTGGGGATGAAGGCTTTGCGGTAGCGCTCCGTCCTGCACTGAGGGTGTCTCAGTCTGCCACTGAGAGAGCTGCACAGCTCTTCTACAGTCCCGTGCAGTGGGTGGGAGGTGTTGTCCATGATGGAGGTGAGCTTGGCTAACACCCTCCTGTCCCTCACCTCCTCCACAGAGTCCAGGGTGCAGCCCAGGACGGAGCTGGCCCTCCTGACCAGCTTGTTCAGTCTGTTCTTGTCCCGCTCTGTGCTGCCCGGGGCCCAGCACATTGCAGCGTAGTGGAGAGCAGAGGCCACCACAGAGTCATAAAAAGTCCTGAGCAGAGGCCTGCTCACTCCGAACGACCTCAGTCTCCTCAGAAGGTGAAGGCGACTTTGGCCCTTCTTGTACAGGGCGTTGGTGTTGTGGGACCAGTCCAGTTTATTGTTGAGGTGAACACCCAGGTACTTGAAACTGTCCACCTCCTCAATGTCCTCCCCCTGGATGTTCAGCGGTGTGTACGGCAGTGGCTTCCTCGTGAAGTCGATCACCATCTCCTTCGTCTTACTGATGTTCAAGCACAGGTGGTTGCGCTCACACCAGTCCACAAAGTCTATGATGACTGACCGGTACTCCAGGTCGTTCCCCTTAGACACACAGCCCACGATGGCGGAGTCGTCGGAGAACTTCTGGAGATGACAACTGTCCGTGTTGTATGTGAAGTCCGATGTATAGATGGTGAAGAGAAACGGTGAGAGGACGGTGCCCTGAGGGGCCCCGGTGCTGCAGACGACCACCTCAGACTCACAGCTGCGCAGCCGCACATACTGTGGTCGGTCCGTGAGGTAGTCGATGGTCCATGCGGTGAGATGTTCATCCACTCCCGCGTCCTCCAGCTTCCCCCGCAGCAGCGCCGGCCTGATGGTGTTGAAGGCACTGGAGAAGTCAAAGAACATGACCCTCACAGCGTTCCCGGCGTGCTCCAGGTGCGTGAGCGCCCGCTCCGACAGGTAGATGACAGCGTCCTCCACTCCGATGTTGGGTCTGTAAGCAAACTGCAGCGGGTCAAGGGTGGGGCTTACCACAGAGCGGAGGTGGGTGAGGATGAGCCGCTCCATCGTCTTCATCAGGTGGGAGGTCAGGGCGACTGGTCTGTAGTGGGCCGGTTCCCTGGCGTGCGCTGTTTTAGGAACTGGAATCAGACAGGAGGTCTTCCACAGGACGGGGACCTTCTCCAGGCTGAGGCTCAGGTTGTAGATGTGGCAGAGGACCTCGGAGAGCTGGTCTGCGCAGGTCCTCAGCAGCCTGGGACTGATGCCATCTGGTCCTGCAGCTTTCCCCCGCTTCAGTCGCCTCAGCTCCCTCCTCACCTGGTCCGGTGTGATGGAGAGGGGGGAGTGAGGGGGGGACCGGTGTGGGGGTGGACTGCCGGGGGTGGGGCAGGTGCTAGAGGAAGTCCGTATGATGGGGGCTGGAGACGTGGGTGCAGGGGGGCTGGAGGCAGGTGAAGGTGGTCGGGGGAGGGGGGCAGTGTCCACTGTGCTGGAGACGCGTGAAGAGGAGGGAGTGGGGGGAGAATCAAACCGGTTGAAATGTTGGTTGAATTCATCCGCCCCGCGCTGGTCTCCATCAGCTGTCCCTCTGGCACTCTGTCCAAAACCGGAGATGTTCTTCAGTCCCCTCCACACGTCCCGTGCGTTGCCCTGCGCCAGCTTCTGCTCCAGCTTCTCGCCATAGTCCTTCTTGGCCTTCCTGATCCTCCACTGGAGTTCGTGTTGGACTCTCCTCTGCTCCTCTCTGTCCCCTGAGTTGAAAGCCCTTTTCTTTTGGTTCAGGAGGGCTTTAAGTTCAGGGGTCACCCAGGGGTGGTTGTTGGAGAAACACCGTACCTTCCGGGTTGGTACAGTGTTTTCCACACAGAAGTTGATGTAGTCTGTGATGCAGTGGGTCAGGCTGTCGATGTCATCTCCATGAGAGCTGCAGATCATGTTCCAGTCTGTGGTCTGGAAACAGTCCCTAAGTCTCTCTTCAGCCTCTTCACTCCACACTTTCACAGACCTCTTCTGTGCTGGCTCTCTTCGCACCTTGGGTGTGTAATCCGGCCGCAGTAGGACGAGATTGTGGTCTGAGCGTCCGAGCGGGGGGAGGGGGGCAGAGGTGTAAGCGCCCTTCACGTTAGCATACAGAAGGTCCAGGGTCTTATTGTTCCTTGTGTGGCACTTAACATACTGCGTGAGTGTGGGGATAGTGGCGGAAAGAGAGGCGTGATTAAAGTCACCGGTGATGAGCAGCAGGGCGCGGGGGTGACGCATCTGGGTCTGGGTCACGGTACTGTGGATGCGCTCACAGGCTGCGGCGGCGTCGGCCGAGGGGGGGATATACAAGCACAACACCACCATGTGTGAAAACTCCCTCGGTAGATACCTAGGCCTCATGCTGACGACGATCATCTCCAGGTCCCGGGTGCATATCTGTTCTTTCACGTGCACGTGTCCGGGGTGGCACCATCTCTCATTCACAAACACAGCCACTCCCCCGCCTTTCTTCTTCCCGCTCCCCTCCACACACCGGTCTGCGCGCGCGAGTTTAAATCCGTCCAGGGAAACCACAGAGTCCGGTATATTCCCGTTCAGCCACGTCTCCGTAAAGCACATCAGTCCGCACTCCCGATAAGCCCTCTGATGTCGGGTCAGTGCGGCCAGCTCCTCGGTCTTGTTCACGATGGAGCGCACATTACCCAGGATGACGGAGGGTAGCCATCTTCTCCTCTTGCGTCCACCTCTGCAGCCTCTGCGTTTTCTGCGTATCTCGGCGGGGATCACCGGCCTCTCCACATGCATGAGAGGTGAGTCCTTGAGTCCGAGAAGCTGCTCCCGTGAATAAACAAGAGGACTGTGTGTGTCACCGTGGCAACGAGAACAACAAAAAGATGCAGATCCCAAAAATGCTGAAGACATTGCAAATAAAAGGGAAAGTGCAACAAAAAAACAGCTTCCCCTGTGCACAAATGCACAATGTCTAGTCTACTTGATGAAATTTAAAAAAAAAAAAAAAAAAAAAAAAACACGTCTATAAATAAAGATAAAAGCAAAAAGTGTAAGAGAGGTAACAGAGCCAACGCAACTAGCTGCCAGTTAGGGCCGGCGCCATAGCAACAAGCTCAGTCAAGACTGTTCATTCCGCACTGACCGCTCCACGTTTGCGCAGTCTCTGGCTTTTATAAAGTGCACAGTGACTGTTTAGTTCTACAAAGGCAAATATCAAAAAGAGTAACACATGGTTAATTGAATAGTGTGTATCAATAAACAGATTCATATATATAGAAGATGAAGTTGCAGGAGTAAACAGAATTTATTAAAGTATTGTAGATTAGTCAATGTTGTAATCACTGTTTTACTATTACTATTTGCATCCCCCTATATGTTCCAGCCATGTCCTAATGTGTAGAATGAGACCAGACCTGTTCACCACAGCTGCCTCTAAAATCCTGCACTGTCACTCAAAACGTTGTAACTTTGGGTCCGAAGTGCCGTCACGCACAAGCTTAATATAGAAGCTGCAGTTACACGTAAGACCCGAGGTGGCAGTAGTGAGTATAAAATGACCAACTTGGATCTTTTCTCTTTAAAATATGCAATATGCTAATTTAATGGTGGGTATATATTTTGCATGCTAACGAGATGCCACTTTATCATTCAAAAGCAGAAATTCACACTAGTGTGTGTTATGCAGATTGTACACAGAAGCATCAAAAAGCCAAGGTATTTAGTTGACTCTTTAACTGTGTACTCAATAAAATCCTGCATTGGCGTCACATACTTCATAATACAAAGGTAATCAGAATTCACCTCTGAAGCGTACTGGAGAGGAAGTAAATATTTGCTGCACTGCATCATTTCAAATAAGTCAGAGCACCTCCACAAGGATTTCAGAAAACGCTCCTCATGTATTCATTTATTTCAATACTGTCCTGCGTGCTTAATCTCATGTGGAATTTCTGCAAGATGTTGAGTTTAACAGAGTGTCTCTCCCCGCTCTTCGGCCCCTTTCACCTGGTACTGTCCTGTCCAAAAAAACATGCAAAATCAAGCTCGCAATCTGACACTTTCTTATTACCCTTGAGTTCAACTGTCTTTGTGTCGAATCCTCAGTATATAGGTTCATTATCTATCTTGTAGAAGTGTCATTTATTAAGAAAACTCCTCTTGATGCTTGAGATTTCTTGTCACCCGTTATTAAGGGGGATAAAGCGTAGATGATTGGTAGCTAAAGTCACTAGAGGTTATCTTAATAGCTGGTGTTTTGCTTCACTGGATCGAGGCGTGTTTTTTAGTTGTCATCCTATTCCCTAAGCCAGCAAGAAATGTATTTTGTGGCGCTCAAGTGGGTTCTGAAAGAATCTTAATGGGGGAAAGGGCCACATAAGGTTCCTTTCATTATATCTGTTTTGTTGTCTGGCCGCGGATGCCACTATTGAGTCTGACAAGCTCCCTGTATATATATTTGTGCCTCTCATGTAATAATTATGGTCTTTATGAAGCGTGCACCCTCGGAGCTCACAGCAGGAGACAGTCGGCGTCAAATACTGTGTAATGTGTGTTAGGACAGAACAGCAGGGGAGCGTTGATATTAATGCTTTGTTCATATCCTTTGAACCCTTGTGGAGACTTGAAGTATTTGTGGTCTGCTTTGCCATGCCATACACTTGTGTACACATTCTGCATCAGCACAAAAAAAAAAACACTCAAAATCAGTCTAGACATTTATTAATAGCACTGGCTAGTCGCTCATTGTTAGTTTGTGCTCTATGCGTGATTTTAAAATATTCATGATGTATTAATAAAGTGTTAGGTGTCATGGACGGGTTGTAGTCAGTAGGTAACCATCACGCACATGAAACGACTCAAAATGAATATAATAGTTCAGGCTCAGAAGGCATTCATAAATCAACGTAGCACCAGCAGACACCGACTGGGTTAAACCACCCAGGTGTGAGATGCAGCGCTGACCTGGGAAGCGCTGACCCTTGTGATAAGCACAGCATTAGAGACGCACGTTATAAGCAGTGGGATGACGCAGGGGTGGAGGTCGCTGTCTTGCTTGCTCTGCTGCACTTGAGGAGATGGTGTTTGGATTTTTAGAGGCTCAGGTGAGGACCATTGTGAGGACAGTGTGACCCTGGTGCACTGGAGAGAAGCGTCTCAGACCCATCTGGCACATGGAGCGTCCGTGTATTGTGTAAAGCAATCGAGAGTGAATTGAGCTGCTTCAGTTCAAAGAGATAGAATCATTTCCTTCAAAACAAAGGTTGAATTACTACAAATAAACGACTAGTCTGACACAAGACAAATGGTAGAACACATCCCGGAGGAAATTAAAGTGGTAACAGCAATGCGTTCTTTTTTAAATGACTCTTTTTATTGTTGAAGTGCTTGGATTTGAAATGATACTATAGCAAAAAGCAAAATACAAAGTTTGGAAAATCAAGATCATGAAACTGAATTGAGACCAGAGCAGATCAGGACAAGATTACAGCTAGTAACATATTAAACAGTTCTTTCTTATTCTGTTGCAAATTTGTTTAACTTTTCAAGGTAAGGGTCAAGGATTTAGATGGCACAACTTGGGCACAGAAATAAAGTGTAAAGATGTAGCCAGATGAAAGCAAGCCAGGCTTGTACTGCACAGAACAGCATTGGTCAGGGGAGTGATTGAGATGTACTGAATATTAAATGCAGTCCCACTAGAGTGACTTAGCGATGGTGGTTCACCTTGAAGTTCAGAGTGTTAACAGTGAATCAGAAGGGAGTCGGTTCAGTCCAAGTGAAGATGTTATTATAGGAATTGTTAGACAGCTTGGCACTGGGCCAGACTCAGGCCACAGCCTGCACTGTGTCACATACATAAAAGTGAGAATTTGTAATTGAGATGAGGGTATATTAACAGGGGAACAGTGAACAGATGTGCTGCGCACTGACGGTTATTCTTGTAGTTATTAAGTATGGAAGCCCAACTGCCACTGGGAGGATAACCTTCATATGAGCGGAAGAGCACCTCAGTGGTGCATTATGGGAGATAATGTCCACTCCAGATGGGCTGTGTTTGGTGGTAAACTATTCCCTATTTATAACCCAGGAGTGCCATTAGCACAGCTAATATTACACACTCACAACATCCTTATAGGACACTATGCTGGTTCAATGGCCCAATACAAGTGCACCAAAAAAATAATTGGAGTCTGGTTAGCCATGAAACCTTTGGCATGACACTTTCTGTAAGAATCATTAATGTCAATGCAAAAACACATTAGATTAGGGTTTTCTCTATCTATCCTATAGATTATACTAATAATTCTACATATGTACAATTTAGATAACTGTGTATTTCCGGAAAAAGAAAAAAAAAACTCATTGCACAGTTTTACGCTATAAGGGGACATTGATAAAGTGTCTTTGCCATTCAGTATTGACTCTTATTTTTCTTACTCTTAAAATGTGTTTGGAAACATTTGAGGACTCCCGACAGTGATCAATGACGATGGATATTAGAGTAGATGGAGCAGGAATGTTAGCCTTTTTTGGCAGCAGTGTGCGTGCACGCTCAGTTCTAGCTGCTCTGCCTCTCCAATCATCTGTGGCGAGTTGTCAGCGGTCCGGACGGCCATAGTAGGCAGGGTTATTAAGCAGGATGAATGACTAAACACTCTCAGCAGCTTCATTCAGCCGTCTCATTATAGTCGATGGAGAGAGACAGCTTCTTCTCCTGGAGCCACTGGGAGGACCATTAGTAATGCCCCCACAGTCAGCCAGCCGTACTGAGAGCCCAGCAGGCCTTCGCTTTCACCCACAAGACGTAGCTCACTTTATAGACTTAATACACACTCTCACGCCACCATTTAAATTCCCATAGCCATAAATGTTTTCAGACTTAACTAGCCAATTTGTTATTGGTGTTTGAGGAAGACTCTGTATTCATTGGCCTCTCGTTTTGAGCTTAAACACGACATGGACTTGGCATTTAGACTATCACTGATTCAGTGTGTCTTTGGCTGATGGAAGGAAGTCTTAGTTCAAAGAGTTGACCTGTAGAGAAATTATGCTTTGCCCCAGGATCAAGCTCACGACCTCAATCTAATGTATTATAAGATAAGATAAGATAAGATAAGATGGTGCTTTATTGATCTCACAGATGGAGAAATTGCATTCGATGAGAGAGCATCCGGCAGCAGCACCCATTCAGTGCGCACCACTCTTTTTTTTTCTTTGGTGAAAGATCGTTGTGTCGCAGCCGCCATCTTCACTGTTTTGGTCACAGGAGGAGCACTGGTTGATGGGAAATCCGTAGACGATGACCACGGCGGTGGAGCTCTTGCGCTTGGCCACACAGGTGTAGTTGGCCGTGTCGGACAGACGCGCCTGCTTGATGATCAGGTTGTGGTCCACGATGATGTAGAAGTTCCTGTCCTCGGCCGGGTCGATGATCTCGTTGTCCTTCAGCCACTCCACCCGCATGACCTTGGAGGATGGAGAAACTGTAGCTTCAACTAATATTACTTATTATTACTATTAATAATAATAATAATTATTATTATTATAATAATAATAATAATAATAATAATAATAATAATAATAACATTAAAGCCGCGCGCGGCGATAAAGGCCCTCGCCCTTGGCGCACTCCCCGCTCGCTCTCGTCCCTTGCGACCACTCTTCATCACACTAGGTCCTTGCGAGCCCCATGATTGAATTCGCTCATTTTGACGCGAAAATCCCTATTAAGTTGCATTACAGTTTATTATATGCGAAAGTCCCTTGAAGTTGCATTACAGTGCATTATATGCGAAAGTCCCTTTAAGTTGCATTACAGTGCATTTTATGCGAAAGTCCTTTTAAGTTGCATAAAAAAATCTCTGACAGACTTCACTGTATCATAATCCTATTAAAATGCCGGCAAGAAAAGAGAAAGCATTAGAAAAGTGTCAAAGCCATATATGAACCAGCAACCTCCTACACCAAAGACAAGCACACTATCACTGAGCTGTAGCTCCATAGTACTTTGATCCTGATGTGCGCTACTTTTGTCTAAGTTATCGAGCAGAAGTTAGTTCCCAGCACACCACTGGAGGAGAGAGGTAGCTTCATTTCCTCGATTGTTTTCGACATTTTCCCTAGTGTTGCCTCAATTGTTTTCCTACGATCCCCCCCATTTCTAGCTCTTTAGTGACGCATATGAAAGCGTTTTTCATGAAAGTGGGACCGTAGGTGCGGTTAAAAAAAAAAAAAAAAAGAGGAAAGGTCAAAATTGACCCAGCTCATGGTTGGAAACCCAATGCACAAGCAATAACGCTACACAGGCACAGCAAATCTTATGAAACGTGCTGTACTCATGTGACAATGTGCGCAGTGGCCCATGTAAAAGGTGAAAGCAATAGAAAAGTGTCAAGGCTGTGTTTGGACTAGCAACCTCCTTCACTTGAAACATGGGCCTGATGACTGCTTGGCTTATTTTAATTCCCAGGCTGCAATTTTGTACCAGCAACACACTGGAGGAGAGGTTTTTTCTGTGGGGGACCATAGGCAATGATTCTTGTTCTTCCCAGAAAGTGCTGAGTCCAAAAGAATTTTTTTTTTAAAAAGAGTCAAGGTTGGGATTTGATCCAGCGACCTCCTGTACACTAACCCAGCTCTCTACCAATGGAGCTACTTTAGCTGAGAAAAAACCGCGGATGTGAAATAAATGTCATGAGAGACTCCGCACTTGGGTGTTTGCAGGAAACGGATTAACAGTTTAGAAAATAATATATTGTATCATTTTTTTGGCTGCCCAAAGAATCGTTGAGAGGGGGTTTCAGCCCTGCAGCACCCTCGATATTGAAGCAATTATTTGGTAAGACCCATATAGTATGAGGAACACACAGAGAGACGGACAGGAAACAGTCGAATTGAACTTCCTGTGATTGTACAGTTGAGAAAAACGTGAATTTGGAGGCAAAAACGTCCAAATTAAAGCTGATGTCTGTGACAGAGGGGTAGTATAAGTATATACAAGTCCAAAAGTGTAGTTTTTGTGAAAAAAGGGGGAAATTTGGAAAACAGGCGAATTTCAGGAGAAACCTCTGACAGAAGCCAGCCTGCTGCCAGGCTAAGACCTCTGGCGATTTTCACGGAGGATGGGCGGGCCACTTACAAGCCACTTAAAAGACATTTAAAGGACTTTTTGGCGATAGCGGCTGCGTGTGCACACCATTAGGTCCAGGTGGGGAATGTGCACGCGCGCCGGATTGGGTCCGTTCCAATCCGGCCAAGTCTGTGAAAGATATGAGGCTTTGAAATTAGCTGAAAATGGCCTCTCAGTTGCGGCCTTGCCATGACCACGCCCAATAGTGTAAAAAAAATGTAGTTGATAATTTTGAAAGCCACATGGGTTTGGGACATGTTGGCCAAAATTGGAGGCTTTCCATTGAAAACTCGGGGATCAGGAGCCAGAAGTTCAAGAGGTACTATTTTGAGGTTTTGAGGTTCGGGCCAAGATGGCCGACTTCCTGTAGCATTTAGGGTGGGGTCATAATATCATTTTTGACATGTCCTGACGTGGTCTATGTCCCTGGCCAATGTCACTTTTGTACGATGATTTTTTTTTCGACCTCTCCTCCATTGGGTCAATGTAAACTGCCTGTTTGAGGGGGCGCCACAGAGCCATCTTTTATTATTCTCTCTCGCGAACCCCACCCAAAATTAGAGCTTGCGGAGCACTACGTTTTGACCCCTGTTACTTGCGAATCGGTTGACGTTTGCTACGTGAAATCTTGCGTTTTCGTCCCCCGTTAACGGTTTTAATTAGTCCCTCGCGGGACACTGCGTGTCCGTTGCTCGGGCCTAATAATAATGGAAACGATTTTTCGGCCATTATTTTTCTCCCACAAAGACATTACTCAGAGTGACGTGGCTTTGATATGTTGTTCCCCATCACAGACAAGGTCTGTATGATTTTTTCCACACCTCCATACCATCCGTTTTTTTTTATACAAATTTTTAAAGACAAAACCTTTGAGGGGGCGCCAGTGAGTCATTTTTGGCGATAGCGGCTGCGTGTGCACAGCATTAGGTCCAGGTGTGGAATGTGCACGTGCGCCGGATTGGGTCCGTTCCAATCCGGCCAAGTCTGTGAAAGATATGAGGCTTTGAAATTTGCTAAAAATGGCCTCTCAGTTGCGGCCTCGTCATGACCACGCCCAATAATTTAAAAAAAATTGAAATGATGATTTAGAAAGCCACATGGGTTTGGGACATGTTGGCCAAAATTGGAGGCTTTGCATTGAAAACTCGGGGATCAGGGGCCAGAAGTTCAAGAGGTACGATTTTGAAGGTTTGAGGTTCGGGCCAAGATGGCCGACTTCCTGTAGCATTTAGGGCGGGGTCATAATATCATTTTTGACATGTCCTGACGTGGTCTATGTCCCTGGCCAATGTCACGTTTGTACGATGATTTTTTTTGCGACCGCTCCTCCATTGGGTCAATGTAAACCGCCTGTTTGAGGGGGCGCCACAGAGTCAACTTTTATTATTTTCTCTCGCGAACCCCACCCAAAATTAGAGCTTGCGGAGCACTACGTTTTGACCCCTGTTACTTGCGAATCGGTTCACGTTTGCTACGTGAATTCTTGCGTTTTCGTCCCCCGTTATCGATTTTAATTAGTCCCTCGCGGGACACTGCGTGTCCGTTGCTCGGGCCTAATTATACAGAAAATTAAGCGAGATAGAGGCATGTTGTAATAGACTTTTTTGATCAGTGCGACGTGCCGAATCAGGATATCACCTTTGTTTTCACTTTCGTGCAAGTGTAATTTTGAAGGTATAGGTAGGGGGCGCTATTTTTGGGAAAATTGTACAATTATCAAGGGTAATCAGTACGATCCATAGAGGGGCTTATGTGATCCAAATATGAGTGTGATCTGAATTTGCGTGCCCCTGTGAGTTGTCACCAAAGAGGCGGGGAAAAAGCATGTTTTTTAGCAGAGCGGTAGAGACAAACCGTAACAGATATCCGAACAAAATAGCTCGATTATTGTAGCTCTACGCCTCTAGATTACACTCACCAAGTTGGATGTCATTTGGTCCAAAACCCTTCGAGTGACTTGACAAAATATCAGGTGAAGAAATTCAGGTTACAATTTTCAATCCAATATGGCCGACTTCCTGTTTGTCAGAGGGCGGAGTTATAATGATGTTTTAAGTTTGTCTTGATGTGCTCTATCACTGTACTCAAAGACAAATGTTTAGGCCAAAAAATGCATGCTTCCAAATGAATGGGGGGCATGCATGTGGGGGCGCCACTGAGGCATTGTTCAAAGTGTTGTCTTGCGAATATCAAAATAGTTAATTTTACACCAACCTTGAACTGTTGGTCAAATAAAATTGACTTTTCGTTAATGTTCAGGGGGTCAAAATTGAGATCAAAGACGTAATAATAATAATAATAATAATAATAATAATAATAATAATAATAATGGAAACGATTTTTCGGCCATTATTTTTCTCCCACAAAGACATTACTCAGAGTGACGTGGCTTTGATATGTTGTTCCCCATCACAGACAAGGTCTGTATGATTTTTTCCACACCTCCATACCATCCGTTTTTTTTTATACAAATTTTTAAAGACAAAACCTTTGAGGGGGCGCCAGTGAGTCATTTTTGGCGATAGCGGCTGCGTGTGCACAGCATTAGGTCCAGGTGTGGAATGTGCACGTGCGCCGGATTGGGTCCGTTCCAATCCGGCCAAGTCTGTGAAAGATATGAGGCTTTGAAATTTGCTAAAAATGGCCTCTCAGTTGCGGCCTCGTCATGACCACGCCCAATAATTTAAAAAAAATTGAAATGATGATTTAGAAAGCCACATGGGTTTGGGACATGTTGGCCAAAATTGGAGGCTTTGCATTGAAAACTCGGGGATCAGGGGCCAGAAGTTCAAGAGGTACGATTTTGAAGGTTTGAGGTTCGGGCCAAGATGGCCGACTTCCTGTAGCATTTAGGGCGGGGTCATAATATCATTTTTGACATGTCCTGACGTGGTCTATGTCCCTGGCCAATGTCACGTTTGTACGATGATTTTTTTTGCGACCGCTCCTCCATTGGGTCAATGTAAACCGCCTGTTTGAGGGGGCGCCACAGAGTCAACTTTTATTATTTTCTCTCGCGAACCCCACCCAAAATTAGAGCTTGCGGAGCACTACGTTTTGACCCCTGTTACTTGCGAATCGGTTCACGTTTGCTACGTGAATTCTTGCGTTTTCGTCCCCCGTTATCGATTTTAATTAGTCCCTCGCGGGACACTGCGTGTCCGTTGCTCGGGCCTAAATAACAGTCTTAGTAGTCAAATTAATATTTTGTATTTATTCATATTTATAAATTTATTTATTTTAGTTTTAGCTTAAAGTGAATGTGTTTGCCTGAAGCACCTTTGTATCCCTGAGCAAAAACTTCATCCATGGATTCATGGAAAGCGAAATGCACATTATTGACGATACACTCTCAACATTTGGGTATTTTAAAGTATTGGCTATCGTCCGATATCTCCGGAACCGAAAGTGTTGAAAATCGGTCACAAATTTGTACATCTATTTTATAATTTCGGGAGTATAAAAGAGATACAGTTTTTTTTTTTAGAACCTACTTTTTTTTCTTCCAAACAAGCTCCCTTGAAGTATCTACTTAACATGAATGTCCTGAATAAATCAGCCCTATACCACTCATACAGTGCCCCCTGCTGTCACAGTTCAACACTGACACATTAAGAAGCATTTTTAAAAATGTGGCCCCAGAAAAACTGGTCAACCTTATTATATATATTTCTATGATTGAAACCTTTACAACAATGAATGTGTATTGGCTATTTGAGAGATAAAACAATTTACATCAAATTAAATTGCTTAAAATATCAGCCTGTATATCGGCTATCGGTATCAGACCCCAAAAATCCATATCGCTCGGGCCCTAGTACACTCTATAATATTGTAAGACCATTGCTTTAACAATGGACCTTGAATACAGATCACACAGCTTACCTTCACCTCTGTAGCTCATTTGAAAGCATGTTGTTTTACACTTCATCCTCACATGCATGCTACCCTTTAAATCCCCTGAGACACCAGTGTTTTCTGCCATTTTGCTCTTCCTGTATTTAAAAATAAAATGCCTATATTCCTTTAAAGCATTGCCAGCTCAGATAATAACTCTGATCGAGGCTAATTCACTTTTGCTGATCATCCTTGTAATTAGGCAGTGGAGCTGATTAGTCGTTGTTGAAGGGAAAAGGGGAAAAGAAAAAAAAAAAATCAAGTGAACCACATCTGCATTCAAGCCATTTCCCCAGTCGACTAGATGGCTCATTTGGCCAATCCCTACAGGGGAACAATATTACTTTGAAGCTTATGCAAATGAGACATTACGGAGGGAGCCGCGGAGATTCTGCCAAAAACAGGTGTACAGGTGTTTGTCAATTATTAAATGTAGCCAAAGATCTAATCCCCGTTGCTTGTGCTTTAATTAAATCGGAGCTCACTTAATAAATTGGCAACTTATTTGATTACGGACCAGCTGTGGAAGACATCCCCCGTTTTTTTTTTTTTTTCACTTCAGGCTTGAACCTTGGGTAAGCAGCTGGAGCCAGCACGCTACAACCTGTGTCCCCAAAACCAGAACTGTCAGACACGAGAAGATAAATAGCTACGTAACGGGCACAGGAGAATGAGATATGATTTGTTTCCATTACTCAGACTGCCTGCATCTTTATTAACACTGGCAGAGTGTTACAGCAAATGGATAATAAATTGAAATCTGGTTAGATGAGAATACCTTTGAGGGGCAAATTCCTGTCTGGGCTTTCTAGTTGGCGAGAGGGGCTGCTTGAATTTAATAAGCTACTCAGATGTGTATTCTTTTTTTTTTTTTATTCCTTTTTTTTGTTGTGTGGTTTCAGCCCGTCTCTGAGGAGTTCCAGAACGGGGAGGGGTTTGGTTACATTGTGGCGTTTCGGGCCAATGGGAGCAGAGGATGGAAGGAGAAGATGGTGACTTCAGCAGACTCCACTACATATAAATACAGAGATGAGACTTTCCCTCCTCTCACGCCGTTTGAAGTGAAAGTCGGGATCTACAACAACAAGGGAGACGGGCCTTTCAGCAAAGTGGTGGTTATTCACTCTGCTGAGGGAGGTTAGTTCAAACACAGCTACCCCTGCCTTAGACATTTTTCACTTTTTGTCCATTGTGGTGATGCAGTTCTAAAAAAAAAAAGTCAATCTGTTCCAAATCTCTGTGTTTCACAGAACCAAGAGAGGCACCATCAGATGTCAGAGCATACAGTATTTCCTCATCTGAATTGAAGGTTACTTGGAAACCACCCAATCCTGGTCCGGGAAGACCCAGGGGATATGAGGTGCATGACTTTATGTATCATTATAACTATGCAACCTAAAACCTCCACTAAATTCAAACCGCCTTTTTCAGTTACTATACAACATGTAGATATAACATATTATTTGTTCACACAGATATTTTTCAAAACAGTGTGCATGGATTCTTTCTGCAGGTTGTGTGGGAATCCTTAACACCAATGCCGTCTACTTTGAAAAAGCAAGGACATGAGCTTGACTGCAGACTTTACACAAAATCAAACCTTCAAACTACTCGGCAGATTAATTAAACCTTTACAACCTACTTCTATGAAATTTTACCCAATGTGCTATATTTATGAATTAGCTACTCTATTTATGTGGGAAAAAGGCATTGAGATAGAAGTACATTTGGCAAACTGGACTCACATATTCACCCCTGAACTTGTACCTGCAGATCTTCATCTTTGTGAGAGTGATACCTTTCTATTTCCGTAAACGCGCACACTTCATCACTATTTCTTTGTACGACTCTATTGTAGTCCTATCTGAAGGTCTAAGAGTGACATGTATTTTTGTCAGGTGAACTACTGGAAAGACACAGAGCAGGAGGAATCAGGACAAAAACAGCGCACTGCGAGAAATGAGACGTCAATGATGTTGTCTGGACTAGAGAGCAACAGCCTGTACCACATCACTGTTAAAGGCTTCAACAGCATCGGCCAGGGACCTGCCAGTGCCGCTGTCATTGCCCGGACGAGGAAAGCCCGTGAGTGCTCTGCTGACACTAATCATGCATTACTATATCAGGAAGCGGAGGTTACATGTTAAGTTGGCTTTACATCTCCCAAGAAAAGTTGCAGTAATTGACTTAGTTGCCTGCAGGCTCTGTTGACGGAAAGTTTTTCGATGCAGTGATGCTTGTGTTTCTATTCCGCAGCTCCTGCACAGCCTCCCAGTAACCTGATGTGGATTCAGGAGGGAAACAACGTGTCTCTGAGCTGGACTCCTGTGAAAGCCAAAGACAACGAATCTGATGTCATTGGCTACATGGTAAGGAAGTCATGAATACATAACAACAATGAGAAATTGGGGAGTAGTAAGAGATTTCAACACAAATGTACTATTATGCCTAAACTGGTGGTATGCTGACCCAGGTGATGCTGAGACAGGAGGGCAGACCACACAACCAGATCACCAGAACCATCAACCCATCCACCATGTTGTCACTGCCCGAGGGCGGCACTTACATCATCGAGGTGCGCGCTCTGAGTGAAGGGGGCGAAGGCTCACTCAGCTCCCAGGTCCGGCTCGTCACTTCCTCAGGTGAGTCTGCCATGAAATTGTATTGGTTTGTTCAAAATAAAAAGAAATGTGAAGAACTGTCTTGTAAAGATACTTAGTACACGATGACAGTGGAAGCAGTGGTCACTATGGTCAATACTAAAACGATCACATTTGTTGTTTTCATGCCCCCTTATTAAATACAGAATTCAGTATCATCCACCTTTGTCTTTTGCTTCTTGTTGTTGTATTATTTTCCCATTAAAAGATAAAAAAAAGCAATTATTGATAATATACAGCCTTCTTTCTCACCTAAAAGTCTGGCTGGCGCTCGGTTAATAAACATGTTTTTTTTCCAGGATAAACTTAACATCTATCCATAATGTTTTCCTATTCTCTGTCTCTAATTGAGACACTGCAGCAGCTGTGAGAGCCAAGTTTTCTTTGGCTAATACTGTTTTAATTACTTCTCCCACACAAACCTTCCTATTCTTCCACAGACAATTAACTTCCAATCGAAAGATGAACAGAAACGTATGTGTGATGTGACCATAGCTGTCTCGCTCACTTCCCCACCCAATTTTCCCACTGTTGACTTGTTTATGCTGTAGCGCGCTATTTGTTTTTCTTTATGGCTCAAGACTCAAGAAAAAAAAATCACTCTACAATACTTGACAGCATGTACAAAGTATGATGCAGTTTGTTTTGACACTTTTTTGCAATATTCACTTGACTGTGTTCCCCACGTTTTCTTCAATGGACACCTTTTGTTACATTTTGAGCACTGCAATATTTATCCCGCTCAAGTACTTGTTTCAGCGTAAGATTGTTGCATGGCGGAGAGAGTTATTTTGTAATCAATTGAATTGTCGAATAGTTCTACATAAATTCATTGCATAGAAGGAATGCGAGTGATGTCACAGCAGTGCACCAGCAAACACGATGGAGAAATTCACTCATGGCAGCTCGTAAGAAGAACACACAGTGAGATGCACATAATCAGAAAAAGGTGCAAAAACAAGGTAATGTGCAAATAGTTCATGTTAGAGGATAACATTAAATCACTATTTATCATATTGGGTCAAGCTGTAAAGTCGCACTATCCGTGGGTCAAGCTGTAGAGTCATACTATCTCTGTCATAGCCTTGACTGTGGTGCTCAGGCGCCTACTCGCCTGTGTATCAGTATGACACTCTGAGAGGGTGTTTATCCCTCTTCTGTGGAAACATAGACAGACTTGAATGGTAAGACTAGCGCAATGTCTCGAGTTCATGGGTCCGGGTCCGGGGCCTGTACCGATGGTAAATAAACTTCTCCTGTATAAGACATCCAGACTGCTGCCTATTCTTCATCTATCCTCTCAAACACCGTTGTTATTTCTCTAACAGAATAGGATTAAAGTTAGCTTATGTACAATGAATAAAACACTTACAAAGCAAGCAAAAAGATCTATGAATCACATTAGAACAAAATCTAGAAATATCAAAGTTGGCAGTGCAAAGAAATAGATTTTAGATGTTACAGTCACAGTGCAGGTATTGTGATTGATGCAGTAACACTGATTGAACATGGTTTTGCTTCCTGCGGTTGTTGCACATGAATGACTATACTATACAGTGGAAGGAAAAAGTCAGTACACCATTTGGAATTTCATTCATTTCTGCCTAAATAGAATAAAATTTAATAAAATCACAAGAATGAGTAAACAGTGTCTGCTTAAACTACTTAAACATTCACAGGACAGGGAGGAAAAAGCAAGTGAACCCAGGAATCTCACTGAAGTGCAGCAGTTTTGTAAAGAGAAATGGTCCAAGATTCATCCCAATTGTCAGGAAAACAGAAGGTTCAGCCAGCTATTTAATACAAGGGTTCACTTACTTATTCCACGCTGTTGTGAATGGCTCAGATTTTTCTACAAAATGTTGTGCTAAACTTGCGAATTCATTTGTCTATTGATGATAGCGCATTGTTCAAGTCCTGAGGCAAACCCGAACAACTCAACTTTGGGTTAATCAGTCCACAGTATATTTTGCCAGTAGTGCTGTGGAGTATCCAAGTGCTCTTTCGCAAACCAAAGTTGAATAGTTTGGGAGGAACACACAACGTCATGTGTGGAGGAAAAATGGAACTGCACAGCAACATCAAAACCTCAGACATTCACAACAGTGTGGATTAAACAACTAATCCCTTGTATTAGCTGGCTGACCCTTCTTTTGCAGCTGCTTAAACTGCTTTTCTGTAGTTGCCGATTAGACGTTCACAACGATCAGGATGAATCTTGGACCATTCCTCTTCACAAATCTGCTGCAGTTCAGTTAGATTCAGGGAGTGTACTTACTTATTCCACGTTGTCCTGTGAATGTTTACATGTTATGGCCAATAACAATATGATAAAATGTAAATGTTTGGGTGGTATTAGTATTATAAGCTGACACTGTTTATTCATTGTTGTGATTTGAATAAATATCAGACCATATTTTATGACCAATTTAGACAAAAATGTGAGAAATTCCAAACGGTGTTCTTGCTTTTTCCTCCCACTGTATATGGCAACAGAAGCTAAATTGAGGGTGGAGAATGAAAATCATGTATGGGCATATCCTATCCTACTGCAGTACTATTTATATCAAAATGAGTTTGCAATGAGCAAGGGTGTGCTGTGCCGTGTGGCTCCAAGCTCACAGCAATTGTACAGGCTCAATGTTCCAACACTAGAGCAGAGAAATGTTTAGTGTGACTTGTGAACATGTGATAGAGGTGAAATACAGTACAGGGCTCACAGCCAATGTGTGGGACTTGAAAGTCATGAGTATTGGACATGCTCTGACCGAGTTAACTAGCTATTACAATATGGACCATGCGACACTCTCTACAGTCCTCGTCCTTTTCTACTGCTTCTAACCACAAACCACATCAGCTCTAACTACAAAATGTCCACTTGTTGTATTATAATGTTTGTATCTTCACTGACTAGCAGTTGGCAAGATAAGTGAGCTGTTAACGTAACCCGGCATAACGAGAGATTTATGTGTGGCAATGATTCTGGCAGGTTTCTAACTCTATTCATCATTCTTCTTTCAGGTGTTCGAGCCAAGAATCACCAGTGTTCAGTGCATTTCCTAGCCCTGAATTTAAAATGGACTGCTCTCCTGGTCGTTGTTCTGGTGCCTTCAGCGTTGTGAGGCCGCAGTGCCGCCCCCTACCCTCTGAGGGAGCTACTCTCTTGTCGCTCTGACTGCAATCTTTGGCCTTAACCCCAACTCACAGGGCCTGCAGGCGAACCCCAAGGAGCTCCAGCCGGCATCAACTGCAGCTAGATCTCTCTCAATCTGGACATGATTTCCTAACATGGCGGTAGTGTTGTATTGTAGTGAACATTGTGTGGAGAAAAAAAAAAGTCTACTTCAAAATCACATTGTAAGGACCGAATTCCAGATGTCACAAACTGGTTTGGAGCTCGGCTGACTATGGACAGTCCACAGGGATCAGCTGGCCTGTTATGCTTACTAAAATACCCTGAAATACCCCTTGGTATTGCAGCAGAAGCTTGGTAAAGATAAGTGCATTGTTTATTATTCAAACAAACGGAGAGGATTTTTTTACAAAACCAAGAAACTTTTCTCTTTTCAGACTGGATTTTTTTGTACAATGTGTTACCTTTAGAGAGACAAAAAAAAAATGGTGATGTGTGTCAGCTTTGTCAAACACTGTCTTTGGTAGCAGTATCGCAATGCCTGGTAATGATGGTCTGATTATTGGATGTATGGGAAGTCGCAAGTGGAGATAAAACTGTAGTGCCCGAATACATCATTAGACAAAGAGAACTCTGTACGCACTCTGTGTCAGTACAAATAAATGTGACGTATATTTTTATACTCTCTTTTTCTCTTTTATTTCCCTCATCATTCCACAGTGAAGCAGACATCCAAAAAGTTATGATACAATTTCACCGCATTTAAAAGTCACTCATTTTAGTTTTTGCATCTTCAGAGTGTAACCACACCTATCGGTATGCACAGTAGCACTCGCACGATGTGCAAACAATTCATAGGGGCGTCATATTTGGCCTTTGAACCCCAACCCTGCCTCATCAGATGTGAGTTATCATTTCTTTAAAAAAAAAAAAATGAAACATTCCCAGCATTTTAGCACCAATCAAGATAGTAAAGTTGATAAACCTCCCTTTCTCTTGATAAAGCGGAGTTTTGGGCTTTTTCTGTAGTTTGTGTGCTCCACATTGTTTTACTGGATACTTTTGTACATCTTTGCTGTGTTTTTGTGAGGTTCTGTGTGGTTCTGTAAAAATAGTCAAGCTTATGAGCTGAAGACATTTAAGACCTGCATTTCTTCTGCTGAAACACTGAAGAGGTACCAAGAGCCTCCCACAACTGCAGCACAGTGGAGGTGTCGCAAGAGGAGCTACAGGAAACAAAAAAAGGGGAAATGGGGAGGTATCCAGGCAAGACACAGCTAAGCCACACAAGCATTCCAACCTTACTACTACTCTTCGTTCTGTGGAGAAGACGGATTTTATTCGTCTGCTACACTCTTCGTAGAAGATGGTGAAAGACTGTTGTGGAGTGGAGGGAGCTGCGCAGGAGGAAGAAGAAGGAAGAGGTGAAGGAGCTGACCAGTGCAGGACACCATGCTCTGAAACAGGGATAAACCCAGAAAGCGGTGCACCGTTTCAGAGGAGCACTGCCTTCAGTACTCCGGTTTCCCCGACCTCCAAAAACATGCTGGTCAGGTTGGCCCACAATGGCGGCGCGCTCAGTCGCCACAGCTAAGGCTTTATCCGACTCCTGAGCACAATTTTGTTGTACTTTGTACACTTACTTACTTACTTTTCATCTTTCCACCGTGCCCAGTGCAAAATAGTACTTTGAACAATCAGGTATTTGTTTTGTTGCAGCTCCTGGCCTCTTTTGGGTTGAGTGTACTTCCATGTTAGTTAGATAAAAGTACATATGGTCTTGAGTGCCAGAAAAACTTGTGAGAAAAAAGGTGCGCCAGAGCCAAATAGGGCAGCATCAGAAGTATGTATGGTTTCTCCCTGGCTCCTCTTTTGCCTTGTCTGCAGTTAAGCCTTATCTCTGGCTGGGCAAAAGTCCAAATGAATTTGCCTCAAGTGTAATTAATGTTAGAAAGGAGCAGTGCTGGTGCATAAGCCCTGCAATGTGCCTGCAGCTCCCTGGACTCTCTGTCATAGAGCGCAACCCAGCTCACCCACTCTGGTTCAAACAAGGGTAGAGCCAACCGACGTAGATGGCAGCGCACGTCTGGAAATGCAGAGGACGGACAGTGCCGCTAGCTCAGTCTATCTCGCAGACTCCTCTCCATCACACCACTGCTGTGTACTGGTTAAAATTAGACGATTGGGGGTGGGATAGCGGGGAGAGCTCCTCTATGTAAAGCACAGATACTTTCTGCATTTTAGTGCTTAGTATTAAGCAGCTTTAATGTGGATGGAAGGATTTTTTTCCGTGGTTTTTGCCTCTGGACCGTTCTCTAGCGAAGGCTCACACATACCTCCGCACAAGTGCTAATGTAGCGACCTTTAATTATTCATGCCGTACCTGTCTGTGTCGGTGCATCTGATTTATGATAATGGATGATGCAGCCTGTGAGGGGCACCCATTTGCTACAGAGAGTCAGAAGCACCAGGGTCAGCAATTAAATCACAAACCCCATCCCAGGTTAATGTTGGTGCTGCTGGTGGGAGCATGGGCTGGGATCCTTTGTGTACATAGCCTTTATACAATGGTTTATGGAGTATGCCCATTTAATGATGTAATGTTCATTTCAAGTAGTAAAAGTTAATTGAGAGTATGCAAGTGAGTGAGTAAGTGTGACTATAGAAGCCGTACAAATAAGAGTACCTTGCTGTTCTCTTCATTTTGGGTACTTTTTGTTACCATATGTTGGAAAAAAAATCAAACAAGAATTAAACTCAAATCAAAAATAACCTTGTTTTGCGCAGCCTAGTGGGTAAGTGGTTTACTCCCCAAACCATGTTCACTTTAAAGCTTCCGACAGTGCGATGTTGTGCGAGGATAGTGGGGAAAACATATCTTTATTGACCCATCCCTCCGCCTTAAACAAGATATATCAGTTCTATCCCTGATAAATCATACACATGTGTCAGAGTAAAACCCTAATGGCAGCCTTTTATTCGGTGCCTTGTCATTTTGATGAAACGTCGCTGTGTGTCTCCTCATTCTTCTCGGAGGACCAGATTGTTGTCTCACTGTCTCTTGTTTTGGAAACAGCTGTGCCAGAGATGTGATGTTCTCAATTTCTTTTTTTTTTTCCTTTTTTTTTTTTTAAACCACTCATTCACAAGCTCTAGTTTTTTTAATTGTTGTGCTAGCCTTAAAAAAAGACCCAAAAAAAATAATCTAAAGATTGCATGTGACATCAAGCACGATCTTCAAAATACTTTGGTATATCAAAACAGCTGGGGTTACATTTAAAAGAGAAGCCATCCGAGGAGCTTTTTGTCGAGCAAGTTGCGTTGACCTTTTTACCAGGTGGTTGTTTTGAGTTGGGTCAAAACATGCTTGATCAACATAATGAGATTGAGACACACGAATGTGCACAAACCCCAGGTCAGGACAATTGCCAGTTTTTCAAGCGGAGTAAACACCGGTGGAACTGATATTTCCCCCCAATTAGGCCATTCAACAAGAAGAGAGCAGATTTAAGGGTGGAGTCAGTGGCAAGTCTGTCTGTCCTAATGGAGAGATACAAAGACCCAGCTTGAGAACTACGGAGGAAGATTCTTGGAAGGGTGCCATGCTCAAAAACAACCCAATAAAAAGTTTAATCTTGTCTTCTCTTTTCTATGAGCTTTTGACAGAAAGGAGTTCTAGTGATCAATGGGCTTATCACCACTCGAGGCCAAAAAAAAAAAAAGATGGACATTTCCCTATACGGCCGACATCACATTAATAGAGCAACTCTGTCATTTATTATTACACGGCAAAAGGTCAAAGGCTATCCTCGTGTTAATATCATAATTTAATAATCAGCTTGTCCGGCACTGAATGATTGGTGGGAGAGCACTTCTTGCGAGGCCTTGATTACAGTGTCATACATCACACGCAGCTGATCGAGATAACCTTTCATTTGAGCAGAGACAGATGGAGCAGTGGAAACATTACATTTCTCAGAAGCACCAGGGCTTCCCTCGCCTCTGTCTCACAAACCTCTCAATCTGCTTTACACCAGGAAACCTGCTCCCTGAAAATGCAAAGTGAATGTAGTCTTTCGATGCACAAGAAGGAAAACTGAGAATGAGGCCGGCACACAATGGGAGACCTCTGAACCTCTCTTCACCTTCTTATGTGGCAACTGGCAAGTAAATCATTTACAGCTTGTGACAGCTTAACTTTTTATTTTTATTTTACTCTTGAACAAAACTAGGAACTAAAAGGTGACTGTTGTGCTGTTGTAATTTACATATTTATAAAGTACGGTAACTGCTGCCAGTGTGACTGAAACATTTTTAACTGCACTTTATCGTTTGAACATAATACCAAGTCGTTAGAACGTATTGCCAACTCGTTCTAACATAGATGACAACTTGTTTTAATGTGTTGCCAAAATTGTTAGAATGACTGATGAGAATTGTTCAAAAATAAATAAATAACAATATCAATTAATAAATACATTTTCACTTGCTTTACTTTCAGGTCGGTGAGCCTTTTTGTAGCATGTTGTGTTAAGCAACATGTTGTTGGGTGCAATTGCGCATGCTCATACCCTGTAGTATTATGGGGAAAACATTACGTCACATGTGTCAAACACATGATTAAATGTGGCCCTTTGTAGAGCATGAATTTCTTGAGTATGTCAGAAAAAAAAAACTCCAACCGCTAGGGAGCAGCTTAAATTTATAAAGGGAAACAATTCCACACGTGTCCAGCAGAGAGTACTGACTTAATAGGAGATCTGGATATAAACGATACCTTATAGCCATGTGGCAAAGTCAGTCTGCCTCAGGGCAGCTGTGGCTACAATAGTAGCTTACCACGATCAGTGTTAAAGAGGGGGTACTATGCTTTTTTCAATCACATAGCACCAGTCTATAGCACACTATTCACCTTATTCCGGACGTTCGCGTGGGCGCCGCCATGAATTGTGCCCGCCCCTTTTCTCCTATGTGTTAACATGGGGCTGGAGAAGTCCGCATAAAATCAGTCACTACACGAAAACAAAGCCGTTTTCAGGCCGCACAGAGAAACGGTGCAGTGTTGACATGTTGGTGCAAATGAACATCGGACATTTTACACAAATCAATCGACTAAACATCAGATTTGAGCGGAGAATATTTTCCCTCGTTCTCCGTTAAAATGAACGGGCTTCGCGCCTGACCGGAAGTGTCAGGAAAAAGAGGCGCCGAGACGACGCAAAAAGTGACAAAAGTGGGCGGGGCGGAATAAGGTGAATAATGATGACCAAACCTTCTGTTGGTCTGTAAATGCAGTAAATTAGAATAACTGCTTTGTATAAAATTGCTCTCTCAAAATGGCTGTAGTGAATGTCCTCTGTCTCTTTAAGAACCTCTGACCCTTTCCGACACGCCCCCTCCACACTCTGTCTGTGGCATCAGTGGGGAGGGGGTTCTGCTGAGGAGCAGTGGTTGGTTACTCGGCTGGTGACGAAAGCTCGGAGGCGTCTCCAGGAGGTGGGGGCGTTCCTAGGTGGACTCAGGCAAACCTAGCCGTAAAATGGCTGCCATCAGAGTTTTTACAGATTACTCAAAAATACGTGAATGTGTCAAGGCAACACTTCAGGCATGTTTTTAATGAGGGAATGACATAATAACATGATGTAAAGCTTGTCAATTTTGCATGATACCCCCCTTTAAGTGAATGAATAATGACTTTATGTAGCACTTTGAGAAACGTGACACAGGCTGATAAAGCGCAATAAGTGTAAACCGTTGTTTTAGGCCACAGTCCTTTACAATATATACGGCCCACGACCCGCCGTGGGGGCTGAATTTTGGCCCACAATCCAAACGAGTTGGACACTCCTGCTTTAAGTAGTCGTTCAAACAACTTTGGCAACACTTTCTAACGACTTGGTATTACGTTCAAACGAGAATCATTTTCATTCAAACCGAACCCTCAACGTTCAGTCTGAGCGTCGAAGAAACGACACTCATTTGGCTCCTGTTGCCAAGATGTTGCTGTGCTGTGACCTCACCTGCACGTCTATACAGTTCATTCAACCTTTGCATTGATATATTGGCTATTCTTTTGTAAATCTCACTGCAGGATATTACTCACTAAAAACGGTTGTCAGCGCTCTTGAAAATTACTGGCACAGATCAGTTCAGTCAGCCTAAATTCATTTTTGGTGTTTATTGCTAATAGTCTCTGAATTATTGATGCCTCATGACTGATTGTGTTGCGGATATGATACTCTCCGATGCTGGTTATAGTTCCTCCTCTCTTGCCTCTGGCTTCGGACACCCTCGTCCTGTATTTTGTTCCTGGGTGCAGAATTGTGTGTGCTTTTGGAACGTTGTCGCAGAGGCAGTGGCAGTGAGAGAATAAGAATCAGGAGTTGAGCACATATATAGGAGGAAAGTGAACACAGGCATTAAAGTAGCAGGCCCTCACAAAAAAAGTCAACTGCTGGCTTTGTGTTCCCCAGCATCCAGTAATTACTAAAGGTATTACTGAAGTTGTCTTGTGACCTCCAAAGCGATAGCAACACAACCGGAGAGGCACTCGCGAAGGTGACAGCTCGGTTTATTTCTGTCCGAAAATCAACTACATTGCACTGTTCCTATTCCACCGATTCTCTGGCTGTGTTGGAAAGACCAGCTGGTGTTCTCTGAGGGAAGAAACAGTAACGTTTTAAAAGGAAGGCTAATTTAATATTTTTTGAAGGCTTTCTCGAAGAAAAAGTAGAAGTGTCACACTGAGAGGCCTCATTAGGGTGCTGCAAATTTAAGTAGAACAAGACAAATGCTGTTGATTAAGCGTCCCATTCCTTGTTAGAAGGGTTCTCGGGGCTGCTTCATCTGAATGGAGATCCTATATTTTACTCCCACGGCAAAAGACTTGAAATAGAACCAAAGTAAAATAACAGGCTGCATTATGCACACTCAAACATCTAAGAGACGTGATGCAAGTTGGTGAAAATATAAGTTACGTTTATTTATCTTGATGATGTGTGGAAGAACAGGCTGAGAAAATGTTAAAAAATAAAATGAAATGGATGTCAAAATGGATTTTCTTCTTTCTTTGACTTTTGAACGTAGCAAGATGTGGTACTTTTTTTTTTGGGGTTGTTTGTTTGGTAATACAGCAGAGGCTATTCATTTATTTTCTACCGGATTCTTCCTCACTTTTTCAAATCTAAAAATGTAAACGCCTGATGTGAAACAAACCACACACGGAAAGTTGCTGTGTAAGAGGTCCCACGGTGCATCTAGTGCATCTAGTTTTCTGGAGAAAGTTTGTTTGCCAGGTTCATGTCACTGACCAATGGCCACGCTTTTAAAATCCTGATCCTGAGCCAAATCCCCGCAGAACGGCGAAGATGGAGATTCGATTTGAAAATCTGGTCATACTTTCCTTCTTCACGGCCATTGTGTGTGAAACACAATGGGGTGGGTTTGTAAATCTGTGGATAATCTCGCTAGACTGTATAGGAGGCAGGAAGGAAGATTTAAAGGTTGACTAAAAGCATGCGGACCTCCTCCATAACCTCCTAATCTCACAGTGAGCCCTTATCTGCTCAGTCCCATATGTGCTGCTTAAGTGCAGGGTAAGAATAGAGCCATAATGTGTGGAGTACTACACAACAGAAGTATGTGCATTGCTTTAATATAACGCTTGTAACAACTACTGGTGGTGGTCGTAATAGTAGTTTAAAAATATAAATTACAAATAACATAATGTAAGCTTGAGCAGCAGTCTTTGTATTATGTTGAAAGAAGTTATATAGTAGCCTGCAAATTGCCAGTGATTATATCTTTCAAATGTAATAGGTTCTAAAATTGGGTTTCTATTGAGTTCAGTAAATTTGAAGTCGTTTTGTTGAGTTCATTCATCTCTACAGTACACGTGCACCTACCTTTTTAGCTTAACCTCTTAACCCCCACCTTAACCAAATGCATTTTCTCCAGTTCAGCTTTACCCGAGTCTATAGGCCAGTGTAACACCTCGCTCTTTTGTAGCTTTTTTTTTTTATAGGTTTCCATGACATATTTTGTCACTTTCTCGTCACATTCTTGTCACGATTTTTATTTCTCACGTTTTTGTCACCTTTTCGTTGCATTTTCATCCTCGTTTTTGTCACCTTTTTGTCGCTATTTTGAAGAAAGAAGCTGTCGGATTTGGTTCAAGCCAAACTGGAGTAGATGTGCTTGGTTCAGGTGTTGGAGGTGTTAATGACAATTTTCCGCCAGTATTTTATTCCCAAAACATTACTGTGGTATAATGTACTCTGAGAAACATGTATTCAATGTTGTACGGCAATGAACAAGGATATATTTTCCTCCAAAACAAACATGCTGCACTTTTGCTCTAAAACCTCACTACTTATGGCATCACCTCTTTCCGCGGGAAACACAAACATCTCCATTGTTTTGCTGCGAGAATACGGCGGCGGTTCAGCAGCATGTGTCACAAAACAGCAGCGGTTGGTATGAGATTTTTGACATTTGTCACCATTAGGACGAGAGAGAGATGCCGTCTGCCTGCACAAGCCCAAAACTAATTGTGTTTTCTGGTGCTCACTTCTTTGCCTGAAAGTGAAAAATCCAACGCCATAGCCAATTTCAGAGACACGTGTACAGTCAGATGTCAAAAGAAAAGAAACATGGATCGTCACGAACTTAGGATCTTGTACACCTTTGTGCACACTCAAGAGGATTTTTACTTTATTTGTTTGTTGTAGGTGTCGGGCTCCAATTGTTGGACCCTACGTCACTCTTCAAAGACCTTGCAGCACACTGTCTCTATCAAAGCATCCGTTGCATCCGAGATTCCTCTTTCCAAAAACACTTCTGTTGTGCCATGCCCAGCCAAGTCAATCTATTTCGTCTTCCAATTAAATCTCATCAATGTATTCTGTGCTTTGACATATTGTCTTTGCTTGCGACCATATGGATAACTGGTCCATTGGTTATCAGAAATACTGCTACTCGTCTGGATGAATTTATTTTTGTTGCTTTTCTGGAAACATGTTGCTGTCATCAAAATCAAAACAGATCTTCTCATGTGTTTGTTATTTTGTTTTTCGTATCGCCTAGCCCGCCCTGCCTCTTCAGCAGATCTTAAAGCATATACCACTGTGTTAATACCTCATGTTTTATTCATTGCTTCCAGGCTGGGATGACTTACGGCCTCATCAGTTGATTTAATACAGTGTTTTGAGCTCGGATCGAGCCGCCCTGACCCATCGCTGGGACCTTGCCGCGTCCACCACCACCTCTCCATTTTCCACGGCGCAGACACAGAGCGTCTAAATGCGGGCTTTATCCTTGGTGTGGAGTCTCGTGGCTGGCTTGGCCTTTCACGGCTTCATTGCCTGCTTTAAGGTAAGCCCGGGCGCAGTGAACCTTTAGCGTGGCTGACATATTGGCTGATTTAAAGATTCCTTGGGTGGCGGCACACGCTAAAACCCTCGGATCAGTCCAGGCAATTTCAGAGTTCCCTTCAAAAGTAAGACTAAGTAATGAAACAGTAGAGGCCCAACTTGCTTCGCCTGTCAACGTCTTTTCCTCTTTTTTTTTTTTTCCTCCAAGTTGAAATTGGATGGATTACGGCAAAGCCCCGTATTTGCTCATTTCAGATTTTATCCAGTGAAAAGGTATAAGTCAGTGTGTCTGATAGAAAAGAAAAGTTACAGCTCATTTGATAACTCGGAGCAGTCTGAAGTCCAAAGCTGCAGGAGAGAGAAAAAAAAAAAGCAATATTAATTATGAATCAATGTCTGTGTGTAACATGCTCTGGAGAGAGATTCATGCAGTACTTCTAAAACTGTGTCCTCCCATTGCACATTCCACAATACCGGCAGTCGTGTGAACACTGAACGCACTGCTACTGCGCTCAAGGCTCAAATCATTCATTTTTGACGCTGTACACAATTCCTGTCGGTACCCCTTCCCTTCCATTTTATTCCAACAGCTTCTCTGCATCAAAGATCAAACAGCGAGCAGCCGTTGTGTCCCTCTCTCTCTCTCTCTCTCTCCCTCTCTCTCTCTCTCTCTCTCTCTCGAGTTCCCGTCTCCTCCAGGACCATCACACAAGAACAGGTGTACACGTGTGCTATATGGAATCAATACATGGAGGTTAGGGCGATAAGTAAGAGCATGATAGATGAGACTGACATGCAGGTGATTGAGCGCGTCTCCCCCCTGCCGCCGCTGCATGTAAATGTATCGGCCTAATTGGTAGCCAGAAGAGGTTTATCGGTGGACGCGCATGCAAGAGCTACGGCAGAAGAGAAATCCAATTCAGATTTAATGAGGTGCATGGCCTAAACCTATACAGTATACCTCACATGTCGCGCTAACAGCCACTTGTGCTTCTTTTTTTTTTTTCCTTCTTCCCTGAAACCCAGTGATTAATGTCCTCTGTTTGACCTTATTGACTCCTGGCTTAGATGAGGAAATTGCTCTCAGGAGTGGTGCACTTTAGCCCCGATTTGGACCAGAATGGCAGGTGGTCAGGTCAGGTATCGCTTAGTGCCTGATTAGTTTAAGCCATTTTCCTGTAGCACTCACACAGAACCCTTTGCTAAGTCAGAACAATGCTATAACCATGCATACGTGTTATGATCAGTGTTGGGTTACTTTAAAAGTAACTCGCTAGTTCGCTTGTTAATCCTCTGGAAAAGTCGCTAGTTATGTTACTGCGCTACTTTATACACATACTCACTCAACTTGCTTGAGATTGTACAGCTGACCTCAACCACATAACCGGCTTCGAGTTTGTTGTTTACATTGGAACGCCCGATGCTGCCAAAAGCCAAGCGTTGTTGTTTGGGAGGCGAGGGCTAGCATCATTGTGGTTTTCCTCTTTTAGCTTCGCCTCCAGCAGCACATCCACAATGAGAACGCGCTCGGTGAAAACTCCGCCATGTTGCTGGGTTGATAAAGTGTTGGAGGAGATGACAGACTGTCACGGTCATATCTGCCCATGGTAAATAAAAAGGAATGTTGTGGCGGATCGAAAAATAAACGGCATTGCATTGCTAAATTGACGCTAGCTAACGCGTTATTAAGTTATAATTAGCAACTTTTCCGCCATCGAGGAACACGGTTTCCACTGTTACCTGTGACAAACTTTGAGGGGGCTGTACATTTTCTGTTTTTGGCCACAGGTTATAGAACAAGCTGGGTTGTTTACGTGCCAACTAATGAACTCATATAAGTCAGGCTTGGTTCCAAATTCGCTGCTACTAAGTTACAAAGTTTAATACATCAGGAAGGGCATTCAACACACCCAACTGAATAATCCACACGAGGAAGCAGACGACATGGGAATCAAAGCTGGGAACAGCCAGATAAAACCTTGTCGAAGTTTGAGAATGTGCATGCCATTGTATTCTGTTTCAATTCTTGTGCTTAGGGCCTTGGTAACACATCCAGGCAAGCACATTCTGACATTAAAGCCTCTCAGGTGGACAGGACAGCTCCAACAACTGCTCGCACTTTGAGACAAATAGACATCTCTTTCATGGTCCAAACAAAGCAAAAATACATGACAGGAAGGATCCTCGGAGAGCAGCAGCAAAAAGGCACGGAAACAAAGCAGACGCCCATACTGTGAGAATTACGATAAATCATCTCGTAATCGTGGAGAATGTCGAGGCTTCCTCTTCACACAGCTCTGCGTACAGGCTTCACTCCGTAAATGACGCTGTGCCGTGTCTAAATGTCCGTCTGTACATGTTCTGAGTGGCACGCCAAGATAAGCTCATTGCTGATGCGCCATTTATCCCCTTTGTCAAGCCAGAATTCTTATCACAGTCAGGAAAGAAAACAAGTTAGGAGCATTATTTATGAGTTCCCTCTTCGTTTTAGCTGTGTACAGAGTAGGATTCTATAGTGTATGTGATTTGTTTGCTGATCAACAGAAGAATGACTCATACTTGGCTTGCGCGTAAAGGTGTATAAGAAGAACTTTGTGAAAACCTCTAATGGAACAAACGCTTTCAATCAAATCAGAACACTGTATTCTCCTTGTTGTTCCTCAACCAGTCGCCTCAAGCCATGTGTGTGAAAAAAGAAAACTGAATAATGAACTTCCAAACAAGGGAGCCATTTACCAAGTGTTTGATCATGTGCAAAAGGAGAAGCATGTGGATCAGCAGAGTCACTTTCACATTGTTTAATCATGCAGCATTCTCCCAGGTACATATCAGATTTGGGGCCCTAAATCTGTTATACAGGCGGTTTCAAATGGTAAATAAGGTGCAACATGCCCACAAATAGCTATGCTATTTTCCTGCTGTCACTAACTCCAGACGTTGTGAATCACATCCATTACAGAGCATGTGTGTAGAGGTCTTAACTACAGGAATAGACAGTTTTATACAAAGGCCCAATGAAGAGAGATATATGAAAGATATTTTCTCACTTGAACACTGCTCTTGCCATTAAAAGAGAACTTATAATAGCTTTTTAATTTGATTGATATTAGTGCATCAGGCCATTCAAACCTTTCCTTCAAGTTCAAAATAGCAAAACCATTGCAGTTTGTACCACTTATATATTATAAGTAGATCAATCATAGAAGACGGTACAAGAAGTCGAGAAACTCATTGTTCAAAAATATTTGTAGTTATTCAACAGAGCTCAGGAATCATAAACTATTACACATCACCAGATATTATGACATCATTAGATTATTTTGTACATATTGGTTTACAGAAAACTATCTAAACTGCAGCTGAAGAGTATTTTGTGCAGTGAAAGGTTATGACAAAAACTTAACTTCAACATAAGTTATATTAAGCTTTAAAGCTAAGACAGTGCCAGCAGAATCAATAGAGCCGCTGATATCCATTGTACTGTGGCACAAAATCAATGTAAAATGGCTTTCACAATATCCGGCTGGATGTCTTAACTTGTGCAATGAGCGGATAATCTTCAAAAGATTTCCTCTGGGCTTATTTTGGAGCGTTTTTGCTTTTAAGTGCTGCTGTTACAAGGCTTTCTACACCACTCTGTGATTACCACTTTCTCTGCTGAGGCTCTGTTTAGTTTGTTTGACTGCCAAAGCTAATCTGAGTTTAGCATTTTCCACACAAAAGCTGTCTCTGTGGCTTCTCCAACAATAGTAGAAGCACCAGATGACTCAGAAGTAGCCATTTGGTCCACAGCAACATGGATCTTGGGGCTTGGGGGTGTTGGAGGCTGTAGTTTGTGCTTGTAAGCCCCACTGAAACACCTCCCCCTGGAACATGTGTTGACAACAGCCAATGAGTCGTGTTGTTTGGTGCTGAGTAGAAGGTTGATGGATCCTACCGAGAGGATGGACAAAACAGGAGTGCTTTCAGCACTGTGTCCAACAAGGACTTGGATTTGGCAACTTTTCATTATTTTGTTTCATATTCTTTGCTTTTAATATTTGGGGTGCAGGAAAGCATGAGCAATGACTCTGAAAGCTGATGGGGATCCAAACTGGTATAATGTATGCCATCAAACTTACCAGAGGAGACGGCAGCTCTCATAAATGGAGGAGAGTATTTTTAAAAGCTGCCTCCTCGTCTTGCCCAGCCTGAGCTGTAGACAGGTGAATCCAAGCCCGAGCGCTGCTGATTTGATCAGTGCAGTGTTTTCCCTCAGGGGACTGTGCAGCGGCCCACTGTCCTGACAGCTCCCGGCACTGATGAAAACCACGCCGCCACTTTGCACTCCTGCCATAATGTTATAATATTCTCTGCATTTCCACTGGGCCTTGTTGAAATCCTGACTTGGTTTAGCATCCATGCCTCGCATACTAATGAGCTGTCTATGAACCAGCAAATCTTGTGCTCGCCAGCTATTTATATCTTGTAGCAGTGACAAATACAAGCCAGAGTACTAAAGGAACACGCGGGCATTCAGATGGGCCATTGTATTCATGAGAAGTGGAAAATACTGTTTAAGCATAA
The DNA here is from genome assembly GCF_951799975.1 of Gobius niger. Lineage (NCBI taxonomy): Eukaryota > Metazoa > Chordata > Actinopteri > Gobiiformes > Gobiidae > Gobius > Gobius niger. The sequence goes on from NC_136852.1 coordinate 20,861,362, forward strand.
ACTATACTAATGTATTCCTGCTCCTTTTCTTTTCAAGGCAGCCTATTTACAATGTGTTTGCATGAAATATCTCCTTGTTCAGCGCATTAACACACAGTAGTGCATGTATAGCCTTTAGGAACATGATGAAGCTCTGTAATTAACACGACCTCGATGACAGAATGCTTAGTAAATGCCAGGGTTTAACCAGATCACTTTATTCATCGAATACATTATTCTCGTATCACTGTGCACTGGTGTGTACAATATGAAGTGACATGAATCTAATCAATTATTGCAAATTTAGAGCATTCCACAAAATGAGATCAATAAAGTATCATCTTATCTTATCTTAAAATTCTGTTGCCATTTCCACCATTTTTCCTGCACTTATTCTACATTTTCCCCGATTTCATAGCTATACTGTACCGTGGCATTTATGGTAATTACTGTATTTTCCAGACCATAAGTCGCTCGAGTGTAAGTCACACCAGCCAAAAAATACATAATGAAGAAGAAAAAAACATATATAAGTCGCTCCGGAGCATAAGTCGCACAAGCCTTGGCAACTACCCGGGCATGGAGGCGTAACTGCACCGTCGACAAGCCTCTCCCGGCAGCACGTTGTTCAAACACCCATTTGCGAACTCATTCCTCTAGATGTGGCCATTTAGCTTTTAGCCCGTGATTAGCTTTTTTTGTTTTCTTCATTGCAGTAAGAGTAACCTCTGCTTTTTGCCAGTCCCAAGTTTCTTGCTCACTCCAAACCTTCTGGTACACAGTAGCGGCTAGCGGCTGTCAGTGTGAAAATAACATGAAACATCAAATTATATATTTTGATGTATAAGTCACACCCGCAGCCAAACTATGAAAAAAGTTAAAACTTTATTTTGTTTTTGTTTGTGTATTTTTTTGACGGGGTTACCATGCTATTACCATTTTATTATCATGCTATAACAAAGTGGCATTCTATTCGAAAGGTGTTATATGCTGCCGGACAACAAGGTGCTGTGTATCACTTGGCTGCCTCTACATTCCCACCGCTCTGTGCTCTGTTAGCAGTCTGCAGCTGTTTAGCGGCAGATTCACAGAGGGATTTGTCACACCTGAGCATCAGAATATCCGTCTCACCTCCTCCTCCCCACAAATGTCTACCAGCTAGAGGGGTTAGCTAAACTGCACCAAAGAAATATATATATTTTTTTCTTTTTTCCAAAGTGAAAAGCCACGCATCATCACACATGAAAGTGAAGGAGATAATCCGCTTTGAAGAGAAACCTAAACCACCACAAACATTGGCTGGAAGCAGCGGAGTGATAGCTAGAGTGTTGTATCGATACATGTCGTTGAACACACGCACACAAACATGACTCCAAAGTTTTAGAAATTAGATCAAATCTTACCCAAGTGTTCCTATAGCTAAAATAAAGTATTCTTTCTCAATCAAGCTTGGATTGCATTGATGAATTGCATACTAATTTGAAGTACAAGTTGTCTTTTAGCCTGTCCTCTCACACATCTATATTTTAAGAATATGGTGTTGGGATAGATTGTGCACTGGATTCCTCATATTCTAAATAGTGGGGGCAGATTTCAGACCTTTATTGCAAGCATTTTCATTTAGTAATACTGTATATTATGGCTACAGATACTTTTTAGTCATGGTATTTTTGCTTATGTTTAGCCTCCCCAAAAAGCATTGATTAAAATACAACAAAACGTGATATACCTATAGGCTTTGGATATGTGTACTTACTGTACAGCTAGTCTTAATATCAAACCATGATTATTTTTTAAGATTTTTTGTCAAATACTACACATATTTTATAAAAAAAATATGTGCATATCCATGCTTAAGCCTTAAAATATTACAGTGGTTTGCATTTCCCCCATGCCTGATTTCTCAGCCTCTTGCCTTTTAGATCCCCCTTTTCTTAACAGTTTTGCGCATCTTCTCTATTATAAACCCTGGCAGCTCACAACAGCCCACTTGGCGCGCTCCTCACAGCCACCGAGATTAGCATAAATCTTTAAAGTGGACGCTGTCACTCATTGGCTTTGACTGGCATTACTGGCGATGGGAGGCAAACGAAAAGTGGTTAGATAAGCCTTTTGTCTTTGTCTGTTAAATGCCCCGACCTTGGATTATTGAGCTTCTGTCAAACGCGCTCCCCCTCTCGCCTTTTTTGCTTATTTGCCAGCTTTGCGCTCCGGCGAAGGACATGTAGCGCGGAGACGGCGGATCTTTCTGATGCTGTTTGTATTGATGCTTAAGACGACCATTAGTCCTGACCTCATACCCAGATAATTAGAGATCATGTTTGCGCTGATTGCTGTAAGATAATGACTCTCTGTTTGCAAGCCAAGCAACATACTTCAGCATAAACAGCTCCCGGAATAATTGAGGGAGAGAGGCAGTGAGAACTTTATTGGTATTTACTCATCTCCATCTCAAAGCTATGCCTGGTTGAAAATGTTATAATTCTACATTGCTAACCTCTTACCCGCCTGAACTGATAGTGTTTTCTCCAGTTCGGCTTTGCCCAAACCTAAAAGCTTCTCGACTGAAGAGCACCACTGTAAGCTATGAAAGCTATGACCAACAAATGTGATCGTAACTTTTGAAGCATTTTGTCATGTTATCGTCTCAATTCTGTTGCTTTTTCATCGCTTTTTTCATTGATGTTTTGGCCACAATTTTGTCAGTTTTTTGTCACATGTTGCATTTTTTGTCCGTTTTTTGTTGTTTTTATCGCGTATATGTCAATTTTTAGGCATGTGTTTTCACCACATTTTTGACGCTCTTTTGTGTCTTTTTGTGTCTTTTTGCCTCATTTTTGCATCACCTTCTGTCTCTTTTCTGTTGCTTTTTCATCGCCGCTTTGTTGCATTTTTGTTGCTTTGCTGGCATGTTTTTTAGCTTTTAGATTTGGGTAATGCTGAACTAGAGAAAATGTGCTCTGTTCAGGTGGGGATTAAGAGGTTAAACCAAGATTACAACTAATACTTCTTCCTAGTAGTATCTTTACTTCCCGTTAAGCCAACAATTGTATCACCCCTTGATGACAAGTACCTATATAACAGTACAGTACAAAAAGGCACTTTCTGTTGCTAAATTGAACCTGTCAGATCACACGCACACTACACACTATGCTGACACACTATGCGACCCTTAGTTTACATCAATCCATTCCAAACTTATAAATGTCATTGCTGAACAAGAAAAGGGCTTTGTTAGACTTTTGTTCCACCCTGCTTTTAGATCGTATAGGCTCATTTAAACGGCATACAAAGACTTTTCAATTACCTGGCTGGGAGCAATAGGGATCCACAAAGAGCAAACAAAGCCACCATCACTCAATCTCCCCATGGCCTCGATGTACTTGTGTGTCTTTAAAATAGAATGCTGTGTAGTTATTAAACTTACTTCAGAGTGAATTTATCTGCCCGCAAAGGAATAGATCGCGTCCGTGGAAACTTCCCCTCAATGGCTTATATTTTGAAAATGAAATTGATCCTTTATCTGCTGCAAAAGGAATGTCATATTGCCAACAGCTTGTCACGATGCAAACTTTGTATCGCTCCAGAGTCAGAGGAAATTCATATAATGTTTCAGAATACATATCTGAAGAAGAAGAAAAGACCTTGGTGTTGAGGTAAAGTGGCAATAGCATTAGCAACCATATGGAAATGAGCCATTTAGCTATAACCTGGTGCTGTACATCTGTTGCATGTGGTGCAGTTTTCCTTTAAATAAAATAAAGACTAAAGACTTTAATTATTCAAAAACGATTTTACCAAATGCTGAATTATAGTTTTCTACTAAATAAAGATGCAAAGACATGGGGAGGAGCAAAGTGGTTCAACAGCCCATAAATACATAAATAACAGAGAATGCGCTAGCTACGACTGACATTTTTCTGCTTCTACTGAACAATTTGCTGTAAATAGACATCCATATGGACCCGATTTAGACTTGACTTTAATTGTATGTGATAAATAAGTTTATATTTTGCCAGAAAATGGCTAAAAAGAGTGAAAAATTGTGTTTTCCAAAACATTCTATTTTACCCCTCAACGAGACCACGCCCCCTTCCATGACGCGATGCCGTCTTTATCTATTGCAACTTCCCTGCTTCCGGGTCGGAGGCGCAATACACACTAATAGAATCACGAAGAAGAAGCTAACAGACTAACGGGCAAAGCTAACTGTGGGCTAGCACCACTTTAGCAGTGTTTACAACCAAGTTTGGGTGAAAAAAAATTATCTCCATTGTGTCATTGAGTTGTGACACAATGTGCAATATCCCTCTCTCCCTTCTGTCAGCATAGTATTTACTTTCACGGACAGTTAATGAGTAAAAGAAAACGCAACATGACACCTGCAGTGGAGCTTATGGCCTGTAAGGGCATGAGTTACTTAGTCCTGCTTTAATCATCACCATCCTTCATTCCAGTCAGCAAAAGAAGATGAATATATTGATGAAACATTGGCGTTAAACTAATGGGTGTTAAATTTAAATCTGAGGAAAGGAGGACGATTGGCAAAGTTTTGAAGAATGTTAAAATTGTAATTCAAACTCCTCCAGGACACGGCTTTGAGGCGCTAGGACCTGTGTAATTCTGTCTCTGATGAAAACCTTAATGCTGATTTATCTGATCACGAGCGCCTCAACTGCCTGCTCCGCTCCGCGTCACGAATACTAATAAAACAGTCAATGAGAAGGCTTGTTCTGCACAGAGAGCGCCACTGCCACAGTAAACAGCACTGTCTGCAAGCCCGCCTTATATTCCATTATCCACACTTTCTGACTGGAACCACGGCACCAAGATGATATTGTTGCTTCTAATCATATTCTATTCTTATTATTCAAAGCCAGTTCCACCAGAGCCAATATAATTATAGCCTTTTAACGCTGAAATGCCATGAAATCGGTTCCTGATGTGAAATACCGTTACTTCAATTTTCTTTTCAAGATGTAAGAAATATTGCTTAGTAAAAAACTGATTTGGTTTAAAAATTCGCTTCACTCCCCCCATTTTTATAGATAATAATGGCGTATGCTGAGTCTATACACCGTGCGAAGTTTACATGCAGCCAATTTTAAAGCTACAATATGGTACTTCAACCCATATGGAGAGTGTTAAAATGTACAAAATACACAAGTAATTAAAGTCTTTAAAGTTGCTGCTCGACTCATACATAGTCGCTGGTAATGGTTCCGCACAGATTGTGTATAGTCAGAAAGATGCAATACTCAATACTTTTTTATGTACTTTTTTTCCCCCCAACCATCTGTTCATTTCTTGCACATTGTTTTTTCAGTGTTTAGGAAGGAACAATAATTTCCAAGTGAAATGACAGTCATAAAAGCGTCGGTCCAGATGGAATAAGAAGCCAACGAAAATGGACCGGTTTTATTCGCAAGCTGTTTACGGTTTTGCATTCACTGTATCTTTTCTGTGCTTCTCGATTGTGCAATTTCCAGTCATTTCAAGAGTCAACCCAGTGTTGCCAACGAACCAACTAATGACCTCAATGGATCCTTTTATTGCCCACTGCTAACACTATACTCAAGGGATGCTTCTTTTCCCCCGTTGTGAACACAACCCCTATCTGTATGAATTTGGTGTGTGTGTGAGTAAATGGTTGATGGTGGTCGAGATTCACCTACTGTATGTACTAGGGGTTGGCCAACACTATCTCAAAAGCCCCATCCATCCATCCATCCATTTTCTTCCGCTTTATCCGGGGCCGGGTCGCGGGGGCAGCAGTCTCAGCAGAGATGCCCAAACTTCCCGATCCACGCACACAAAAAGTCATATATGCCTTTTTAACCTCTTAAAGGAACAGGCCACTGTTTTTAAATACTGAGATATGTTCTTACTTGAGCTTAGACGAGTTGATGCGTACCTGTCTGGTGTTTGTGCGTGCACTCAGTCATGCAATACGACCAAAGATGTTGTTAACATTTGGCCTCTCCCAGTATATTCCTATAGCTCCAAACGTTGTGAAGTTGCAAGCGACCAAGCTCTTCCACAGACAGGTACGTATAAGCTTGTCTGAGCTCAATCTAGAACTTATCTCAGTATGGAAAAACGGCCTGTTCCTTTAACTCCCACCTGAACTGGTCACATTTTCTCCAGTTTACCCAAATCTAAAAGCAACTTGGAAAAAGAAAGCACAAACGCGACAAAAAATCGTGACAAAAACGTTGCAAAAAAGTGAAAACAACATGAGGAAAAAGATCTGTTTTATGGGTCTTAGCTTTCAAATGAGCTAGGCGGTAGATTGGCCTATAGGCAAAGAGGAGATAATGCATTTGGTCTAGGCGGGCGGTAAGAGGTTGATAAAGGAGACTGTCCTCCAATAGAAAACGACACAAGTGGTCGTTTGTCTTATAACTGAATTACGAATATAAGACGTCTACTAAAACAGCGCCCCCAAGCTCCCATTGAGGGTATGTACATTACATTTAACCCAATTCAGAAACGACTTTATTTTACGTAGTGTATCTGACCAACTTTGACACGATTCCAAAAGTCAAACGCAAAGAAATGAATTACAAACTTGCAAAATGATCCCCAATTGCAATATTTGTTAGGGCAAATAGCAGTCCCAGGTCTTCAGCCCTGCCACACCTGCATCTCTTTCAGAGTTCCTCAACGTGCAGCCAAATGTCTGAGATGAAACTGATGTCGTTCATTTCTCCGCAGTTTCGTCATTTAAGGATAAAAAACATAAAACATTACAGCTGTGTTTAGCTCGCGGGTTTTTGAACTAGATTTGACGGAAACTCGCTCCGTCCAATGAAAACACGTGAATCAGCTCGAGGGTGTTTGGGCAGGTGAGCCTGCGTCTCTGATTGGCTGAAGGGTCAGCTACGTCATAATGTCATATCCAGTAGTATGTCTTAATAATAGTGATATTATTTTGAAGTATCTGTACTCTTGAGTGTATAGTTCTCTTTTTACTGAGTAAATCTGGACTCACGAAGACATCAATGGTAAGTAATGCTTTGGTGTCGCTGTTGTTGTGAGTAAAATGGCAATAGAGTGGTAATTGTGACGCTACTGCGGTTGGGGAGGTGTGATGCGTAATAGCGCAGAGCGCGCTTGGAGAGCTTTTGGCACAGCTGGACGTTCAGTTCCTCCACAGGTGTGGCAGGGCTGAAGACCTGGGACTGCTATTTGCCCGAACATATATTGCAATTGGGGCTAATTTTGCAAGTTTGTGATTCAGTGGCACAGATGGTAGAGCGGGTCATCTCATGATCGGAAGGTCGGGGGTTCGAATCTCACCTCCTGAAAGTGCACATTGTCGTTGTGTCCTTGGGCAAGACACTTCACCCACATTGCCCCCAGTGTCTGCGTACATTGGTGTATGAATGAGAGTATAAATGGGTGAGTGGATCCTTGCTGTAAAGTGCTTTGAGTGCCTAATGTAGGTGGAAAAGCGCTACATAAGTTGAGACCATTTACCATTCATTTCTTTGCGTTTGACTTTTGGAATCGTGTCAAAGTTGATCAGGTACACTACGTAAAAGAAAGTCGTTTCTGAATTGGGTTAAATGTAATTTAACATACATACCCTCAATGGGAGCTTGGGGGCGCTGTTTTAGTAGACGTCTTATATGGTCGTAATTCAGGGATAAGACAAGCGACCACTTGTGTCGTATGGATTTGGAGGACTTGTTGGGATAAAGTGTTTTTGAATAATGAGTTATTAAGAATATTAGTCTTCAGATGCTTTAGTCCGGACCCCAAAGCCTTTTCATCCTCTAGATATACTTAATTTCTATGGCTCAATTAAATATTATCTAATCAATTTGAATAACATTGAAATAAAATGGCTAAATTATTGATTCATTGATCAGCTCTGCTATGTAACTAGACAACCTGTGCTCATGTTTTAACATTTCAAGAGCAATGACTGCATATGTAAGGACCCTGGACGAAAGAAAAAGTTTGCGGACCTCGAGCTGATTTAGTTGGGGACCCCTGGTCTACATTCAAGCCAGAGTGAGAGGCAGTGACAAATGATTTGTTTAAAATTCCCAGGAACTCTCCATGTCCCCCTTTTGTAAGCAATATAATTTCAAACATTGTTCATAAACCTCTTTCCCTCCGCCTTAACCAAGTGCATTTTCTCGTTAGGCTTTACCCAAATCTAAAAGTTTCTTGACTGGACAGTGTAATGCCTCATTTGAAAACTAAGGCCTACAAAACTGATCCTAGCTTTTTTGTCATGTTTCGTCACTTTTTTGTCCTGTCTTTGTTGCATTTTTATCTGTTTTTTTTCTTTGTTTTTTCTGTTTTACCGAGGTTTAGCCACATAATTGCCGCACTTTTGTCACTTTTTTGTTGAGCTTTCATCACGTGTTTATCACCTTTTTGTTCCTCTTTAGTCACTTTTTTGTTGTGTTATTGTTGCTTTTCTGACACGTTTTTGTCTCTCATTTTTTGCTCCTTTGTCGGGTTTTTTCCCCCACTTATTTGTTGCGTTTTTGTCACTTTTTCGTTGCATTTGTTTTTCTTTTTTTGTTGCTATATTGACACATTTTTCAAGAAGCTTTTAGTAATGCCAAACTGGAGAAAATGTGCTTGGTTCAGGTGGGGTTTCAGAAGTTCAATTTCTTTTGTACTTAAAATGTATTCATTTATTGTTACTTTGTTCATAATACAGCACTTTATGTCTTTCATTTTGCTTGACACAGGCCGAAGGTGTCTGTTGCTGTTGAAGGTTGCCGACCCCCTGACCAATACTGTTGATAATAGTTGTTTATTTGAACTAAACCTGTTAACGCTCCGAGGGCCACGTTAGATTGATTTTGTATCTCCATGAAAAGATATGAGTCGTTCATTTTTCACTGAGGTGGGCTATCTGATGTGAAATTGTCTTTGAGCTAAAATGGAATCAAAGACTTTGCATGTGATTCAGATGAAATCAGAAACAGCTGCCAGCCTCTTCTGCCATCTTGCATCCGATTTTAAAAATAAGAACAAAGGCTTCTCTCAAGTGAAGTCAAATCTCCAAAGCACTCACTACCGTTTCCAATTCAGTGTGATGATTGGGGAAACTGGCACTTGGGAGGCAGCATAGAAAGGCCCTCTGAGTAGTTTGCTTTTTGGGGATCGACAACAGTGCACAGGACATTGCTTGGGAAATTCACATCTACTTCAAGTTGTGAGATAAAAAATACTATGTTTACTTAAGTCTGCAGGAGTGGCTTAAGTAATTCAACAGCTTCTGAGTAAATGTGCACCCAGGGTCTTCCTGGACAGTATTCCCTATGAAGGTCATCCAGGCATAAAAAAAAAAAATCCAACTGCTTTGCCTCTATGAACAAGCCCTTTTTAGTGAAGATTTGTAAGTCAAAAGTGACTCTCAGAGACACCAACAAGGCTTTTATGTGCGCTCTCTTGCATTTACTCTCTGGCATTGACATTTTCCAGAAGAAGAGTCCTTTACCTGGCTGACACCTGCTTAGATTGTATGCGGCGGTGGCATTTCAAGCAAAAAAAAAAAAAAAGGAAAAATACCGTCCCAATTTCCCGCATACAGTCAGAAGCAATATACAGGCAGTCCCAGTGGACATCCCTGAGCTTTAGGGTTGTCTTTTTGTGTACAGACGAGGTAATCGTGCCTAAACTGCTCACGCATCATCACGGCATGGCCGTCAGAAATGAGAGGCGGGCACTTGGCTCTGGGCAGATTGCAGTGTCAGGCTGTAAACAACAGGAAGAATGAGGAAGGACTCATCTGAGAGGAAATGTCAGAGTGTGATTGGATGAAAAAAAAAGGGCCTAAATTAGGGTCATTAATCATGTGCTGAAAAAACAGTGACAGGCCTTGTTCTGAAAAGCTCAAAGCTGTCCTCTGGAGCTACGTAAGTAAAGTGCCACCCGGAAATTATGCAATTACTGTAATACCTGATTTAGATGACAGGAATGCACAGCAGTGTCAATTGTTAATTAGGGAATACGCTACATAATGCATTGCAAAATTGCCTTCACAAGATGAGTTATCTAATCAACATTTTACTATGCATGTGTTAGTAGAGTAGAATGTATAATTACACTGCAGTGATATACTCCAATACATTGACAAGTGCTGCCCACCAGACACCATGTCTGCTATAGCTGCCGGTTCCTAATATGTGAAATGGAGTGTCCCGTTGGTAGCACTCAGGCCAGTAATGGACATGTCAAGAGTGACATCTTAAACCCTAAAATACTGCATTTTCAGGGAGAAAATTGAGAGCAAAGCACTGAAAAGAGGCATACTTTTTTTTTTTTTGCAGTTGTTGTGTTTCACCCACTAACCCAGTTTAGCTCAAAAGAGATATACTACAATTAACAAAGGGCAACAAGGTCCCTCAGGTAAATCACATTTAGGGCAACTAAGTGCCCCCAAAGGGATGCAGCTGAATCAGAAAACACTATAAAAACATATTTTGTATGGAACCTCAATATACCTTGTATACCTTGTTCCATTTGTGCAACTCGTTATTGTGTATGAGAACAGATTGGTAAAGTAGATATGTTGGGATGGTTACATGGAAGGGGACACATGATTTTTCAATCACTTGGCTGAGTCCCATGTCTCTACAGACCAATGTTTACATGAAAAGTATGTGCAAATGGCAAGATGTGGCAGACTTCCCTGTTAGGTTCATCTTAATTAAAGCAAATTCCTCTCAAAGACTCCACAGGCAGCTATTTTAGATTGCAATTAGCCACGCTTTGCAGTCTCCGCCAGTGTTGTGTGTTTTTCACTTTAAATGTCACACAGCTGCTTTCTGTATATTTTGCTATATACCCAGTGAGTTACCTGGGCAGCCATCCATTGCTTTTCCCACAGTTCTGCAAATGGATGAGACCTGCAAGGGCATAATAATGACAGCAGTAATTACATGTCCCCAGGCAAACTGGGCTCCCTAACCCTCCCTGTACAATGTGCTCTTTTGAATGTTTAATGTAATTTTAGTGGCATCCCCAATGAGGGTGTTACACCTCCAAATCATCTGCTCAGGGCTTATATTTGGTTTCACTGCCAGGCTTTAAATTTCATCACCTCTGATGCAAATGTGTGAGAGCAGATACAGGTGCGGTGTCCTGCAGGTGCAGCCATGAGCCTGTTCCAGTTTTGGCGCAGCTGTCCTGCTTCACTCATCCCTATTTAGTTGTTTCTTGTTGCTTTATGGCATTCTTTATAAAGTATAAAGAGTACCTTGTGCTAGAAAATGCAATATAAAATGATAAAATAAACAATTGGTAGTATCACTATATCAATATAAAATACAAGTAAGTAGTTGATTGACTTGCATTATAATGCATAGTGGTGCTATAGGGTAATGTAATGTGTATTTGTGTAAAGCCTTATAATATGTGCATGTGACTGCAGGTGGAACATGACATTAGCAGTAGCACGGTACAATTGTAAAGCAGCCAGCGTGGTGCTGCAGAGGAAGGTTTTCTGTGGCACGTGATTTATCATCCTGCTTCTTCCTCCCGTCAAGCCAGGCCTCTTATTAGCAAAGGTTGCACTAGTTATCAAAGAGTGGGACAGGACAAAGGACATTGAGGAAAGAGTGTATTCAGTCTACATGCTCCGGTCTGCACTTACTAGTCAAACAATAAATTATTGATGGTTTTTCATTTGTCTGTTTTGCTGCGACAACAGAAGCAGTAACATCAGGGTTTTACTTAAGCCTCCATAATGCCCCTGATGCAGCGTAGGAAAGTGTCATCCATGCTTAGTGCCACCATGTGACAGGAGCTCTGCTTCATGCCTAACCACACTTATTTGGACGGTAACATCATTATCTAATTATTTCCCATTTCAGGAAGAGTATGACAAATTGTGTAGTCACTAATGAAGCAAAAGGCTTACAGTAATTACCAAAACTTATCAAAGTTGAAACCACAAACTAGCAATAAAAAGTAATAATTCTATTTTATAAAGTGTAAGCACTGAAAACTACATATCATTTACAACAGGGAAATCTTGGGCACAGAGTGCAGGTGCAGTTGCGTCACAAAATAGATTACACCGCAGCGCTGACTAAAATTAGCCTGTCAGTCAGAGTAGCAACAGGCCACAGTCACAGCAATGTGATAATGTGTTGTTACCCTCAAATTTACTGATGACTGGATACTCTTGGCTTTAAAGTCTGTGAAGAAGCCGCTCTGTGGTGAAACATCTGCTTTTTGGTCAAGATCAGTATCCAGTTGGTCAATTTATTGGATAATCCTTAACTTTGGAGAAAAACTTTCCAAATGACAGGACCACACCAGTCACTTAGCTTATCCATCCATATTCATCTGCTTATTTAGAGGTGAGTCCCATGACTTCTTACTGTGTATCTTCCCTGGGGCCTGCTCCCCATTGGACATGGTTTGAAGACTCGGAGGGGCATCCAGGAGTCAATCCAGAACAGATGCCAGACCTCCTCACAGCGCTCCTTATTGTGGAGCAGCAGCTCTACTCTGAGCTCATTTCAGGTGACTGAGCTTAGGGAAGAATCCAAATATTCTGTGGACCGTCATCATCATCATCATCATCATCATCATCATCATCATCATCATCGCCATCAACATCGTCATCATCATCATCATCATCATCATCATCATCATCATCGTCATCATCATCATCATCGTCATCATCGTCATCATCGTCATCATCGTCATCATCATCATCATCATCATCATCATCATCACCATTGCCTCATCAGAGGGTCAGGTCAGGTTAATAGTTTGATTTATTTACTTTTTTCACCGATACATAACAGACCTAAGGCAGTTAGGTGATAATTTATAGGTTATAGGTTGTGTTCACTATTTAGAATGATGTCGTAATGCCAGGTGGAGGGCAGGGGCCAATACAACTCTATAGGAGAAATACTGTTTATGTAAGAAATCTCCAGAACGAAAATTAACAAATGTTTTTTACAAACCCACCATATTATTTTTATGTCTGAAAGTCCTTTCTACTGGCCAACATCACGCTCATGTTTTCGAATATTGTCACCACTTTTGGACGCCTTTCAGAGAAAATAATGGGACATTGGTTTATGTGTGATGATAGAGGAGACAATGAACTTGGATACAGTTTTTGTTTCATGTGGATTCTTCCAGTAATAACTCAACCCAAAAACTAAGACAAAAAAAATCTGTAGTTCACCAGTTACCACAGTTACCATAGCTACGGTCACGGATGTTGCGATGCCACGTGAACCTAAATACTTTGTTGATAAGAAACGCAAGACAGTGACATCATTAATTTCATATTACTCCAAAGGTAGTGATTTGACATGCTGTGATAGAGCGTGTGAAAAAGTCTGTGCCGTATAAAAAAAAAGAAAGTTCTACTTTTGTTAAGCTGACCCCAAATATCCAGCAGGAGTCAGACCTTCACCGCAGTCTCTAAGGTAAAGGGCGCACTAAAAGACGAGGCGGAAGTAATGAAGAAAGCAGAGCAGCAAAACTTTGAAGGGACCCGTTGAGACGTGCGCACTCCTGGGTGAGGAGACACACAAAAAAACGTTTATATGCCGAGTTATCTTTGAAAACGACTGCATTTTCTTGTGCTGCGACAATGGGGCTCCCTACGCTGGAGTTTAGCGACTCATTTTTGGACAGCCCAGACTTCAGAGAAAGACTGAAATGCCACGAAATAGAGCTGGAGCGCACCAATAAGTTCATCAAAGACCTTATCAAGGATGGCAACATGCTCATCACCGCGCTGAAAAGTAAGTTCACGACAGTGTTTTTGACCTCATGCTTCTGCCTCCTTTGTTGACTCTACGTTGTGCACACGAAGTCCACCGCGCGCCTCGTATGGGATGCTGCCGTTTCCATTGTGGCTCGTCAACGCTGATGTCAAGCACTACGTGAACGCCCGTGGGTAGACTGCACCTAAAATAACAGAGATGTTGATGGGTTTCCCGTGCATTTGTCTGCGTTTGTCTTTTCTTGGCTGCGCTGCGCTCAGGGGCGGTAGTAATTGGCTACTGAGGGCCCTGCACTAACTAAGTGGCCCCAGCTCACACAGGCTTGGCACACGAGATGAAATATTGTTCATGAATCAAAATGGTACAAGGTTGCATTACAATGATAGGCACCGTGCTTGTCTAAGGCAGAAGGCCCAGGTAACAGAGGGGACAAAGTGTTATGTAATGAATTGAACGACCGGAAATTAGGAGAAGAAGAAGTGATGTGATAGGGCTATTCCTTCTTAACACTGCCTGTGAATAAAAGCAGATTTGCAGCAAGTTATTTTTCACTTTAAGAGAAAGGATGAGTTGGACAATAAAGTTGCATGACAAGCAAATCTCAGTAATCTCAAGCAAAGTCAGTGTATACCCAACGGAAACTGAAGCGAACCACAGACATCACTCAGTCCTTGCTTTGACTTCACAAGTGTGGTTATGACAAGAAGGTGAGAAATGTGAGGCTTTAGGTTTATTTACCTATAGTTGCATTGTATCTATAGGTAAGGTTTGCTTTTTATAAATAATTGATTTTGTAAGTTCGAGTAGCAGAAAGTTCTCTTATAACATTGTGTTTCCTGCCACAAGCTTTTGTCTGGACCATGTGTAGAAGAAGCTGCTAGACAAAGATGTGAGTTTGAAATTGCAGTTCAGATGTTTATCACATGCTCCTGACTGCACTGTTTTTTTTTTGCTTTAAAAAAAAAAAGGAGCTCATAGCGGCATGCCGTTCTCTCTGCAGCGGCTTTGTCATTGACATTCAGACGTTCAGCCACAGTTCAGTGTGTCGTTACTGTGGGGTAATTTCATTTCAAGAGGAGCACAGAGAAGTGAGCAGCAGGCTGTTGGATTGAAATGTTTTATCACTGTATTTAAAAGAATGCCATTCTGAAGGGCACCTGAAGGCCAAACCCATTTCAGAGGACTTTTTTCTTGGAAAACTACCCCCTCTGTGGAGAGCACCTCAGGTGGGCTGTATGACAGAATGGTTTCTTCAGTGCCGCAAGAGATGCAGGAAAGTCCCATGCATCCAGTTAAGACTAAATAAGACCTCCATTGGCCTTTGTCCCACTCAGTAAACATAACTGTTTATTGATCTGGATAAAAAAAAAATACACGGGTAAATAGGCTTGTCACAATAACAAATTTGAAGTTCGATATATTTACGCAGGAAAGTATCGCGATAAACGATAGTATTGACTATAACTATACTAGATACTGTCAACTCTCAGGTATAAAATGACAATAAAGCTTTGTTCCAAAAGTGCATCATAATATCCTAAAATACCACGCAAGCTGCAATAAACATTAAATATTATGAAACTCAATTTGCACTCAATTGTGTTAAACATCAAAGTTTTCTAGGCCAAAAATGTATTGTTTATCTGTTTTTTATTGGATGATAAATCAATATAGTATTTATCATGACAGCCATACAGATAAGACTATGGCACATTTCCATGGTGGCTTTACAAAAAAAAACCTGCACATAATTATATGAAGGATAGTGCGTGGAAAACTAAAGTACATACATGTTGAATGAGAATTACAACCACATCTAGCCATTTAAATCAGTGTATTTGTGTTGCAGTGACCACTAGACATCCCCTAACAATCCACAAAGCATTGTAAATCATCGATGCCACTTAACTTAGGACTCCTCTAAGGTTTATGACACTTTATGACCCGCCATCAGTGTCGACTTTGCCAGCAGACCTTTCAAAGACCTTTTTAAATAGTAATCGTCTCCAGGTTCAGTATGACACAGTGACTATAATTCTTTGTTATAACATGTGCTATGCATTAGAACAGAGCAATTGAACCAAGGTTGCCTTTCACATTAATACATCAGCTGTAATAGCTCCAACAGATCGCTGAGACGGCACTTTCGGGAACGTGTGCATATGAAGTTGTGTAGTATTAATGAGAATAACTCAACATCGGAAGATATTAAAAATTGAGGGAGGACAAACTGAGCCTTTCCTTATTAACTTATCCAGTTTAGTGTTATTTATAGCTAGTACATAACGCAACCATTTTTTGTGTTTATTTTCTTTTATTGCACAATTATAACATTTTTTCCCGTTATTTATCCTAAAATCCACAATTGTGTGCCCTGTATCTCATATTATTTTGTTACACTGCTTCAAAGTATTTAAGCAATGCCAAATAACAATGACTTGTTAATGAATTACCAATGTAGTCAATGCTGTTATAGTGTGCTAAACTCTGTAAATATTGACCTCCTGAAGATGAAATCTAACGGCTTTAATCGTCCTGCGGAAGCTATAGGAAGAGAACATTCACCCAGAGGTTACCCTGTGGAGAAAACTTCTGTACGAGCTCTGGGAAAAGCCAGCACTAGCAAAATGAGATGCCATCTTATGTGGGCAAAGACTGCTCTCGACTGACATAGCCAATAGGGGTCATGGATGGTTGTGCTTGTGATTTGCACAATGATGAAATATTACATTCAGACTTATGGGACAGAAACGTTTAACATTTGACAGCTATTCAGTGGCCAAGAGCAGTTCAGGATAGAGACAGGTCAGGCCGCTGCACACGACTGAACTGTTGATCTGTGCAATATTGCAGTTTCAAGAAGCTGTATTATTATTATTGATTGTTTATTCCGAGTTCAATGTACAATATATATACATTTTTTACATCATTTTTTACATTAACATGTGCAGCTTTTGCGACATTTTAACATACATTCATGACATATATACTTGCATATATACATAATGCTGTACATAAATTAAGTGTTAGTAAATCTTGTTTTGATTAATTATATTCCTTGTATTATGTATCTGTTTATGGGATGTACTCTTTGTATCTGGGATGTAGAGGGTGTCTTTGGGTGAGGGTGGTCAGCACATATTTGCTTGGATTGTTGCCATTATGGATCATTATGGATCCACAATATAAGAAAAAACTGCAATATTATTTTTGTTTTTGTCGGTCGAATAGAAGACTTCAGTAATCTTTTGATACATTTCTTGATATAACTCCCTGTGATATGGATATAGCGATAATGTTCATTTGGCAATATATTGTGCAGCCCTACTCCAGAAAGATAGGAAGTATATGCAGGCCTATTGTTGTAGTTGTTGTAAGATTAGCTTTATATTTATTTTTTTATTTGTGTTGCTTGTGAGTTGCTTGTGAGTGAGTGATTTTTGGACTTCTTGTCACGCCATGAGCACTTTGTCAGATGGCATTTCACACCAAAGTATTGGAACATGAGTGTTTGTTTGTCTGGGGACTGATGATGCTCTCAAGGCTCGGCTACAGGAAACGTCCTGTAAACACGCTCGCGTAACCGCCCCCATCCTCCCACAGAGACCATTTGGCTTTGCGTCCCTCCGCTTAGCTGTTGTGTGCGTTTGCCATTTTCTTGTGTGACTGTGATGGTGCAGCGGGATTATATATTATTCCTATTACTGTCGATGGGGCTGCTGCTTTGACCATTCTGCTGAATTTGAACTCGTGTAATGAAAATGAAATGCATGAATACATTATGTGGCTTGTTTGGCAATAGAGCGGGATCACAGCAGCACATGTGGCAGTGGGAGCCAGATGGGTTTTTTTTTTTTTTTTTTTCTCGCCAGCAGATTTTGATGAAGAGGGTTAGACGTTGTAGCCTACTCCTAAAAGCTGCCTTCCCCTCTCTCTCCGGCAGCCCACAAAAGGCTGTTTCCGCACCAGGGTTTGTTGTGCTGATTATGCCTTGTCAGTCAAAGTGATTGTCACGGTGAACACAGTTTGGCTGCTCCTCCATAGCATTTTTCTTTCCTATATATCCTTTTTTTAAATGTCTGTTGTTTCGTTTTGTTTTTTTCCCGCCAAAACATACAGCTCTTCATGTGTGGCAGATTTTCTTACTCTTTTTGTTTAATTTGTCTAAAGTGTGTACGGTAAAATATGCCTAAATTAAATCCTTCAATTTGCCAAAGAGATGTTTTTTATTTATTTATTTTGGTTTTAACTGCTGTGAGCTTTGTTCTTCTCCATTTCCGTTAAGGATAGGCATTTATATGATATATTGTACCTCTACCGCTATGGAGCACTATTTTTTGTGATAAATATATGTGTATTCTGGAGGTATTTTTCAAACCCGGAAGACACAACGCTTCAATTCAGTTAACTCCGCCCCCTCTCTCCGCACATACAACTTTACGTAATATAAATAAACAGCAATTAGTGAAGTTACTCATGATCGTCTCATGATCGGAAGGTCGGGGGTTCAAATCCCACCTCCTGAAAGTGCATACTGTCGTTGTGTCCTTGGGCAAGACTCTTCACCCATATTTCCCCCAGTGTCTGCGTACATTGGTGTATGAATGAGAGTATGAATGGGTGAGTGGATCCTTGCTGTAAAGCGCTTTGAGTGCCTAATGTAGGTGGAAAAGCGCTATATAAGTTGAGACCATTTACCATTCACGATGCAGTTATAAGGAGTTGACAACTCCTTCAACACACAAGCTTATCAAAAGCTAACACGCGTTTTGATAAACTCACCACTCTGGTCCATCGCTGTTTACATTATGGGACACGTGTTGGTTATAAAAGTGAATCCACTTTGATTCTGGTGAAGGTTCAACAAACATCCATCAGTGACGCTCAGAAAAATTATTTTGGCTGATAGTACCCGAATCCCGGAGTGAAAAAACAACTCCTGACAAGTGGCCTCTTCTTTAGGAAAGTTGAATAAAGTCTTCGTAGCCAAACGCGCTTCTTTTTCTCCGTGACATTATCGGTAGGTAAGAAAAAAGAACAGGTGTGTCCAGAATAGGTTACGATGAGCTCCATCTTCACAGCTGCAGCGCAAACATGACATCTGTTCAGACGCTCAGGGGATGCTTTTTTTTCTCTTTCTTTCTCTCTTATGACAGAAACAATGAAAAAGCTGTTCTACAAATTAAAATCAGGCCGTAAGGCATTACATTACAGACGCCGAGCACTTCCGTTCCGCTGTGATGACACAACTGAGCAAGTCAGTCATTTACGAGAGGGCGGAGCAGCTGCTCAGAGAGCAGGATTCAGGAGGATTGCTGAGAACTGCGTGAATGAAGTCAAAAAACACTCTGGGGGTGTTTTTGTTAAGGAAATAGCATAACAACATGGCTAAAATCTCAAAAAAGTCGATTTTGCATGATATAGGACCTTTAATGACCCTGGTAACTGAACACTCCTCAGCAGCAGCGTACCTACATAGCTGTGGGATTTGTGTATTATGTATTTTGTTAACGCCAAATCGGACAAAACCGTTTGTGGTTCTGCCCTGCAACATTGAAAGAAGACCCTCTTCAGTGCAACATATTTTCTTTTGCATAATTTATACTGTTTGTGTAGCAGCCAGTTTGTCCAATGTCCAGGGCACTCTGCACGTTTGGCAGAAAATACACTCCCAATGGTGCAAAGCTACATGTGTTGATTTTCCCTTTTAGGAAATACAGTATTATCTAAGACGTTTAGGACCTTTTCTGTCTCGCTAAGTAAACATACACTGATCACAATTATTTTTTCATCACTATAAGGCGTTGGACGTTGAATCTACACGCTGCTTGTTTTATTTAAACAGTAGATGTCTGTGATGTTGTTGAGATAACAGATGCTAAAGTCAGAAATTCACTGCTCAGTGAGAGAAGTCTAATCCAAGTTAACACATGATGGTGTGATGATAATACTTGCCCAACTCTCTTTCATGTAGGCTTGCAAATTCAGTGAATTATCAGCACTGGAAATTTTCCATGGGAATTTGAGGGCACATATGGGACTTCATGGGAATAAACCAGTGGGAATACGATAAGATAAGATAGGACTATTGATCTCACAATGGACAAATTCACAAGCTGCCATGTGTCAGTCTGTAGAGATTGTTCTATAATTTAGGTCTGTTCTTTTTAATGCATATCTGTGCACAGACATAGGCCACACATATACGTATGCACGTATATGTACTGTATGTATGTATGTACGGACGGATGTCTATACGTACGGGGTGTTGTTTCAACTTTAGGAGCTTATAAACTCCTTTGTTAGATTTACATATCCTCTTTAATACTTTATTTTTGTTGTTGTTTTCTGTGGACTAAATATTTGCTATTTGTGACCATTACAATTGCAATTCCAACTGATATGTGCAGCGCTGCCCTAAATGTCACTATACCCCTGATATTACAGTGACAGCAACATTAGTGCTGATATCAGTCTGTGATCACTCCAGCTGGGAGAGGATGTACTTTTTTAGCCTAACTAAAATAACAAGTGATATTTAGTCTGAGGACCACAAATTCATTTTGGAGGTGTGGTTTACGATTGTCCATGGTCATTTATTGGGCACTACAAATGTCTATCATGTGTCTGCACGTAGCCATAGCCAATCATATCATCGTATCCGATGACGTATGACGTACCCACTGTAAACTTTCGAGTTAAACTATTTAGAACACGGTCTAAAGCTTGATCGAAAAATTGCGTCGCATCTGCTGCTGTCATCTTCTTTTATTTTTTATCTGTAAACAAACTACAAGCTTCCGTATATCGACTAGTCATCGTCTTGCCGTCCCTCCTCGTTCTGATTGATTCCCAAATCCATGCAAACATTTTGGCCATGGTCCCCAGGCTGCTGTGCAGTATGAAATGATTCCAGCGCACACATCGGCCATTTGCTGCTGATTTTATCAACCACATCGTAAATCCATTAGATATTTAGTTTTGAAAAATGTCATGCATGTTTGTAAGTCTGTAGCTGTATATCTCTGTTTTTTCCGTCGTAGAGGCATTATTTTTGTATATTCATGTGGCCCAAACCACTGGTGGTTTGGTTTTCGAACAGATTGGTGAGAGCAGTACAAGATGGATTCTTGTGTCTTTGTGAACTCACAAACACTGCGAGATTCAGCTTGCAGGCAAGGTAAGAACTCTGGAATAGTGGACTTAAATTGACGAAGTGCAGTGTGCTTGTTGGAAGCAGCAGACTGACTGAGGTGTTGGGTTTGCTGTGAGGCTCTCCTCTCACACTAGCGCTCCTGCCCCGCTGGGCCACTGACAGAAAGACTCAGTGGTGCTCAGGTGAGCGAGTCTACCTAAAGGCCCTATCTGCAGGTTACAATCCCTCCAAATGGAATCAAAGTGGCACAATGCACCCCACTGTTGCATCAAAGAGATTCAGCGTCTCTCGTTAAGCTGGTGCCCACAATGATCCTCTTTGAAGACCTCCTCATCTTAAATCAGCGGCGTCTCGCTGACAAGAGAAAGAACCTACTGGTGTTTGTTGCTAAAGGCTGATGTACAAAAACACAGTGCTTTGACTTAGTGCATTTGTGCCTTTGTTTATGCTTGTTAGCGCTCATAGAAAGTAATGTAGGTAAACTGTGCAAACATACCGGCAAACGTACCTGTAAATATATGTCAATAGCACTGGTATGAAGTAAAAGTTGATTTGATGAATGCATTGGGCTCACACTTGATTTATACTCTAAGATATTAGTGTGTGTGACTTTCAGAGGCTAAAAGCTCATCTCAGTACTTTATTAAAAGTTGCAGCACTATTAAAGAGGGCAACAGCGGCTGCTGTTTGTCATTAGTGCTGTGTGGAGTGTGTGAGTGATTGACGTCCGACATGTCTCAGCTTGTGCCCTTCCAATGGACATTTTTCCAATACTTAAAACATTTACGAGTGCAGCATTGTATATTTTGAGTTTGTTTGAGGTCAGAGACGGTTGCTCAGACATGTGAACAGATTATGTATGACATTAAAAAAAAAGCTAATTCAAATATTTTGGCAATCTTGGCTTGAGCAGGTATAGGTGACATTGCATTGCCTCATTATTTATTGCCAGATCCTGCTGAGCTGATTAATCAAAGTGTCAAAACACTCCTGAAATGTCAGTGGCTGCTTTGATGATGTGTTAAAGCTTAAAGGAATAGGCCACCGTTTTTACATACTAAGATATGTTCTTAGCTCACTTTAGCCGAGTTAGTATATCCCCGTCTGGTCTTTGTCCGTGCGCTCTGTCACGCAAACGGAGCACATACGCAGCCTCTCCCACATGTCACATAGCTCCGAAAAAGCTCACGATAGAAGCTACCAAGCTCATCCACGTGTTCCCTATTTAAATAAAGTTACGTGAAGTGTTTTCATGCGAAGTATATTTACCCAGAAATGTAGCATGTCGATTTTATAAGCAAATAAAAAGGGGGACTATATTGTGAGGCGTAATGATACGAGGAGCACAGCGTCCGCGTAGTAACCATAGACTGTAGTAACTCCTAAAGACTTCCCCCGCTCACTTCCGTCAATAACCTTTAGGAGTTACTGCGCGGACGTTTTACTCCTCGTATCATTACGCCTCACAATATAGTCCCCCTTTTTATTTGCTTATAAAATCGACATGCTACATTTCTGGGTAAATATACTTCGCATGAAAACACTTCACGTAACTTTATTTAAATAGGGAACACGTGGATGAGCTTGGTAGCTTCTATCGTGAGCTTTTTTGGAGCTATATGACATGTGGGAGAGGCTGCGTATGTGCTCCGTTTGCCTGGCAGAGCGCACGGACAAAGACCAGACGGGGATATATTAACACGTCTAAAGTGAGGTAAGAACATATCTTAGTATGTAAAAACGGTGGCCTATTCCTTTAAGGAAGTGTTTTTCAAGAAACAGATGTTAAGAAAGAAACTCCCTCAGTAAATGTGGTAGCTCCCAAATAATGAATACTTTGTAGAGAATACAGCTCGAATTAATCATTTCACATCTAAAATTAAGATTTGCCCCCGTGGTCAATGGATTGGTCTTGAGTGCACTTTTTTGGATTTCTCAATTTCAACATTGCAATCTTGTAATGTATTTGAGTGCATTTAGCTCTCTGTTTATAGTAAATGCCGGCAGCTATTACATAATTCTAATATTTTCCTTTTTCAAAAGACAGTGTGCAAACTGTATAGTGACCTTTGCCCTGTCTTCATTGGTAATTTCTACCTGATCTGGGCTGTAAAAGGCTGGCTCGATCAGTTTGGAGGCACAGCAGTGACTTCCCTGCAGTGTTGTCTGTGTTTTGTCAGCAGATGGAATTTGGTAGTAGTGGTTGCCCTGGAGACAGAGATAAAGGATACCCATGAGGCCTTGCAATGTGTGGTGAGTGGCAGCCATAGTTCTTCCTCACAGAGAGAGAGAGAGGGAGAGAGAGGGAGAATCAGTGTGTGTGTGTGTGTGTGTGTGTGTTTGTGTGTTTGTAGGTGTGTGTGTGTGTGTAGGTGTGTGTGTGTGTGTGCGTGTGGTCAGGGCTTCACCTTAATTACAACCTGTGCTCAGAATGATACGGCGCCCTCGCTGTTTGTTCCCCACTTCTCTCACTCACATCACAAGCTGCACACTGGGAGACCATCATTACAGAAGGTCACACGCCATGGCACTCAAGGCTCACGCTGCTCGTGATCAAAACTTTAGTGAAGTGTCGAAATTCTACTCGTCCTTTTGCGGATGTTGCTTGATGATCAATAAAAGTTTTGGAGGGGCACGTTCTCCTTTGACTGTATCACGTTTTGGTCTTTAACTGCCCCCCATCTCCATGTAGCAATTTATTTCAATATTTTGTCAGCTATCAATATTTTAAACTTGCTTTCAGTGTTCTGTATCGTATCTTTATTGTTCCCTTAAAGCCACAGTGGGATCGGGACCGGCGGATTTGATCGTTTTTGAAATCTCACTTCTGTCAGAGAGATGCAAAAAGCTTGTAATATCAAGGGAGTCGTAGTACTGTGAGGTAACTTAAATGCCCCTGCATTACTTCCTTCTTTTTTCTTTGCACTCCTGATTTCATTTCATCTTTCACTGCACTTTTTGGGGGCTTTTGTTTCCGTGCAGAACTTTATGTCCCAACTCTTCTCATTACTATTTGTGACTTAAGTGTATGCTAAAGTTTCACTCTCATGGTCCGGGTCCATTTCGAAATCAAATCACTATTAAGCATGGTCGGAAATAGTGTTTTTCAGGTTTTAAACCTCCATTTAGAAGCTGTTACTACTTTTTTAGCTCTAGATTTATCGTCAGTGCATGTATTAGCATTCCCCCCCTATTTTTTCTTGTAAAACTTTGATTTCTAACTGAAGCAAATTGAGTTACATTATATTTCATGTTTTTTGCAGCTTGGGTGGTATTTTAGGATATGAAGATGCACTTTTAGAACAAATGAGAGTTGACTGTGTCTAGTATTGTTAGAGTCAATAATATCATTTATCGCGATACTTTCCTGCCTCAATATATCGAACTTCAAATTTGTTATCGTGACGTGCCCTAGCTGTTATGGCACTGACCCTGCTCTTTTGTAAATCATATTTTATTTTTTGGGGAGATGGATTTAGAACAGGGGCTGCTCAAAGTGTGGCCAGACTTCTTGTTGAAGAGATAATACTTTTTACTGGGCGTTAACTAGCATTTTGTACATTTTGACTATATTTTTGTATTCTTATAGTTCACAAAACTCTCTCACGTACTACAGCGTTTTTGGCTGGTATTCTCGTGCGCTGTTATCAGGATTGAAACATGAGTGGGAAACCAAGGTGATTTTGTTTGAGCTTAGTTAGAGGATTGTGACTTTGGCGGAGCTTGTGCATTCTTATTAGCAGCACACAGCGCAACACAGAATATGAATCATCCAAATCTGGTAAAATATTCATCATTCACCCCTTTAGAAGGATCATCTTCTCCCCGGGCCATGTCTTTGCTCTGAGCTCGAATCCAAAAACCAGCCCGGACATGCATTTAGTTGTTACTTAAGTGTTACGTATGGCATGCACTGATTGTAGGTGCAACAAATGGCTCTGAGCTTCACTCCTTAGTTTGTGGTTGGTGCCAAGAGTGCATACAGTAGTAGAAAATGTTAAAAAAAAATGTTCCCTGTTTTTCCTCATGTGCAAAGTTTGACTGACATGCCTTTTAGGAATACGTGGACTCGGTTGACAGTATTTGTTGAAGCAGCAGAGTTTGTTTTGTGGGTTTGGGCCTGTCTGTAAGCCAGTGCTAAAAGATCATCCATTATTGATAGCTCCGCACGCTCTCCAGACAACCGCACTACACTATTGATCTCAAATCTGCAGTTAATACTGTGCAGACTGCATTGATATCAGCCTGGCATCTTCCCCCAGGGCTTGACAATAGCAAGAGAGGTAAAAGCTGAGGAGGCGGAGGTTTCTGCTGCTGCGGTGAACTGGCGGAAAGAAAAGACAGTCTCCTCTTATTCCCTGTGGTGGCATTTTGTATTACTACATAGAACATTTGTGCATCTAGACATTATTATAAGTTATATTACAAAAAAAAGGGTTCGGGTAGCTCTGATTCTCCGGGCTAAAGTTTCTAAATGAAATCTTTAAAGTGCCAACAAAAAAAACAACATTCCAGCAAACACATTAGGGTTTTGGACTTACATAGCACTTAGCGAGGTTCTGTGTAAATGAGGGTATCTGCATAGTTCGTGCTATATGCTGCGACGTTTCCTCTGAAGAATCCTTTCTTTACGTTTCCTTGAAGTGAAGGCAGAAGAAAGGTTGAGACAATTACTAATGAGTCATTGTCAACAGTGAAATGAATGAGAAAAATACGTACATTTCAAACTGTGTGGGCGGCTGTTTAAAATGTCAAAGCACATTTTAGCAAGCCCAAATTGGCATAAGCTTCCATTATCAATTCGGCTAAAATAGTCTACATCCCACTCTTAAGACTCATCCCTCTCTTTGACCCACGGAGCCAGCGCAGAAGACCCACACAAGCACCTTTATGTAACTACGAGCTGCATCATCATGTCATTAAGTGATTAATATGGATCTGGTCACAACATTTGAACCCCCTGCTGTGATTCAAACAATCAATCAATCAATGAGGAGTTGCCTCACAGGGAAGACAATGAAACAAAACAATGTAATGTTCGGGCAAATGTAGTGTCACATAATGTCCAAACAGAGGTAATGAACAAATAAACAGTCAGCAGCAAATGGTGACGATCCTCAGGGGCGTCGCCTGTCCTTAGACTCTCCTACCTGGCAAGGAAAAACTCGAAAACCAAGTGGGAGAAAAGAGAAACCTCAGGGAGATCCACAGATGGAGAGATCCATTCCCATGGACATACAGGCTGTAGATAGACCCAGGGCTTTTGTTTTAAATACATTATCTTTATGTATGTTGACAAGGCTCATGACATTGTTACGTTTTTTTGCTACTTATCAAAAACCCAGTATTTGGCTTCTTCTGGTAGTAGTGGTAAAAAAAACAAAAAAAGAAAAGAAAACATTTTGTGTTTTGTACTTACTGTATATCCTGGTTGTAAGAAGTTGTGACTAGCCAAACAGCTCACTTTTCCAGCCACATGATCACGTCAGATGTTTTTTAACTCAAGTTCATGTTTCTGATGATGTCACATTGAGTCAGATCAACAAACTCTGCTCACACTGCAGTTTTAGGGCAAGCCGCTGCACACGAATCAATGAATCCTGAACAGACATGTAACTGAGGCTGGCATGTCACTACAAAAAGACAAGGGAGCAGGATAGCTCTGATTCTAAATGTGTGTTAAGCAACTTTAAAAAAAATTGTTTGCTGATTAGATTTTTTTTTTCTTTTTAACATGAAATTCATAATGTGGGGCTTATTTCTTTCTCAAAGTCATTATTTATTAAAGACACATCAGCTACATCATTTCTTATAGTGTTGTCTCTTGTGTCTTGTACAGTGTCTTAAAATTATAGGCAAATGAATATTGAACAATAATTCATAAACACGGCAAGTTTAAGACTGTGGGATGGCAGGGTCAGCCTGTTAGTCTTCACCTCACTGTCCTCAGCCAAGACTGCAGCCGTAAAGTCCTTTATGACTGTATCAATATGGGTCAATGTCCCAACTGTTAGTAGACTATAACTTTTAATAGACATCACAAATCTCAGTAAGAATACCTGAGCATCATTTTGGAGTCAATGAATTTTGCATTACACAGATATTATTATACTATTATGGAAGGGCCATACTGTCCAGTAAATTGTCATGGCAGGCACATACAGCATTTTATTCAGCTTGAATTCCTCACTGATTTAACCTCTTTTTAATCTTGCAGGTCTTTCCGCTGCCGTCCAGAAGTTCTCCCAGTCCCTGCTGGAGTTTCAGTTTGAGTGCATTGGTGATGCTGAGACAGACGATGAAGTAAACATTGGTAAGTTCAGGATAACCCTGGATTCTATTCTCCAGTCATTTCCCTTCTTTTTTGAAACCGTTCAGCGTAAGACAGGGAGAGAGAGGGATATTCGTCAAATTGTCAGATGTCCCTCGACACATGACATTGAGGCCAGCGCAGGGCCCTGCATCTGTGCTACAGTCTAAACTTTATAGGCTTCACAGTGCAGCAGCAGCACATCATCTAATCTACTATTCATTTAAGTCTTGAACTTTCTTTGACCTTTCATTGAAGATGTTCACTTTGTAAGATCTGCAGTTACTTGTATCTATAATGAAGCAGTAAATCAAGAAATGATGTTAAATAATTTTAGTAAAAACTATAGGGAAAGTTGGAAGGACACCCTGCAAATATATGCGATGGTGTAAGTATGGATCTTGGGAGTTGTCGACAGTGCATGTATAATTAATGCTATTGATTTGCTTATGATGCTTCCACTCTTTCTTTAAAGCCCATTGCAGATCAAAGGGACTAATTGTGATCAGTGTCAGAGATTAATGGAGGGGCGACTCCGTAGTCTCCATAAGGAATATGAAAGCAGCCGCGCAGAGGGCCCTACCACCGCTAATGGGCTGGTCTCACAGCCTGCCTGCCTCGTCCTCTCTGGACCTTTTTTTTTGCTGTGCTCATTATCTCCAGCTTGAGGCCTGAGCTTCATGCAGCTAAGGCCTGCCGAATTACTGTCCATCTGTGAGGGCTAGACTGGATATCGACCTCTTAGACACGGGGCCATAATGTTCATCTGAATTTTCCTCACAAAGCAGCACCTGTAGTGTGATGAGCGGGACAGCAGAAAAGAAATCCACGCTCAAGTGCAAGGATTTTTAGAGCCATGCATGCGCTTGTATGATTTATGTTGTCTGTGCTACTTCACTGGCATGTTTGGTAGAAGAACTAATAGGCATTTTATCTGACCAGCTGGTATGGTGGGATGAGTCCAGTATTTACAAAGCCAGCTACCAGGACTCTACATAAGGCCTGGATGTTGACACAATGCCTATTTTTGAAACTAGCTTTTAGCGAAATTAAGAAAAAGCATTTCAACATTTCAACATGCCTTACATTTCAACAAGAATATCAAGACTCTGCCAAAACAAAAGCCAGCAAAAGTTGCAGCGAGCCAAATGATTAGTGATTGATATACAGAGAAAATAAGAACATAACATGGACATAAAAAAAATCTAATTTGAAACTTATACTATTTATATGCCACTGTATGAAATTGTTGATTTTTAATTGAATCAGGAAAAGCAGATTAGCTTTTATTGTGAGGGTTTTAAATGATTTACAAATTTTGATATTACACCAGGCAAGATGGCAGGAGGAAAATCCGGTAATGTTTTTTTAATGGCTTTATTGTAGCTCTCTTGTTTAGCTCCTACCGCATCGACCAAATTTAGCTCATAATAAATGCTCCCCATTGTTCCATTGTTCAGTCCCCTGATGCTCTCGCATTGTGCTCGGCTAACCAAGCAAACGAAATGCCACGATCACACCTTGGAAAATATGAAATGTGTGTCGAAATCAATCATCTCATCAATGGCCCAGCGCTGTTAGACTGACACAGCCGAACCCCTGTGTGAATGCCAGTGGAGAATCTGATGTAGGATCAGTGTGCTCACTTTGATGCTCCTAACTTCCTCACACAACATGGGGATATTGTACGTGCCGGCGGATCGCTTCACCTGACCTTTTATTGATTTTGCTCTATGACTTCCTGCAGTGACATTCACATTCTAGGCCAGTTATCTAGGAATCAATGGGGCCAAAAGATTGATGTGGCTGCAGAAATTTGAATTTTCAGACAAAGTTACATGCTCCTCCCGCAGAAGGTCAAGCCGTTCGTCTCCAAGGGCTACCTCTGGGCTGCTAGAGACAAGTCTGATAAGTTCAAATACACAGCTCAAAGTATAAGGGCTATAAGCTCCGAGCTGCAGTATCCCTGTACGGCCGGTCCGGTTTATGGCTGAGGGGTTGAAGAAAATTACAGGTTCAAAATTGGAGAGCTCTGAAAGAAATGTCACATTGTTATTGTATTGATGTTGCACCTAGCTTTCTCAAGTCCTCGAGAAAATGCCAGGTTAAAAAAATGGTTTGTCTCTATGTAATTACCATTGACCAGGCTAGTAAAAAAGAATACCATCACAAAATGATTCTACCTAAGGCCAAAACAGTGTTTAACAAAGCAATACAAACTTCACAGGGAATGTGGTTGACTATTAAGAGGCAGCCCCAGCACAATATTAAAAATGTATCACTGAGTATGTTGCATTAATGCTCATGAGTCCATTTGGAAACATAACCTTTCCACAGTCAAAATGCATTTCTTCTCTGCTGGTCTCTCGAGTTGAAACATTTTACTCATCTCACATACAGCCTCGCTCTTTCATTTGCTATATTGAATGGCGTGCTAAATCTAACATCCCTTTGACACCATTTCCTCTGGTCGCAGAGTAATCCTGTCCCATCAGTGGCTCCTGCTGTGGCCTTTACCCCCCGAGTGGTAGTTCTGTTGATAAAGGAGCCAAAGGCGTTAATGGGAGGGTTGGACCGCCCGCTGCATTACGGCATAAAATCATTGCGCCTGGTTCTTAAAAAGAAAAAAGGCTTTGGTATAAAATGGACCAACGTGTCGGGAGTTGATTCATAGTCTCTTTGCCAGGAACCCCGCGCTTGATAATGGTGTTACTGTGCTGGCAGGCTGGACAGCTAGCTGGTTAAAATGACTGGACAAAGGGTGACACAGGGGCTAACCAACAGAGACTGTAGTGTGTCCGACTATTCGCAAGCCGGACGACACAAGTGCATTGCTGCCCTACTGTGACACAACTGTTTTTCTCTCCACTACCACATGCACACACATGCTCTCAAAATAACATATTCTAATTGACGGCAACTTATTTAAGTGTTGAAGTGGCCATTTTGATCAATGTTTGCACGCGTATCTAATATTTTTCGCCCCTCATACCTGTTTATTGTATTTTCCAGACTATAAGTCGCACTTTTTTCATAGTTTGGTCGGGGGTGTGACTTATACTCAGGTGCGACTTATATATCAACATGTATAATTTCACAGGTTTGTTATTATCACACTGACAGCCGCGAGAGGACACTCTTGGTTTGTGTACCAGTATCTGCTACTCCTGAAAATGAAAAAAAAAAAAAAAGGTAATCAGGCAGCAGAAAGAAAGTTTGGAGTGTGCAAGAAACTTGTGAGGGACTGGCGAAAAGTGGAAGTTACTCTTACTGCAATGGAGAAAACAGAAAAAGCTGGATGGTCACAGCTAAAGGAACGAGTTCGCTAATGGGTGCTTGAACAATGTGCTGCCGGGAGAGGCTTGTCAACGGTGCGACTGATACTCCGGAATGACTGTTTTTTCTTCTTCATTATGCATTTTTTGGCTGGTGCGACTTATGGAGCAACTTTTAGTCCGGTAAATATGGTAAGTGGCATTAGGTAGTGGCTAAACAGATTACTTTCAGTCCAAAAGGGAACAAAAAGCATAGTTCTCTGTAATCTTCACTGAATAGAAGCCACTGATTTGTGGAAACACAATCGCATGACAGACGAGCTCCACTGTACTGTATTTTGAAATAGTACTGTACACTGCCATAAGCCGCTCAAGGAAAGCCCAGATGGCACGGACCAACAATTTCTCTCGCGCACCTCAGTCGCCCCTACACACTGTCAGTTTATTTTAAGGTTTTTAGCGGGGGGGAAACCAACTAAAAGGGAGGCAATCAGTGGTGGCCATTCAGTTGAAGCATTGTTTTTTACCGCACATCGTGGACTTAAATTGGACAGCTGCGTGATTTTATTAGGCTCTGAAATGCGCGGCATCGAGAGCGTTGGGAGCTGCGCAGGGAACAGATATTTCACCTCCCCCCTCGTGTGTGAGAGCGCTCCTGGGGTACCAGCAACATATGAGCTTTAACGGCCAAGCTGCTGCACTTTTTAAACGTCCTTTTTATTATGTGGCAACATGTGGATCTGTGTATTTGCATAATTATGACACAGTTGTACGACTTCATCATATGTCGGGTTATAAAGATTTATGGACTGAAAATAAAGTAAAGCATGCACGTCTTACACATTTGGTAAGTTATATTTTGTTTTGTTTCTTTTTGTTTCAGCCCAGTCTTTCAAAGAGTTTGCGCAGCTTCTTAACACGGTGGAAGAGGAACGACGCCGTCTGGTAAGAAAGCTCCTGACCTTTTCAAAGACCAAACAACAAAAATGAAAATATATCACACGACGTGCCATTACAAAATGTTGAGATGTAACTTTTAGATGCTCATAATACTCCCAATTGACAAATGGATGAACACAAATTGTATATGTTTTTCACCTACATTTTAATTGTATTATTTATTTATGTTCATGTAAGATCAAAGAAGATATTTAATTATATTTTGACGAGCCTCGGGTGTCTTTAAGCTTAAAATTTCATATTCATTTCTCCTGTCAGTGTCTTCACTTTTTGCTGCAATGTCTTAGTGTGATAAATTCTCAAGGTCAGCTGGATATCAAGACTATAGACGTAATTTTTTATGTTGTACAAAAAGTGGCAGCTTTGTCCCTGTCTAAAGGTCGGAAAACAAGCCTCCAACTATGCCGCATGTCTCGAGACAAACCAGGCATGACGCAAAGGCCAAGAACGATGGAGGAGGGGGGGGGGCCCAGGGTCAGATGTCCCACCTAGCATGTTAGCGGAGTGCCCCCAGGGTGGTATACAGTAATATACAGTCCTGGACAACCAGTTACAGGAATGCTCTTCTGCCCTATCGGTATTCGAGACGCTAACCATTGCAATTTACTGCTTTAGTTATTCATTGCAAACAACCCCAGGCTATCAGAAAGAAATGTTTTTCAGGCCATTTTGCCCAGTCGTTTCCCACTGTCTTTAACTGAATATGGATAACGTTTGTACAAATTGCGATTTGGGAGGGGTTTGGGAGTATTTCCATTTTGATTTTAATGGTAGAAGTGTGTATGTGTCTGAGGGTGGTATTGTGAGGCGCCTCGGGGTAGAATTACCTCAGTCTGCCTGGAGCACTAGAGCAGCTTATCAGACTTAGTAAGTACAATCTACTCTTTCATCAATAGGTCTGTTTCTCTTTGTGGATAGAAAAATCTGCCTTACAGATTATAAATGTCCTTTTTCCTATCGATTTTTGGAAATACAAAAAAAATGTGAATGGTTTGTGCTAATTTTGATGCTGACTGACATTCATGCTGGTCTCCTCCCACCAATCATACCAATCAAAGACACACGAGGCAACTGTGTGTCTGAATTACCCAGTGTGAGGATCAAACCTGAAGCAGTCTCGCTGTGAAGCACGAGCGCTACCCGCTGCACCCGCGTTTCACCCACTCAGTGCATGTGAATATGATTGAAAGATTTTTTTTAAAAGCCAGTATTGCTTCATTAAAATCAAAGCGGGTCCATGAAGTTAAACATTTTCACGTAAAAGAGCTAGTTATGGTTCATCTCAATAAATCGTTGTCATGTTTTATGACGTGCAGAGGTGCCCTCTGTAAATGGAGGTCACCTCCACGCAGCCGGTGTATTGAATATTGTGTCATCCTAATCATTTTGACAAGCGGACATCCCCAGATAATGAATTCAAATTTACACTCTTGACCCCTGTAAATTGTTTAACTTTTGTTGATGATGCATAGCCTATTACAGCTGTCTCATTTTGAGCCTATAATCTGTGCCTCGTTTGACTAATCAGAGCAGGGTTGTTCAATGTGAAATGAACTGGTTCCTCCTTATGATCAGCTTGGGTTTGCTTCAGAATTGCTGTATTTTTTATACTGCTATGGCTACTATTACTTTTACTATTAGTATTCCTCCTTGATTTTTGTAGCATGTAATAATATGAAATTACTTTTTACTCTTTCAAGAACATGACAGAAAGTAAACATCTTCATTTCAAATACCTGTAGCATATTTAGCACTTTAAATTATGACAATGATGTAAAAAAAAGATTTGAAGTTGGGAATGTTTCAGAAACCTCTATGACCAAATTATTCAAAACGTTGAAAAATTGTATTCTTAAAGGATGTAATTACAAAACAAGTAAGATAAAATTACATTAGCATCTTTGGCCAGTTTAGCGTAAAGGAGTGATGTGCTGCGAGAGCCAACAATATATGGCAGTCGCTTTAACCACTGGACTACCAGCTTCTCCTAAAAATGTTAATTTAATGAACAAATTAAAATGATCAACCTCCATTGTATTTTACGGTCCATGAATTAGAAAACCCCTGACTAAAGATAACACATTGGTTCTTGACTGCAATAGGCTTTGTATAGAATATATTATAATCCTTAGGCACACTCATCCATGTATGCAGCAGAGTTTTCTCTAAACCCAGAGCCTTTGCATCATCTTTACTTTTGACTGTCTGAGGCGCCTTTTGTTTCAGCACATCACAGGAGGCTCCTCTGATCTCTGCACTTTGAGCACTGCTACTTCACGAGCACAAGGGCTGTCCGTTGAAAACACGTCGTTTTAAACAAAAGTCATTTCAATTTAAATGTAATGAGAGAAACTACACATTTGTCCTATTATGACCAGTTATACAACAAATAACACTCGAGGAAAGAACACAAACGCTGTAACTTTATTTGAAGAACAAAATTAGAGTTCCTCTTTTGGAATTTACAACTTGGTAATTGCAGTTGACATGTGATGTGCACTGCTATCACCAATTAAAACACTTGATGAGTTGTTCGAACTTTGAAATGTTGCTAATGATTATGCAGATTTTTCTTCATGATGTGTGAAAGAGAGCTGTAAACCACTAATAGCTAGTCTCAAAAAGACGTGTTCAAATATAACTAGCTTATAAATAGAGACAAGTTGCACTGTGCTGTAAATTTGTTAAATCACTTATGTCCCATAAAAGGCCAGGATGAATGAGGGTGTGTTTGAGAGTGAGAGTGGGGGACGACGGATGGAAATTAGCCCAAGGCTACAATCTGGTGTGGCATGTTTACATGCATGAGACCCATGCATGTTCATTAACCCGCACTGTCCCGACCAAATAAACAAATACAAAATCATACCATAATAACGAATAAGTGATTTCATTACAGCTCCATCATAATTTGCAAAAAGAAAAGCTCAGGCAGGGTTGTGTAGGGTAGCATTAAACATGAAAATCTGATGCCAGTACATATAATTCAGAAATAGTTTCAGCGCTATCATTGATTATAGTAGCAGAAACATCGTCTGAGATTAGGAAACTGCAACCATTTCATTAAGGCAAATGATGGAAATTTTAAGTGAAAGATATACAATAACAAATTTAATTTGCGCAGAACCTTTGTAATTCCTTTTATGTTTTCTTCTTAGTTTCCAATTAGTTACTTGTCAAAGAGTAAATTAGGATATGGTTTTGCTGTGGTTCTCTTAAAAATAGCTTGACAATTGCCTTTGCCATTGAGTCAGTGCATTTCACAGTCAGAATTAAGTCTTATTTACCAGATGCATAGAGACATCCAGACGATTTGTTTACTGTCCTGGTTATTCACACACTCGTGTAATGCCAGCTTGAGAGAGGGAACATAAACGACACAGCCAACCCTCCCTGACCCCTCTGTGAGCGTGCGTGCCAAGTTGTGTTAGCTCAGAATTCACAATTATACCACAACAATGCTCTCATCCAATCCAGAGGTCACAAATCTTGCCAGAGCTTAGATATCAAATATGCACATCTTAGAAACAAACATGAGTCATTTTGGATAAACTTTGATCTGTTATCATTTGTCCTGCCCACTATAATAAACACTACCCGACCTTACTGAGAAATCTCATTTGCCCAGATTTACTGCACATTTGATCTTAATTTTAAAGGCACACTGCGTAACATTTTGTACTATACTGTTGACATCAACACAAAACATCCTCTCAATGGCCAGCTCAACATAGAAAATGCATTTTTTGCAGTGGATAATCAAAGAAGGTATCTGGATGAGGACCTAACTTGTTTAACTCTCAATTCTACTGACTTTAGTTGACGTCTCCATGGAAACAGGCTGGAGACGTACCCACTCCTGGTAAAATTATAGTCATGTTTTAACAGAGGTGAGCCGCTCAGAGCAAAAGCACATGATTGAATGGGGTATTTTTCAATAGTGAAAACATCTGTCATAAAATAAATGCTTGTATTTCAATTTTGTTCATTGGGTGAAATCTTACGCGGTGTGTTTTTTTGATAATACACAAAATGTGACATGTTTGTGGGCAATGCAACCAGCACAAAAGAAGTGCTTTATTTGTCCTCTGCATTTGACCCATCCTTCGATGTTGCTGGGGCAACCCGTAAGGAGCAGTGGGCAGGCGCGTGCAGTGCTTGGGGGGCATCTTCAGATATACAATGCCCTATAGCAGGATTAGCCTATTATGTTTTGGGCTGATTGGGAAAGCCAGAGCACCCGGATGAAACCCAACTAGACACAGGGAGAACATGCAAACTCCACTGAGAGAGCCCTGCACGATCTGGGAATTAACCCGTGAGGCAAGAGCCCTAATCACTCAGCCATCATACCATTGCATTTTTTATAGTTTTACTGCTATTTTTCTTGACAGCCTCAGCCTCATGGCTGGAACTCCAACCTATTTCATTTATATTCAGAAATGACCTGTATGTTCTAATTGAGTTTTATTATATACTGCTGCTAGACCATAATAAACTTGGCCTGCCCACTCGCTGGTAACCCCAGCTACTCCCTGTAATTTTCACATATCTAAAAACACGGCTAAACATCTCATATAAATCAAGTTTCTCATTGTGTCAGTGTTTTCTGCACCGAAGATACAATCGATCCATCACAGTCTGGGGCTGAATTGCCTCCAGTCATTGTAACCTGTAGCAATTTAAACAAGTGTGGAGCTGATGAAAGAGGAGCTGCAGGTTTGTCTTTTAATCAGACCCTCTTCACTGGGTAGCTGTTGAGAAGCACTGTGAGCTTATTGTGCTTCATTCACAGTGTGTAAAGTGTGTGGATCTGGCTAAAAGAGGAGGTAAGAGTCATGCCTGAAAATGCATTTTGAAACATTCATCAGGCCTTAACTCTCGATACGGTGACATTAATGCAGAAACACAAGCACTTTCCGTGCGCTGGAGCCAGAAAAAGTGAGCTTATAATTTATACATAGTTAATCAAATGTGCTGACATTTCCTGAAAGCCTTTTTTACTATATACAAGTCAAAATAATGGTCTTGTTTATAGCACTAAATACATGATTTGTAAAATTGACTGCTGTTAATGTATAATCATGCTAAAACCATGGTAATGATTTGAAATGTATACAGAAGACACAAGAATATGCAGTGAGATGGCGTTCCCTTTATCCTGCAGAGCAAGCCACATTCAGTCTTTTCATTAGCTGTGATAAAGACAAAGTCAAAGACGGCAACAGAGGCATGGGTAAAAGGAGGAGAAACTTTTGTTGCAAGGCTTGTGGAGTCTTTTTAACCAAGCGACTGCCAGTAAGTTCCAAAGCTTTGGATTTGTGCCTGCTTTGTATTCCCCGTTCTGGCAGCTGCTACTGTATTATATGTAATGAATGACATTTCCAAACAGTACACTGCATCTTGAGTGGTAAAGATATAAAGTGGGGAATGACAGCTAAAAAGAGCAGAGCTATTGTGTGTGCGGGGAGATGTCAGGACGAGGTGTCAGATGTGCAAATTCACATGTCCATCATTACCTCAGTCGGTGTGAGGTGTCATCGTTTGAAAGAGTAAGAGGTGTTTTGTCAAAGCACTCGACATTGGACATTTGTTACTATAGGTTCAAAGACATCACTGAGTGGGAGAGCAAGTGGCTGAACATTGAGTTATTTAGTTTGCACCTTGTCTCATTTGAACTTAGGTCTTGTCAGTGCTGGTTCACGTGAAACTGATGTGAGTAGAGTTGACTGCTTTTTCATGGTAGGACACAGTAGCTTTAACATGCATCTGCGCTGGGTTGTTCTAGCGTTGAGGATTTTTCACCTCTGACGTCAAGAGGCCTCATCAGCAAAAACTATTGATTTTTAGCAGCAAGCTGGATTTTATTTATTATGATGGAAAACTGTAAGTTACTTGGGACTAGTTCGAGTCAAGCACAAGTTCTGAATGTGCTAGTCTGAGTCCAAAATGTTCCAATAAAGGTCGAAACTGAGTGGAGTCATTAGAGACTAAAACCAAGTTTGAGTCCAAGTCAAAAGTACAGCTCATTCAAGAAGAGTTCTCTTATTTTCCAAGCAGTGTCGACTCATTGGACCCTCATCTAAATTCTGAAAGCATTTAACTACCTTTGAGGTTGAAACCATCATTCAAAAGTTTGTTCATAAAAGAGGTCAAGAACTTGAGAGCAGTTAAAAGGATATGTCAGGATTTTTGACATAGGGCCTCATTTCCTAGTTATCCAGAGTGTTGTTGATTTCTGGAGATATTGTTTTTAAAATTCGTGCAGTCCTTATATTTGAAGAGTTTAGTGGTGCTAGGCTAGTGCTAGGCTAGCGCATGTCTATGGTAACTAGTAGCCTGCATTAAAAACCTCTTCAAACTCATCGGGTAGTCCTCCAAACGTTGCCATATCTGATTTGTAGAGAGCTCCTTTGTGAATTCCACATGTAGTAATGCCGGCCACAGGTAAACAAACTACTGTAGATCCGGTAACCAGCAGATCACTCCGCCACTGCGTAGCTTACAACCAGGAAGCTGATGCTGCTCGAATATAACTTCTTTTAAATGCAACATGGTTATATTAAAAAAAAATATTTAGTCAGACACAGACATTCATATCTGTCGTCTGGTGTTATAAGTGATTTTCCTCAGGTGCACTGTGCTCAGGTCAGACTGTTTTAATGCAGGCTACTAGTTACCATAGACACGGACTAGCACTAGCCTTAAAAAAAAAAATCTCCAGAAATCAACAATCAACACTCTGGATAACTAGGAAATGAGGCCCTATGTCAAAAATCCTGAAATATAATAAGTTCAGCCTGAACCTCAAGTGGAGTCACGAGTCAGTGTCACAGAAACTCGCAAGTCTGATTCGAGTCCCAAGTGCTCAGTTTTTATCCCAGAAATGGCTTGGAAAACAAATAACAAGTCCCGAGACTTGAGCGTAACATCTCTGCTAGATACCAAATAATGCGATGACTGATTCAATGCGAGCCTATTGCTGTGATGCTGCACATACTTGGCTCACAACTGCTGATAAACAAACATCTAAACACAAAAAATCTAGAAGGATTTGCCATAAAACATACTTGTATTCACTCCAGTCTCAGCGCTAGTTATATCTGTCGGAGCCAGATGGTGTCTCGGTTTTAAGGTTTGCTGCTCATGTATTTCAAAAGCCATATGTGACATCCAGACACACTGTTAACAAATTACTTTTAAGCCCCACAAAGTCTGTGTTATCTTTTTGACAACACATCCTGTAATAATAAAAAAAAGTTCCTCTTGCTTCCAATCACATCTGGAGTGAATCTGTGTGCTATGAATAGGATGCCGGAGATAAACTTGAACCCACATTTTCCAGGGCACATCAGGAGAAAAT
Source organism: Gobius niger (assembly GCF_951799975.1). NCBI lineage: Eukaryota > Metazoa > Chordata > Actinopteri > Gobiiformes > Gobiidae > Gobius > Gobius niger. The sequence goes on from NC_136852.1 coordinate 20,900,141, forward strand.
ATGTTGATTTTAATGTCTCACTTTGTTCAATGTGTGTGTGTGTGTGTGCTTGCGTGCGTGCGTGCGTGTGTGTGCGCACTAGACAACTGTTTGTGCTACAAAATCCACATTTTCCCTGCTGTTGTCAAGCTTGAGGTATTTTATTGTTTACTGGCTCTGCAGGGGGCCGGGCTTGCACTTTTAGCTTGCTTATCATCCATCCAAGTGTGCTATTCCGCACAATAATTCCAAAATTCTGCTTCAAAAGACTTCTTCCTATCATTCCCCCAACTGAGACTCCTTAGAGCTGCATAAAAAGAGTCAATGTGGTTCAAGTTCTGCATGGGTTGAGGAGGTTCAGCACTGCCGAGCGCGGATGGCATTTAAAGGGGAAGGCCAGTGCCCCGATGTTGTGGCTTTTGGAGTGGTGATTGCGTGCCCCCGGGAGACTGCCTTTTATGGCCCAGGCAGGGAAACAGATAGTGTCTTCCTCTTGCTGTGGAGGCTTTTGTGATTGAAAGGAGAAGGGCGCCAGGTCTGTCTCTTTCAGAATTCCATAGCCAAACCCAAGTCAGACCTTTGTTATGGTTATTTTCAAGGACTGTTAGTGTTAATATTATATCCTTTGCTCAACAGAAACTTACAGGAGCTATTGTTTTGAGTCACTCCATCTTTGTTGAGTATTTGCCATTGTAAAATTGCTATTGCTGTGGATCCACAATAAATCGATAATTGGTTTAAGGACATATGAATGACTTACTGTTTGGAGCTTTTAAACCTGTTATATTTGCTCTCTTCAAAAACATACCTGGAGTGGTGTTTTAATTTTTTTTTAACACCTGTGCAACTCTGAAATTCAATGAACATTTTGTATACATCTTAATGTGCCTTAGATCGCTTAAGACTTTTTCTTTGTATTCGTCAAAAACTGCGCTACTATATAAATGACTATCCTACAGGCTTAGGGGAGACGCTGCATTTATATTTGTTACTGTAACTTTTTGAATATTTTCATACAGAAAAACAAAACATTTCCACACAAACCCTAAGTGTAAATTTAACAACGTCTGACAGTGGCAATTTAGGATCTCTTTCCTTCAACAGTCAAGGCAAAATACATCTTGTAATTCCATTTGTCAGGCAGTAGACAAACATCAGAAACACTCGGAGCCCCGCGAGCACTGATAATTTATACAAGGCCCAGCCGATAAGATGACAGCAAAAGGCACCAGATACATCAGAGCTGCAAAGTCTATTTGCACATAAACCTTGATATAAGCACTTGGATAGATGGAGTGTGTATTATGTTTTTACTTTTTAAAGCAGTACTAAGTCACTCATGCCTCTAGAGGCCATAAGCTCCACTGTAGGTGTCGTAGCATGTTGTGTTTTTTTACTCATCAATTGTCCGTGAGAGTAAATACTACGCTGACAGAAAAGACAAAGGGAGAGAAGGATATTGTACATCCAATTACACTATGGAGATCATTTTTTTTCACTCAAACTTGGCAAAACTCAAACTTTAAATACTGCTTAAGTGGTGCTAGCCCGCAGTTAGCTTTGTCTGTTAGCCCGTTAGCTTCTTCTTCATGATTCTATTTGTGTGTATTGCACCCGATCCGGAGGCAGGGAAGTTGCAATTGTGGTTTTCTAGCCAAAGACACCAGGGGAAGATGAAAGACCCCCCAATCATCCCATTAACACTTGTATTACCCCCAGAGGGACTACGAAAAGGATTTATTATGGTAAACAAGTTACTTAGTACTGCTTTAAAATTGTGATTGTGCATCAAATAAATGGTTGAAATATATGCTAAATATATTTTCCAATTATTTTTTTTAAACTGCAAACTGGAAAGAAGAAAACTACAGCACATGACTAACCTTATTTGGGCTTGGGACTGCTCCCGAAATAACCGTCAAAACTGTGGGACCACGCAAAACATAAAGGAATGCAGTTTATATTGGGTGGATGATTGTTTATGTCTTATATTATTAATTTCCAGAAAAAGACTCTTTCTGCTGGCATTTATTCAGTAAATGCTGAAATCCCTTGAAGGCTTAATACTTCATATAGGCGCAGGGCGTAAAATAACGGCTTCATAATTGACAAAATAATTATCCAGTGTCGAGCTGAGCGTTGTGCTAAAAATAGCTGTAACATGAGCAAGATGAGTGATAGCAGCCACTTCTCAGATCGATGGTACCAGAACTATACCGCACACATTATACAGTAGATACCATACTGCAATCAAGAAGTCTCATTTTTTAATTTCGGGTCTAAGTGCTGCTGTGATTCAGCAGTTATAGATAGAAGTGTTCAAATTGTCTCTGAATACATTACACTTTTTTTTTGTCTGGAAAAATAATTAGGTGAATAATTGTTTTAATTTTAGTTGATAAGATGCCATGGCTTTAGTCAGTACATTTAGGAACAAAAACTTGTTAGTAGATTTTCCATGGCTGCAGTGGGATGTTGAATTTGTTTGGAGCTCTTTGAAAAATAGATTTAAAATTTAGCATTGGAAGATCTTTTTATTTCGCAGAGTATTATGTTACCAAAGGAAATGCGCAAACTCAGCTTGTCTCTTACTCAGTATTTGTCTATATTGCAGTCATCAGCATCCTTCACATTAATTTTTTTAGTCTGTTTTTGTGTAGATTTAGTGAGGAAAACATCACGTTGACTAAAAGTATGTCGAACTATAATGATCAACGAAACTGGAGAGGGTATGTGGGTGCTTTGTGTGTTAGAGCCTATGAACTCAGGAATGTCCCATTGACCCTGAAACAACAGTGTGAAATAAAGGCAGCCATTGTTCTGGCCAAAGTTCATGGTGGCTCGTTTAATGAAAGTCTGACAGTATCAAATCTCTGTGCAGTGAACTACACCGCCAAAGCGAACTTCAGTCCCTGTGAAGCTAAGCCAAAAAGGACCTTTGGAAAATGTAGTGTTGATCAAGTCATATAGATTTTTAAGTATTATTATCACATTTTTCTTTCTTATTCAGCTATAGAAAAATAGGCTAATTCCAAAGTATTATGAGTTATTATAACTTTCTGTGAATTATCCAACAGAACACAAAACAACCTCTACATATCAATGCAAACACAATGTTTCCAGCATGATTTTAAAAAACAACAGACAAACTTCACTCCTGAAAGTAGACTTTGTTTCAGCTCTTGGTCTGTCCTCGGGTGTACCAGGTGTAGTCTGCAGGGGCATGTTGCGTGCCAATACACCGGCAGAACAAATCTCTTTGGGGCTGATCAATGTTGCCGCTTTAAACCCCCATTCATGTTGCACTCCACTGACTCCTCTGCTGCTTGCTGCTCTCATCTGAGTGTGGCTTTGTGCTTGTTATGTGTCACTTCAGTCTCACAAGGTTGCAAATACAATCTTTTTTCTGCTCCCTATGATGCAAACAGTGGGCTTGTAGACAGCTGTTCGGTAAAAGGTGCAGAAAGTGAATTTTATTAGATATATCGGTGGAGTCTGATGCACTCTGAAACACTGCATTTTGTAGGAGTGTTCATAGCGCGCCAGGGAGGCATAGCGGATTTTCCAGACTCTAAACCACACTTTTTTTCATAGTTTTGCTGGGGGTGTGTCTTATACTACGGAGCGACTAATATGTGATTTCGATAATTTCACATGCCGCTAGAGGGCACTGCAGGCTAATCGAGCAGCAGAAAGAAAGTTTGGAGTGAGCGAGAAGCGGAGGTTACTCTTAGAGAAGAAAACAAAACAAAGCTAATGAGGGGCTAAAAGCTAGATGGCCACAGCTAGAGGAACGAGTTTGCAATGAGACCTTGAAAAACATGCTGCCGGGAGAGGCTTGCTAATGGTGCAGTTACGCCTCCGTGCCCAGGTAGTTGCCAAGGCGATTGTTCAGAAGTAACACCGAGGTTGAAGATTTCAATGGATTTAGTGATTTGGAGTGAGATCGAGAGGTGATTCATGTGACGTCAACAAACCAGACACCTATTTAGTTCATTGTTTACGCTCCCTGTAGCTAACCATCAATGTTCTTCGTTAGCATACCGTACGCCTATTCAGCCTGTTGTTTTTTTCTTCATGAGGTATATTTTGGCTTATACTTCGGAGCGACTTTTAGTCCGGAAAATACGGTAACTTTACTGTACTTAGCAAAACTTACAGAGCAAGCTTGGATGCATTTTGTATTTGTCATCCAATTATGTAAAAGCGCGGCCTTGTTGCTGGATGTACACCTGCCAGTCTTCACCTGTTCATTTCCTGTTGCTGATTCGCCATTGTTGCTTCCTCCGTCTGCCTTGCTAAAACGTGTTTGCAATGTTTAGTGAATAAACAATGAAAATAGCAGAATAAGGCAACATTTATGTTCCCAAACTGCCTGGCTGTTGACTTTGAGTTGAAGCCTCAGTGAAAATAAGTGAAATTTACACCAACTTAATGCATTTTTATAATCACGAAGAAGAAGCTAACAGGCTATAACCGGCAAGGCTAACTGCGGGCTAGCACCACTTAAACAGTGTTTACAGTTAAGTTACAGTAAGTATCTCCATTGTGTAATTGGATGTAGCCTACAATATCCGTCTCTCCCTTTTCTGTCACCGTAGTATTTACTCTCACTGACAATTAAAGGTCCTATATCATGCAAAATCGACTTTTTAGAGCTTTTAGCCATGTTGTTATGCTATTTCCTTATCAAAAACACCCCCAGAGTGGTTTGTGGCTTCATTCACGCAGCTCTCCGCAATCCTCCTGAATCCTGCTCTCTGAGCAGCTGCTCCTCCCTCTCCTGGTGAACGACTGAGTGTTCAGTTGTGTCGTAACAGCGGAACGGAAGTGCTCGACGTCTGTAATGTAATGTCTTAATTCTATGCTTAAGGCCTGATTTTAATTTGTAAAACAGCCTTTTCATTATTTTTGTCGTAAGAGAGAAACAAAGAGTAAAAAATGAATTAAAAAAAAGAAAAAAAAAAAGGATGTGCCCGAGGTGCTTCCAGGTCAGCTGAGGCCAAAACAAACACATCGTGTCTGAACAGATCAGTCATGTTTGCGCTGCAGCTGTGAAGATGGAGCTCGTTACCTACTCTGGACACCTGTTTTTTATTTTTAACTAACGATAATGTCACGGACGGAGAAAAAGAAGCGTGTTTGGCTACGAGGACGAGGAGTTTATATTCAACCCTTTTCAGGAAGAGGCCACTCAGCTGTTTTTTTCTCCGGGATTCAGCGACTCTCACCAAAATATTGTTTTTCTGTGACTGTCTCTGATGGATGTTTGGGGAACCTTCGCCAGAATCAAAGTGGATTAACTTTTATAACCAACGCGAGTCCCACAATGTAAACAGCGATGGACCAGAGGGTGAGTCAGTCCAAACGCGGGTTAGCTTGTGTGTTAGCATATTAGCATGTATGTTAGCCATTTATGGAGCTGTGTTGCAGATGTCAACTCTGTATAACTGCATCGTGAAGTGACTTCACTTATTGTTGTTTATTTATATTACGGTAAAGTTGTATGCGCGGAGAGAGGGGGCGGAGTTAACTGAATCGAAGCGTTGTGTCTTCCGGGTTTGAAAAATACCTCCAGAAAACACTTATATTTATCACAAAAATGAGTGGTCCATAATGGTAGAGGTATAATATATCATATAAATGCCTATACTTAACTTTGGAATGGCTAAAATAGCATGATATAGCCCCCTTAATGAGTAAAAAAACGCAACATGCTACGACACCTGCAGTGGCGCTTATGGCCTCTAGGGGCATGAGTTACTTAGTACTGCTTTAAGTCCCATTACATTTTTTTTTTTCACTTCAGTCAATGTTGTTTCTTCTTCAGTTCTAAAAATGCTAATGGATTCCAAAGACTTGAGTTTGTCTGTGATAAGATGAATAGAAACTCACATAAACCCTTATATTAAAAGAACTACAGTTTGGAGATAGTTGTATTTCCCTTGTTTGAGACAGAGCTACTGATAAAGGCAGATGTCTACTTTTTAAAAAACCTATATCAACAAAGCACACTTTACAAACCAAAGAAGAGGACATTCTCATGGGACCTACACATTAGCTCCACTCAGCAACTTAACCTTTATGCTTTATGCAGTATATGCTGTACCTTAGCTGTATCTGTTTTTTAATGCACAGGGCAAATGTGTTGCCCTCGCTCAGCACTGACTCCATGGCTGTCTGCTACTGTTTTGGTCTTCACACCTCATAAAAGTTAAAGCGATGTGACTTTTCAGCTTGCTTCAGGTTCCAATAAAGAGATTGTTACCCCTCCACAACGCGCATGCAGTCAGCTCTCTACTTTTAATGTTGCGAGATTGCAGCATGCGCATGACTTAAGATGAGGGCCTTGAACGATACATTATGTATTAATGCTCACGTCTTTTTTAATGAGCTGGGGTAATTCTGTTTGCATACAGTCGTTGTTCTTATTGGTACATGAGTTGCTGATATTTTTGATTGGTGCCTCTGGCTATCATTAACAATAATATGACCCAAGACAAAGGTAATGCTGTTGCCTGGCACTTAAAGAGGAAAAGACAATCATGTTTTATTCCACTCTCTCAACACTCATTAAAAGTCCTCAGTCACACATTTAAACTTCTCCACATTGTCGACTTATAAATTAGCACAATTTAATTGAAATGCAGTGTCACCAGCATGGCAATAATTCACATGAAGTTATAAAGCAGAGAGACATATAAGCGATCACATTTACAGTACTTGGAGAAACTGTGAATACATGTTTGAATATAATTATTTCAATGTCACTACCTAAGTGTCGCGCTAAGTGTGACAAACAGTGTGGATTAATTACTGTTTACTTAATAAATAACTAATGTTTAATCCAGTATATCAATAAGAAACAAAAGATGAAGAAAAAGTAAAGAAAAAGTTTCCACAAAATGTTTATGTGTTTGTGTACTCTTTTTCTCTGAAAATTTGCTGTAAATTGGTCTGTATTTGACCCATGAGCGAGTGCCTCAGTACAACCGATGCAAGGTATTGGGGACTGGGGAAGCCCAACCCCACCCAGGAATTGACCCAAGGACCTTCTCGCTAAGAAAAGAGTGCTAGTCAAAGCCCCTCAGCCACCAGCCGTGAATAATGTTTAATTGCTTTTTATGCTTTTACTTGAGATTCTCCTCGTCTCCTGTCTCAGTTCATTTGTTGTAAGCCAAAACTATTCAATATTGAAGTGAGTGGCTGTTGTTATGACAAATACCACAAAAAACAAACTTTTCTGCATCTTAAATCTGTCTCTGATGCACATTTCGGCAGTTGTTGCTCTTAGCCTCGGCGTCATCTCTCTGTTCAGCACTAGTCCAAGTGCTGTCCAAAACAAACAGCACATAAAAAACTGACAGTGACTGATCGGCTGCAATCTGTGGATGTTATTATTCCATGCAGGGTGTTTTAGTTTCATCCAACGTTGCTTTCCTCTGTATGAGCCAGGACAGACTTCACACCACCTGACCTTTTTCAGCATTGCGGGGAAGAACATGATTCAGAGTAGCTGACTCTGCTGTAGTCGCAATCGAGTGTTTACATATTTATATTCCACAGATATATCCAAATTTCTGTTCAATGTGAATTTCATTTATTTTACAGACTATTGAAATCATTTGTCTCAGAAGCAGGCGTTCTCTTCTCAGAAATGATTTTCTGCCTGGAGCTACTGTATGTTGACTTTGATATTGTGAGAGTGAAGCGCTAAACTAAACAAAACTCTTTTTATTTGAAATAAAGTGTCTAACGGTCTTTTATGGCACCTCCCGAGCGGGAAAGATTCGACAGTGTCAATTCATACACAGACTGATATTGTTGATTTGAAGCCAAGGTGAAATGCTGCTGGTAGCATTAAACTGATTTGTTTTTTTTACTGTGAGAGGACATTGGCCACACGACAAACTTTATAAAACTTATTTTGTATGTGGTTATTGGCCCCATACTGGCCCCAGCCAAATACAACAACTAAAGTTTACGCTGCCATGGTTACATCCTTAAGCAAGGGAGCTGTTAAAATGAATTTTGACATACATGGATAAGTAATACTGTGGCCATATATAGGCACCACAGACATTGACAGTAAACAAGTTGAGAACACAAGACACTTTTACCCAGTTACTATGCAATTTCATTCAACTTTTCCCAGCATCCATTTGCCAAGGAAATTAACTTTCTTTCTTCCATTACTTTCACTGTACATGGTTGTGCTGGAAGCTTCATTTGATTGTTTATTGGTTCTCTGTCCAACTAAAGGGTTGTTAATATTATACCCCTTCATTCTTTTCTTTTTGTTTATGTAGAAATTTGTATTTTTTTTCTCTATATCTTAACACTTATTGGCGGTGAAGTTGATGCTTCACCTCGTGTGGCATTTGTTCTTATTGTGTCTGTGGATTAACCTTCAAGCCGCGTTTTTGAGGCGCCTGATATTTAGAAGGTAAAAATACAGCAGCGGCGTGGAAGTGTGGGCACATTGACATTCCTCTCTCTATCTGGTAATGAAATTGCTTAGCGCTATTGCATCCTTTCAAGCATCACACTGTGCTCGCTCATATGGATTTAATCCTGTTGAGAGGGGCTGTTGCTCAGGGCATTCGGCACAATGCCAGTTTGAAAGTAATCCATTGAGTCTCAAATAAGTTGGCTCATTTCAAATATGAATGTCTGCTTAAGTTTACTGAGGGGAAAAAAAAAACTTTTGACCTTGACCTACAAAAAGAAGGTGGGTCGTTAAACTAACCCTATAAAGTAGACTATATTAGACCAAGTGCTGTCTAACTGATGGGATGTGGATTGGATTTTTGGTTACACGCAGGATAATATGCAGATTTTGACATTTTTAGAAACTCTCATTAATAGAACAAATTAAGATATTCATTTTTGCCTTGAAGCCATTGAGCCACAGCAGTGGACCTGGAAGTGGATACTCCAGATTAGTAAATTTAATATGTAATTTTACTTATGATGATATGATTGCAAATGCTGCTCAAATTAACCATACAACATAAAATGGCTAGAAGAAACTCTAAAATGCAATATTTCTGTCAACTCAATAACATTTAAGCTTGGGCGATAAGGTGAAGGAAATGATTGTATCACAGTAGCAGAGTCACATGATTTCCGCTGTTGACATGGAGGATGACATGATGACTTCGATATGATAACAGTCTCTACTCTGAGTATATAAACCACTCTTTATGAAATGTTAATTCTGTATTGCGGTTCCATTTTATGGTTTATGCTTTCAAATTCAATTTAGACTTTATTGAACAACAGGAGCATTAGCACCTGAGAGAAACCTGAAACATGAACAGCTAAACTCACATGAGAATAAAGGTGTTACACATAATTGAACCAAGTGTATTGCACTTTCAGTTTCACATTAGTCTTGCAGCTCCAATGTACAATTTGTGTGTTTTTAAATGTGTATCTGTGCGGAACCTTATACCTGTCGAACATGCTGCCCTACAACAACCGGCAATGCACTGTATTTTGACACATTTCCCCCGAACCTTCTTTGTGCATTTTGAGGTTCACCAGTTCTAACCACACAGGACAGCTTTTCCTACCTACCTGTCAACGGTTCACCGTTATTTTATTTTTTTTCTTCCTTTGACTGTGTTGATGAATTCAAACCTCTGCAGAGTGGAGACTAGAAGCGTTTCACAATAACCACAGTTTGGACCAAGTTGTCTAGTAATAACAATTTGCCAAAATCAATGACAATGACAATTTTTTTGCTCTTTTGCTTCGTTCACCATGTCATACTGTGAAGATAAGCCGTCATGCTATTCACATCTCCCGCCAGTGGTTATAATTGATTTAACAGTCTATAAAAAAGATCATTTTGACATTCAATAATATATCTGCTTAAACATCCTGATCATCCTAAATAGGTTTACATTGGCTGCAGTAGATTACTGGTAACCATGGAAACAAATGCCATCGTGGGTCTGGGTTGTATCAAACTTTCAGCTTCTGTGAAAATGCTACAGTGGAGCACATCAGCAGACGTGGTGTCAAGCTACATGTCATTTGAGTCTGACAATCTGCAATTATTTTGTGCTAATTAATGCTTTCCGTCAAAGTAACTCAGGCATTAGTTGTTCAGCTCATTTTATCAGATCAGCTGCACTTTTCAGTTTCTTTCTTCCAAAGGGCTTCAAAAACTTGCAACTTTTCAGAGTTCATGTGAATAAAACAAAACTCAATGAAAAATTATTATAAAATGTGCGTCCCTATTCCAAACTCATTTAATGACATTTAAAATCCTTTTATTTAGAGTTAGCAGTATTCGTCATGCCTCACTAAACCTCACAGTACTGTCACAGTCTGACATTTCCATACAGCCCGACAGACGGCCTCACTTCACTGCCTACTGATAGTCCAGTAAGGCAGAAGGCATTGTTAGTGAAGTTTTCTAATTGGAAAATGTAACAGCTCCTATAGAAACATTGCTGCCGTGGTTGTTGACAGGCTATCCATTTAATCTGAATATAATGATGAATGTAACCACTATAATCTGTAAAAGATTATGACTTCAAGTGTGAAATACACGTCTCTAGCTGAAGGACCATGGTTTAATTCAATTAAATTGCCACAGCACTGCCACACACATCTGCATTACAAGCTGATTTCTTCCCACAACATTCCATATAAAAGAACCAGAAAGCATTACAAGCTTGGGAGAGATTGTGGCAGCCTTTTGAAGTCAGCCGTTCTGCTTGGATGATGGAATTGACAAGGTTATTTTGGGACAAGAAAAATGCACTGTGATTAACGGCATCAAACTGAGGCTTTGTTCAGAAGACTGTAGCCCAGAAAGCAGATTGTCCATTTGACGCAACACCTTTAAAATTAGTGCTTCTATCATAGACGTCTTGGTTTATCATGCACTCTCACTACACAGAATAACACCTTAAATCACATTAAGAGCGAAGTCATTCGTGACACCGGCTCCCATAAAGCAGCCTTACAGCCGGCTGATGATGTGAATGAGGGTCTATCTCAGCCACTAAAGTTTAAGGCCACATTTAATGGCCTCGAGTTCAGATGACAGGACTGATCATATGTTATGCCACTGTAACGAACATCCAGATCAAACTCAGAACTCAGAACTCGTACTGATATTAAGTGACTGATCAGGAATACAGCAGTCGCTTATGGACCATGCACTATGTTATGTCAATGCACAGTGGTAGAAAAGGAACTTCCCAATCTCCTTCCACTATCCGCTATGGTGACCGCTATTCTTTCCCCTAGACCTGCCCAATTAATACAAATTGTGCTTGAATCTATTGTCAGTCTCAATATAGGCATGGTGCTTTTAATCAACATTGTCGACCGTCAGTACCCTGGGGCAGTTACTGCACAGCCATTTAGACCTTAAACCTATTCTTGATCTTTTATGCCACAACTTCATCAAAAAAGCTATTGTCCAAAATTCACTGCTTGTTTTTCATTACAATTGTTCTTTCATTTCACAAAACTTTTTCCTAATTGATCACATTTGCTGTAAAATATCCTTAATACATGCTTAAGGAAGAACTAAGTAACTTGTGTACCTCAATAAACTTGTTTCGTAGTCCTCAGGATCAGCGTTAATGGGATTGTTGGAGGGTCTTTCATCTCCCCCTGATGTCTTTGGCCAGAAAACCACAATTGCAAATTTCCCTGCCTCCAAGGCGGTGGCCCAATACACACTAATAGAATCACGAAGAAGCTAACAGGCTAAGCTAACAGCGGGCTAGCACTACTTAAACAGTATTTACAGCCAAGTTTGAGTGAAAAGAAATATCTCCATTGTGCAATTGGATGTACAATATCCCTCTCTCCCCTAAGTGTAGTATTTACTCTCACGGACAATTAACGAGTAAAAAAACACAACATACTACGACACCTGCAGTGGTGCTTATGGCCTCTAGGGGCATGAGTTACTTAGTACTGCTTTAATCTAATGTTTCGAAATCTTTAGGAACTTTATATCACTTTATTATTTTATACACCTACACATCTGTAAAAGATAATCCCGCTATTTTTATATGTCAATTGTTGTCGTCTTACCATATTTTACTTTTTATTTTTTATCTAATTTATTTTAATAATCTTTATGAATGCTCCCTAAAGCCATAGAGTTTAAAGTTTTATAGCTTGTTTTTAATCTAAATTCTGATTCTTCTTATATGCACCAAGTTGGTGGTCTTCATTTAGTCCAAGGTTTTTATTTCTCTGTCCCTCCATGTCCCACCGCATCACCCAACTTGTCCCACTTTCACTACTATTTGAGGTGGTCACCCTAGATACAGCTCATTTTTTGGTGTGGCGCATGGACTTTGGAGGAAAATAAAACGGAGACTATAATGTGGCAAATATCTCTGGTGGAAAGCATCATTATTATTATTTTTCCCACTGAGGTTTGTTTTGAAACTGCTCTTGGAACACATTAGTTAATCATGTTTAATTGGTTTTAATGAATAAATGCTGAGATTGATCAGTGTGGTGAAAAGCATTGTGTTTTATTTAATTTCATGTCGCCCTGGCCTAATATCGCCCTTTGTGCGGTAGTTCTGAAATGATGTTGTATCACTTAAAAGATTAAAAGCTCTGCAATTATTCCAAATCACATGAGTTTCTTCTGACACCTGTCTCTCCGCTTCTCTGTCGCCAGATCCAGAATGCAGATGATGTTTTGATTACTCCCTTGGAAAAATTTAGAAAGGAGCAAATTGGAGCAGCGAAGGTAAGGGACCACCTCCACACGCAATTAGCATAGAGCACAGCGGGGGATATTTCATGCGTTTGACACTATCTCCTCTCCTCCCCACCTTTTCAAGGCTCCTCCAACATGCGATGATTAATTCAAAGTTATTTGTAGCATAAAGAAGTGGCGTATGATAAGTATTGAGTGCCTTATATACCAATGTTCTTTACATGTGTGATTTCAAGTGACAATTATTCTGTGGTCTTTCAACTCCTGTGCTATTTATGAAGTACTTTCATAGTAGAGATTAGAGTCAGCTATTTTAATCAGAAAAGATTTCCTCATTTCAACTGATCATAAAACATCTACTGGCATAATTCTTACTTAATCAGCGTTTTAAGTTCAATCACGAATAATCTTGTGAGATTATAGGAGTGTGTTTTTGCATATTTATCCTAAACCCTTAAAAGTATAGAAAGATGTGTGAGCGAATCTGTTGTGATAATCTAATCGAAGTTAATAGGGTATGTATGTGACACAGTTGTGATTTGGTCGCCCCAAGAATAATAATGGGGAATCTACATAATGGACTGGGGACTTGTAAATTGACATGTGTATTCCTCATTATAAAAATATGGATAAAATGTAACTCCCGCACACTGGGAAACTTACAAAAAGTGAGGTTTATTACGTTTCGGCTGATTACCGTTGTAATAAACATTTCGGCTTTAGGCCGTTTCGGCTCTAGGCCAAAAAGTGTAATAAACCTCACTTTTTGCAAGTTTCCCAGTGTGCGGGAGTTACATTTTTTCACATGTTACGAGCTTTACGCACATCTTCTCCTACGCACCTGGTATGAATCTGATGTGTGAAGCACCCGCTTTCTTCAAGAATATGGATAAGGAATGACAAAGAAACTGTTATAATTGTGTTGATGGCACATCCGTCATACAACACTTGATGGAGGGGTGGCAAAATAACAGCTGAATAGTGTAAGAAGAGCTTGTGAGCCTCTGAGATCAAAACGTGGTGATATGCTTATATAAGTGAAAATCCCTCTCATGTTGGTTTTGTTGGCAGTTTTACAGAAAATAAGAAAGGCAGTTGAGTTTGACGTTTAGCAGTACAATGTGCTCTGTTACACATAATATAATGTGCCAGTTGAGCTTCTGAAACACTGCTTGATGCTAGGTTTATTACTTTCACCTAATCATTTGTCTCTGTTCATTGTTGAATCTCAGTCTTTGTGTGAAGGGTTGTGCTATGGAGTAGAGCATTGGTGGTCCTGTTAAAACAAAATAGCTAAATAGATTATCACTGTCTGAGTCAGGACCATATATCTATATATTTTTTAATGTACACAATATCTTTATTTCCGCTTACTACTTTAATCTTGAATCGCCTCAATGCTTAAGCTATCGGATCGGAACTGATATCAATAAATGCTGGGGTGGGTTGCTGCTTAGAGGCTCTGCAGTGGACGCATGCTGAAGTAGGAGCTGACTACAGAGAACAGTGTGGGTTTATTGCTACAAGCCATGCTTTTATTCACAGCCAAAGTACAAGAGTTGAATAAAAGTAGAGCTGCCAGTTTGTGGTCATTCCCTGGGTGAGATCACACATGGATGCGTATAGCTCCCTCACATTGAGATCTGCTCCTTCTTCTGCCTAAGCCGCACTGTTGGACTGTTGTATGAATCATAATATGTGCATCTTTCCTCACTATCAACTCGGTAAGATGTCATTCTGTTTTCCTGTCCAACAACTCAAGCCCTGTGTCAAATAATTAGATTGATTTCACTTTGCTTGGTGTAAATGGCCAGTTAGCCAATTAGAATTTAAAAAAAAATCTATTTGTCAAATTACAGAAGATGAGAGATAGAATTTTCTACACAATTGTGCATTACTTCTTACAAAGTCAGATGTTTACATACAGCAGTGTTAATTTTGACAACATATTTTAATTTAGTTTTAGTCTTAGTCTTTTGACGAAAATGTAATTCGATTTTAGTCTAGTTTTAGTCAAACAAATATCTTCCATTTTAGTCTAGTTTTAGTCGACTAAAATTGCAAGTAATTTTAGTCGACTAAATTTAAGACTAATGCATTGATAATATTAATTATAATCACATTTAATCTTGTTCCTCTGCTTCATGGAGCTGCTCCACATGAACAAAGCTCAGAGCTGATCCTTTGGCAGAGAATTTACATGAAATGAGGCTCTTTCAGACGGTCAATAGAAGTTTGGATGATTTTAGTCTCTCCTTTTCATTTTTATTTAGTCTTATTTTAGTCGACTAAAATATCTGGACATTTTAGTCATAGTTTTAGTCTCATGAAAAACTTTTAATTTAGTTTTAGTCCAATTTTAGTCGTCAAAAATATCACTTTGACTAAAATTAAGACTAAATATTTTAGTCGACGAAATTAACACTGACATACAGTAAGATTACTAAACCTTCAAACAATTTGAGATATTTCGGGGGTGGCCGTTTATAACTTTTTGCTTCGGCCCACTCCTTTTGAGCAGAATTTCAACTGCTCAAATAAACAAATAAACAAAAAAAATAAAAGGCCAGATGACGATGTCATGACATTGGAAGCACAAGTCTGGATCATCCTTAGGTGCAATTTCAAGACATTTGAAGGTTCGGGTTCATTGGTTAAAACAATGATGGAAATGTCCAGTCATCATACAGATCAGAAAGAAGGTGACTTCAAGAACAAATGCAAAAGACCTGGTGAAGACGCTGAGGAAGAAGCTCTTACTCCAAAAGAAACATGAAAGCCTGATTGGAGTGTGCAATTAAAAAAAGGATAAAGTCTTTAATGTTTGGAGACATATCCTGTGGCCTGTTTGTCCATAATGACCATCGTCACGTTAGGAGGAAAAAGTAATAAAATATCAGTGCATTACTAGTTGAGTTACTCTCAATCCCCACCAATGTCTCCAATGACACAACTACATTATGAAAATGTACAAATTGAGGTTTGTTAGTGAATTCTCAATGACAGGAGTCGGGTGCTACTTAGAGAGAGTAGTGTTGCACTGCTAACTGCTGCACAGTGCCGTTTTCACTATATTAATGTTGTATAAGCTTAATTCTTGTGTCCCTAAAAATGTGTATAATATTGTTGCAATAAGGTGTAGGTCTGGTTGTTCCTCCCATCGTAAACCCCTGAAAATCCCTGTATTGGTGCATTTTGAGCCACATATTTTCTGCCGGCTTATGAGTGTCAGACCTAAATGACCCTCCCAAATCAACAAGAACAAAACATACATTTCTGTTGTGTGCGAGTGCCAACAGTGTCACCTGTGCCTTGCTTTTTTGACCCGAGCTCTATCAACTGATCCTGCAGCAGAGACAACGCTCTTGATTGCATTGCCACAAAACATCTTATCCAAGCTCACAGTGCAGTGTAATCATTTTTGCTGTCCCATTCCCTGCTCCATGTTGTAGACACAAGCAGGCGGTGACAGCAGACATTTTGGCCTGGATACTTGTGCACAGCTGCTTTATTTTGGCCATAATTAAATCAAACATTTCACTGCCAGTGTGCAG
Source organism: Gobius niger (assembly GCF_951799975.1). Classification (NCBI taxonomy): domain Eukaryota; kingdom Metazoa; phylum Chordata; class Actinopteri; order Gobiiformes; family Gobiidae; genus Gobius; species Gobius niger. The sequence goes on from NC_136852.1 coordinate 20,916,392, forward strand.
CGTTCCATCTCATTTCTCATGTTTACAGAACAGTTCCTTAAAAGCCACAACCCCAGTTACTCCCACTACCTCTTCACTTCCTCTGAGCACTTCCCGCTAATTGCCCGCTCTCCTTTTGCGGCCCATCCCCCACTAAACATTAACTCAACCAGGAAGGGAGAGAGAGATAAAAGGCCAGACATCACGAGTGACTGAGCAACTTTCCACAGTTCGGAGAAACTCGAGAGATTTGCTGCTACCCGACTCCACTCCGGTTTTCTGCGCTTTTGCGTCTCTCCCAGCGTCACAAACGGAGGAGCCTGTCCATATTTGGCCATGCTGAGAGTAGTCCCACTGAGGTCACGGAGCAGCGTAGCAGCTTTTAGGCACAAGCACAACACTGCCATGGCTCCTAGCACAGCAGCAGATTGAACACAGGACAATTTAGGCTCCCTCAGCTTCACACAGGGCTAAAACCAACTGTTTGGAAGAAAGAGGCTTCCAAACAGTCTGTGCAACAAATACGCACTGAGAACGGGGAACGGACAACAACAATGGAACATGCTCCTGCCATATGTGTTGAGCGCCAAATGCCAAGCTGAAAATGATTCTGAGCAATCGTCTTTATATAGACTTGGAGAACATGTATGGGTCTGACACGTTTAAAACCCAAAACCGGAGAAAGAACTTCAAATGTTTGCAGTCACCCATTACCAAACATGAAAGGAATGTTTCTCTAGTCATTCCAGGGCAAATGTCAACCCCCCGAAAGTCAATTATTGTTTTCTTAATGGGCTTTCTGTGCTTATTTTAGAAATGATTAGAAACTGAACTCCATTTACCCCCTAATAAAAACAACCAGAGGAAGTTATGTATAAATCGTATAAATATTTACATTCATAATTACTTTAACATAAATTGGAGCACATTCTACTCATTACTCATTTTGTGGCGTAATTATATTCCGCGCTAAATCTGTTCGTAACATAAGTTAATCCAACATTCTGTTCCTGGATGTGCTTGCATGATGTTTTTTTTTTTTTTTTAGCAGCAATAAATGTGCATTTGTGTTTTGGATTATTGTTCCCATTTCATTTTTGTCTGTTGGCTCTCGCGTTTCAAAGACCCCCGGGACACTTTCTCCAGATAAAAAAACACCGGGAGGTTCTCTAACTGGTGGGTGGCAGTTTGCACTATTAATTTGACGAGAGTATATATTTTTCTTCAAGGGTCCTCACCATTAGCGGCGCCGCAGGGGGTCCCTGCATGAGAGCAATGCAAACAATACCAGATGGGATTCAGATGGCCATTAGTAATTTGAGCCTCTTCGTTCTTCAAAGCAAATGCAGTCTTTGGATAATTCGAGGGTTGTTAAGCATTGCAGGGAAGAAGTGCCATTTGCATCATACTGGAATCTCAAAATATGCTCGCCACGAATAGAGATCAATGCAAGGATATATCGCCATATATAACCACAGGCTCCAGGCGCAACTACTGTAACTTTTCTGGGATACAAATATTCCGTGAAAACCTAGGGATTTCCTTCAAGGTCTCAAGGCCAAGGTAAGTGCTATATGTGCCGCACACGACTGGAGCTGCCTACACTACACTGACTTTGAACACAAACTGCATAAAAGGAAGAAAAAAAAAACACGGTCAAAGCCTCTGCGGGGAAATATTATTGTTGTCATGCCATATAATATTAATAAAAAAAGGTTTAGTGAGTAATACCGCCAACACATTTGAACGGCATTGTACGCAGTTAGAGATGCTCCGGACAAAAGCATGAGATGCATTCCCAACCATTTGATAAGCGTATGGATCAGATTATGATCCGATGAATTAAATTTCTTTATTAGATTTGTGTCTTGTCACTTTTCTTTATCTGACCGCTAAAGCAGAAACACAATGAAATGATTTATTACTTGTGGGCAGTGGTGTGAAATGTTCTATTATGCACAGATTAATTTGCACCATAATGTTTGGAAGGTGTCACATTATTGTAATAATAGTTATAGCACCTGTAATAATGTAGTTGTAGCAGTAGTTGTTAAATAAAACTCACTAGTCTCATTATTCATGGCATTCAAATTCTGTTTGATGCACTCAGTAAGATTTAAAGCAGAACTTAGTAACTCATGCCCCTAGAGGCCATAAGCGCCACTGCAGGTGTCGTAGCATGTTGTGTTTTTCTACTCATTCATTGTCCGTGACAGTAAATAGGCCTACTACGCTGACAGAAAAGGGAGAGAGGGATATCATACATCCAATTACACTATGGAGATATTTTTTTTACACCCAAACTTAGCTGTAAACGTTATTGCTCACATAAAGTCACCAGCAGGGGAATGAGCTGATCAGCAGCTGTCATGTTTAGTTTTTTTTTATTTCTATTTGGCTAATATTTCCAGTTGCAAAAACATGCTGTAGTTTGACATTCAATTCATAACATTCAATCCCCATCACTTATTACATTAAAAGAAACCAGCTGGTCACTGCCATCTGGTTCACTGTGACTCGTCTTATCCCACATACTATACCGTTTATGGCACAATGATTGCCAATCAAGTGCTGGGAAATTATGCAGCGCGATATCCTCCTACAGCTCAGATTTTATAGAAACATTTTGAGGAATGAATGGCAGGATTATTATTGTGCTATTGTCTCTCCAAGTCCCATTGCCATGTTTCTTAATGATGTGCAGTTGACATAAGTAAAAATAAACTGCTGTTTAAGACAAGAAAGTAGTTCATGTGGACTATCAATAGTTCGACTTTAATTTTCTGGTTACATAATTCAGCCGTCTTAATATCTTTTTTGATCCTTGTTTTTGGCTTATGATTTTACTTTAATAAAAATCTTACTCATATTCGGGTTCAAAGGAAGAACATTTTACAAAATTTAACATAAATCAAGTGTCTTTTAAGTATCCATTTCCACTCATTATCTTCACTTCAGCAGTGAGAGTCAAAGATCTAAAGAAGAATCCTCGTCGGATACAGAAAATGTAACTTTTAGAGGGGATTTTGAACTTTGATCCTTTTAAATAGGTTACACTTTCTTCTGCTGTAGGTTGCTATATATATATATAAAAAGATGAATAAATTATCTGGCATCATCTGCAGACCCTTCTTCTATTACAGTATTCTTGACCAGCAATGTTTTAACATATTGGTGGGTCCCTATAACTGTCAGTCCAAGTTAAAAGGATTCTTCCAGTTAATTGTACATTGTGTCATACTCAAAACGGCGTGTGAATAAAATAGGGTAACAGTGGGTGTGTTGCAGTATGGTCAATGGCAACAAGAGTACCCACTTATCCAAAATTAAGCTTCTAAACTATTTAGCTCTGCTTCTCTACAGCATTTACACTACAACACAAACACAACATTTGAGTCTTTGACTTCCTAGAAAGAATGATGCCATTCGCTTCACCTCATCCCTCTTGTTTACGAATGCTTTCAACTGGAACCTCCCAGATGTTTCTGTGGACAATTTATGTGAATAAATCATCCGATGTTTGGTAGATTATGGTGGGGTCAGGTTTGCTAAATTAAAACAAATTACCCCAGATGTTCAAAAACCAAAGGAAAAAGTTGTATTTATTACTTATTTTTCAGCCCATGGATTTTTTATTTTTTTTTCTGATGGAGATCTTTGTGTGGATTGGCTCCTGATGGCTTCTTGTGATGTATGAGGTTGGGTGAGAATGTACATGTTCTGGCTTGACAGCAAGGTAAGTAACTATATTCAATCAAGCCCGAGCTTTATTTTTCTTTCTTTGGTTCAATCTGCCTCCTGCAGTGGAAATGAAAGCTACGCATGTGTGCTGGAGCATCAAAATACCATTCTGGACCACTGCTCCAATTAGCCCCGTCTAATAAGCTCATCGGGACAGTTCTCGTCACTTCATGGCGAATCCTTTTTTAATGAACTGAGATATCCATGCAGGTGAAGCATATTATTTTGAGGCTTTGGCTTCCAAAGGTGGACAACTCCAGTGTGCACAGTATACAGTGATGGAAGAATAGTTTCCCGTACTTTGTGTGTTGCTTCCTACTGTTAACATGCTGACGACAGGCTCACATCCGATGGCTCTGTGTGAGGATTATTAGGCTCCGTGTCAAACTGATGATGTGGAGCCGCTGTCCAAAATGCTCCTCCTCCTGCCGCTTCCATGTCTTCTCACCCAAAATTGTGTCCTCAAGCGAAATGAGAGCATCTGATGGTTAGTGTGGAAATAGTACTAGTTTTGTCTGACTATATGCTTCTACAGTGACCATTAGTCTTGCCAGGGACACAGAAGACAGTGTTACATAATAGGAACCTTACTTACAAATGACGCAAGACTGTATGGGTTGTGTAAATAGAGTGTAAAGACAGACCAAGATGGTTTTAGTTGCATACATAATATTGGTAATGCAGTAAAATAGTTTAACACTCTCAGCTTTTTGTTCATTTTTATAGTTAGGTCTACAACAAAGTCTGTGGAAAATGAATTTAGTGGAAATTAGAGAAGTACTATTGATTGAGTACAATTAAATGGCCCTGGAGCGGAGCATTACTATTATAAGGCATATTTCTTTGTTTTGTAATGAATGCATTTTCCCTATAATCAAATATTGGTTGGGAACAGGTATTCATGATTCATGTAGGCTCTTTGGTTTAGTCAAAAATATAAATTTTCTTAAATCAGTCCTAAGTAACTTGTTTATCTTAATAAATACTTTCCGTAGTCCCTCTGGGGGTAATACAAGTGTTGATGGGATGATTGGGGGTCTTTCATCTCCCACTGGTGTCTCTGGCCATAAAACCACAATTGCTCCCCCTGCACCGGGTCGGAGGCTCCAATACACACCAATGGAATCACGAAGAAGAAGTTAACAGGCTAATGGGCAAATCTGCGGGCTAGCGCCACTTAAACAGTATTTACAGCCAGGTTTGTGTGATAAAAATAATCTCCATTGTGTAATTGGATGTACAATATCCCTCTCTCCCTTTGTCTTTTCTGTCAGCGTAGTATTTACTCTCACGGACAATTAATGAGTAAAATGCCTCTAGGGGCATGAGTTACTTAGTTCTGTTTTAATTACTCCTTCAGGAATATAAGAGATATGGTTGCATTTCTGCATCTTTTTTCAGTAACAGGTCTCCGGAGGACCCCATAAGTTGCATATAGCTGCCTGGATTAGGCCTGTTACAATAATTACTATCAGATTTTTTTGAGTTGTTTTCGGAGGCATCAAACTGTCTGCATTCATATCGTTTATAGAAATATAGTCTTGCCTCAATATGAATTTAAAATACTGTTATCATGACAGGCCTAGTTAACAGTAATAATAGGACAGCCTGAGAAAACTGACGTCAGAGTTGTGACTGTGACTGACAATTTGCTAACAATCTCTCCCAGGCATGTCAATGATTGTAAATAGATGTTTCTTTAACATTGGATGCAGATGGCTATTATTGTGCGCATCTGGTTTGCTTCAGGAAATAGAGTGCACATGAGTCAATATTATTTCTTGTCTTGAAGTTGAAAGTTGCTCACTGTCTTTGAGTTTTGAAGAAAAACAGTTTTACCCACCAAAACGCCGGGAGTCACAATGGCAAAGCCCACTCTCACCGACTCACCTGATGATACAGCTGGCATCAAAGTACTTTTAAAAGCTGCACTGGACTTGCCAGTTTCCCGTTCCCCATGGAGGAATGCGCCTCACAATATACTCCTCTACATTTGATTTATTCATGAGCGTGAACAAAGCAATCAGATGAATAAATCTCCGCAGCGCTTGGTTCGTGTATGTTTTAGCCCCTCCCCAACTGGCTTGATTTCTCTGGTCTAGAGCAACCCTGGCATTAGTTTTTATGTCACCAACTCCCACCAACTCCATGTGCGCTCCCGGGCTGCAGATCTATCCACATCTCCATCCCCTCTGCTCTGCCTCTGCCACGTGTTTGGGGCTTCAAAGTCTCCCTCCTCCGTCTCCCATGTGCATGCCCTCGCTCTTCTCCCCGATCGCTGTTTGCAATTTAAATAGCTTATATATTCCTCCTCTGATTGCACAAACATATCCGCAGGGTGGGGGGGAGTACACTGAAGCCCCAACACCTGCTCTTTTTGCTAAGGTTGTCATTACCGTAGCACACGTTTGCACACGTCCGGGCCAGATCAAAACAAGCAGGACACTTGCGGTGACTTAATCAGGCTCTTCTCTCTCTCTCCTCTCTGCCTCTGAGTCACCGGCTTTGGAAGTACACAAAAAAACGACAACAGAAGAGTAAACTTTCTGGCAAGATTATAGTGTTCAGCAGCGTTGGAAGGCTTTCACTGTGGCTGCAGGGCCTGGCGAAAGCCATAGCTCATAATTTAATGTGATTTCTAGTGTGTGTGTCCACATGCATCATTTGTGGCTAATATTTTCTCCAGTTTCAGCTCAAAACACTGTTAGACTCAGGCAGCCACAACCCTTATGTTCTCGTGTGAAACCCCAGGAACCTTTTGGGAAATTTATTTTCTGTCAGCACGATATCATATTTAATCATATGCTTAATTTGCCTTCCACCTGTTTATTTATTTCCACTTTGTTTCTTCGTAGCAGACTCTCCCAAAAATAGATTTAACTCTCGACTAATAATTTCTGGCTCAGATGTGAAAGGGAATGCACCTTAGAGATGCCTGGGGGGATGATCTATTGATTTGGCATCTGTTGTTGTAATAGTCTTGTCCTGTGGTGACAGTCTCCTGGTGTAGATGCAATATGCAGGATTTGTGAGTAAACTGCTTCTCTCCCCTGTTCTGTTGATATAATCCACGTTGCTCTCTGCAAAAGCCGGGCTGGTTTGGTTTTCAAATAGCTTTTAATTTCATTAATGTGCACCGTCTGTGTTGTCTGTTTTATCCAATTTGTGATTATTCAATAATTTAAAAAAAATCTGTATCATCAACAACTGTATGCATTAAAGGTGTTATAATCTGCTGTGATATAGTGTCCTCCACTACAATGTTTTTGAAAACACGAGACTGGTTGTTAAGTCTGTGTGTCTCTTGGCTACCAACACAAACAACACTTTGATATTTTATCAAGGTAACATTTTATCACTTAGTTGGTAGGCGCATTAATCAACAGTTCTGTGGTGGAGTTTGGATTTCCAGAAATAAATCGGAAAATATTTTTGTGTTAAATGGTGCCAGAGTGGGAAGCATTCATTTGTAGTTATAGCTGACGCTTCTTTTGAAAGATTTATTTCTTGAACCATAAAAGTAAATGCAATTTTTTTTTGTATTCGACACACACAAATCATATTGTGTTTTTTTTTGTGTGTGTTTTTTTTGCTTTATCACCCAGCTTTAAAGTTACTTGTTTACCTTAATAAATCATTTGCATAGTCCCTCTGGGGGTAATACAAGTGTTAATGGGATGATTGGGGGGGTCTTTCATCTCACCTGGTGTCTCTGTCCAGAAAACCACCCTTGCAACTTCCCTGCCTCCGGGTCAGAGGCCCCAATACACACTAACAGGCGAACAGGCAAAGCTAACTGCGGGCTGGCACCACTTTAGCAGTATTTACAGCCAAGTTTGAGTGAAAAATGTTATCTCCATTGTGTCATGGAGTTTCGGCACAACAAAATATCCCTCTCTTCGTTTGTCTTCTCTGTCAGTGTAATATTTACTCTCACAGACAGTTAATAAGTAAAAGAAAACGCAACATGCGACGACACCTGCATTGGCTAGGGGCATGAGTTACTTAGTTCTGCTTTAATTAATATCAAGTAAAATAGCTATTGAAGTGCACACCACTGCAGAACGTTTTTGCCAAGATTCCATGCTGCGTTTGTGTCAGGGTATTGTTATATCATTTCAATTTCATCTTTGCATGAATCCTTGTGCAAATTGATACAATTGTATGTGCGGGCGACTCTTTCTCGGACAGTGTGCTGCTCGGCCGTCTCCGTCAGTAGATTAGACTTGCTAAGTTTCAGGGCCATGGGAATAAAAACAAACAGGCCGGATCTGGTTACATTTGTTCAGTCGTCCCTCCTCCTTGCTGTGCTCTGTCTCTGTCTTCCTCTGGCTGCGTGAAAGTTTGCACAAGCGAGATGGGCATTAAATAGGCAGGGACTGGTTTGGAGGTCAGACTTGCAGATGAGTTCTCTAATACAGATTCAGTCTCTCCTCTTCTCTCCGCTCGGGTGCAGATTGATTAAGGCCTAAGGAGTGGATGTTTTTTGGGTTGAATGTGTAATCTCCTTACCCATATCGAGGGCTCACAATCTACTGGGCATTCAAGTGACATTCAGCTAACTTTACAGGTCAGATGAAGTAAGGAGCACATTCTACTTAAAGCAGACTTTTGAAGCTTTAAAACTACTTTGTAATGGCTTTGATTCTGAAAATATACTACGAGACGAGAGAAAGGAAAATATCTTTGAGTTGCAGCTTTGTGGTGAAAACACTATGTTGATGTCAGAGGTGAGAATGAGAATGGCTCGAGAGGTCTCAGATGATGCCAAGCCAACAATAACTCAAACGTTTCAACAGCGAAGGTCAAGCGAAGACCTTGAAGCAGATGAGCTAAGAGCAGCATAGGAGTTGCTTTGTAAGTTACATGCCAAACCTGATTCTTCGCATCAGTCAGTTTTTCAATTTGGAAAAATATTATTTCAGTTCAATTTTTCATGACATATACACCATTGATTTCTCCAATTCGGCTTTACCCAAATCTATGAGCTTCTCGACTGGAGTTTACAGCCTGTAGGCCAGAGTAACACCTCCTTTGAAAGCTAGGACCTACGAAACTGATCAAAACTAAACTTTTTCCTTGTGTTGTTACCATGTCACCACCTTTTTATGTTTTATTTTATATTCATCGCAAATTTGTCACTGTTTTCGTCACCCTTTCGTTGCGTTTTCATCCTCGTTTCCTCTCCTTTTCATCTACTTTTTGTCTCTATTTTGTTGCCCTTTTGTTGATTCATTCGTGGTTTTATTTTCTCGTTTTTGACGCTTTTTCCAAGTAGCTTTAGATTTGGGTAAAGCCAAACTGGAGAAAATGCGAGAGTGGTCATGTTTCACACTGATACAACATCTAATACTAACTGTACCTTTCATTTAATAAATTATGCCTTTTTCTACAATGAATCTTATGCCAAACTATGAGCCTTTACATTGTGCCAACACTGTGATATATTGGCGACATCTGGTCTGAAGAAGCCCTGTATTTTTGTAAAGCTTTTGGGACTTGCCTTTGCAGGTGGAGCGTAACGCGGAAAGAAACTGCTGAGCGCTCTAAGCCAAATGGATTATGGCACTGATGATTCAAAGAGCTTTGCAGTCAATGCACTGTGTATTTCCTTTACAGTGGTCTGTGGGAGTAATGGGTTATAATTTCCTCAAGCCCTTATTGATAGCGTTGGTCCCTATTGACTGCAGCGACATGTCTCCTAATCATTACACAGCCCTATGGCAATTTTATGACCTGCTGTAAATGTATTGACAGGGAATTTTCAGATGACACTTCGATGATGGAGCAAATGCAGTTACACTTCCCCCTAGTGGCAGCTGGTCAATACTCACGGCTCCCGTTTCTTTAATATTTATAGGACGGAAAGAAGAAATTCGACAAGGAGACCGAAAAATACTATTCCGTTCTCGAGCGGCACCTCGGCTTGTCATCCCGAAAGAAGGAAACGTATCTGCAGGAGGTAAAAAAGCAAAAACAAAATGGTGTCCCTTTGCGTGACTGTAAATAATGCCTCTTTTTTTTCTTTCTGTGGCCTCCTCCAAACCACTTTGCACACTCTCTCACTTATCATCTCTCCTGGTGGTCTCCGTATTAACCCATTGTCAACAGAGCGCTCTTGGAGGATGACACAGCCCTTTGTTGCGGCACTAACCTCGGTTTTGTTTTCTTTGCTCTCTCAGGCTGACACTCAGATTGATAGGGAGAGACAACTCTTTTATGATGCCTCCCTGGAGTATGTTTTCAAAATCCAAGAAGTGCAAGAGAAGAAAAAGTTTGAGTTTGTGGAGCCAGTAAGTGAATTTTTATTTTTTATTTTTTACCACTGTCGCTAAATGCGTATCGACTGAGCAGTAATTGCTTTTTGTTTTAGCTTTACATTCTGTTTGAGAGATGTGTGTTTTGTAGTGTATGGTAAACAATTAAGCCGTAATGAATATGGATTTTGTTATGTGTGTCTTTTCGTTTGATCCAGACGAATTTAATGCATCAGCTAGTTCATTCCACACACATTTATCATAAGTTATTTAGTCGGGAAGGTGATCAAGCAAAATGAGATAAAATTGCTTTTGTCGTTGAACAAGACAAAGTGCAAATCATCCCGCTGCAGCATTCAAATTATTTCAAGTGTGCAGTCAATTCTAATGTCTTTAGTCGGGCAAGTTCTCTAGGTGTTAAATATCTGGCAACGTGAGCTGAAAGTTAAGGGATCCACTTTTTAACCCCCATCCTCCTCCTCCTCCTCCTCCTCCTCCTCCTCATCCCATTTGTTTACCCCCATTGGCAGCTCATCCAGAGAAGCAGGCCAGTCATGTAAATCTCCCCTGGCCCCAGGTACGGCAGGGTAAAAATACTATGACAGGGCTCAACCTTGCCTGTGATGAATCTGGGCCGAGATAAGATGATGGTTCATCCTTGAACATTTGACGTAGCGTCGTCGAAATCAAATCAGCGGCGAGGATTTGACTGAGAGCAGCACGATATGTGTGGGATCGCTCAGGCTGGGATCAGGTTTTCTCAGTCAATAATAGCACTTATTCTTTTTTCATGAGTTATAGAAAACTTTTATGGAAAAAAACCTTATTGACACTACAATGACGTCCCAAAATTCTCTCAAACGCTACATCAATTCTTATATTATGACAGTTGTTTTTGTCGGTTTACCGTTAATAGGACTGGTGCCACAACCCTGGAAAAAAATAGAAAAATGGCTTGAAATGTGCTTGAAATAACTTTTAATGCTGATTTGGAGTAGGTTTGGACTAGTCTTGAAATAAGATTGCCAATGGAACAAGCATCAATTCGCTTAAAATAAGAGACATGAACTTGAATGCTTAAAATAAGGTAAAAAAATTTTTTGAAATGAGACAAAAAAGTTAAAGACAATAAAAATCTGTCTAGTTCCATTGGCAATCTTATTTCAAGACTAGTCCAAACCTTCTCAAAATGAGAACAATTTCTGATGTTTCAAACACTTTTAAGTCATTTTTTTCTAAGATGAGATTTTGTTTTCTCCAGTGATATTTTTGTTTCCTCTCTTACTTTTAGTCAGAGTCAATTACAAGTTCATAATCTTTTGTTCCATCTGATCCGCTTCTTACTGGAACCACAAAAAGTCATTATGTGATATGAAATTTGGCAGTAAGGCATGTTGAACACCTGAAATATGTTAATTGGAGGGTATTTTAATATAAAAAACATGTATGATAGTCCCTAACATGCCTGCCCTACCTTCAGACTTTTCTTAGATTATTCCTCTAGACCACTGCTGCTGGCCTTTATTCACCCTATTATGTTGCTATTTTCTATACATGTTGTAATTTATTCTCATTATAAAGTCGTGCCTAGACTTTTCTCTAACTTTTCTCAATCCTTTGTCTAAAGTGCAGTAAGCAGTGCATTAAGCATGCAAATCCCTCCAACTTTGTTTCCTCTGCAGCTGCTGGCGTTCCTCCAGGGCTTGTTTACCTTCTACCATGAAGGATATGAGCTGGCTCATGAGTTTGAGCCCTACAAACAGCAGCTCCAGTTCAACCTACAAAACGTAAGTCCTGGCACCTCGGGGGCCGCAGACAAAGGCAACCAGCCACAAAATCACATTCTGCAGCTTATCATATTTGATATAACAAGACTTTTCACAAGTGGATACCTGTATGAATAAATGAGATTGTGCACAGTCCAAGGATCAATATTCTCAGAGTGCTGGTGTAAAGGAAGCCACTGCAGGCATTTAATAGTGCCATGTCAAAAAATAAAGAAACACTCTTTATTGAACTGCACTTGCTGCTCTCTTGGCCCGTGTCTCCATCAGCACTACTTTCTGCTTTCAGCCTGAAGGCCCAATTGCCCTAACCCCAAATTTTAACAGTTCTGCTCAGGCTAGTTTCTCGAGCTTCTCTCCATCCCATCTGATGTAAAAGCACTAACATTGAGTGCACAAACTGAAGTGTCCACAGAAATATCTGGGTTATATAAATATAATGTATTTCAGTGAACAGTGAGAGCTTAGCTATGAACGTTCTATGAACCTGCTATATTTGTTCAGCACGCTGTTGGACATAGGTCTCAGGATGCAGAGAATATTTGCTAATAATAACCCACTCATTTCTATATTCCTTGTGAAATATATAACAGTTGTCAGTAATGAAGTAAGCAATTAACTATAATTATACACTAAAGATTTTTCTTGGAATTTATTATGTATTTCTTCTGCAGACACGCAACAACTTTGTGAGCACTAAAGAGGAAGTGGAGAAGCTGATGAGAAGGATAAGGTCCGCGGATCAGGACTACAAGCCCCCGGGTCAGTGGACGATGGAGGGCTTCCTGTACGTCCAGGAGAAGCGTGAGTCGTCCGATCACTGGCCTTTCCCAGATAAACACAATTACACATGCGCACAACTGTATGCGTTCACATTCATCACCATAAACACGACTGCAGCTCTCCCAGGCTTCTCCAGCAAAGAGCTCATAACTCATCCTGTTTACCATTTACTTTGATGTGCTCCAAACAAGAAGGGAGAAAACCACAAATGGTAGATTTTTATCGCCACTGATAAACAGCTTTTGATTTATCATGCACAAATTGCTAAATTGATTTTCAGAAGCCTCTCCAGAAGTTTGCGAATCGAAGGGAAATAAGATGTGTCTGCGTCTTATTTTACCCCTTTGATTTTTCTCCCTAGGTCCGCTGGGCTGCTCCTGGACGCGTCACTACTGCACGTATGACAAAGGCAACAACACGTTCGCCATGATCAACACTGAAAGCAAGTCCACTGGAAAACAGGTAGGTTAGACAGTTACAAGAATTGGTTACAAAGCACACAAGCAAAGGACATCGTTCGTGTGGGTGTAGAGAATAAAGAGCAACTACTAGACCTAACAGAGAGAAAGAATAAGTCATTGAACATGAAAGAGCTGGGAATTGAACACCGAAAACAGGAGGCTTGTTAACTCAACTCGGAGAAAAAAGGTTCAAAGATATACGAAAATAACAAGAAAAGCACTCAGACCTTAGAACTAACCTCTGCCTTGTGAAAGTAGACAGCATTTCTGTCCCTGTCAACACACTACACTTTTCAAAAAGCGGAAAAAAAAATAAAAAAAATAAAAGATGCATTCCAGAGATCAACACACACTATAAAAAAAGTACAAGTCTTTGTCTCACTTTGACCGCTGAACTGTAAAAGCCCAACAATTGCTCCTGTTAACTGCTAAAGGAATCACACTGCTGTACAACTTTACCAAGACCATGACTTCTGCATTGTTTAGACATAACACCAAAGGCAGGATGTAATGTTTTTTTGTGAAATGATGTTCAAAATAAGTTCATGTTTTTTTTGTATATTTGCAGAATGGCGTTGTCCCAAACCAGCCGGAAGTGTTCAAACTTAAGTCTTGCATACGCCGGAAAACGGACTCCATTGACAAGCGCTTCTGTTTCGATGTTGAAGTGGTGGAGAGGTCTGTAAGCTTCAGTGCTCAATGTATATTTTATGTTTTTAAGCTGCTGGTATTTACCCGAAGACACAGAAAGCAGATACAGTTATTAGTTAAAAGCATTTCATGGAATTAATTGGATAATCTCTGCCATATTGTTATTGTGATATGAATAATAGCGTTCTTGGAAGTTGTACAATCGCCTTCACAAATGAGAAAATACCAAAAGGAAAATATTTGAGTAGGAGTCAAAGACAATGTATGTACAGTTCAAGAATAATATCTGTTTTATGGATGGACCTGACTCCGTGTTCCTTGTGTTTTCAGTCCTGTATGTCGTGCATGTCCCTCACCTGCTCTCTCCTCCATTGAACATAACATTTACCCCAGTTGTGAACCTTTTTTTCCATCTGTTGTCTTTGTTCATGTCGCTGTAGAAATGACATCTGTCGTGGAACTCTTTTCAGACCACTTCAGTTTTACTGTAAAGTCCGGTATGTGAACTGACCAGTGCTGCCACTGCATGTGCTGCATGTTTGCTCCTAATCAAACTACTCACTCAAATTCAAGTCTAATCTAATGAAATGTCTTTGTCACACCGTACACGATTTTGGCAATGGAGCTTTTCATTGGAAAGTGACTGTTACCAAACATCCAGGACTAAATCAGGACTGTAACCGGACCGAACATGCTCTTTAACAGAAAATTGAAAGTTAGAGAAAAGTTAAAGAAGAACTAAGTAACTTGTTTACCTTAATAAATCCTTTTTGTAGTCCCTCTGGGGGTAATACAAGTGTTAATGGTATGATTGGAGGGTCTTTCATCTCCTCCAGGTGTCTCTGGCCAGAAAACGGCTCTTGCAACTTCCCTGCCTCTGGGTCAGAGGTGCAATACACACTAATACAATCATGAAGAAGAAGCTAACAGGCTAACAAGCAAAGCTAACTGTGGGCTTTCGCAGTGTTTACAGCCAAGTTTGAGTGAAAAAATTATCTCCATTGTGTCGTTGAGTTGTGACATTATCCCTCTCTCCCTTTGTCTTTTCTGTCAGCGTAGTATTTACTCTCACGGACAATTAATGAGTAAAAAAAAAAAACATGCTACGACACCTGGAGTGGTGCTTATGGCCTCTAGGGGCATGAGTTACTTAGTTCTGCTTTAAAGAAGGACTCTTCTAGATAATAAAACAAAAAAAACAACAACCACAAATCTAATTGCGGACATAACATGAATTAACCAGGTCTAACTGGCTTGTAAAGCATGAATAAACTTAATCAAAATAGCACAAGCCACAGGTACTATCAGATGAAACCTTCATCAGTGATCCCCACTGTTTGAGTACCCTCAGTAATATGACATGAATTCATCTAATCTCTTCTACATCTGACAGTTAACAGTCAATAATGTGTAAAATGCAAAATCTACTTCATTTGTGCATTGATTCACTTCATAAATTAGCGAATCATTGCTTGTCCCTGTGAGTTTTTTAATTTCGTAGCTCAATGGATCATAGATAATTGATAGATATAACACTTGACAATGAGATCAATTAGGCCATCATGGGGCATTAGGTGCATGGCCAAATCGGAGCCAACGGTGCTTTTCCCATCGCGAGTGCCTGCTGCCCGTGGACGGTAACTGTGCTTTATTTGCAGGACGACTCATTTATCATAAGCGCCGGGGCCCCAAGGTGCTTGTAGCAACCACAAGGACAACCCAGGCCAAACTCGAGTCAGCTTCAAGCTCAGCCATTTATTCTCATTAGAAAAAAAACATGCAGTTCTCCTGCAGCCTGGACGCAATCAGGCCAGGGATTTTAACAACTCATCTCCAGTGTAATTCAGAGCTGCATTAGCCAAACCTTTTGATAATTTTGTGAATTTTATAAGCCTTGCATGCCCAGACTTGGAGTAATTCTCCTCATCATTATATATACAGAATGAAATGAGAGGAGGTATTCGAACAATTACGAAATATGTGGTCGATTAAATTTAATGTGTTGCAAGAGTACACAGCATCAGCAACATTTCATATTTGTGGGTGCTATTGCAACAAATCTGTTGCTTTGTACATTGCGAAACACAGCATATTTTGGGCTTAGTGTTTTTCAATCTCACTGCTTTTTCTAACACAACATTTGTTTGTTCTGTCACTTCACAAATTGTGTTGTTTACTTTAAGAGCCTTAGCTGAAAATTAACCAGTGCTAATATTGTGAGATCATTAGAATTTGATTGATGCCCTGACAACAAATATATTCTGTATATTCTGACCAATATATATAAAAATCTGCTCACCAGGCCGCCAGTTCATAATGAACATTTCATTCTTATTTATGACCATTGATGCTGGGGAACAGATCCCCATAACAATTTCACCATTTATGAAGTAAAATGCTGATCTGTTTATGTACATGATGTACCCAACAGATCATTATTTTTTACATCCAACAATTTTGTCATCATTTGATTTAATGCAATCATTTGACCCTTTTAAAAACATAACTATAAATCGCCTGTGGGATTTTAGATGATGTAACAGTGGGAGGAAAAGGTAAGTACTGTACACCGTTTGGAACTTCTTACATTTCTGCCTAAATTGGTCATAAAATGTGCTCTGATCTTTATACAAATCACAATAATGAGTAAACAATGTCTGCTTAAACTAACACCACCTAAACATTTACATTTTATCATAAGATAAGATAAGATAAGATAAGATAAGATAAACCTTTATTGATCTCACAAAGGAGAAATTCACTTGTTACAGTCGGCGTTACTTCACAGTCTTATTGTACAGTCTGACAGCAGTGGGGATGAAGGCTTTGCGGTAGCGCTCCGTCCTGCACAAAGCCTTCATCTATCTATCTTCAGCTATCATATTTTTATTGGCAATAATATGTAAACATTCACAGGATAGGGAGGAATAAGTAAGTACACCACCTGAATCTCACTGATCTGCAGCAGTTTTGTAAAGATTCATCCTGATTGTTGTGAGCATGTAATCTGTAAATACAGGGAAGCAGGGAAGATAAGATGCTCAAAACGATCAGAATGAATCTAAGACCATTGGTCTTTACAAAACTCTTCACAAAACTCTTTACAAAACAGGTCAGCGAAATTCAGAGGGTGTACTTAATTATTCCTACTTCTCCTGTGAATATTTGCATCTTGTGGCCAATAAAAATATGATAAAGTGTAAATGTTTGGGTGGTATTAGTTTAAGCAGACACTGTTTAATCATTCTTATGATTTTATTAAAGATCAGACCACATTTTATGACCAATTTAGGCAGAAATGTAAGAAATTCCACACAGTGTACTCACTTTTTCCTCCCACTGTATATTTGTCAGAAATCTAATTTGCACACCATTAAGTAGTTTCATTTGTTTGGGAAACAGATTGGTATAAAATCCTCCTTTGTTGCAGCCCTGTCTCTACTAACTATCACTTCTCAGTGGGGCGTAGCGCGCTGCGGCTTATTCAAACAGTGTGGTGTCACATTACTGCTACAGTACATGCTCCAGCAGCGACCTGCTTTACACCATGTAACACAAATTGATGTGGATGTAGAGCAGCCACAGAAACTTGCATGTTGGGTGTGAGGCAAATAATCACTGTCTGTATTAGTGCTGTAACATGAATGTGGACTTTAGAAAGTGTACAAAGCTGATTGAGGACATAGTTTGAAATCCAGCCTTTACACATGAGCTATTTTAGCTGCACTAGTCCTTTTATAGTGGCCTGAGCCAGTATAAACAAACATGGTCCGTCCAGGGGCCCCCAAGGCAATGAGATCAGACTGAGAGCAGCTTTCCTCTGAATCTCTGCAGGCACGGCATCATGACACTGCAGGCTCTGTCCGAGTCCAACAGAAGACTGTGGCTGGAGGCCATGGATGGCAAGGAGCCGGTGAGGAGGCAGCACACATCTCCTCTCTTTGGCTAGGCTTTTTAATAAAAGCTGTTTTCCTCAAAGAGCCATAGTGATACATTTGTCAATAGCACCCTCTTGTGGTGGCTGAAGCATTGATTTTACAAAACAGTGATCTCATCGGCCAAGTCTGCTTCTGACTCACTTTTATACAATACCAGGGACACACTATTGGCACACCTTATTAGGCTAAAGTTTTAGTGTTAGTTCAGGGTTGTTGTTGTTGATGTTGTTTTTTGTGTAGATTTAGGAGCCAGTTTACAACATGACACTTTTACATTTTCAGTTTTGTCACTGATGTTGCATTTCAATATTAGTCTGTAATAATTATCAAAGAAAAGTACATTAATAGGCAACATCCCAACATTTATTGACCATTTCAAATCACGTATCTAATGTGTTTTATTACTGCAAATGAGCTGCGCTAATGTTTGTATTATGATCTAACCCTTGGCTTATTTCTCTTTCATTCAGATTTATAACCTTCCTGCGATATTGAGTAAAAAGGAAGAAAGTGAGTATGTCTTTTCAAACACTCTTTTTTCTTTTTTGATGCACGACAAGTACCATACACAGATAAATCAGGCCTTCTCCCTATAGCTATTCGTATTCATTAACACAATTACTTGACATCCTCCCACACATCTGACACACTAGATCCTTCAGCACTAGGCTTGTATCTTATTAGTGAAACCACCAGCATAAGGGAGCATTTATTATTCCTCTACGGCACATGGTTAAGCGACTCTGTAATTGACATGTCAACCCTATTCTCCTGTTGTATTACAGCCTTTCTAAATGAGGCCGGCTTCAACTTTGTGAGAAAATGCATGGAACTCGTGGAGTCAAGAGGTGAGCCGTTCTAAATATACCCCTCTTTGATCTGCCGAAAATGACTTGATTGCTCCCCAGACGTTATTCTGAATATTAATGTGTGTGCTTCACCTTGTTGTATATGACCTCTTACATTTTGTATCATACAGGGCTCAATGCTATGGGTCTATATAGGATTGGAGGGGTCAACTCAAAGGTGCAGAGGTTGATGTCCACCGTTTTTTGTAAGTAAACCCTTACATTTCTAGCACATACTGTATAATTGAGTTAGGCTGAGCAACGTCATGTACCACGTGACTACACAGCGCCATATTAAACAAGGTGTTAGACAGTATTTAGGTCAATGTATTTTTCCTATAGCCATTAGTATTTCGCCATAAATCCTCGCAAATTATGAACAATATTCAGCTGTTGTGAACGTATCGACCTCATTTAGAGAATGTCAACATCTGGTTAGAAGTCATAAATAAAGCAAATAGTGATTAAAAAAAAGTGGCTTCTGATTCAAATGTTAAAACATACTCTGATTATTGTAGGGTACCAAACATATCCAGTGATGTGGTAATGATGGAAAAATGATATAAATGACATGAAACGGCCCTGGCTTCACCATTCCAGTCTGTGAAGCCGTAAGCGCGCAATTGTCGGAACCGGCTCAGATAACTAACGGCGTTTCTGCTTTTTTATGGTGCGTCCTGCCACGCAACACCCGTTTGGCATGATTGCTAAGATGGCAGCCTTTTGGTGCTAAGGGAGTAATGTCACACTGATGGATGTCCGTCTCAATATCGCAAAGGAAAAAGTAGTTGTTAAAAAAGTTCTGAAAAGCATGGGAGGATATTATTACAAGTTCTTAAACTGAAACTGTAATAGGTCGCTGACTTATGAAGCTGCCAAATAAAAGCTGAGGTTTGAACAATGAGCATTTGGAGTAGACGATATATAAAAGGAACCAGTGAGGCGGTGTTGCGTTGTTACAGGCCCTCCTCGTAGTGTGGCAGGGAAACAGCCATGCCGCTTCTTTCTACTTGACGTTATTAGATCAGTAAAGATAATCCAATTTTCTCACACATAACCCAATTGTCCTGGAAGCGTCTCTGTGACTTATTTGAGCCTGTCCTCAATACGATAACAGTTCTTTAAAAAACTGCCTGGGCCCTGTTCGCTCACAACCAACACTGAACATCATTTTCTGTTCTGTAAGTTTTCTTTGCATGTGATTTACATTTTAAATCTCCTCTTCAGCATCAAAGGCTCCGGTGGATATAGACTTGGATCCTGAGACATGGGATAACAAAACCATCACGAGTGGTCTGAAGAATTACCTCAGGTCAGCATGCCCCACTAGTCGTGTCCTTAGCTGTCAGGAATTGTCATTACCTCCATAATGCCTCCCACAAAACCTCCCTGGTGCTAGCCGCACATTCAGAGCTGTTGCTGACTCATTGAGGGAAGGGGGCAGCGTTAAAAGGCATGTTACTCGGAAAATGGAAGGCAATTGTTCTCTTTCTTCACCAGGTGTCTCTCTGAGCCGCTAATGACCTTCAGACTGCACAAAGATTTCATCATGGCTGCCAGTAAGTTGTCAAAAAGTACAGGATTTTGAAAGCAGAAGTATTTCTTTTCTGATATGTGCCGTCTTGTGATGTTTTTTTGAACACATACTCTTAAAGGGATATTTCAGGATTTTTGACATAGGGCCTCATTTCCTAGTTATCCACAGTGTTGTTGAATTCTGGAGATATATATTATTTTTTAATTCATGCAGTCCTTATATATTTGAAGAGTTTGGTTGTGCTAGGCTAGTTCTAGGGTAGCGTATCACTATGGTAACTTGTAGCCTGCAATAAAAACCTCTTCAAAATCATACGATAGTCCTCCAAATGTTGCCATATCTAATTTGTAGAAAGCTTCTTTGTGAATTCCACATGTAGTAGTGCCGGCCGCAGGTAAACAAACTACTGTAGATCCGGTAGCCTAGCAGATCACTCCGCTAGGTACCTTACCACCAGGAAGCTGATGCTGCTCAAATATATTTTTTTTAAATGCAAAATGGTTATATTTCAAAAATTATTCAGTCAACACAGACATTTATATCGGTAGTCTAGTTTTATAAGGGATTTGCCTCAGGTGCACTGTGCTTGGGTTAGACTGTTTTAATGCAGGCTACTAGTTACCATAGACATGCACTAGCCTAGCACTAGTAAACTCTTCAAATATAAGTAGTGCATGAATAAAAATCGACACTCTGGATAACTAGGAAATGATGCCCGATGTAAAAAATCCTGAAATATCCCTTTAATACCCCCACCTGAACCAACCACATTTTCTCCAGTTTGGTTTTACCCAAATCTTAAAGCTTCTTAAAAAAAAATAGCTGAAAATGCGATAAAAGAGCAACACACAAAGTGACAAAAACAAATTAAAAAAGTGAACGAAAAAGCGTCAAAAAAAGATATGGAAAAAGTGATGAAAACGCAACATTACTTAGATTAGTTTTGTAGGTCTTAGCTTTCAAATGAGGCGTTACACTGGCCTGTAGACGGCAACCTTTTAGATTTGGGTAAAGCTGATACGAAGATCAGAGAGAAAATGCACTTGGTGAAGGCGGGGGTTTAGAGGTTAAGGAGAGAACGCATCTGGGGAAAAAAAATCTGAAAGGGGACTTTCCTGGTTAAATGATGGTCAAATACATTTAAACAAACATGATCATATTGAAAGTGACCAATGCCAATGGGAATCCTATCTGTAAAACTAAACTAACCTTAATGTGTCTTATTCAGCTTTAATGGTAATAAAACTAAACCATTTCTTTTTTTGCTTCCACTGACCCACTTTTGGGGTAAAGATTAGCCCTAGATTAGCCAACCGTCAACTCACAACAAATTAGTACCCAACACACACACGCACACACACACAGCTTCCAAATTGAAAGTGAAAGTCCTTGAAAAAATATTCAAGCCACGAGAGTAAATTTCACAATATTACTGCTACTAACCTCTCCAATACCTCTTCGTATTCAGAAAGTATAATTAGTTTCTTTGTAGTATCTTGCATTCCCTACTACACCCTGTTAGCCATACCAGCGTGTCCACTTAATGAAGAACCATGTAGCTCTCACATTTGTATGTCAGCATGTCTGGTCGTGTGATTAATTCTTTGTCCGTTCGCCTTTCCTCAGAGTCAGACGACCAGAATTACCGCGTGTGTGCCATCCATGCCCTGGTGCATAAGCTGCCAGAGAGGAACCGGGAAATGCTGGAGCTGCTAATAAAACATCTTGTCACGTACGTGTAGTGTAATGAATGGGTAACCCTGTGGGCCTATGAGAAGAGATAAAAATGGGTTAGACTGATTAAAGTGTCCTCACAGTCCTGGGACAGCTTAATGCACTTGTAGCTGTCAGTGTGTGTGGTAAGGAATTACATTTGGACGTATCAGCCATGAGCAGCCCCAGTAATGCTCTGCTGCTTTTACAGCGTTTCCACCCACAGCCAGTTCAACCTGATGACTGTGTCCAACCTGGGCGTCGTCTTCGGGCCCACACTGATGAGGTCACAGGAGGAGACGGTCGCGGCCATGATGAATATTAAGTTTCAGAATATTGTAGTGGAGATACTCATAGAAAACTGCAGCAAGGTAAAAGAAATGTGATGTTGTATGTTTTAAATTGCTTATATCATGACATTTTACACATTTCAAAGTTAACACTAGATACATATACATATTCTAATTTTCTTTCTATGGCAACATGGAACATTTGTTATAAAATATGAGTTGTTCTCTGGAGCAATAGGGAAGTAAGTGCTTTCTCTGAGACACCGCCTCTCCCTGTTTGGGTGCCGCCTGTTTATATCATCACCCCTTAATCAACCATAAGCAGTCATAAAATAGATAATTACAGCAGGAATGTGACAGAGCCAGTCGGCCTTTAATTGCTTGGAAAAACAAAAACTGCCCGTTTTTAATTAAATAACCACAGGCTCTCACTGGTTCTTTTATTTAGCTTCACACGTTTCACATGCGTGCCATTTACACCTTTTTCCACTCTGTCCTCTTTTAAGTGACCATGTTAAGCTTTCAGTCATACAAGGTAGCACAAATTTATATGCAAAGAAGTTAAGTAAACCGTAGCCCCCTGCACTTGGGGCAGAGCCATAACTCAGCAAGCAGGATTCATGCATAATAGTAATAATAATAATAACATTAAAAGCTCAAAAAAGTTGAATTTGCAGATCCTTTAGGCTCTCAGTGGTGAAAAGTAAGCAAGTACTTGAATTTAAAGAAAAAAAATCCCACTCCATTTTGTTTTACAGGAATCAAAAAATACTACACAAAGGTCAATACTACATCAAAGCGGTGCCACTTTTATAGGTGTTAACGTCAACACTTAAATACCTGCAAGGGTGGATTGAGATTAGCAATGCATAATGGATTCCTTTTGTATGCCTCATATTCTGTTATGTCTTTAACAATCTAGAATTCATGCAGCTAATCATTTTCTAATCATAAAAGGCTCTAAGAAGACAGTATGTACTTTGTACTCAGCACATCAAGTGATCTTGTAATTACTATCTCCTGTTGATTAATTGCTGTGACTAATCTTACAGATATTTGACCAGCCTCCAGACCCAAATGTGCCGCTGCCTCAGCCCCAGAGTCGTCCCGGCTCTCGGCGGAGCAGGGCTATGTGTATGTCCACCAGCACCAGGAAGCCCCGCAGCCTCTATGCCCCAACGCTGTGCCTGGCTGATGCTGAAAGTGAGCACCAAAGAGTGCACAGTGACTGCACTATTTACCGATTTGTGACCTTAGATATAGCACGAAAAAGGAAATATATAAATAAAACAAATAGTAAATCCACAGCATGTATTTGAAATAGCAGAGTTTTACCACTTTATCTTATTCTGAAATACATTGCAGTGGTAAAATAACCAATAAGAAGAAAAAAAATATTGTGCAGTTGAACAAGGAAAACCATGGGAATGAAAGAATAAATTGATGCTTTTTTTCTCAAGCATCTGTTTATTTTGTTACACTGTGATGAAAATATGTAATAATCAAGTTGTGAGGACTCATAAGCTTTTGTACAAAATGTGAAATGTGTATATTGAACAGTGACATATTACTTTGCACAAACATGTTTCCACTAACTATAGCTTTGGAGAATATTTTTCTGTAATAAGAGTCACCTTGCTCATCCAGCAGGTTGTAATGAGTGCCTCTCGTGCCTGTCCTTTGGTCCCTGCATAGGTGATACGCGAAGCAGCAGCCGCAGCAGTAGCACCCCCATGGGCAGTCTGGAGTCTCTGTCGTCACACTCTTCAGAGCAGAACAGCTCCTCCAAAACCCACTGTCCCTCTCAGGCCGGGGAGTCTCTGCTGGACCTCCTCCAGCTGCCCTCTTTGCTGTCCAACGGTGCCGGGAGCATGGAGCCAGTCAGCAGCGCAGAATCCAGCTCCAGGGAGGATATGGGACGCACCGATGGGGAGTCTGAGGATGCCCTCAGCCTGTCCTCTGTCAGCACCTCTTCTCCAATGTCAACTGCCCCCAAAAAGGCCCCACACAGCCAAAGTAACCTCAACATGGAGTTGCTAAAGCACTTTGCAGATGAAAGTGAGTATCCTGAATCTGGTTCACTCTAATAAAAATCATACTTATATACTGAAAAAAAACCTAAAACTGTTACTGTTATTTAGGTACATTATTTCAGTTGTTCAATTCTAAGTCAAAGCAATGTAGAAACTTCAACATAAAGTAAATCAAAATGTAAACCATTCATTAAATTACTATGTATAGAATGATACATTATCATAATCAGACGCAGGTA
This sequence comes from Gobius niger, assembly GCF_951799975.1. NCBI lineage: Eukaryota > Metazoa > Chordata > Actinopteri > Gobiiformes > Gobiidae > Gobius > Gobius niger. The sequence continues at coordinate 20,940,646 of NC_136852.1, forward strand.
CCTCGGATTTCAAACCCTGCGTTGATCCCAAGTGCAAATTTGAGTATTTCATTATATTTATTATCATTGTATTGTATGTCCTGCTCCAGGCTACAGGCGCTGCTCTGGATCTGTCCAAAGTCTATCAACGCTGGGGTCCAAAGAGTGTCCAAAATCAGCTGAGAACCCCACACTTCCTCCCAAAGATGTGATTCGCCGCAGGATAGACCCCAGCAATGGTTACCAGAGGCCAGGCTCAATGTAAATACTTCAATGCGTAATACTCAAATGCAGACAAATCCTCATGGTACAAGTAATCCTATTCACGACAGAGTCAATGACCCCTACAGGCTCCAGTGCTATTGTAATGGCACCAAAGACCATTATGCAAACTGATCTATTGCAAAACAAACAAACTTCTTGTAAAAACTTTGTTTTCTTTTTGAGAAAGACAATCTTGTTAAAGCCTGTTTATTTTTGGTGGTTTAATGGTTAAGTTATAATGCTGTGTCATTGCGTTATGGACTATACTAGATTTAAAGGGGCTGGATGTAAGTTGGCCATTTTATACTCACTACTGCCACCTCAGGCCATATGTGTAACTGCAGCTTCTATATTAAGCTTGTGCATGATGAGTGACAGTGCAGAATTTTAGAGGCAGTTGTGGTGAACAGGTCTGAGCTCATTCTATACATTAGGACTTGGCTGGAACATGTAGGGGGTAGAAAATACTTGGTTTTAACATTTTTAAACATGACAATTAGCCTAATTCCTGGTTTTAGTTGTCACGCCCATGGCAGTTGTATTCGCCATTGTGCACTTCCTGGTAGTATTTCTGCCTGTCTGTTTGCTGAAATCGGGACAAGTCAATAATCTTGGTGGGCTATGGTTGGGCAGCATTTGTCAGTCTCCCTCTGGCACAGTCAGCCTGTCTGCTTACGAGCACTGAGCATAAAGAGGGCTTTGGGATCAGAGGAGTGTGTGCACCCAGATTTATGACTCTTCCTGAGCGGTGGGAGCGCTGGCTTTAATTACACTCTCTGCCTTCTGCCGGGTTGATGTGACCCAGCAGCAGCCTCCACACATCCTCCTGGGACAAATAGACTGCTTGACTCGTCATGTCTGAGAAGCGAGTCGCACAATTTCTCAAGTACGTTCCCTGTATCGCTTCCTCCACCCTATGCTCCAGGTTGTTGTGCTCAGGGTCAAGTGGCACCTTTTTACACAGTTTACTCAGTTGAACTTTAGCCCAGTCCCTGCTGATGCTGGGGGAAGTGTCCCACTCTGTGTGTTTTCATGCTTTTGATTTTCTCAAAACAAAACCAATGGTGCCAGAGTCAAGAAAGTCTTGATTGCCTTATTTCAAAAAGTTAGAATTTCAGTCCCTGTTTAACTGCAGATGGGAGTTAATACTTAATCCACTTTTACCTGGGAAGCCAGATCAAATATTAAAAGTGGACAGGAATGAGAACTTGTTAATATTTTATTGCTGCAAGATCTACATTTTGAACTTTGGATGTAATTGGTCTGGCATGTACATACATTTCTCATTGTAAATGCTATTTTTATTTATATTTACAATTTATTAATATGTCATTTTATTAATATTTGTTGTTGGTGTTATTGCAGAGTTGCAACCCGTGCACTTCTATTTGAGGGTGCATCTTCCACTCACTCAATCCCGGTTGGGAGGTATTGTAGAAACAGTGCAGTACACTCCTGATTATTGTACCTGTCAAACTAAGAGAGTAAACTATTTGATTTGGTTTTGTCTTGTCTTCCAGAGAGGCCAAAGCTGTGTACTCATGTGAGGCTGAGCACAGCCATGAATTGAGCTTCCCACAGGGGGCGCACTTCGAAAATGGTGAGTTACTTTAAAGCAGGCGTCTCAGACATGCGGCCCGGGGGCCAAATGCGGTCCGTAGGGTAATTTTTTGCGGACCGCGAGATAATTACTTATTTATATTATATGCGGCCCGCTGGTAAATTGCATTAAACACGTTAGAACTACATTTCCCATGAGGCACCGCGCGGTAGAGCCAGTGCTGCTGCGGACGTGAGAATGTCAACATCAGACGGGGAAGGGAGATGCGGCGCTTCTGCAAACGACTTATCAACTTTATTCAACAAAGAAACAGACTAAAAGCAGCGGACTGTGAGAGAGGAGCTTCTGAAACAGGTGGAGACTGTCAGAACGCGAGGGAGAAACTTCAGTTGTTCAGCTAAGCATGTGCTGGAAAAGTTACAGCACTGCAGCAGGACAAAAAGCACCTTTACCATATTTACCTTTATGACATTGCAAAGTGCAAAGCAAACACATTGTATTAGTGTTTAAAAGCGTCACAACAGTAAAGTGAGGAGCCTTTTCTCTCATTCTCTCTCTGAGCTACATTATCATGTCACTGCATTTAATCTTTATTAAGGACACATGTGCGAACACATGCTCCATAGTTAAATGAAAAATAGAGAATATGGAAATGTATAAAAATACTGCAAATAATTACAGCAACATTGACAGTAATAAATATAAGCCCCATCAGTTCTCTAAATGTCGGTCACAAAAAGGCCTGAGGTCAATGACTCCACATTATTTACATGAGGTGAATCTCACTGAGCTGATCTCAGACACACCAGAGTCTGGAAAATGGCATTTGGAGAGTGTCCAAGACACGATAATTGAAAATGAACACAGTACAAAACAAGTTTGAAGCTGATGCTTTTTGCTAGTGCTCATTACCAGCTCCAGTCCCTTGTTGGGCTTTTCTACACTAAATTAAAATTACATTTGTTGTACATTTTGCATTTCTTTAATAGGCTCACAGACAGAAACTGGACCTGACTCCTGAAAGATCACTGATTCCCTGAACCAAAATGGGATTAATTACAAAAAACCTAATTAAGTCTAAGTCTGTAATTTCAAATTTAGAAGCTCAGCAAATGTTTGGCTGATTGGAAACCTCTAGAAGCTTAAAAATGTGCAGATAGGTAATGTACAGTCTATTTTAAGTTATAATATAGCAAACAATAAAAAGTTGCTAAATCATAATTGACTTAATATAAAAGGCTTCGTCTGATGCCGCCCTCGACCAACACTGGGTTCGCATTTTTGGCCCCCAGTCCAAATGAGTTTGAGACCCCTGCTTTAAAGGATAGTGCATAGTAGATACACTAAAGCAGATATCAGACACTTTTACTCTCAGATAAAGCTATATATTGTTTTTGCTGAATAGCATCTGTGTGCAGATTGCTAACTCTAATTGGAAGATGAATTTGCCTTTTTCTGAAGAGACTAGAAGAACTTGTACAGCAGGTCACTGTAACCTCGTGATAGAAGGCACTGGTGCCTATTCCTGGCTTGCACAGCCGGCAAAGCCAGCAGTCTCCATGAAATATGTCAACAAACTCCCTGTTTATTGCTTCTTACTTCAATAATTGTATCCAATTTATGTATTTATTTATTTTTGCATGGGGAATGTAAAGAAAAAAAAGCTTTCTGTCTTTGTATTCATTACTAGGCTAGACTCTATTGCTTTAATAGACATAAAAGGAACTGTTTCTTTTTGTTTGACTTATGCATATATATGTTTCTTCTTTAGTCTATCCCTCTGTTGAACCTGGCTGGCTTCAAGCGACTTACGAGGGAAGAACAGGCTTAATCCCAGAGAATTACGTGGTCTTCCTTTAACACGCCAGTAAACATATATTATTTCATGGTATCCATGGAAGACATCAAGGTATTATTCCTATGTACTGTGCAGTTGTAATGTCTTTTATATTGCTGTTTTATCATTTATCGTATGATGTTTTTACCATTGTTATAGGATCAGGTAAACCTGTTTTGTGTGTTTTACTTTGAACAATGCACAATGCAAAATTATAATGAACTTGTTTTATCAAACCCTACAGTTTGTATTAGTGCCTTTGTATTTGTGACTGTGATTCCTAAGATATTAATGCCATCTATTAGACACACTTTCAAGTGTTTATTTTAATGTTTGCACATTCATCTTACTGTTATTGTTTGTAATAATTGATCGTGTTCACTGCTGTATTGCACTTCGAGGATATCTACCTACTGCACAATGTACAGTGTTTTTATTCAGTAATTTTACTGTAAAGCTTCACCACCTCTTTAGTCTGTATTGCTTTACCTTCTTTCTCTCAGCAGTGTGCATCACTGATGTAAAAATAGAAATAGACCTCTGTGTTATAGTGGTATAAACTACTTTTATATTTAATTTAAATATCACTCTCACAGATAAAATACAACATTTGCCATTTTTGAAGAAAAAAAGAAGAAAAAAAAGACAAAATAAAACATACATGTAACTTTTTTTTTTAGTAAGGCCAAAGTGACTCCAAAATGAGACGATAACAGAAACCTATTTGTTAAGGTATTTGCGAAGTGGCTTATGCCAAGATCAGAGTGTTCTTTTCCATTTACATCTATTAGAATGTGAGGCGGCCTTGAAACGACATCCGGGTACACTCCCTGCAGCCCATAAACTGTTGAAGCTTGTTGTCCAAATATTGTCCCATAATGTCAATTTGTTACATTTAACAATGTGAGTTGTTATTTTACTTCTTATCTACTGTATTGTACAGGTCATGGAGCATTGAAAATAAAATCAAATATTTACAACTTAACTGCATTAATTTAAAACATGAGCCAGCATGTTGCGTAAAACCAAAGCTGCAGGGCATTAATTACAAGAGGTTGATCTCATCCTGTTTAAATGTTAATGGTGAGTGTAAAATTAGGCCTCATAAACTGAATTGCTCTACATGCTGTTAAATGGGATAGTTTAGTTCAAGACAAGAAGTGTGTAAATCTAAAAAGTCACAAAAGGTTCCTGATTCATGACGTTTATCACAGTTGACTGTTGCGTTCAACTACAACATATCCCCACAAGCTGAAACAACCTGTAACAAGTTTTCATGAATTGATGAAATGAAGCCTCTGCAGGCTTGATGGCTTTATTTTCTTTTTCAAACATATTTCTGACGTTATTAAAAGATAGACTTTGTGGGGCATTGAAAACTTTGCCGTTAGTTTACTTTTAGGCCATTTGGGCAAAGTGACTTTTATAAGACTTCAGTACACAGATCCAGTCACGCGATGTACTTTCATTTGGTGTGGAACAGCAGTGGCCTCACCATTCCAGCCAGCACTTTGGGCATTTGCGAAGCTATGACCTCTGACATCATTTCTGGGAACTCCACCTTCATGGCGTCAGCCTGAATGAATGTACTCAGACAGTACAGGTTGACCTTCTTTACAATCTGTGCAAATAAACAAAAATGTTAAAAACAGAATGTATGAACGACATTCTGTATAAAACGACTAGTATTGGGGTAGCTTACATCATGCATGGCATCCATAAGTTTGGTCAGGTGATAGAATCTCTGTGAACTTGCCACAACTCCCCTTTCCTTCATGTGGATGGCTTTGCTCAGTTCCCTGATGTAGTTCTGCCTCATTTCTTCGAAGGCTGCTTGGCTCTTCAACCCCTCTAGAGGCACTAAGACAAACACATACATTTAAATCAACCCAAAACATGCACAATGGGTTAAATCCTTCAGCTAGGAATTTCTGACCAAACCAAGAGATTGGTCCCTGAACGCAGAACCGCAGTCACCAACAGGTCTTGGCAGGATGCCCAACTGGCCCTAACCAATGGGTTAAATGCAGAGGCCGAATTTCCCAATAAGGACAATACAGCCTGCCTTAAAGCAACGGTCTGTAAGTTTGAATGTTTTACAATTTTAATAGATTGTTTATAATTGGCCGTCTTGACCTGCGATTTGATGTGACGTAAGTCATTTTAAACAATAGCATGAGTCCCTCTCTTTCCTGATCGCAGCATCTAATCAGAATCCCCGGTGCCATCACTTTTAACCAATGAGACAAGCTTTCCTGTGAACCAGCCTGTCAGGTCCAATCAGGAGGGAACTTCTTTATTTACTTTCAAATTTCAGCTAGTAGCCTGCATTAAAAACAGTCTGACCCAAGCACAGTGCACCTGAGGCAAATCACTTATAACACCGGACTACCGATATAAATGTCTGTGTTGACAGCATTTGAGCATTTTTGGATTTTGGATTAAAAATAAGTTATATTTGAGCAGCATCAGCTTCCTGGTTGTAAGCTACACAGTGGCGGAGTGATCTGCTAGGTTACTGGATCTACAGTGGTTTGTTTACCTGCGGCCGGCTTCCCTACACGTGGAATTCACAAAGGAGCTTTCTACAATCAGATATGGCAACGTTGCATGCGCAAGCCTAGCACCGCTAAACTCTTCAAATAGGTCAAAGGACTGCGTGAATTTAAATGTATATATCTATCTCCAGAAATCAACAACACTCTGGATAACTAGGAAATGAGACCCTATGTCAAAAATCCTGAAATATCACTTTTACCACTGAAGTTTGTAAGTTGGAAACATCTATACTTCTTTTGTTTCAATGCATTTAATGGGAAATTCATTTGGTTACATTCTTGTCAACTAACGGCGCCTGGTATCTGAGTCACTGGCTGACAATAAACAGCCACAAATTCAAACTTGACACACTTTTGCTGCAAGATAAAACCTAAGGACTGTTTGAAGAAACATTTACTTTTTCTGAGCTATGATATAAATATCTGGGGGGAAAAGAACTACAGAAGTATCAAATTGCTATCAGGCATATTGGGAGAGTAGATTATCAGTGCTGCATAAATGTGGTCAAGGTCCCTGTTACTCAAGTTACTTTGTAATGACTTTAGAGTAACTCCTCATCAAAGCGTCACATCTTTGAAACACTGTAGACTGTGGTAACTTCAGACCAACAATAAAACAGAGTGTTCTCATTAAACATGTGGGAGATTTTACCTGTGTTGAGGAGGATAATGGCTTTCATGCAGAGAAACTCCTCTCGAGTGACTTGCAGATTTGCAAACTCCTGAGGAATGAACTGAATTGCTAGGCACAGGTCATAGATAGGTGATTTCCTCATCTGCTCCCTGGTGTAAAAACAGACAAAGGAGCATTGAATGTATACATGCCTTTTTTTATGTTTGAGTAGTCCGATGTAAAACGCGATACAATGAAATATATCAAAATGCATTTAAATCACATGTGAGGAGAGGATCAACTACTTACTGACTGAGGACCAAATCAGGAGCAAAGTACAAATATTCACTGGTGACATTTTGAAAGGAGCGCCATCCCAGAGAGAACACCATTAAGTTCATCCATGAATACTGGATCAGAGTCATCTGGTCATTGATGTGCAGATTACGAAAGCCTTTGAAAGACAATAAAGCCATATTAAATTAGCTGCTCCAGTGCGTTTAATTGCAAAGCCTTTCATAATGTAGTGTGGTTTACAGCTCTGGTTTGTGGCTTCACATTTGAAATGTTTATGTTGTTGTCGTCATGAAAACATTCCCACCACATTTTTTTGCTGTTTAATCTTTGTTTAAAATGCTTTATTCTTGACTAGGCCTACAGTGGGAGGAAAAAGGATGTGAACACTTAGGAATTTCTCACATTTCTGCCTAAATTGGTAACTAAATGTGGTCTGATTTTCATCAAAATCATAAGAATGATTAAACAGTGTCTGCTTAAACTAATACCACCCAAACGTCTACATTTGATCATATTTTTACTGGCCATAACATGTAAACATTCACAATACAGCATGGAAAAAGTAAGTGAACCCTTCATCGGGATGAATCTTGGACCATTCCTCTTCACAAAACTGCTGCAGTTCAGCGAGATTTCTGGGCATTCACTTACTTTTTCCAAGCTGTATTGTGAATGTTAATTCATTCTTATGATTTTGATGAAGAACAGACCACATTTTATGACCAATTTAGGAAATTCCAAAGTGTTGTGTGTATATTCTGCCTCTCAGTTACTTCAGAGATGACAATAGAAGTTCAGGACTCAGCGTTACCTGGCAGACTCTTGGACCATTTGACGATCCACAGCAGTTGTCTCTCACACAGTCGGTTCAAACTGTTTAGCAGAAGGTGCGGTACTTCCGGCTGAGAAGCGTCGTATCCAGAATACACTGTCTCCGGCTCGATGTTCTCCAGAATACTGATGATCTGATGGGAGAGCTGCACCTCGCGGATGCCAGGGAGGCCGGATGTGGAGTTCATGGCCTGGTTGTCTCCTGACATGGCCAAATGGGACGGGAACATGAGAGAGGGGGAGATGAAACCCAAGGTCTTCAAGGCACCGTAACGCTTCAGTTTCCGGCCTGTGACACACACACAAGGTCTAGTGAGGCGTGATTAGGGAGAGTACAACTTGTGCTTGTAATACATCTCTAAGCTTAAGGTTTTGGTGCTCCATGCCAAGTGTGATAGGTAACCACAACAATGCCGGGTTTCCAGTTACACTTACATGGTACCAAAAATTACCTCCAAGCATCATCCCAGCCTGGTAGCACTTTCTGAGGCGACAAGCTGGGCAATTTTTCCTCCTTATTTTGTCCACAATGCAGTCATTTCGCCCAGCACACAGATAGCTGTGATGGCCTGTTGAATAAAAGGGACAAACAATTTGATGTTCACATTTGTATAGCACAGATGAAATCCATGTAATGAGGCCAGGAAAAGCACTGAAGTACATTTTACAATTGGCTCTGATACTTGATTGGTGCAAAAACGAGGATGAGATAGGAGCAAGGCTGCGAGGACAGAGTGACACGGCCACAGGGAGACATAGTGGCTCTTTTATATCAGCCATCTTAAGATAACAAGCAAAACAAGTCAAAGATGGAGAACCCATGGAAAACTGGTCAATGTGATACTGATGCAATTGACCCTAAACAGAGACCAAAGAAGGTCAGGCAATTGCAATTAGGTAATACACCTTGGCCACAGCTTCAAACTATTCTTGTACTATCTACATTTTTAGTAAAATAATGGACTGATGAACGCAAAGAAAACTCTTACTGGTCGAAGTTTTTGACCCAACTCAAACAGCTGTTGAGATAAATCTGTATTCTATTTTATCCATCTGTAAGGCCAACTTCATTTATGGAAAAACAATCAGAAGGTGAAGACAGAGTTCAGTAGGACAGCGGCAGTTGAGTTCTCACCTTCTACTGCTCTCTTGAAAAACACTTTGCAGCTCCCGCAGGTTAAGACGCCATAGTGGCAGCCTGATGCCTCGTCACCACAAATCACACACTGTCTCTGAGGGGGCATGCTACAAGAAAAACAAAGTTCATGTCCAAGAGCAACAACTGGGGAAAACAAACACGGAATATTTGATTTTGCTGGAGATAGAGAGGTGATTCTTGCCTTAACTGCAAAAAAAGGAGACATTTTTTTCTTTTTTTTTTCTTTTTTAGAAAGGTTATTTATGCTCTCATAATCCGTCAGATTTTTACCGGACTTATTTCTATGGTTTTCTCTTTGAAAGGCCGAGAGCTGTTATCACAAGTGGTTCAGACACTGGTCCTTGCCTCAGTTGAACTTAACTTAAGCAGTTTAACTGTTGAATATTCATCAATACATTTATCAATAAAGTAAAACTCGTTAATGAAACTCAACTAAATGAGCAGTTACCCTGGGAATGTAGAGAAGGATGTGGGGTTCCTCTGGATAAGGCTTTGGTTTGGGAAGCCCTCATAGGGCGCGTGTGTGAAAGATTCCGCGGGGACCCCCGTGGACTGGCACCAGTACTGCGACTCTGCGGGAGTTGTGTGCATCGGCCAGCGGGACGCCTCGGTCTTGAACATGGCTTGGTGGTGCTGTGGAGGCGACGTGTGCGCGCTCGCGTCAAAGTTGGCCAGAGGTTTACCAGAGAGAGAACCACTCGACTCAGTCCTGAGCTGGGTCAGCATATCTGGGGGATTCAGATCGACGAGAAAGTTACTAGATTCCTCCTGGATCGATCGTTGAACCACTGCGAACGTGTCGGACTCGCTCTCGGATAAAGCCAGTGGCTGTTTTCTCAGGGGCTCGCAGCAGGTGCCCAGTGCGCTCAGGTCCGCCGGGGCATCGAAATTGGGGCATGGGTTATTCATAATCACAGAAGGCTCCTTCTCATCCTTAATGTATTTACACGACGTGGAGAGACTTTCGGGCTGATTCACAGCTGCACCGGTGCTCTTCGCAAAGTCCTCCCAAGGCACTCCATCGCACTTGAGATACTCACTGTTTCCGTGTTCCAAAAAACGTTTAGTAGATGCTGAATTGTCAAGCAAGTTACGCTCTTTGAAAACGGGTTCGCCACGGCTGACTCTCACACTGTGAACCAAACTCTCCGTAGTTTCAAAATTACGCACGGAAGTTAAAAACTGCGCGTCGTTGTTACTATTCGTTAATATGATGCTACGGTATCCGTTTGCTATCGAGTCACCTACTCGTGTGTCAGTTGAATCAGCGATCGGAGTGCTGATGTCGCTCATCCTGCCCTCGAGTTGTCTTTTCGTTTGCGAGACGCGCGCAGTGAGGAAGAGAGCGCGTCGCAACCGCAGGCAGTATCTGGGGCGCAGTGGCACGGAGATCTTCCTGTAAATCTCCTCCCTGCTCAAAGACAGATTTCTCTGAGGCAAATTCAAATATATTTAACTAAAGGCAAATAAAGAAAACACTGATATTTTTAAGTAAAATGGCTTAATGTGAATCCCGCGCGTAAATATCATCTTTGACAGAAGATTATTGAAGCGAATATTCCAAAACGTGCTGACAAAGAAATCTGTGGTGAGGCATTCAATATTCAGAGTGCAAATAAGGGCAACCTCTCCTCCGCACGGTCATGGGTACATGTCCAGCCAATGAACAGTAAACATTGTCTCACAGTCTCGACTAATAGTCTCCACCCTGTGCTGAATTAAGCTGTATCTAAATGGATGATAACGGTGTCTTCAAAGATTGGTCAGCAGAACAATGCTGATATGCTGCTGATCAGTTTAATGAGCAATATTGCAGAACTATTATTGTAAACATTGCACCCTTTCAAACCCTTCAGTCTCACCAGATCACTGTTGACAGCATTGTGGAGTCATAACATCTGCACTGTTCTCATTTCCATAAAGATCATGCATAATCGAAACCAATGCCACAGATATATGTGCAGAAGTTGGATGCTGATGCGTCATGCTCGCACGGCCTTGATCCTATACTGTGTCATGTTGGATGCCACATGTGGCCTGCATTCTTGTTGTTGTAGTGAGGCACATTTATTATGTGTGGCGGACTGTGATTAGAAGTTTATCTGTTGAACTTTTATCTGATCAAACGTTCACAAATGTTATGGAAATTGATGTTTTGGAGCAATTGTATGGATAATTTATGCCTCCAGTATCGCCAGTGTGTCTGTATGACTTAAGTAAAAGTGTCGGAAACAGAGATGAAGCAAAAATGTCTCCCTTTACAGATGGAGTAAGGCAGTTTGTCTACATGACAGGTCAGACTGTTCTCATTCTGTCTTCTCTCAAACTGAGCCCAGACTGTGGCCTATTAGTAATAACTTTAGAAAAGAACACATAAACCCCATAAAGTAGAGCTAATTGTCATCTTATATAACTGTAGTTTTGGTTTCACTGTTACTATCAGAAATGGGGAGCAACATCTACTCTGCCGCTCAAAAACACTTACTATTATTTGAATTGTTATCACTGTTCATACAAATTTGGAACCAGCTTTCAGTGGGCTGGCTCCAGCTGGTAAAGCGTTGTATTTCAATAACAACTGAATATGAACTGGGATGTTACTACAACAGCAGGCTTCATTAATTATTTATTTATTTAATTAATTTTCTGGTTTATTTGGTTGGTTCAGTGCATGTTACTGAATACACAGCCACGTAAACACACGCCCTGGGCTGATCTGAATCCCCGATCCAGTCACACGCACATACACACTGTAGTTCATCCTGCAGGCCTATTGTACATATTATTAGTGCAAGGGGAAAGTAGAGAAATAAAGCAACAGAGGCAAAGGTAGAAGATGCAAACTCAACAGAAAAAGCGTTGTGCTAACCAAGTTACAGCAGAGCATGATGTAACGCACAGAAGTACAAGCACTGCAGTCAAATTATTATGACCTTTGGCCATTTTAGTACACAGTATCAATAAACACTAAAATAATAAACTTAAAGAGATTTTTTCTCTTCTGCAGAATCATGAAAGAGGCCCGCCTGTCCTAAGCGCTGGATGAGCTGTTGCATGTTGTCCATGTCGTGTTTAGAGCACTCAAGCAGCTCAAACTTCAGACCTGAGATATCCTGTTTGATCTCCTTCAGTGTGCCTGTCAACAAAAGTCAAGCATACAGCATTATATCTCCACATCAAACAAACCTTTCCACAGGAAATGTTTATTACCTTCATTCACATCCGTATTGCTCTTGTCTCGTTGGGCTTTTAAAATGTATCTTTTAATGAGGCGATTCATTATCATCTGCAATAATATATCAGGAGGGTTAACAAGGAAGACACTGTTCACTGAATCAGATCTAATAGTTACAGCCTGTACATAAAGATAGGTGAACGTGACACTAGGCCACAGCTCCCTATTGTGATTGGCTTTTAGAGAACAGTAAGGTATAATTAAGATGTTTTACTTGGTGGTGGGAAGAATAGAGCAACGATTCCACAGTGGGAACACCTTGTCTTCTCATCTAAGAAAAATAAATAATATGAGTGTTATAATGAACAAACATCCATAAATAGATTCTGAAAGCTACTACCACCTTTTCTAGTTCAGGCACAGACTTGGAATTTTCCTTGCCTTTGCCTGGACACCCATCCCAAAATTCTTTCAGCATTGGCCAGAGGGAAGCCAGGGACACGGGACTGGGAATAAGGTTAAAGGGCACAGGCAAAGTCCCTCCACGCTCAAAATAGGAGAACCACAGCTTAGCACGCGCAAACTTCCATTCTACATCAGCGTCATCCTGAAATGACAACATCATAACAGTAAAACAAATTAAGATGGAAGATGTTTAGAAAAATAAATGTAGTTTTGAACTTAACATAGTGATATTGTTTATAATAAAGTATAAGCAATTACTAATAACCTGCTACTGTACCTGGATTTCTTGGAAAGAGCTGTTGAACATGGCAATCAGCATATTGAGCAGGACAATCACCATTATGACGTTATATACACCATACAGGACGTAGCCGGTATTTTCTATGAACTTATGGTCTATGTTTATGACGACTGACTTTACTTCAGATAAGCCAAAGATGGCCCAGAATAATGTCTTGAAACTTTCCTCCAGCCTAAAATAGAAGATATTATGGGTGAGGATAGAACAGTGCTCTGCCAAAGGCACAGCAGCCTTAGCCACTAGACTATTGGCTGCACAGCAGAAAGTTAACTTATGTTAATCCCTGTTTTAGGCCATTCATTTCTATTCACTTTTTTATAAAACTTTTTATATACAATTTATTGAAATGTACCTATATAAAAAATACTCACGTTGTAAAGGCATTGTTGTGCTTAGCTTCTAAGTAATATGAATACAGATTAAACATTCCCACCATAAATGCCACAAACACTGTTATGAAAATGACCATGAATTTAAAGATATCTTTTACAGTTCTCCCCAGGGAGATCTGCAGAGGGCCAAAGCTCTCATTTGCAGGCAGGATGTATGCAATTCTGGAGAAACTAAGCACAACCGCGATTGCATAGAGTCCTTCAGAGATAAGCTGTGGGTCTGAAGGCATCCAGTGGATCCGAGCTGAAATTAAACAAAAAGAGTTTTGTGCCCACAACCTTTCACACAGAAACAGATTAGACTGAGTAATAAATGAAAGGAAACAGCCATAACACACCAAGATAATGTTCCGCACAAAAAAAATCCCACTCACCGAGGTGAAAGTACTGAATCTCAAAAGGCAAAGTTACATTAGACAAATCACTGTAGTGCCTGTCAACATAGCATTGAGCGGCATAGGCGTGCCAAAAAGCCATGAGTCGAGCAATGAAGGAAGTCATGAAGAGTGTCAAAATGCTGAAATCAAGAAGGTTCCATGGTTCTGAAACATACTCGCGGATATCTTGCGACCAAATATCTTTGCACTCCTCCCAGATCTTTCCTAAAAAAAGAATAAAGATACCACGGTTAGTATCGCTCATCTAGATGAAAGAAATTAATATATTAAATAAAGAAGTGAAAATGCCGGCACACCAACACTTAAGTGTACACACTTTTTCCTTTCTTATGTTCACTTTAGTAGCCTTGCACCTGGTGATATGAGTATATCTACACTGATTGAATATTTCAGATAAAATAAATCATATGAAATGTCAATCATATTTTATAGCTTCATTTTATAACTTCATGAAAATGACTTGTAATGTGAATTGAATGTAAAATGTTTGGTGAGTAAGCCACTCCTTTACAACAACACAAAAGTATACACATCACAATATTGCATAATCAACATACAGTATGCAGTGCTTTGCTTGTGCCAAGGATGTTTGGCCTGTAGGCATAATTAGTACCAGTAACAGTACAGCATACAGGACTATTAAGAGATTTGTTCAAAATCGTAGGGTGTGTTCACCTTTAGTCACCTTTGAAATGAAGCCTGGTACACTTGAAAATCCACTTTGTTTTTGACACTACTTGACCGTGGTTCGCACCACTCACTAAAACTAAAGACTAACGAGAGCAAAATGACTAAATGACTAAACGCTGAATAGAAAAAGAAACGCACATGAGGCTTGCGTGCTGGATCCAAAAGTGAAATCATTGAGAAAATGAAAAATGGTCCACACAGCAATTGGAGCTCCCAAAAAGGTTTTTTATCTATAATTATCCAGAACAACGATACAAAAAGTCCTGTGGCAGTACATTTTACACAAAAACACCACAATGTCAGCTCCTGTGGGGATTGAACATGTGAAGCTACCCCCCTGTGGGGGAGACATAAACTCATCATTGCTAAGAAGGGATCTGGCTGTACACCCTGGGAACAACAGCACCAAAAGAGCTGAGGTGATTATTAAATTCTGACTTAAACAGGTGTGACGCATTGTCATGTGTGATGAAGAGCGTGTGACCAGCAAAATGACTAAAATCACAGGTTGAAAATACAAATTTTCAATTGTATGCTCCTGTATGTGTGTCTTAGGCCTTTTTCAAACTGCAGTGGTTTGGAAATGTGCTCCCATTCTTAAACTGGTTGCAAACAAAACTGCACACACCAACAGTTTCCCAAATGCCCTGAGATCATACAATACAATGTTCATGTTCAGACTCACTGAGAGTGCACCATCATGTCAAGGTGCTCCGTTCTTCTAATCAAACATCTCTGATGGTGCCCAGGTCCAGGTAAAAGAAGTGGCGCGATGAGTCACTAGCTGTGTTTGGACCATAGTGCAGAGCAGCGAACCATAACTGAACTATCGGTCTTTCAATCACAACTTAAGACAGACTGACATTTTGTTTGGCACTCACACACTTCATCCTGGCCTATTGTACATGTTTTTAGTGGTAGGGGAAACCGGAGTACCCGGAAGAGAAAGGCCACGTCCAGGTGGGAATTGAACCCGGGACCTTCCAGCTGTGAAGCACAAGCGCTAGTCACTGCGCCACCATGCGGCAGGAAGAGTTTTTTTTTTTAAATATAATGCTATGTGGATGCAACTGACCTATGACCCAGGAAATAATTTGTATTTCCATCCAGGTGAAAGGGGTGGTCTTCATTCGAAACAGCTGTGAGGGGTAATCTTGCAAAGTCATGTTGGGCAACAGTGATGTTCCCTCAAACCGGTCAGCTGCGTTTAGAACCAGCAGGCTCAGGAAGAGTATGAAGGATGTTGCATGGGCCACAAACTTCAGAAATGGTCCACACATGAGTTTCCCCAACTAGGGGAAGGCAAACAAAACAAGGTTTCACTTGATTGCCTTTTTTGCTATCTACTTAGTGTCATATAATTTTACCTTACTAGATGGTGCTAACAAGTACAACAATGCCAAGAAGGGTAGTCCCAAAGCCATACAAAGAACAAGTAGAAACTTAATGGCAGTTGTCTGTTGACGAAGGCCAGACAAGTTCTCATACCAAATTAAATGGAGTTGTTGTTGGCAATTAGGGTGTGCCACAAACTGGTTCATTATAATTGTTTGTTCCAATTAAAGGGGAAGTTCCACAGAAAGAGAAAATCACACTTTAACATTAAAATATCAAACTCCGGTGCAAGTGTGTTAGGAAAGTGAATACCTTTTTGACTTCGTACTTAATTGCCAGTTTTAACCTGATGAGATTCTGTCGACCTGTTGTTGGGCAGTTCTCAGAGTCGCCATTCAAGATGGCCTCCACTTCCTCTGTGTTTCTGCAAAGGTCCAGAAGACCAACTACGAAGTCTTTACACTGCATGGACAACTTCTTATAGTCATTCTGAAACATGCAAGCAGGTGTTAGCTCACACTGTAGTACCTGTTTGGTGAGTGGCATCATAATTAGCGTACCTTAAACTCTTTCTCAATGTTGGCCAGAACAGCCAGCTCATTACTTAGCTCCAGGGCTGCCATAACTGGATCCTCGTTTGACAATGACAGATAGGCAGGACTGGCTAAACCTCTGTATGCATTGATGCGCGATTGGGAATGGCTGAAAGAATCATGCTTTTGCTGCTCATTGCAAACCATGCACTGGCAGAAGTAGTCGTGTGGCCGATCTATCCGGGCTCCTTTCATAAGAAGAATATGCACAATTTCGTATTCCTGGCACTGGGAAGCCAAGATTATAGGTGTGATGTCATTAGAGAACCTTGTGCCATCTTCATCATAGGCATAGAAGTCATCATGTAGTATGTCCATCTGGCTTGGACTGTTGGTCAGCATACATCCATTTGCAAATGCCTGGTGACTTAATATGTCCTCCACAATGCGGATGTAACCTTTACTTATAGCCAACAGCAATGCATCCCCTATTCGTGCCAGGTTTTTCTTCTTCAGTAGTAGCTTTGTTATCTCTAAATGCTCATTGGCCACCGCCAGCTGCAATGCATTCTGGCCCATGTAGTTCACACAATTAAAGTTTAAGTGTGGCATTTCCAAGAGCATTCGCCTCACTTCAGGAATGTTTCCATATTCGGCAGCATTCAAAAACAGCTCCTCTGTCATGGAAAGATGGTTGCACGACTGAGAATGGAAAAGATATCCTGCCACACGTAAGACTTGTCTCCGTTGCTTGGCCATGGTGTGCTGCATCACTGCGCCTCCTTAAACAAATGAAAATAGGTCCAAAAGAGCTGGCAAAGGAGCTTAGAAATATGTTCTGTCCTGTGTCAACTGCTGACACACGGAATTGCCTCGTCTAAATTTACAATGCGTCCCAGAGACCCTACAGCAGCCACTATTGGTCCAGGTCGACTCCGGTGGACAGCTGGTCTCTGATGAATTAGAAGTGGCCCTGCATGAGTTACACCGCCCACAGCTTCATCATCTGCTCCATCTTGCACCAGGGCTTAAGCTGTCCACTCGGCCACTCCCCAGAACATAAGGACACAGTATACCCTCGATACATTCAAACTGATATCTTGCTCATAATGGCTCGTCTATCCGAGTTAACTGTGCTGATCAACAAAAACAACATTTAGACATCACAAGCACACATTATTTCTTCATTGTGTTCATAGAGCTGAACTTTCCTTTTTCAAATCCTAATTAGAAAGAACAAACAATCAAGAAATCTTAGGAGTAAAACAGCTGTGTCTCTATTGTTATATAGTTCAATGATGTATTATAGTTGCTAAAGAAACCATATTGCCAGAAACGGGTTTAAGTGACTCCGGAACTAATAAAAATGCAACATGCTGAGAAACATGTATATCACGACTTGGTTTTACCTTATTGGACCTCAACAACGTCTTTCTCAAACAAACCAGGAATATTC
The DNA here is from genome assembly GCF_951799975.1 of Gobius niger. Lineage (NCBI taxonomy): Eukaryota > Metazoa > Chordata > Actinopteri > Gobiiformes > Gobiidae > Gobius > Gobius niger. The sequence goes on from NC_136852.1 coordinate 20,958,490, forward strand.
CATCTGATGTTCATGCTACACAGACAAACAAAAGAGAGTATGTTAAATGAGTAAGTATTGCAATAACAAAGAGGAATTGTCAATACAGGTGACGGTTTGATGAAGCTCACCTTCTGATGCATTGCTGGACTAAAGCCCATTTGTACATCCTCCAGAGTAGAGCACCTATCTTTGTGAGTCCCACTCTGCTCCCTGACACAGACAGAACTGACCCAGAGGGCGGGTGTGGCCTTTTCGTCCATTATCATTAAAGGGTTCGTTTAGCCCTAATGGGAGATTGGATCTTCTTCACACGTGGCATTTACACAAATGACCAAAAACCTCAATCAAGCTTCAAATAGAAAACAATCTTTTGCAGTATGGCTGAGTGGATAAGCAATCTAAAAAAGCAGATTCTCCAAATCCTCTTAACTCACAGATCCATTAAATGTAGTGGAGATACAGTGCATAGATTATAGTTGCCAATGGTGGTAAATGTGTCTGCACAATACAAACCGTAATGTGGTTTAGGGCACTGGTTCTTGTGAAGCTTAAGGCCAACTTCAATGTAACATGTCAAGCCACAATGTAAATAAAGCTCAGTGGTTCCCAAGTGGGGTCCCAGGTCCCTCAGAGGCTGTAGGGGGGCCCCGATAGTTTTCGCCATCAAGCATGTAAAAGGAAATAGAGTTTAAATAACATGCACATTTTTCAATTTTTCAAACTGAATCTGTATTTGGCCTAATTTATTTGTAGCTCTGTTTCTAAGTTATTACATATTGTTGTGAGTGGAGTGCGATCTGTTAGGGGGGCGGGGTTTAGAGGATGCATTTTAGTATCTTGTAATCTCAGACTATGAGATCATCTGAGTTATGCAAACACCCATTCCTACAAATGTATTCATGTATATATAAATACAGGGGTTTTGTGTATTCTTAAACATTACCATTATTGTTAGGCTATACTATTATAATTGAATTTTCTTTTCTTTTTTTTGCCATATTCTGGACACTACAGTGGTCAGGCTGCACACTGTCATTTGTTTTATATATGTATTGTAGTTTTATACTTTAAATATTACTTTTTTTCTTTTTTTTTCTTTATTTACATAAATCATATATACATATATATACATTATTTACATCTTATATTCGTAAACATTCATGTTCGATTCGTTTATCCTTACTTTACTTAAATAGCATTTTACAGGTTCCATTTTTGCAAGCCATACTGTAACTCTATGACAGAGACATGAGAGAACAAAAACAACACAAAATAATAATAAAAGGCAAAACAAAAAGAAATAAAAGAACACCAATTGATCAGAAATGAAAATGACAGCATTAATGGATCAATTCTTCATATCTGTTGATTAGGTTTATTGATTTTTTTTTGTTTGTTATACGTTTGGTAACGTCTAAATATTACTTTTTTATATACTTACACATCAGGACTGTTACATCACTTCCAGTCATCACTGCTAGCACATAGTGTCATGGACGCCCTCTGTTGGCCACGGTGGGAATTGCATCTCGTCGTCGTTGTCAAGGAAGTGCGTCTGCGGTTGCTATCTAGGATTGTACACAGACAAGATCGGGTTCAGACAGTCGGTGTTTTTGTCCTTTGAAGGCCACAAAACTAATCTAACAAAGGATATCGCGCGAAATAGCTTCCAAAATCCGCCACAATAGCAAACAGCACAATGTCTGACTTTGGCTAAAAAGAAAAAGAAAAAAAAGAGATGTGCTAAAATAGTGGTTAGCCGACGTGATATCTGCAACTCTGAAGGATGCAAGCTCTTGATGACAACTTTTGTTACTCGTATCCTCAATATGCAACTACATTTCATAATGTCCTTTTTGTGCTATTTCTTAGGTCGGGTTTAACTTAGGCTATAAGTAAACTAAACATGATCAGAACTTGTATTGGGTATTTCCTTTAGCTTTTTTTTTATGTCAGACATTCTGGATTAATCAATGGAAACCTCGAGAAAGAAAAACAGCTGCTGGTGGAAGACCAGAAGATGTGCAGAGCGAGGGCACGCAAGTTCTTCCAGGAAACACAGCGACGTAGAAAGTCAGTGCATAGCATATATTTTATTTAAAATGTCTCATTGTGTCCTTGCTATTATCAGGATTTTGCCTCACGAACTTCGAGTTATTTTGGCTGGCTTTACAGTGTTATTAACAGTGGTTCAAACATACAGGTTATGATTCTGTCCTGGTTTAACGCGTCTGAGAGATATGGCAGACTAGAAATGATTGCTGTTTAGACCTGGAAATAGCCTCTCGGGGTAACTGGAGGCCAGGGCAGGCCAGGGGCACAGGCTGGTATGTGCATGGCTGCACGGCTCAGAGTTAATAGGACTGAACATAATAAATCAACAATCATCATCATCGATAATTGCAAAAAGACATGCTGTTATTCTCTTTACAAATACATCTGTTTATGTTTCCAAACAGCATCAATGAACCACCAGACATATAAATAGATAAAGGTATTCAAATAGGCCTATATTCTTATCTGGCCATGGCTTTCAGGTGCGCTGCATAGAGTTCCCTTGATTCCGTCTCCTACAAACAATTTAGAACCCAGGGTTTCCCACTGTCAAGACTATAGGGCCATTGGCAAATCTTCATCATTTGTTTATTGATTTGCTAGCTCAATTTTTGGATAGGAAATATCATAAGTTGCCGCTTGGGTTTTATATAGTGTTTTTCTGGACACTCAAAGACGCTTTACATTGCATTACTTATTCTTACCACCTCCATACTTGGTGGTGGTAAGCTACTATTGTACCCACGGCTGTCCTGGGGCAGACTAATGTAAGCGAGGCTACCAGTCTGCGCCATCGGCCCTTCCGACAACCACCACCAACCAGTCACTCAGACACTGCATTCACCCAGGCTTTCTGGCGTTCCCAAACGCTCTCCCCTCCAAGTACTAAACAGGCCCTTCCCTGAATAGCTTCCGAGATCTTTTGTTTTTATTTTAAAGAATTTAGGAATCAAAGAGTTATTTATTTCTTGTTTTGCTATTGTCATTCCATTTTCTTTTGCTATGTTATATTACATGCATAAGCTCTATATACATTAACCTCAGAAAGGAGAGATGCATTGTATCAGGCTGTAGCACTTGTACTAATTTCGCCCTGTAGTCGCTGGGCAGACTGATGTCAACAAACAAAGTCTTTAAGCTTACTTTTAGACTACAAGCTAGACAGGACTGGGGGGGCACATGTAGTGTCTGTTAATAGCAGAGATTGGAGACTCAGTAGAATGACAATGTGAAAAATTATGTCTGATTGCTGCTGGTTACTGTACTTTATTAATGAGTGTGATGAAAGTATCTGTAGGAAAATCCCCTGGTTTCAAGTTTAATTTAATCAGTGAAATTATTTCCTGTGTGCATATGTTTTGGGTTTAGGGCTTTGGAGGAGAGACGGAAATTATGGGACGTCCAAGAGCAGCGACAAAGAGAGAATGTTCTGCAGCAGCGAAGACAGAAAGTACAAGAGGCTACAGAGCGCTTTCAGCGAGCACACCTACCTCCATCCCAAAGACGCAGACAATGTTAGTCATATTTTACATCTTTTACAATGAATTTATTTTATATATGTCTATATCTTAATGCTTGTGTGTCTATTTTCAAAGCTTTTAAAAGGAATGTTCCAACTTTAGAAGATGCACTTTATCATATTCAAGGCAGTTCTGATAACCGACAGTCCTCATTCACATCCATAAGCAGGATAAGCAGGTAAACATCATCACTCTCATAATCCGCTCAATGTTTATTTTACAATAATTTAACATGCCTTGTGCTTTTGTAGGGGTCACACTCCGGCTCCCAAAACAACCACAAAACCTAAGCCTTCCCCGCGGCGTGCCCTGTCTGCCGTGGACGCCTATACCAAACTGCTCCAAGAAAGAAGTATTTATTCACTCAGAAACAATCCAGACATTCATGAGCCAAAAGAGGAGAAGCCAAGCGATAGCTGTCCACAGGTATGATTAAAGGTGTCATGTAAATTGGAAATTAAACAATATTATATTTGTCTTCCCCAAGTTAACCACTGGAGGGCAGCAGTGTCTTTCTCAAGCCAGTCATGTTATTCAAAAGTGCAAAAGCAAGAAAGATCAGCTGTTTGCGTATTGTTGCATTGCACATTGTTCTTTTCAAAAACACCCTATTCATGTTCACGTTTACCTGAGACTATCCACGACTTTTCAGTCTTCAAAAGTCTGGCTATAGTTCTGATGAGACATGCTCAAGTCCTGGGGTAGTCAGCCCACAATATGAGAACCGCTTTACTATTCAAGAAAGAGGGAGGGGCCGAGACACAAATTCCACGAGACGAATACAAGACGAGATTTTGACATCATTTATGATAATAATTAAAGATGAGGTATTTCCTTATACAGACAAAACTTAAAACTAATCTTTCTTTTATATAAATATTGGTGGGTGTTAACTAAATATTCATTTATGCACCTTTCTACAGTAAGTTTATTGGATGCACCCTAGAAAAAAAACCACACAAAAAAAAACCACAATGTTACTCAAAGATTTTGTGGCCTTTTGATCTTGGCCCATTCCTACTATTCAATATTCTTTAACCTCTTAACCCCCACTTGAACCCGAGCACATTTTCTCCAGTTTGGTTTTCATCTAAAAGCTAAAAATAAAAAAGCATCAAAATAGCAACACAAGCAAGGATGAAAACACAACAAAACAGTGACAAAAGAGCAATAAAAACATGCCAGCAAAGCAACAAAAAAGTGACAAAAGCAGGGCAAAAACGCGACAAAGAAGCAATGAAAAAGCAAGAAAACCCCACAAAAACATGACAAAAATGACATAGTGACTAAAAAGTGACAAACCTTGCAAAAAAAAACATGACAAAAAGCAATGAAAAAGTGCAAAAAAAGCAACAAAATCGTCAAAAACATGACAAAAAGTGGAGACAAAATCGCATCAAAACTGTGACAAAAACACGACGACAACGTGACGACAAAGTTCTAATACATTTTGTAGGTCTTAGCTTTCAAATAAGACATTACACTGTTGTTGAGAAGTTTTTAGGTTTGGGTAAAGCCAAACTGGGAAAAATGGGCTCGGTTCATATTCTTAATTTGCTGTTCATTTTACTGACCAAGTTATTTTAAAATAATTGAATTTCACCAAACCTAAAGCTACCCTGAAGGAAAAAAAGAAACAAGCGCATCTTGGTGTGAATAAAAGGTCAAACAGATCAGTCAGGTGCTCATTGTTTTGTTTTTTTACTTCATTTGCAGGAGGACTCCTTTTCTGACGGTATTCATTCTGAGAGTGTCTCTAGTAAGGACAGCCTGGACTCTGAGGAATCAAAGCATGGAACCAAATATTGTAACTCTTTGTCTTCAGAATTCTTGCTTGACACAAACTCAAAGAAGCACTCACAGCAGCCAGCTTCTCCAAGAGACACACTTCTGGGTGATACTTTGGCGCACCTGAAAAAAACACTTGGACAAAAGCAGAAAAAGCTCATGGATTACGACACGCTTAAAAGTATTGTTAATAATGAGAAATCACCTCTCACTGTTGGCACTGAACACTACAGCACCCAGTCGACCAAAAACAGCACTAATGACAACCTCATTGCTTCAAATGGCATCCCCCACACCGACACAGAACTCGACACCCCTTCTCCCAAACAAGAGTCTGCATTGGACCTGAGACAACCCCAGGCCAGTGACGACAGACAACTGAAACATCCATCCGCTACAGAAATCCTTTTGCCTACCAAAAATGGCAGCCGCACGGACTATTTGTTTGGGGCCTCTAAGCCAAATGTTTTTTTAAATAATTGCACAATGGATAACACTTGTCAAGAGAGAGTTCTTGAGCAAGCGGGAAGGGACAACCTCTGCGTGTCCTCCCGGAAAGACTTGAGCACCTCCATAAACAACCTCGACAAGGTCTCAGAGCCAGATGACAAAGCTGGGAAGAAAAGACTGAACACAGAATTTAGTTACAACGCATGCCCTGATAGTAATCTCCTACAATGTTGCGAAAAGGAGGAACCGATTTCCTTACTGTCCTCAGATACCTTGCAGAGAATACATCAGGTCAGATTTGTTAAAGGAATCTTAAAAAAGCAATCCAAATATATTTCAGGGGCTGCGCCGTGTGTGTCTAACTCTGGACGTCTGACCCTTACGAAACAAGTAGCTTTAGCAATTCGTGACAGCGTGGAGCTGACCAGAGCCAAAAGCAGGGACTTGGAAAGCAACAGTGCTGTCAAAAAGAAACTGCGCTGGTTTGACGAGGTGCATTTGGACAGTCAAGACAAAGGGCAGGACACCATTAGACAAATACGCAGCAAGTCTTCCAGTCAGTTGCACTCCAAAAACAATTCAGAGGACCACCAAGTAAGCCCCGCCAATGTCTTAGGGGCTATCAAGGGCAGGCCCAGCGTGACCCGCACAGTCCCCAATGGTTATCAATTTACGCTGCACGCATGGGCAGATGTTGGGGTCCAAGTCAACTTGCCTCAACAACAAGGGGATGAGGTCAGGGTGCAGCAGAGGAACAACAAGACCAGTGGCCCCAAAGTCAGCACGAAAGAGCGCGCTGAAGCAGCTCTTGTTTCTTCAAGGACCAGAAAGGGCACTAACATGCGACCTCAGTCTGCCACAGAGGTGAGTCAGATTGCCAGGCCCCATGGGAGGCTGGTCATTCCCCACCCACCTCCACATCGTACAGACGCACCAGAAGAGCAGAAGGGGTTTGTCACCATGGCCCCGTGTGGCACCAAGCATGCTGCTGTCATTTCAAGACCGGCAGATGAACATGTCTTACAAAGAGAAGGCCTGGAGACGTACTTTCCAAAGTATACAAATAATGAAATCAGGACAGGCAGCAGTTTACCATTCATGCCTCATCCACCCTTGTATGCTTGTACCAACTCAGAAAGCAAGGCAAAGCCCAAGCCTCACTCAAGTCACCCCGACACTCAGGCCTGTGATAAAAGAGCAGCAATAGGGAGCCATGATAAAGGCCCGTGTTTAAAGTGCACTCCCACAGAGGAGGAGATCTCACAGCTCTGGCTAGGAGTTCGCACTGCCCTGGCAACTAAAGACGGTAATGTATACTGAGGCTACTATGTTTTCTCTTTTCACGCTGTTGCGTAGAATTCTTAGGGCCGCTGCAGTCTTCATTTTATAATAACATCAGCATTGCAAATTATACTTAAAAAACTGAATTCAGTTTATTAAGGAGAATGCATCATTTGTTCATTTCGGAGTACATAGAAGGGAAACAAGGAAGCACATCATATATTTTTGTTAATCTTTAATCTACAGTCAGGAACATCTGAAACTGAATGATGCATTTTAGTTCAAACTCAATAAAAGCTGTAGTTTCCTACTCTAATTTGCCAATAACTTCACAGTTGAATGTGCAGTACATAAAATAAATTGCTTTGTTTTGTAGCACATGCAGCTCTGAGGTGGCAGGTTGTGGAAAGTGCGGAAAACAAAAGGAAAAACTCTGCCACTTCAGGCATTAGAAAGCCAATTCACTCCAATCAGGTATGTGCAAATAAGGAAGATCAATGCTGAGAAGAAGGTGTGATTGGTGGAAATACTTTTTTTTTTTAAATAGCTTGCAGTATCATATATAGTATTGTGTTTATTGTTTATTTAGTTTCATTTTGTGATTGTAGCCTAGCCAACAGACACTTGACCCTGGTAGAATGTTTTCTGTCACTCCTCCATTTCCTGATGAAGGTATGGCGTGTTGTGTTTGTTTGTTTGTTTACCTCTATATAAATCTATTACCAGTACTTTGCACAAGCCCTCAATGTTCTACTGTGTCATCAGATTTACTCCAATCTGACCACATGAATAAAGTTCAACTCCAGAGGGATGGATACCAGTACTTGGTGGGCACTGCACATCTACAGCCTGAACACCCGCATCAGCGACGCCAACAAGGAGCTACCACTATTTCAATGGAAGAAGAAAGAATCCTCCAGTCTCTGGACAGACTCAACCACCGGCTGCACTGTAAGATCTGCTTTTTCTGACTGGTGTTCTGCAATATCTGCTCGTCATTGTTTATCATTGTGTTATTGTGTGTAGATGTGCAGGAACAAAGCGCTGGAATTCGCCATTTTATTGACTTCAGAAAACCCCCAGTATGTAATGACGAACAAGCTTAACATAACAATATAAGTGAACTGGTGAATTAGGATTTTGTTTTCTTTTTCAGACAACTTACTTCAATGCCACAAATCCACAAGAGCACCAAACCGCTGCAAATCATCCTCCATGTCATAGGAAGGTCTGATGTCTCTGTCTAGCACTTTGTCTTTTCACCTCAAGGGGAATAACTCTTTAAAAATCCATGTGCCTAATAGGACTATTGCTATTGGTAATATTTCGGGGGAGGTTTGGTCAGAATGTAGAATGCTTATTTTGTTGAGTTATTTTTCATCCACTTTCCCCTCTTTTGACACATAGATTGCCTCCCTGGAAATTATGCAGTGTCATTTTAGTTTGTCTTATGTATTGAAGACACATTGCAGTTTGTGTATACTGTAGATGTGTTTAATTTATCAAAAGTATTTATTTTGGAGATAAAGAAACAACATAGGGCCTATGTAATTGCTCAGATATATTGTAAATAAATACCAATTTTCCTGAAACTGGAGACTTCCGTTAAAAAATCTGTGTTATTATTAGTTATATCAGCATGAACATGTGTCGACCACTTTAATCCAAACTCTTCTTACACAACCAGATTAACTGTTTCCAAACCTCAGTCTAAAGTGTGCTGGGTGGGACAGTGGAGCAGTGGAGCAGAGCTAGTTGGGGTGAGGCCCCTCCATATGGGACATGTCTGATTCTGCCCTCTGATTCTCCTGCTGGGACTTGCCTCAGAGGTGGAGGAAGCACGTTTGAGCCGTGATCAGACCTATTGTTTAACTGCAAGTTTGTTTAACTTCAGGTTTCTACTGTACCCATCACTGCATAGTCTCTTTATGTTGTTAATATTTAGAAACAGCATTATATTGACATCATGTTGAACTGGTATCACTGATGATCAAAATGCCATCGTTCACTGTGTGAACAAAGCAGTATGTTTTTGATGGTTTATAGGAATATACAGTAGAAAAACAGTTTTTCTGTCCACATAAATGTTACCATAAAATGTGTCCATTGTCCTGTCTCATTCTTTAGAGCCACTGACCCAGCCTGTCAGGAGAGGATAATCACAGACTCACAGACCGTAAGATAGGTTTATGGAGTACATATACTGTGGACAGGATCAGTCTATTATACAATAGTACTTCTTACACACACAAAAATAGTAATCTCAGTCTTTCTTTATACTACGCAATCCAGTGATTGTTTTGTTGATGAATGGGGATCTTGAATTCTTGATTGATTGATTGATTGATTGATTGATTGATTGATTGATTGATTGAATATTTTATTTCGAGCTACACAAAACAGACACAAAAGCGAGAAAAACAATAATAATAATTACAGAAAAACAGCATTCTAGCTCGAAAAGGAGTGGGAAGAAGACAAGCTTATTAACTCCCACCCCCTATTCACTTCAATAATAATGTGGTTGCAATAATAACATGAGGTTGCATATTTACAGCAAATGCAACAATGCTATACTATTGATATATTTTGTTGCTTCCGTCAGTCTACCCCATGGCAGCTGTGGCTACAGTAGTGCCTACCACAACCAAGTATTCTGTGAATGAATAATGCACAGAATTGTAAAGCAAGTTTGAGCATCTGGAAAAGCCTTCAGTCTATAAGTTCAATGCATTATTATTATTATTATTATTATTATTATTATTATTATTATTATTATTATTATTATTATTATTATTATTATTATTATTATTATTATTATTATTATTATTATTATTATTATTATTATTATTATGCCTGCTTACTTATTTATTTATTACATTTAGAGAAGCTGTGCAATGCACACAACTGACAAAGAAACAAACAGTTACAAGGTTTACAGAAATAATTTTTTAAAATGCCTTTGAGACAGATTCCCACTTAGTCAGTCCTACTAAAATACGGTAGAGGGCGCTCCACATTCCATCACTTTAGCAGGAGCAAAAATGCGTGACGCACATATCATTTAAATAACACCATCTGAAACTCCCAGAAGTCACGCAAAATTACCACATTTTAAAATAGATGGGGGGAAAAAACTAAACCAAACAAATGCAATTTGGAGGAGGGAGACAGAATGAGTCTCCCACCAAACCAAGTGGGTGGTCCCGGGACACAAGAAGCAGTCCATCTCTGTAATGTCTCTGTTGAGTGCCTTACAATAATGTCAGAATGGCCACTTTCATCCAAAACAATTGACATGTTATGACCCTCAGCTACTGCGCACAAGGGGCCACAATCTTTAGCAATATGTTGTACAGAAAGCAAATTATTCTATTGTTTGGCTGCTTAGCAAATAAACAGACAGTTGTAGGGGATGGGTTAACATGTAAAATACAAGAAATTTAAAACATAATCTAGAATACTACAGAAACTGAAATGCTTTTTTTTTTTTTACCGAGCACGATTGGCATTTATTTTCAGCCCCCAGAGTCGAGGTTGGCTAAATGCTAAATCGGGTGTAGAAAGTGTCCGACTACAAAGCTTTTTTAATCTGCGCAGTGGTCTTTACAGTGTGTCTGGGAAATAAAGCTCGCCTCATAATCATTCATTCAGATGATACATGGGAAAAAGCTTTAGACACAGCCCTGTATCCAGAGAGAGGATCTTGACAAAATGATTTCTCAATGGAACAGGGGCCTCATTTGCATAACAATCGTGGGAACTCTGTGGATCCACTTTCAATGGACACTGTAAAACACATTGGTCTATTATTTTGGTCCAAGTACATAATTGTATTTGGGTTAAACCCTTTTCTACGTGGATATAATTTCACAAATGCCGTCTATTTCAGCATTATAGCAGACAGCATATTTATTGTGTAAATGGCCAAATGGTGAACTCTGTGTTTTCTGTTGTTTTTACTTTTTGGTCACAACTGTCCGCTTGTTTGCCAATCTGCTGAGGGACTATGACTGTAATAGAAATTATACTTTAAAATACATATAATCTATCTATCTATCTATCTATCTATCTATCTATCTATCTATCTATCTATCTATCTATCTATCTATCTATCTATCTATCTATCTATCTATCTATCTATCTATCTATCTATCTATCTATCTATCTATCTATCTATCTATCTATCTATCTATCTATCTATCTATCTATCTATCTATCTATCTATCTATCTATCTATCTATCTATCTATCTATTTGTGGTGGCCCCTGTCAGGAGGCCCTTGGCAGTGTCTGTCCCTTTAAACACTCCTATTCCAATTAAAGCTAAGCCCCGCCCCCTGGTGCAGACGGCCCATGAGTCATAAAGTTTGATGTCCTGCCCAAAGTTTAGAGCGACTGAGCAAAAGTTTTTTTTTTTGTCGATAGTGAGCCGCGGTGATTTCTTTTTTGTAAGCTGTTTCATTTGTAAAAACCCTGCCATACTACGGCTGGCAAAATCGACGGGGTTTTAGTTGTGTGTGTGTGTTTTTTTCTTCTTCTATGCGTTCGTCTTTTGCTTGTACTTTTTTTCGGGAAAGCCACGGAAAAAAAGACTCGACTGTGGAGCAGATATGAGCTTTGTTACCATCACAGTTATGCCAGCAAGAAACCCACGGAAAACGTTGTCCTTTGCTGGATACTTTGACAGCTAACACATTTTGGGAAGTACAAATTCCTTCACACTGAACGTTTTATCATGAATCCGTGTAACTTTGATTGATCAACGTCAAGTTTTCTACACGGTGCTTGGTGCGTAAAAGTACTCCAAGCGGCTTTCCGCGACTTTCTGAGTGCTGCGTTTAGGAAAACTCACGGTTGGCAGATAACTTTGGCACAATGGAACCGGGCCAGCATAACCCTCCTGTCGGACACCAGATTGTTCACGTACGGGGCGACTCGGAGACAGACTTGGAGGCGCTCTTCAATGCCGTTATGAACCCCAAAAGTACCATCGTGCCACCCTCTGTGCCCATGAGAATGAGAAAGCTGCCAGACTCTTTCTTCAAACCTCCAGAACCAAAGTCTCATTCCAGACAAGTAAGTCTGCCCTGTCTTCTCTCTCTGCCCATTCCAATAAAATATGTGTTCAGATAGGCCTATCCCGTGCTATGGGGCCCTGGCCCGCCTGCGCTATGGCCTTGCAAACTGCTGCAAAGATTGTTTTTGTTTTTGTCTTTATCTGTTTTGTTTTTTTTTTCTTTGGGGAAAAATATATCCTTACTTATGAACAATGTTTTGTTGTAAAGTTTCAGAATGGGTCACCAACACGGAGGTTGGCTAAATGTTGTAGATATTGAGGCATATTCTTGGCGCTCAGAGTACGATATTTTTAGCAGCAGCATGTGTGCAGAGGTTTATGATTGACGAAATAAAATTAATACATAATGCACGTAACTTGTAATGTCTAGACCGAAACTACTTTTCTTCAATAGCAGCAGCTGCAGCAGCACTTGATGATTCTGCATTTGACCATCTTTCATCAAGCAATTCTATAGAGTAACAATTTGCTTTTGTTTGTTTGTTTGTTTGCTATTGATAAATAGCAATGATATATATATTTTGCCAACTGCCTTCTCCTATCTCGTCTTCCCACACAACTGTTGCTTGTGAGCACTGGTTTGTCCCTACTGCGCATGCGTTATGCTGTCTACCCTCTCCCACTTAGGGTTTGGCTCTGTCCAGAATCAAAACAACTGTCTAACTGACTGAAGAAACCCGCAGAAGTAGTCTCTATGTTCCTAAATCTTTGCTGAATAATGTTACATGGTGTTGGATGACTCGTGTCAAACATAGTCTTTCATCTTGACTATTTCATATGAATAAGTAGCTGAACCATATAAAGTTTTGATATTGACAGCCTCACTTTAATGTGTCCCTTTACCTTAGGCCAGCACTGATGCAGGGAGTGGCACCTCCCTGACCCCCCATCATGTTCGGGCCCACTCATCCCCAGCCTCCCTGCAGCTAGGGGCCGTCTCCGCTGGCTCGCTGTCTGGCATGGGCTCAGCAGGTGCCTCCCCTCAGCACCTCCGTCAGTCTTCATATGAGATCCCTGATGACGTGCCTCTGCCCCCCGGCTGGGAGATGGCCAAGACAGCCTCGGGACAGAGATACTTCCTCAAGTAAGTCAGAGTAACAACACTGGCACTGGCAGCCATCAGCTGCTTTTCACAGTAATACATTTTAACAAAAGAACTAGTTCATTGAACTGATGTATGTCTTTCCAAAATGTCCATTATTAGATTCCTCAGAGTATTTGAAAGTCAACAATTCGCTTTGGTTTACCCTTAATTATTTTATTTTTATTATAAGTCTCATAGTTAACTCATAGCCATATTATTTTACTCCATTAAAAAAATGGAGAAAATATATATAGCCCAATCAATATCCTATTTTTTGACGGTTACAGTTACAGCATATATATGTAATAGGGTCAATCCCTTGAGAAGTCGCAAGTTAGTTGTGACGAGTGTGGGCTGTATACAGCTGCTCTGTTCGGTTAGCATTCTGCAGACATTAATTTGCAACTTGTTACAGTGCACAACAATAGCAAGTGTCTTCTGCAAGAGACAATTGTGAGGCTCAAATTGTAGGTTATTACATTTTGGTGGGGTCAACAAACAACAGAAGTCTTTTTGGAGGTTCTGCTGTGTATGGTGTTCCTTTTCTTAGTGTTACATTTCAGCCAAAACAATGAGCTACTGTCACTTGTCCAGACAGTTTAGGACACAACTCTGCAGATCATGAACTAAGTGCTCTACTCGTAGGGGTGCTAGCACATAAGATACAGAATCTTCTTTTCTCCGCTAATATCTATAAATCACTACTGGCATTGGCTTTAAATTTGTCTAATTTAGTTTTCCTTTGCAAAGTCTTTAAACTGTTTGGATCAATAAGCTATCGCTCGGCACTTCACGCCTTTTAAGGTGAAATATTGTCGAAAGTTGTTTTATGAACATGAGCATGTTGGGCTCAAATTTTCTCAGATCAAAAAGAACTTTCAGCTGCAGATGTTTTCAAGGCTTCACATCTGGAGAGCATCTGGACCATGTTGGAAAACTCTTTCAAAAAGTCAAAAAATGTGTGTTTTGTCAAGTCTTCTCAGGCAGAGCTATTATACTTGTATATGTACATGTATACATTTGTTCATTGTATTACTTTTGTATACATGATGTCTTTGCTGACACAATATCTCCATTTGTCTGCTCAAGCTACTCACAAGTTGTTCTCTCTTTTTTTATTTTTAGTTTTCTCTTGTAGTACTTTGTTCAGGATTTATTGTTAATTTCAGATGATTGCTTGAAACTTTCTTAATTCCCACTTAGGACCAACTGGCACGTGTATGTGGCCCACAAATCCCCACAGTCCTTGCTGATGTAAGAAAAAACTTGAGCAGACTGTGTCCATACGGCACACATCAAAGCTGGAGATATTTGATCTGGAATAAAGGTGGCCTCTGCCGGCGATCCACTGAAAAAGACACTCCCCTATTTATAAACAGGCCCGTCTGACCGAGTAGTGCTGCTTGGGGAGGGAAGCCAAGCTCAAGAGAGTGTGTGTGTGTGTGTGTGTGTGTGGGTGGCTGCTCGGGCCGGGTGGGGGAGGAGAGAGGGCTCAGCAGTTAGCAGGGGCTTAGCTGGTGCTCACATTTCACTCAGGTGACCGCTGGCTGCAGTGCATTGATACGCTATAAACTAATAGGGGAAACTTCTGCGGGATAATCTTGCATTTCCTGTTGTTTATATTCCAGCAAGTTTCTCCTTGTGCATCAGTTGGGCCCACTCATGCCATGCTATCCCAGTCCCTTCAAAAAGCGAGGTCGTGGTATGAATGGAGTTGTAGGTCTGTGATGGTGCTTTTGTCAATGGAGTGAAATGGCTGCAGTGTGGTCATGTCTGAGAAGCAGAAGGGGCAGCTTGCGTTGATCCTCTCTTTGTCCTGGTTGTAAAACAGTCCTCTTCATTCACGCCACACAGACCTGTTGAGTCTTACGTGAGCGTCGAAATCGAAAAATAGATAACTAAGAAATGGTGACGCAAGAAGCAAAATGTTTCTGGAGGGCTAAAAGCTGATGCATTAAAAGGTCATTGCTTTTGTAAGTTTCTGTTGACGAAAGTGTGTGAGTCCAATGTGACATTTTCAAAGATACAAATAGTTTTAAATCATGTTTTTCCTCGCAGGGTCAATACATCACCATCATACTGCAGGCGTTTCATCTTTCCAATCCAAATGCATCACACTTTTATTTATGAATGAATAGCACTTTGACAAGTTGAGTAGTAGTGTAATAAACAAAAACAAACTAAAACACAGTTGGTGTGTGCTGTAGATTGAAAAGCTTTGTACTGCCTGTCGATATGCTAATCTCCTTTTTTGTTTTAAGTAACACTAAGCATAAACTGATGCTAGGAGAACACCAACAAAGTGTATTGACCTCTCCTCCTCCCTTCTCACAGTTTGCTCTGGCTGTCTTTGATTTATGGCACTGGGGCAGAGAGGTTGGGTCACCTTGCCTGCTGCTCAGTTGGGGGCAGGGCCAGTCTCCAGGGCTGGGTCATAAACTAATGAAGGTTTCTAATTTAGACACACTGGTGAGCTTGCAGAGGTAATCACTGTTTCCGACCGCTTATTAAATGCAGCTTTGAATGAGTTTTTAGTCCGTGGGAAGTCAGCCCTGAGCAGAGAGGGGTGAAAGGGGTGACCAGGGGAGGGGGGGGGGCTGTCTCTGGCCTCAGGGGCAGGTAGAGCTCAGTGCCCACGGACACTTTGTCTTTTCTCAATTGGATTTTAAGTTGCGGGGTAAGTGTGGTTTCCCTGAGTCAAGTCACTTGTGGCTAATGGCTGAATAGCTGTTGACATAGAAGTTCTACAAGCAGTTTTATTGAACTAATAATAATGATTGATTTAATGGCTCTGAACATGAGTTACTTAAAAAACAATAACATGTTGCCTTATGTGATTTTGTCAATGGCCTTAAACAATGATTAAGGAAACGTCTGTGTATGGAAGTGCGTCTGGAGTGAAGATCCTCAACTGGTCGATATGCAAAGAACTGAGAGGAAATGAAGATTCACCTTAGTCCCATAACCAAAACATTGTACACATTTTGCCAATACAATCTATCTTGTTTAGATTGTAGCTTTGCTCCACAATTATTATTTTTTTAAAGGACTGGATGTGATTGGACGTCCCTCTGAACCTAGTCACAAACGGTGCTGGGAACTTTCACTCGTGTTCCTGTGCGAAAGGCTCATTTGAAGCAACTTTGTGTTTGACAAACTTTTGGTTTATTGACCACACACAGACAAGAGCCTTCCTGTTCCACTGGGCCCTGTCAGCTCAGTACACAAGTGGGACTGTGAGAAAGTCAGACGGCTGTTTGCTGAAGACTTGATGTAACACCTCTGTTTCAGACATCAGTGCGCTCTCTGTCAGGGAATCTCCACTGAGGTGCTGCTTCTAGGGAAGTGGAACAGTCATAATTAGAATTTCAAGCGTTCATTAAAAGACATAATAGTTGATAGTAGTATAGTATGATCTACTGATTATGTCTTGAATGAATCTTCATTTTTCCCCCTCCTTTAGCAGGTAGATAGATATGTGATGCTCTTATCAAATTCAAATCAAGTGTGTACATCTGACAACCATATTAATTTGGTGTGAACCAAGGCATTGTACTTATTTACATTTCACACAGTGTCCAAAGTTTTTGGAACTGGAGTTGCATAATCCCTCTCCTACGCTTCATTAGAGCTTGTTGTGATAAACACCACTTCAAAAGGAAACTCACAGCTACAATGGGGTCAGAAAGGTTGCCCCAATAATCTCTCTTGATGATGTCCTGCTGATAGAGGGGCAACCAGGCATCCCAGGTCCACTGGGGCGGAGGTGCTCACCCTTGTCCTGAAGCCTGATTACATCTTGTCCCCCTCACTTGTTCTTAGTTATCAGCTTTGACCAACTTCCCAGCACTTTAGGTTAGGCTACTCCCAGTTCTGGGTGAGGCCTTGTGGCCTCACTGACAGCTCATCTGAGTGTTTTATGACAGTAGCTAAACCAAAAGTTTCACTCCTAGGTGTTACAGCACATGAAAATGTAATCTCAGGCTTAACACAAATTCCAAAGTGGATAATTGAGGATTAAAACATAATTATACTTATATATTGACTTTGGTGATAGACTGAAAGTAGTAATAGAGAAAGTTATTCGCTTTAATTTGAAAGAGCGTAGGTATATTTTATCTTTGCACAAGGCCGGTTGTTGTTTTTATTGTTTTTTTTTACAAATTGCGCACTCACTTGAGCAAGTCAGAAAGTCAAGTTTAACCTTGCAAGTCCCTGCTTCTCTCCTCACTGTAAGACACATTATAAATAACGCGGGCACAATAAACACCCCCTTGATAATTGAACCATCATTCAGACAAGTGTCAGGAGGCCTTGGGATCAACAACCACAGCCTGGGTCCAGCCACACTCCACACTTCCACAGTCGTAATTGCATTAAGCAGAATGTAGGAGAGAACGACAACAATAATAACTTAAAAAACTCACAATGTGTCATCATTTTACCAAACTACTGGGATCTGACACAATAAAACCACTCTAGTTCCTCACTTTTATTCCAGTGTTAGAATAAGAAAAATCACATGCCCTCGAGCTGTAAGTTGGGGGTTGGTGCCCCTGCGAGCTCGCTCTGCTCATGTAAGCGTACACAGAGCAGTTGTGGCCACAGAGGTTGCAGATCATCAGCAATTCCTCACAACAACTGTTGGCCTCCAGCCGTCCCCTCAGCAGTTGCCATGACATTGTTTTGTTTTATGTTTCGCCTACAGGAAGCGTTGACCATATATGGTGTTCGCGAGGCAAGTGAATGGATTATCTTTTCGCTTTAGCGCTGGTGATAAATGACCGGCCCTTGGTAACTCATTGACCGGTTGTAACGCACACACATTGTGGATCCCATGTGAACGCTAACGCCACTTTACCACGTGCTTTTGATTAATGTTTCCCCCGACCTCCCTTTGAAGCTGCGCATTTGTTTACAGCTGTTTTGATATAAAAGCGCACGGCCTGTTTAAGTGTCATGTGACGGGGCGGGGGGGATTCAATATCTCTGCATTGATTAGCATTGGACCGAGCATATCCGGCAATATCACTCAGCTTGAAAAAAAAAATTTGGCCACGTTTTTTGTTTAGTTCTCTCTGTACCAGGGAGGCCTTTATACAATAAGCCCACCCTTTTCTTATCCAAGCTCTCCAAAATAAATGTCATAGTTTCCAGAGTGGGACAGAGGCAACTTCAGGGGGCTGGGTGGAGCGTAACACTACCACAGCAACTTGTGCAGCCAATAGGATTTCAGAGGGATTGCTTCCATGGAGTTTTTTTTTTTTCTCTCTCTCTCTCTCTCTCTCTCTCTCTCTCTCTCTCTTTATAGTTCGTCTCACCCCGCTTTCTCCCTGACCCCTTTTTCTTTAAGGGGGCCTCTCCAGTCTGAGCAGCCTCCAACTATTTTGCTTGGTTTTGTGGTGTTTGTGTGAGGGGACGGGATGGGGGGGAGGGGCTAGGGGTAGAGGGATTTGGCAACTCCTTTGATCAGTAAAGCATAAACAAGAGGAGGGCTTCAAAATGGGTTGCATTGTGTGAGAGGGGAGGGGAGGGGGGGTGGGGGGGGGGAGTGCTGAGTCAGGCCCTCTCTTTCTCTCTCTCTCGCTCTCTCTCTTGCACACACTGGCGGCCCGGGACAGGGAGCAGACAGGCAGGCAGGGCTGGGATTACAACACAGGCCAAGAGAAACGCACCAACTCTTACTGCAACCAGCTGTTCGCAAATCCGAGGTGGTGCTATGGGATCAAATGAACAGTTAGGAATTAGACAGTGGATCTTATTATCGTATTATTCAGTCCAGACAATATACAATGGGTAGTAATCCAATTAACAACTGCCTTAGCGCGTTATAAAAGACCGCACTTTACTACTACATTTATGCTTTGACGCTCTTTTAAAAGGGATTTGACATGATTTACCATTGCGTTCAAACACAGGAATAATACAGTTTGAGCTGCTGCTTTCTTATAGATGTGTTATTCAATGGAAGAATAATTTGGCCCGCATTTAGAATGTCCTATGTCTTACTTGGGGATAAATGTCTTGCTCTGTACTGTACATCAACTTGCCAGACATTTTTTATTGTTGTTTTGGTCAAAGAGTCTCTGAAAAGGGGGACGGTTCAGAAAACAAAACTGGAAAAAATAAAACAAGTTGAATAGGGTTTTCTTTTTTTTCGGGGTTGTAGCTCTGTCTGCGCCTTTGTCAAACAGGTGAAAGCTTTGTAAATGTGGCGCCAGATTGTTAAAGGGCCTGACACTCCACTGTGTTGGGGCCGCTTCCAGGAAAGGGGACCCCCTGCGTTGAGCCCTGGGACTGACCCTCCCTCAATAGTTGGGGTCCCGCTTGGGGAGAGGAGGGCTTCCTGTATTAGCTTTCCATCTTAATCAAGCAACAAGTACCAACAAAGCACTAATTATCAATGCCTGCGTACAATGGCGTTGTGCGCAACCCCATTCTCTCAGATTTGGCTCCTGGCCCAATAACAAAGAAGCGAAACGCACGGTAGTCGGTGTTTCATTTTCAAATCGATTCGTTTTCGACTTATTTTTGTGGTTTACGTCTACTTTTATTTTTCCCCCAAAAAATGTAAACAATCTTGCGTGATCAAAGTCCTTGGCTAGTCCAGAAAACCTTTCGAAGCATCAAAGAAATTAAAAATGTATGTGCATAAAAGAAACTGATCAAATTGAAGGAAGGCTTCAAACCTTTCGAAGCAAGGTTTGTAATGGCATCTGAAGTTAACTTAAACGATGAATGCTCAAAACGGTTTAGGAGCTTAAAGAACTAATTAACTTGTTTATCTTAATAAATCCTTTTTGTAGTCCCTCAGGGGGTAATACAAGTGTTAATGAGATGATTGGGGGGGGGGGGGGGGGGGGGGGGGGTCTTTCATCTCCCCCTGGTGTCTCGGGCCAGAAAAAAACAATTGCAACTTTCCCTGCCAATACACACTAATGGAATCACGAAGAAGAAGCTAACAGGCTGTCGGGCAAAGCTAACTGCAGGCTAGCCCCACTTAATCAGTATTTACACTTTGAGTGAAAAAAAAAAATCTATTGTGTAATTGGATGTACAATATCCCTCTCTCCCTTTGTCTTTTCTGTCAGCGTAGTATTTTCTCTCATGGACAATTAATGAGTAAAATAAATGCAATATGCTACAACACCTGCAGTGGCGCTCTAGGGGCATGAGTTACTTAGTTCTGCTTTAATGTAAATATTGCTTGTGTATAGATAACATTTATTTTGGCTTCAGATGTAGATGGTTTAGGAGTTGTTTTCACTATCACTCCCTCATAAAGCCTTTTAGTTATCATCATGGGGCCTGTATTTTCACGCCGATTTGACCCTGAGCTTGGATCCACTGCTGGCTGTTCACATGGCGATGGGAGATGTTTTCAGACTGAAGTACTTATTGTTCTCTCCTGTCTCTCTCCGCAGTCATATTGACCAGACCACCACTTGGCAGGACCCACGTAAGGCCCTGCTCCAGATGAACCAGCCTGCCCCGCCGAGCACTGTGCCAGTCCAGCAGCAACAGCAGCAGCAGCAGCAGAACCTCATGAACCCAGCCAGTGGTACGCAAAACGTCCAATTCTGTAATCATTAGTTCGTTTTTCTTTCTTTTATCAAAACAAAATCAATTATTTTTAGGGAATATAGTTCATGATTTGTATACAAGACACTCCACTTTGTTAAAAGACAACATGCTTTCACTGATACTTAGACGGTTGACCTGTTGTTTAAAGAGAAATGCCATATTGATTATTGCAATGATAGATTTGATCATTTTTTGATAAACATCCATGTGAATTGTGAAGCCCTGCCTCTAGTTGCCGGAGTTTATTCTTTCCTAATATCCTATACCCTCATAATAACTTACAATGTATTTTGCAAGATTCACGCAGCACAGTGCAATAGAAGTGTCAGGTCAAGCCTAGTCTAGTTGCAACCTGCCGTGGATATGTAGAGCGTTGCGTTTTGTCGCTGCAGTTTGGAATTTGCCTTAGGTGAGGTAACACCAAGGCAGAACGTGACGGGTCCTGTCTGACATGTTAGGGAGCTACTGTGAGTCAGAGGTAGTATTTACAAATGAAGTATCACTGTTTTTCTCAATTGATAAGGCGCTGTTTCTGAAACATGGCACACATCTCCCTAAACACGGCACACGCTTTTCTTCATTAAGACTCGCATCACAAAGCACTCTTGCATCAAAAGCGCAGTTTGTTAAAAAAATGTCTTCAATCAATAAGTAAGTGATTATTATTATTAGTACAGTGCAGTAGAGTCAGTACACTGGGGGACGGGAGTATTTGGCCTGGGCGGGAGTGTGTATTTGTTGCATTGAATGTATGTAGCAATTGAAAAGTGCCATGTTTCTGATTAGTAGTGTTCAGTGTTTGAATCACGTGTGCTATAAGTGAACGGTGTGTTCACATAAGAATAAAGAGTGCAAGAGTTTCGGGAGCTGCGTGCAAACCGTGAATTGTGTCCTGTTTTTGTGAGAAATGTATGCAATCAGTTGGTGGTTGTGTGCAGTGAGTAGAATTTAGTGTCTTAGTGTCTTGTCAATCCAAACAATAAATCAGAACTGTTATTCTTATTATATACTCCAACATCACTGCAACATTAGTCTTATGTCCTGCCCATAGGTCCTCTGCCTGATGGTTGGGAACAGGCCATCACGTCTGAGGGTGAAATCTACTACATTAACCACAAAAACAAGACCACTTCCTGGCTGGATCCGCGACTGGACCCACGCTTTGGTGAGTTCACTGTCTGATAGAGGAGTTTGTATCAGCTGCTGACAGCAGAAGGCCAAAGGCTCGTCCTGTACAGAGTACATTCTGCTACAATAAGGAACACTTGGTTCTTGGACAGCTGCTCACGATTTCCACAAAGCGAATGTCTGAAATGTCCATGTTTGCTGCTTTTACTCTGTGATCGGTGTACTTTGCTGCACTATGCTGCTTTGTTGTGACTAGCCACACAAGTGGTGATTGAAAACAAGTTGAATTGTACCCCCTTAGTTTGAAAAGCAGCACCTAACCTTTTGTCAGCCATTTTAGTGTTGAAGCAACAGCTGAGTTGGTCATTAATCCCCCGGCTGAGCTAAAGGTCAACACTTTACACTGGTGTAGTTGGTGTGGGTAAATTACTGACTGGTCTAGCTGCATGTATTACATTTTTGTTGTGGACTTGACTAATGCTACTTTGTGCCAAGTAGATTCCAAAGATGAGGGCTTTCATTGATGTCATTCTGATTAATTCACGCTTGAGGCGTCATCCTTTTATCGCAGCAGCGCTCCTCCGGGATGCACGCACTGCCTGAAATCACATGTAGGTTGTTGTACTGTTTATTAATGGGTTAGGAATACGCGCGCTTTAGTTTCGTTTTTTGTGAGTTCTCATGGCTCGCTCCTTACTTCAAAACAAAGTGCAGTGAAACAGATGGAGAATGTTGGCTGCCTACTCGGCCTAACGTTGTTAATAGAGGTGAATGTGTTAACATTTAGATGCAGACAGGCTTTAGCTCCACGCAACATACAAAACCATTAAAACGCATTGATATGTTCAAAACAGTTTAATACATTTTGTGTCAAAGTCTTGACACAAAAAGTGTC
Organism: Gobius niger; assembly: GCF_951799975.1. NCBI lineage: Eukaryota > Metazoa > Chordata > Actinopteri > Gobiiformes > Gobiidae > Gobius > Gobius niger. Next base: position 20,981,336 of record NC_136852.1, read on the forward strand.
AAGACTTTGGCCATATCTCACTTAATACTTTATACTCTGTTTGAACCTATAATAACAAATAATATATAACTAACTTGTTAGAAACACTATTGAAAATGAACAGAAATTGTATTATTAAGGTGGTCTATTGACTGTTTTCCCCTACACTTCTCTTCACAGATCTGTTTATTACTTTCTAGTTTTTGTAAATGCAGACTTCCATGCTTCAGTTTCTGCTTGAACCTTATGAAACACATACTTCTGTGTAATTATGTTATTTAGAGATTTGTGCAAAGAAATGCTTTCCCTCTTGCTGATATGTCCGCTCTAGTCTTAATTCAGCTCCTTTGATAATGGCGTCTAATTTGAGCCTTGAGAAGAAAGGCAGCAGAGCGCCTGTAGCTGTGCACGCTGTTGTGGCTAGCTCTCGCTCCCTCTCCCTTTGCGTGAGGCCCAGGGAAAGGAGCTGCAACCCCATTCTGCTCCAGACAGACTTGAATCTCTGCCAGCACTCTTTATTCTGCGGTTCAACTCTTAATCTGTTCCAGACCATTTCAGTCAAAGAACTCCAATGTGAGCACAGGAGGAGGAGGAGGGTGTGGGGGCAGGGATGGGCGAGGTAAAGGGGGGAAAAGAAAGGAAAACGCAAGAACAAGGGGGAAAATGGCACAGGATAAGCACACATCCTCTCTAAAAGACAAGACAAAGTGACAAGAGGCATTGTAGTTTATAGCCTTACTTTAGATGGCCTGTGGAAGTATTGGTGGTTATTAAAAAACAAGGCCACGAAAAGGGCTTATTTCAGTCTCCTCCTCATTTATTATGAAAACTAACATAACATTTCCCATTATATACCTCATTCTCATCTTTAATCTTGTTTTCTTGAACTTTTAATTGCATATGACACTGACAGGCTGCCATGTTTTTCTAATTATTCCTTAGTTTGATGGGATAACGCTGGTGGTGGTAAGTGTTCATTATAGTTCTAAGACATCAGGGAAGAGAAGAGAAAGGATTCTATGTTTTAAGGATGGAAGTAGGGCTTGTTCTTGGTCCTTGCGTACAGTATGGTGGTACCATGGCGACAGATATGGAAAGTTTCCGTCATTTTATGCCACATCCTTTCCAATAAGATAATAATGGAGGGAGAAAAGTAGTCTAACCTGTCATATGAACTGAGCTTTAATTATGGAACTTTGAACACATTAAATGGCAACTTTTGAACAAGCATATTCATAGATTTGTATCATGGGCGTCTTCTTTGACAGGCCTCACCATCACTTCCCCCAGTTGGCACTGCTGCCCTCTACCAGCCCGAGGTGATGCGTTTTTATGGTGCTCCCAGCCTGATGGCACAGATAAGGCATTGGTCGTGTTAGCTTGTTGTGTTGAATGTCTCCGTGAAAGAGACAAAAGGCAGACTGCATTAACTCGTCTTGTATCTCGCGCCCACCAGCTATCGCCTTCTGCATGTACTGTACTGTTGACGTATACCAAACACACACAAAAGCCGCCTATCTCTGTGGCCCCAAAGTGAACCAGTCCCGCACTATCATTTCACCACACTCTTATATGCTCCTAGTGTGTGAATATTGATTGAAGATTATTTGACAAGGCTCCACAAATAAAAACGGAAACTATATGCATGATATTGGAGGAAAAAAACGGTCCATTTTTCTTTCTAGTACTGAGATTGTGATTAGATTTGCAAAGGATGTCAAGATTTAGATCAAGAAATATATAGAAATAGAAATATCCATACCCAGAAGTCTAAAGTCAAAGCTGGGAAACTAAAAGAAGAAACACATGCTTACACAGAACACAGAACGTATTTGTTAACTACAGGCCTAAACTACAGGATTAGGTTTTAAACATAATCAGACATGGTAAATAAATATTGTGACAACATTTTGCTTTGTACAGCCTAAATAATTGCCGTCCTCATGATCGGCAACCTGGAAACATTTGTACTTTATTTTGCAAGAGAAGCCATCAACAAATAGAGATGAATAAATACTGCATTGTTTTCTAAATACAGTTAAAGGGAACATGTAAAGCTTTAATTTATTGAGATCAATGCTGTAAAACTTGTGACTTTGTAGTACTTGTGTAATATTCTGTGTGAGAAAATGAGTAAGTTGTTTTTCGCAAGGCAGGTGCGTGGGAGGAATGACCGGCTGAAATTGTACAAGATGTCTTCTCTCTGCTGAGTAGATATCTGTAAATTTTGCAGTGGTAATATAATTATTGCCTGCCATACCAACTGCATTATACTGTATTTGAAAACATGTGTACTATTGAATGAGCTTTAGAACTGCAGACATTTTAACATGGATGTCAGCTAAGTGAGCTGTTCATAGCAAACTATACTGAGTCAAAATTAAAAGACTAAAAAACAAAGCAGATTATTAGGCGTGACAGTGACATGTAGAGCTAGTACTTATGCTACTCCACTCCAATCCAAAAGAGTAAAACCACAAAGAGTCGCAGTGTCTGCCACAGATAAGTCCCGTGGAGAGAAGTACCCCTCTCTCCCATGAAGTATGCGTGTGGGAGAGCCCGTGGGTGCTGGGATGGGACAGGGTGGGGTGGGGTTGTTATTGGGGGAGGACAGGACTAAGTTGGGGAGGGCGGTGCTTCCCAGAGCTTCCCAAGGAGAGCCTGGAGCCAGTGTTCATTCAGCTCCACAGATAGTGTAAACACACAGTGATTGAATGGTGATGAGAAAGGTGCCGGGGCAGGCAGAAGCAACCCTACATAAAAATCACCCCCAGTCGAGACCTTTGTTTTGGTTGGTGCTCGGAGCGCATAAGTAAACAAGGGTTCTCATTGGTTCTGTCATGTTACACCCCTCATGGTCAGACGCATAGCTGCTTTAGCTCCACAACAGTGATCAAAAGTCTGACCTAGTTTGCTTGCATAGGTTGTTGCATTGGTTTATCAGAAATCACACTCATTCTCACACACCTATTTGTTTTACACGTAAACATGACTTTTTAAAACATACATCTGTCGTGCACTATCTACTCCTGTTTCTTCCTTTCAATTTACTCAAAAAGGTGGAGGAGGCAGTCAGTCTAGTGGATAATCTGTGATTTGTTTTGAAGGAAGCCAACCACACAATGAAAGGATAAGTTGTGACTGATGCAATGTACAAAACTAACAAAGCCTGTCTTAGTCAGGCGGTGGGAGGGGAGCAGGTCTTACAGGAAGAGAGCCTGTTTTTTGCTGTCGGCCGGTTGTAACCTGTGTTGGGACATCCCTCATGCTCAACCTGATGCACTGGCTCCACTCTAACCTTTGACCAAGTGCCCGTCACTTTAGTTGAACACCGTTTAGCTAAGTATCATTAGGAGATACTTATATATAGTGGAACATATTATACATTCGTCATCATTTATATATATATATATATGAGATATATGTATAAATGAATGTATAGCTTTATCTACATTGCATGCCGTAAATATTTAACAGTGGTTGTTGACATTAACCAGAATCTCATTGTAATACAATGCAGTCAATGATGGAAAAACATCTCATTATTAACCTAATAATTATTTTTCTTCTTTATTTTTCCCCCCAGCTCTGAACCAGCAGAGGATCACCCAGAGCGCCCCAGTGAAGCAGGCTGGCCAGCTCCCGCCCAACGCCCACAGTGCAGTGATGGGAGGCAACAGTCAGATGAGACTGCAGCAGATCGAGAAGGAGAGGCTCAGACTGAAGCAACAAGAGCTGCTCCGACAGAGGCCCCAGGTTAGAAATCTCACTGAAACTCACCAAACAACTACTCTCCACAGTGATTGAATAATGTTTATGTGAATCACATGAGTCACAGCTCGTCGGTAGAGCAGTGAATCTAGCTCTTCTTTGATGAGGGTTTATTGATGCTCTGCCCTGTAATGAAGTCCTCTTAGTCATCTGCGGTGACTTTATCACTTCCTAACCGTGATGTGTCACACCGGTCCGCCCACGCTAAGCCCGTAGTCCAGTCCAGCGGTTTACTCAAGACCGTGTCATAACTCCAGAAAGAGTGCTTGATGGTTATGAATGAGGCTGCCTGGGACTTTGTTTACTGTGCCATTCATGCAAGTTGTTTAAAGTTCACAGCAAAGGAATTGATTACATGCCAGATGCACACAACTGGAACAGGGTTCTTTGTCCATTCTTTAAACCGGAGTCCTACCGCTTTTATTTATGTATTTACATATTTTTAAATGTACACAGTGCTTCTCAAGACTTCACTAAAAGTATTTAGCAGGCTTAACAGACTAAAGGATCTGTACTATATGCGTTTTAGGTACTGGATTAGTAATATTCAACAGTTACATTCATGACTCAAGTTAGTCTCACCTCTCTTCTACTCAACAATACACGAGAATCCTTTTTTTGTTTGATGACTTAGCTGTTCTCGGCTAATGATGGTTTCCTCAGAATGGAGGAGTACCTGATCTGTCCGACATATGGTGCAGGTTGCTGAATAGTTGAATCACCACATTTCCATTATTTACAAGTGTTTTTCCAAGGAAAAGTACTATCTGGCATTTGACGTGTATGCAGACTGGCTACTAAAGTGACCCTAGCAGAAAATTGCCTGCATATGCTTGTGGCAAGGGTTCATCTTCAGGCCAAAAGAAGCCACACCCAAATCTTTTCCACATGCCAGAATTGAAATGAAGAACGGATGGCAGTCTAGTAGGTTATGTAGTAAGCTGTCTCGTACAATTTCACCATGGCACTTTGTCATGAAAACTGAAGAATTCTTCGACAACATAAATATTCAAATAAGCACAAGACATTGAATACATCTACATTTTGTGTCATTAACAAAAGTCCAGTTGTTTCACCTTCCCGGTCAAGGACTCAAGGCGGAAAGAGGCAAAAGAACAACATGACTTCATATCCTCAGCCCTTATCAGATAGTGCATGTGGAGAACAATTGTCTCCTGTAGTGGCCGGCCCCTCGTGTAATTTGACACCGCATATGAAGAGGCACAAAGACATCCATGTTAGCTGTATGTAGAAATCTCTGCAATGAAACGCTCGACATGTGGGATGTGGAGAAACTGATTGCTAAAATTATGTTACGAGTGTACGGTGTTGCTTACTGTCTTCTGTGTTATGTCTACAGGAATTGGCTCTAAGAAATCAACTCCCCTCTATGGATCAAGATGGCGGCAGTAACCCAGTGTCCTCCCCTATGGCCCAGGATAACAGGACCATGACAGCCAACAGCTCTGACCCATTCCTTAACAGGTTGGTGCAGTTCACACAAGCAGGAGGCAGCAGCAGCGCTCTCTCCCCAGACAAAATGGAAACCCCCTGGAACAAGAGCCGAGCTGCTCAATGGGCATCATGTTACTGACAAGAACTAACTCTACTGACATGTCACTCTGAGCCGAGTCCTACTTTGTTGTACACAGTTTAGTTTTGTAAAGTCCTGCTGCTGGCTGACCAGTTGCTTGAACAGAAGACCTCATTTTAAACCTCCTTCACATGGCAGTGACTCACTTAGAGGCGAATGTTGCTCACGGAGGACCTCTGCTGGGCACCTTTTGTAGTTGATCCCTTGAGTTACACAAATGTCAATAAAACAATATAATGGTAATAATCACTTCTAACGCCAATGCATAGTTTTAGTCTGCAAGTGGACAAAAAGAAGATGGCGCTGAATTTCTTGTAAGACGTAGGAGCATGTGGTCCAGGGATAACTTAATCTCCCCTCCTCCTGCTCTCTCACAATGGCCCCTTTCATCTGGCTTGAAATACACTGCCTACATATTTTGCCTCTGTTAATCTCTAAAGGCTTGTCAAATGTCTTCGCATTGGTCCTTTTGTGGGTTCATAGTGGGCATTTCATCATGTTCTCGATCTGCTAAAATGAAGTTATTTTCTAGGCATTCAGACACAACTATTTGTGAAATGTACGTCTGCATTGAGCCCCTGGGAGATTTAAGCCATATTGTTGGATTGTCTACCAGCTTGTGCTGTGCTATTAGCCACTTAGTTTGTGAATGATGTTCTCTACAGTTATATCTATCAGATCACATTTTAATGTTGACTGTGATTTATTTTCTTTTTAAATATATTGTGATCTTGTGTTTTTTTTAGCGGAACCTATCACTCCCGAGATGAGAGCACTGACAGCGGCCTGAGTATGAGCAGCTATAGTGTGCCCCGCACTCCAGATGACTTCCTCAACAGTGTGGATGAGATGGACACAGGTGAGTTAAAAAGGCTATGATTATTTGTATTTATATGGTGATGGAGCATTCAGTATTGATTCTCTAACGATAGTTTTACTGGATGTCAGAGTCCAAGCTTATCCCTAGAGAAATGAAAAGAATGGAATCGTATTTGTGTAGCACTTTTCACATGAAACGTTCACGTGAAGTCACCTCAAGTGCTTCACGCAGTGTAGGGGATTTGTACTTCATTCACTCCACACATGATGGTGATCAGCTACGCATGTAGCAGCAGTTTCCCCTGAAAAAGACTGACAGAAGTGTGGCTGCATACACCATGCACCACCATTCATTCACGTACACACCTCATTCATCCTGGCCCATTGTACATGTTTTAAGCGATAGGGGAAACCGGACTACCCGGAGAAAACCTCTTACCACCGCACCACCTGTTGTATGCACCAGATTTTTTGGTTGTTTGTAATGTAAATTTAAACAAGGAATTTGCCATTGATTGTTAATTTTTTGTCAATGGCATAGCATACAGCTAACTACTGTTTGCTTGCAACACATCTTGTACTACTACTACTTTTGATGGGAAATGTTCCTGTTCATATGGCAAATAGGAAATTCTGTTTCATAGAACACTACTATATCATTGATTTTTTTTTTTTGAGAGCCGAGTCCAGAAAGAAAGAAAAAAGCTAGACTACCACTGCTACTAGAACTATTACTTCTACTACTAAATCTACCACCACTACTACATCATCATCACACTAAAATAAGCCCCTATTGTTTTCTGTGACCAGGAGAACCTCTGCCAACCTCCATGGCCTCCCAGCCTAGCCGTTTCCCCGACTACCTGGACGCCATCCCAGGCACAGACGTGGACCTGGGCACCCTGGAGAGTGAGAGCATGGCTGTGGAGGGGGAGGAGCTGATGCCCAGTCTGCAGGACGCCTTGAGCTCAGACATCCTCAATGACATGGAATCCGTGCTGGCGGGCAAGATCGACAAGGAGAGCTTCCTCACATGGTTATAGAGGACTTAACCAGACACTTCGGACTGCTGCTTGCTCTTATCTGTGAACGATTCAGATGCTTTTTCGAGACATTTCAGCAAGCCTCTTTGGACTTCTTTTCTTGTATATCAATCTTTCCTTTTTTTTTTTTGAGGCAGTATTCCTCTTCGTTTTTTGTTTTCTTTCTCACTGGTGTTATCTCTTTATTTTGTCTGTGTCTTCAAGGCTGGCCCATGAACAGACAATTTAAGAAAAGAAAAAAAAGGTTCCCCTGCATGTTTCACTATAGTCTGCCACTGAATCTAGGCCATCTTTTCAAGGAGTCTCCCTCCATAACTGTGGAGAACATGTACTCAATCTGAAAGAACATTAGCCATTGTCTTGATTGCTTTATAGTGAACACGTGTTTTTAGTATACTTTTTTTCTACAGATATATGTGTTGAACATGCCTGATAAACCAAAAATGATGTATTTACAAAAATGATAATACTGATTTGGAGTAAAGGTGACGATAGGCCCGGCTTAGACATATTTGATGGGTGGCAGGTTGGACTCCGGGGACCGATTGCATTGCTGCTAGGCTGTGCCAGCAAATCTACGTGAAACCATTAGATCAAGTGCCTTTAGTTGTATTTTTGAGACGCGAGCATGATGAACAAGTACATACATTGTAGCAAACATGAGCATTGTGATCCTCAGAAACACTTTTATTTACTTTTAATCACAAAAAAAAATATACAGATTTATTTCAAGCGTTATTTTTTATGTCTTTACTAGTTTTATTCTTAGGTTACTAAATACACATATGTATCATAGTTTAGATCATATGGCATCAGCTTTTCTTTATTTGCTTTAGACACAAGTGATGCATTTTAACTGGGTCAACTGAATCATGGCTTGTGGGGTGAATCAGTTTCGGCTCATTTTATTATCTGATTTTATTATACATTTTAGAGTACTTCTTGTCGATCACATGCAGCTTTTACTTTTCTTTTTCTTAAAGATTTTTAACATTAACCAAAAAGCAGATTGGAGGCAAAGCAAATTATAGCTCTTGCTTAATTAAACCTGGTGAAAGTATAGTGAGCTCAGACATGCTGTGCTGTGTTGAACTGAGGGCTTTATAGGCAGCAGCTATGACAGGTAGTAGCAGGTTGAAGAGTTTTTGAAGGTGTTGAACGGCAGAAGGCCAAGGTTTAAGTTGTTTGTTTATTTGTGTGAAATATAAAAAAAAAAACAATCAATGTCAAAGTTTGTTGTGAGAGATTCCAAAGATGCTAACATTCTTACTTACACTTTCTGTTTTTGTAAATCAGCCACTGTTTCGAACAAATATAAGCTAATGAGACACATGTAGGTTTCTAGTGTTAAGTGGCATGTCTGAATAGAGAGCATAATTTTGTATCTTTTTAGAAGATTGTTTTGAGAGACTAACAGAGATTTAAGGACACATTTTTAAAGGAGCAGTTATTTTGAAATGAACTGTTTACATTCTCAGAGAGCAGTGATCTGCTACAGCCACGGCAGATACAAAGCAGAGACCGTTTTTCACATTGTTTTTTATGTTTACACTACTGCAGTAAGTTTCAAAAACATCTGAAGAATAAAGGCAATTCTTGGTTTAACAGTTTGAACACATGTGATGTTAGACCAGACAACGTAAGCATTTTATCACAAGTTACACTAAGAGCATCCGGAACTGCATTTGATCAGTTATGAAATTGCCTGTGATTTTGGATGAACAGTGTTCTAAAGAACAATGTAACTACAGTTGATACACTACACTTTGCTTGATGATGCATTTTGTCATAAGCCAGATTTGTTTTTTTCTTATTTAGTGTGTTTTTGTCAGAGTATATTAGTTGTTGACTGTTATTAGCAGTAGGACTAATCACAAGGTAATGGCTTTTGTATTTAGATATTTCTAAATGCACATGAAATGAATTTATATTCAGTAATGATCTGTTCTTTTGATAGATTTGTGCATGTTTTAGACAATGAATTCTGTTACATTATCTATGATAATTGGCCTGAAATAAAGTATATACTTTGTGTTAAGAACTTTGTATATTATGTTTTCTTACAGAAATATCTTATGATCTCACATTCTGGACACTATAATACATATTAAACATAAACGTTTAAAAAGCACTGGCCACATTGTTTTGTGACTGCATTGACCTCAATGTTGTGAGAAACAAAATGGGATCGTATGTAGGCCGATTCATACTGTCTCCAGCAGAAGAAGTGGGCAGGTCCCAAAAGGGCACGAGTCTGAGTTGGACAGGATGTATGGCGTTTATCAACTACAAGAGGAAATCCTGGTGGTCTCCCGGACAAAGGAGAGGAGTCCCAGATGCCCTCTGTGGAAAGAAACACAGCATGGACAAAACAGCACAGGAAGTGCTTCTGATGCCAACGCCACAGTAGCATCACTACATGTATACAACCTGTTCATCTTATATCAGTCTGACCTAAGCTGACCCACAATTCAACATTTCAAATTCTTTCATTTTTGTACATATTTTTAGTAATACAAAAAGGAAACAAAAACATTCACAAACGGGTAAATAAAAAACACATCCCACCAATAGACTGCAACATCAAGAATGGAATTATTGTGGTCGACTTCTTCCTGTAACCACAAGGAAATGCCGGCTGGTTCCGGAAGTTCCTGGCTCCTATAGACTTTCCATTGAAACATTTTTGCCCCTATTCAAGTCATTATTGAACACAGGCTTGTCATTCTGACCTCCATGTGTTCGTCTTAACATGCGCGGCATTGTTCTAATTTTATTCTTTTTTTTTATTATTATTATTTTCACCCTATTCAAAATGGAGCTGGCACCAAAAACCCAGCCAAATCACTAGCATTAACAGGCTTCCGCAAGCCTGTACTGAACACTATGGGGGAAGCCTCACTCCCTCAGTCCATTCTTCATTTTACAGTCTGTGATCCCAATTGTAAGTTTTAAACCTGTTGACTAATCCTATATACTTATAATCTGACTTAATGGGTCAAAATGAAGTTAGATGCTCAAAGCCCAAAATCAATTTTATTATATACATGTACTGTCATATAGTTATTAAATAGCACAGGGAAATTGGTACATTCTTCCAAATTGTATCAAATTCAATACAAATGAAAGCATTAGGACATTAAACATTAGGAAGCCATATTTGTGCTTGTTTTAGCAAAATAACCATGTATATGAAAATATGAGGCCAAATAAAGCGTATTGTCAGTATTACAAATTATTTTGATTTCACAGTGTGGCTGTTCACTATATTTAACAACATTAGGCAGCTAGATTATAATAAAAAGAACATTCTGGACAAACACGGGCCTATATTGAAACAAAGGTACTAGAAAGAACACAACTTCAATACATAGCATGGCAATATACTTGAATGACACACATTATACAATTATAAAATTACACTATGTACATGTCACTTGGCATATTCTCTGTAAAAAAAAATTAAGAATGACCTCCCAGAATCTCATCCAGGTTTATATCTTTCATCCAGTCATCATTCCCCGACCCGGATTTGAGCAAGGAGTCTATGAAGTCCGAATCTGTGTTAATGCCTGGAACGGTATTGTCGCCTTCGGGTAAGAAATCAAACGTTAGCTGGTTCCCACGGTTGCTCTGGAAGTTACTCGAACTTGGTTCTCCGAATCCGCCCGCCGCCGGCACCCTCTGCTCTGGAGATGAATGTGTGGAATGGTTCATCAGTGCTTGATTTGGTCTTGGGTTTGCTTCCCTTAGCCGGAGCATGCCCATATCTGGTGCTACCTGATTCGGAGGTCCCAAGTGCCTCTGTTGGTAAGGGAGATTAGGCAGGTCCATTTGGGGATGGTTGGGATTGGGCAGTCGCCTTATCCCTGAAGTCACTTGCTTGTTAGATGACCCCCATCCCATGTTAACATTAGACATTAACCCACCCTGTCCCGAATGCAGCTCAGATCTCCCATGCTGTACATTACTCAGTCCAAAAGAATTCCCTTGTGAATTTACTCCCAAAAAGTTAGACTTATTTTGACTGTTATTTGATTGAAATTGGCTAAGACATGAGCCTGGGATACAGTTGGTCCCAAATCGGTCATCTGATGGTGAGGAGCTCATCTTTGGGGTGCTGGTGAGGTGACAGGGCATTGACTGCACATCACTACCAGGGCCACTGTTGGTTGGTTGTGTTGAGGGTTGACCTGAACACAAAAACAAACAATACTTTTAAACAATGCTGAGATGAACCTATGGATTAAAGTTATGTGTGAAGAGTGTCCATGTCTAAAAAGCCTTTGGGCCAAAATTATTTCAAAAACACGTGAAGAGGGCAGTACCTGTGAAGAGATTTCCTCTGTGAAGGCCCACCATACTCCTGGATTGTTTGTAGTCAGGGGGAGGTCTCGTGAGATGACGGCTGAACTGTTCATGTGCACTGTCTTTGTCCTGTTGATAAAAGTAAACAAGATGAATTACAATGTTAAAACTGTTTACAAATCTATAAGCAATAGTACTGGGTGAACAATGATTGTTTGATCAATTTCATCATCACCACTTTTAGCTGCCTATCTTGAGCAGGTTGCTACTGCTGTGCATATTTGTGTTTTTTACTTGAGTGTGATGCTTCTCGTGGTATTAGGGTTCATTGTGTGTATTTAGCTTTATCAATATATTTGCACTTTACTTCTATACATGTCATCTTTTTACCTTATTTTCGCTAAGTTTAAAGGAATAGGCCACCGTTTTTACATAATGAGATATATTCATACCTTAGCTTAGACGAGTTGATGCGTAGCTGTCTGGTCTATGTGCGTGCACTCAATCACACAAGCAGACAAAAGACGTATACTATATTGTAAGGTGTAGGACCACTTCGACTTTACTGCGCAGATGTCGAAGTACTGTTATACCTTACAATATAGTACCCCTTTTTATCCGCGTGTAAAAACGGTGGTCTGTTCCTTTAAGTAAGTCAATGTAGGCCATGTAGGCCTATGGTACAAGATGATTCTCAAGATGAGCTCATTACTCACAGTGTTGCTGATGGTGTGCTGTTGTGGAGGCAGCTGTCTCTGCATGGCCTGGCTCTTGACTGGGCCTTTCTGTTGGTTGTTGGGGCCTGGAGGCCGAGGCTGGGTCAGACTTCCCATCACCTCTAGAGCCCCATTCACATGCAGCTTTGGGCATGGCGGACCAGACTAGGGGGACAGAAGATTAGTTACATGAGACTATTGTTAAAAGATCATAGTCAAAGACAACAGTAAAGTATTCAGAATCTGTACTGCAATAAAAAATATGTTTAAGAACATATTTGCCAAACCCTGGTGCAGTGGTATGTATGCTCCAAGTATTTATACAACTACACCTTTTTTGTACTTACAAGCAATAAAGAATAATATAAAGCAATACTGCAACTTGTCCACTAGAGTGTGGACTTGCACAAGGTGCTGCGTCTGAAAGGGGCTATTCAACCCAGAGAATGTGGTCAAGGCTACTCCCACTGCAGATAAAATAGGACTGAGAGGACATGGAGAGAAGGGGGAGTGCAGAGCCTCCTCAAGGCCTGGACTCCCTTGATAATTGTGTCTAAAGAGAGTGGAAAGAATCCCTGAGACAGCAGGAAATGTGTCCCGATGGCAAGTTATGAGCCAACTCTGTGACTACCTTCATTTGCTAAGCTCTGATCGTTCTGTGCTAGAATACTGTTTGGCAAGAAGACGCTACATCTACAAAAAGGACACTTACTTGTCAAACGCAAAAACATTATGAAAATAATCTGTCACTATTGTCTAATAAGATTGGAGCATGTGGGTCAAACCAGTTTTTCCTGTGATTACAAGTACCCTGAATGCACCATCATTTTTCACAAAAGGAGTTTGTGTACACCAATTTCAAGTCAACACAGCTTGTGTATACAGTGTCAGTCATTGTGTTGACTTTACATTTTTCCCATGGCAAACTGAATTACACATCAGCTGTGCATTTAGCAGAAGCTATTACTTAAGATGACAGCTAAGTCCAAGACGATCTCTCAGGGTGGTGACTTTGTGGTCCATCAAAAGGGAACAGACTTTTTAAGTGACAGTAGTGATAAATGACATTGAAATTTGGAGCACTAACACGACCAGACTAAAGAAAAGGAAAAACTGAAAGTTACCAGAAGGCATTTGGCACGAGCATATATTCACCTTTGAGTTCAGCCCACACAAACCAGCCATAGCCTGGAGGTTACACGAAGACCCTGCCATCAAATCTGTGGCTTCTCCTGTTTCTCTGCAAACTCACTGTGCAATGATCAAGACTGGTACAACGGAGTCCATGCTATTCTCATTGCTGTGAAAAGTGAATGTCAACATAATTGTTTTTAGTGTAGAGCTTTCTGATTTCTTTGTAATTTCAAGTTAAGTAGATGATTGTACGTGTGAAGTATAAGTGCACTATAATAACTAAAAGTAAATTTAATGAGCTCTATAAAGTAAATAAATTTAAACTTGTCAAAACTCAGAAGCTTTGACAATATTAGACTAGACATATCTGAATGTAAGTCAAGTTAACTTAAAAAGTTGACTTCAGTCATCTGAACAAATGTCCATATTCCTTCTTCGTAGTACAGGATTGTTGTGAGAATAATCCGTAGATGGTGTTTGAGCATGTGTACGCACAGTAATCCCCTCCTCATCCCGATGTGTCATGAAACTGTTTTCCATGTTTTCTCTCTCATTCTTCTCAAGCTTGTTGTAAATGAACACCACATGTGGGCCTCAGAGGGAGTGATTTAGGCTCCATGGTGCAGCAGAGCAGACAGCTGACAGAGATCCAGTCCGAGCTCTCACACTGCACTTCCTCCTGGCTGCACTCAGGACACAGTCCCGGGGGACTCTATCGGCATCTGGACTTGGCCCTCTACCTCTTTCCCAGGAAACAAGTCGTCCCTTCACAGCGCTGGCAGCAAGGCCCGCTCGCCTGGTTTGCTTATCCCGACGCACTGATGGGCAACTTTGCTTCATCAAATAGTTAATACATCAACATTCTATTCACACAATCTTTTAGCTAAAGTTGGCAGGGAACTCTCAAGTTATATGCTGCATAAAATATAACAGCGCAAAGAAGATTCTCCAGAGCTTGCAAATGGGTACTTCAGTCAAGGCCAAGACTTGCATGATGAAACTGCGGCCAAATAACATTCCTCACCTCATTTTATATGGCTCGTTTCGGTAACTTCTGGATCAGATAGAAAATCCACTGTTCACTTTGATGTTAACATTATTGCAGATAATTAAGGACGCGTTTTTCTATTCCGTTAATAACAATCATTTTACTTTCGCCTGAACCATATATGGTGAATATACTGTATATAAGGAACTAAAAGTTGAAAACAAAACATAAAAACTATAACATGGATTGCCAATTGTGTCGGTTCAGTCAAGGCCCTGTAAGGAGTTTAACCTCTGTGTTCAAAGAGATGTAAGGACAGAGCTGTTTTGACAAGGAACTGCAAATGCTGTTTTTGTGCACTATCCACCGACCGCATCATGTCTTCACTCAGCATCAGTGTCCTCTGGTGTACCATGCACTCACTTTACATAAATTATGCAGTTTAGTGCAACCTTGGCTCTGTAGTTTAGCATGAATGAATGCTAATTAAGGAGAGCATTTTCCATATAAGAACAGTGCTCTTGTCTTAGTATAATAGTTGTGATGTGGGATAGTTATTGTCTTTTTGTTGTCAGATCTGGATGCAACTGATCCAGGCATCAAAAAATGTATTTAAAAACACTATGATCTTTATTCATCTTAATTTAGTTGTTGCTACTACTAACTGGAAACAGGGTTAGGGTTAGCCTGGGAGTTACTTGCTTTTGTTCCTATTTTGCCTCTAATTTCTTATTGCAATAAATATATAAATAAGTACAACTACCACAATCAACCAATAAATTTAATCTTGATCTGTTGAGAGCATTTAGTCAAATTAATTATCAATCTAGACACGGCATAGCGCAGAAAAAGGGAGAAAGAAAAAAAAGAATAGAATAGAATAGAATAAGAGCCAACGTTTTAAATCTCCCCCAATCATAACAAATCAGTGATTCAACCTTCCGGCACTAGGCTAAGCAGATTACTGTCATTTTCCACCACTTGTCCCTTGTAGCTAACAACCTCCAATTAGCAAATCCCGCTGTGCATATCTGTGCGGTGATGGCGAGCCACCCTGACAAGCAAGGAAATTAAAAGTCCTGCATGTTAATCCACCGTGCTCTGGCAATCTATGTCATTGTCGAAACACTTTCTGGGGAAATGAACATTCAACAGAGTCACAGGCAGACAGTGGCAAGAACAATTGGAAATCAAGTCCCCAAACAAATAAACAGAAACACATTGTTGTGGATTTAGACAGCAGGTTGGCAGCCACCAGGCAAAAAAAACAACAACAACAAAACAAGTGATGAAGAATATTGAGGAAGATAGCTGACGAGAAGTATGGAATAGACCTTCTTATACTGTAACTTTAATAAGTGCAACAGGAGTATGTGTGCCTGGATTTCTCATTAGGATTTCAGTAAAGCAGCTCAGTGGTTGTACTGGTACGATAAGTGAATGGAGGAATGCTTCAACCTGATTTAGTTTACTTAAAAATCTGGAACCTCCTTTAATTAGGCTTGTGTGCTTCTTCCTTAGGGCTGATTTAATCCTGACTTTCTGTACAGTCTTTTACTTTACTTTACTTTGTCTTTCTTCAGTCACAGCTTGATCACATGGGGCTTGGGCTAGCATTTAAAAATGACATTTGACAAACTGCATACATCCTGGTTAATACTTGGAGCATTGTTTATAGTTTGAAGAAAATGTTTTATGTCTAGTATCGGCTGAGATGCACCATGAAGACCTCACCTGTCGTGGCAGTGATGGTTTGAATGGTAGTCCTCCTCCATGCGGGGGTGAAGATTTGTTCGGCAGACAGAGAGCACCAGTGATATGGTCCTGGAAGTGCAGAGCTGGGTGTGTCTGGCTCTGGTTGGGGGATGAGGTCTGCTGCTGCTGTGCCTGTGGTGGATTCTTGTTCATTGCATTTGTCACAGTGGAGATAGATTGTGGACCTGCTTTGGGGCTGAAGTGCAGCGCTGGCTTCATGTTGAGCAACTTTATGTCTGGTGGATGGGAGCCTGTGTGCCCATTGGTCTTAAAGAGGCAGTTGTTGATCGTTTTATTCTGCGGACCGTTCCGTTGGGAGCTGAGCGAGTTGGAGAGCTTGCCCTGTGTGAAGGAGGGGCTGGAGGAGCTCACCGCTGAGGGCCAGGGTAGCCCTCCACCTGGTGTCTGGTGATGGAGCAGAGAGCTTGGATGTTGCTGGTTTGCAGCCATCTGCTTTAGCTGCTCTGCATGGGATATCTCAGGCCAACAGGGCATGGTTCTGGGTGGTCCCACCTGAGAGTTGGTTTTCTGAGATGTCCCATTTGGAGATGTGCCACTCTGAGTGAAAGAGGGTCCTGCTGAGGCTGGCCGAAGCTGGGGAACGCTGCAGTGGACATGGCTAAAGTCTGGGGAGTGCTCCACTTTAATGGGCCTGTCTAAAGGGGTGCACAGAGAGCCCGCTGCCCCGACCGAGCTTGGGCGACCTAAATCAAGACCAAATGTGTCGTCCTGCTTCAGCATCTTCTCAAAGTCCAGATCATTGAGTGGAGGCACAGATTTAGTCAGCTCATCAAACAGATCCTGCAGTTCTGGGTCAATGTGAGTGGCCCCTTCATCTTTAAAGTCTTTAAAATCCTTAAAATCAAAAATCATATCAGTGTGAGAGTGGCCACAGGACGGAGTTTCCATGGGCTCCTTTTTCATCTCTTTTAAAGTCATGTTGAAGATGTCTGACCCAACCCCATGGGACATCATCCTCTGCATGCCAAGAGAAGGTCCTGGCACAGGCTGGTTCATGTTGCACAGCCCCGGTCCCAGACCAGAGTCCAGGCGCAGCCGCTTGTAGTCCACAGCAGAGAAACCACAGGACAGCCCATTCTGCTTTGGCACCTGCCCTGGTGCATGACCCTCTATTTTTCTCCGCAAAGATCCATGGAGCTGAAACACAAAGGCACATTTTTATTAAAACATTACATTTTCATTAAAACACTGACAACACAATAACTTGACGAACATAAACATTTGCATCCCACGAAAACAACTCTCTTGTAATGACAGCAGTTGCTTCAAAGGCATCTTGTGAGCCTGTTCAAATTATGATGATAGTTTTGGGGATAGCAGCATTAAACTCCACATCCAGCTCTAAGTATTACCATGTAATCTAATCCAATTTCACAATTTGCTGGGGGCTCATACACGTCGCGCACTAGACCAACTGCTTTTAATAACACTGTTTTCATCATGTTGAGCTGGAGCGCAGATTTTACAGCGCTCATTCTGCCCCGAGAGCTTTAAATGTGGCACAAATCAACCAGTAGGAAGTACATGCAGGGGAAGATGGTATTTAGTACTGTATTATAGCCGTACTTCATCAGTGTGTAGAAAGCAGGTTACTGAGCGCACCCAGAAGAATAAGCTCTTTGTCTGTTTGCTTAATTTGCATATATTATATTTTTTGCTCCATTGTGCTTCATTAGATAGCAGCCTTGTTCCTCTGTGGATAAGATTGTGCTTAACATGCTGTCGGAGTCTAAATCTGACTACCCTTTGTTCTGTCCCATGTCTCCATTAAATGCAATAAAGGATAATAAAAAATATACACAATCCCAGATGCTATTGTGTTGCGTGTTGTGCCTTTAAATTTCTTATCTGGGCTCTTTAACTAGGACATTGCTGCATAGACAGAAAATACCTGTTTGGCCGTCTCTTCCGAGCATGGAAATATTACAGATGTCATGGACCACATTTGGTCATTTTACCAAACCCTTTTCATTGTTAATGGAAAATGTTGTAAAACTACTCTTTTGTTTTTGTTTGTTTGATTTTGAGAAACTTTCTTTCTTTTTCTCACTATCACAAATCTTTTAGGGCCATAATGACGGCACTGCTCAACTCACATTTACAAACAGGTCGGGGCTTGCACTTGTATGAATAACAGAATAAATATTAGCCATGGGAAAGTGCCTCACTAATGTGGCTCACTGGTATGTTAACTCATTCATGTTCAGGGAGGAATTTCAACACTCTCAACTATTTATTAGTCGTTAATGCACACAGGAAAAAAAAACACTTTCTGGGCCAGTAGTCTCTATTACCGGTAACTACATTGCTCAACAAACCCACTTGCTTTTTTTCATCATAGAAAGGAATGAATTAAGAATTAATTCTGACTTTGGAGAAGAATTGAAAAGCTCCACCGTGTCATCTAAAACCGACCAACTCTGTGGATTAGCACTTGTGCTTCACAGCTAGAAGGTCCGGGTTCGATTCCCACCTGGACCGGGCCTTTCTGTGTGGAGTTTGCATGTTCTTCCTGTGTCTGCGTAGGTTTCCTCCGGGTACTCCGGCTTCACCTACCACTAAAAACATGTACAATAGGCCAGGATGAATGAGAGTGTGTTTAATAGTGTACATAGGGGACGACGGATGGAAATTAGCCTAAGGCTAAAAACCAGTGTGGCATGTTTACATACATGACACCCATGTATGTTCATTTACATGCACTGTCCCAACCAAATAAACCAATAAATTAGAAAATTAAATTAGATCTAATTCAAATATGTTGTCAAAGCATTTCATTGCTTTGATTCTTTCATTAGTTTAGCAGTTTCTGTCAAATGGTAACGATCTTTCCTGGACATGATGAACAGAATATTGGTTTTTAAAACATAAATCCTAAACCTAGTCCCAATGACGCTGTACATGTGATAAAAATTGCAATTCAATACTATTGTGCTGCCCTATTTAAGTAAAAATAATGAATAATGTTGCAATTTATTGTAACAATAGTTCAAAATGAACAATGTAAATTGCTATAGTGTGTATCTGACCAAAGAACTCCTTTTTAAAAGGCGCGTCCTCCTCTTTGGCCCAAAACTCTCATGACAGAAGTGAACTGAAAATAGATTTTTCTGATTAACATTTAATGAGCTCAGACGCTCTGAATCACTTTGAAAGTGACTCCTGCTGCAGATGTGCGCTATAGAAACTAATCGTGACTTACTCAGCCACGATCTATGAACAACAACGTACGTATACTTCTTACTTACTTACTACGTCATGTAAGAGACTAGATTTAATTCATAGCCCAATTTGGTTATTCTATTAGCCCATGTTTTGAATTATAAAGGTTTTTTGACAAGAGAGTGCTTTTGTGTGTGTGTGACTGTTGGTTCTGTTGCTGAAAGCCTTTACAAGATTACAACAGTCTTTGACATCACTCACCTAACCAGAGTGAATGATGGATTACATGGCTCACCCATATGAGTCCTATTGACAGGCATAGACAGTGGCGCGCTCTGACCTTGTGCTGACAACAGAGGCCTTTGAGGATCAGTTTGTGTCAGGCTGAACATGATGCTGATGTTGAGTCGTGTGGATGGAGCTCGGGGTGAAACTCCACTTACATCCAGCAGCCACAGCAGCATCACTCAGTCCAGTACCACACTCAAGGGCTTAGGCAGAGGATAGTACGTTCTATAAACCTGGGACTGATCAAGCTTTACTGTCATGTGTACAGTGGGATTTCAGGGACAGTATAAAGATCCATCCAAGTGGGTGAAATGCCCTACATAATCAATAAGGACAGAACCCCCCTCTGATTAGTATGTTTGCTACAATTATTTTAAAGTCCTGCAGTTTGCTGCCATAAGCTTAAAAAAACCCTCAGCATTTAACATGCAAAAGAGCCAAAATAGGACTATTGTTCTTCTCGAGAAATAATATGTGCTTTCACAGGTTGTAAACTGTAGAGAGAAGGGGATTTCAGCTTGTTTGTTGCCAGATAAGAAACTAAAGCTTTCGAACCAATGCCAATAATTAGCTGTTTTACAAAAAACATTGGTTGGAGAATCCTAAGAATGAATTTGAGCTTTCGATAATTACAGCTTGGCCTAGCTTTTATGTTCCCTTGTGTTCTACCAAAATAAATACAAAATATTCCGGAAAGAGAATTTGGTTTGACTAAAATGTCTGCGAGGTAAAAGTATTTATCCTTTTTTCCAAAACCTTTGACTATGGGCTCAATACATCTTAGATAGATTCTGATCTTATACAACACATGTTTTGAGATTTAAAATGTGTCTCTATTATACGATTCTGTGTTATGAGTCTCACAAGGGCGTCAGGCCAGGTTCATATGCGTCTCCCTAATCAGGCTACTGTGCGCTGGGACCATGCACTGCAGAGGTGGGCTACTTTTGGCTCATCAGCACTTTGCATCCCCTCACTTCCTGACACAGTTGTATTAGATGGAGCTGCCCTCCGGAGAGCAGCAGGAGAGACGGATGAGCAGCAACGGCAGCAAGAAAAAACAGGAGCGCGGCAGCTTTGTGACGGCCTGTGGGGAATGGAGGAGATTATAAAAGCAGCTTTGAAGAGAAATTATCCATTATGTTTACTGAGGGCACAAAACTGAACTGTTGTTCTAGCTTAGCGCCTACAGTTCAGGGATATGAAGATGAAAAAGCACAATTCAGAGTAATAGAGGAGGCACTCAAAAATATCTCTTCGTTATCTGATGTTTGCAGATGAAAGCCAGGGATAAACCAGGGTTGGCTTTGGAATGCACTCCAAAATCAAATAGATTGCAGTGAGATATCGGAAGGTACTTCTGAAACGTAGGCAACTTACTACTGCTACTACGACAACTACCAAGCCCACAACAATAAATAAAACTACATTTCATTCAAACAAAATGAAGCTGTTAGTGAAAAGCAGGCTCTCTCTAAAGCGACTTACTTCCACTGATGAAAATATTAATGCTAATATGCAGTTTATAATTAATTGATGTTTATTTTGGCTGCAATAGAGGTTAACACAGAGTTGGGCTTGATTCCCGAACTATGTCTGTGACGCCTCAGTGTCTGACATGCCGCCCCAGTAAATGAATAAAACTGACTCAAAGACTAGAGCTGCAGAGGTGGGTGAGAGCCAGCAGAAACAGCCCGCGTACCACAGGCGTTACCTGTACCACAGTTTGATAATCACTGCCCATATTAGCCTTTAAGGGTGTTATGCATATGACAAGCTTTCCTAAGGGGAGAATGATCTTTCTCTGACATTGTTTACTACTTGGCTCATGCACGGACACATTACATTTTTTGCATTGTGTCCTCTCTGATGTTATTCATGAAGGGCGTTAATGCCGCCAGGTGCATGACACGGCTTCAGGTTTACCAGCTTCAACACACATTTACATCTGTGTATCTATAACTGTAAGACCTTACAAGTCATGTGGGAACGTGTTGTCAAGACCAGGATGTCTCTGTGAGAATTACAGCATCAGTTGGGTTTTAGATATGAGATCTTATACAGGTGGAGAAAGAATAAGTAAAACCGTTTTAAAGATCAAAAAGGTGGCGACACAAGAGACACAGGAACCCGACCATGTGTATATGTTTGTTAAGCCATGTGGGGACTTCTCTTTCTTGCAACCTCTAGCACTCCCTTAAGAGATTTATGAGTTTAGATATTGGCTCAGTCAGGTAAAGGTATGGGCTTGGATGCAAATCATAAATGAAAGTCTCGGCATTGCAGTGTGTGTGTGTGTGTGTGTGTATGTGTATGTGTGTGTGTATGTGTGTGTGTGTGTGTGTGTGTAGGTGTGTGTGCGTGTGTGTGTGTGTGTGTGTGTGTGTGTGTGTGTGTGTGTGTGTGTGTGTTCTTGTAAAGCATCACATGTGGGGACGTCCACCTGTATACACACCAGCCATGTGGGGACCTAAAACCTTATGAGGACCTCATTCGAGGTCCCCAGAGGCACAATGCTTTTAAACGGCTAGAAATGGCCTCAAGATGGGCCCCATGTACTTTTCCTGAGAAGTCCCCAGAATGTCCAAAACCTGAATTAGTGTGAGTGTATGCGACCCTAGTGGACACACTGAGGTACTGCAGTCCCCATATGACACCATGTTCTGGTTCTGTGTATCACAGGTCCCCACAAAACAGCGCCCCCACAAGGTGGCTGTTGGTACTGCATCAGTCCTCATATGACACCATGTTCTGGTAGTGTGTATCACCAAGTCCCCACAAAACACCACCACCATGTGTTTGCTGTTGCACTGCACTTATTACAACTTCAACCTTTGTAACCTTTTACATTATAAATACATGAAAATATTAGTTGTTCTTAATGTAACATGCAATTAAAAAAAAGCAAATAAGCAGGATATGAGAAATATTTAGGGCTTGACGGTAACTGGTTTTCTTAAGTTACTAGCTACCATTGCTAAAACTAAAATGGATAT
Source organism: Gobius niger (assembly GCF_951799975.1). Lineage (NCBI taxonomy): Eukaryota > Metazoa > Chordata > Actinopteri > Gobiiformes > Gobiidae > Gobius > Gobius niger. The sequence continues at coordinate 21,003,910 of NC_136852.1, forward strand.
ATTTTATTGGTAAATGGTCTCAACTTATATTGCGCTTTTCCACCTACATACTGTAGGCACACAGCAAGGAACCATTCACTCTCTCATTCATACAACAGTGTACGCAGACACTTGAGGCATGGAGGGTGAAGTGTCTGGCCCAAGGACACAAGGTCAGTACGCAAATTTGAACCCCCGACCTTCTGATCATGAGACGACCCGCTCTACCAACTGTGCCACAGTCACCACCATTATCGTTTAATGATTATTATTTCAACTTAATTCAATATAAGTGTAATGTTAACATGATATGTTAACACAGACAACCCAAAAGAAAATCATAAAAACTAAAATAAATGTTCTCTTCAGCCTTCAGCCCTATCTGCAGAGGGACTTTTATCTGCCCTGAGTCTATCTATAGCCTGTCCTAGGAGCGATCACTGTTATTGTTTGCCTCCACGATTATTACCAGATGAAGGTAGAAAAGTGCCATAAATGTGATTTTATGTAGGCTTCACATGAACAGGATTTCACCAGTCTAGAGCTGTGGGCTGTGTGGAACATGCTGTAGGTGTCTCCAGAGCAGTAGCCTACCTAAGTGTTGGAAGTGAATATCCAACATCCAACGTGAAACCAACTTCAATGTGCACCACATCATTTGCCTCCCATGAACTTTCATAGCGGCCTCTATCTTTTTATCTTCACTACAAGGGCGTTTATTAACAGCGCTGGCTGCTTTGAATCAAGTCTAAATCAGTCATTAAATCTATGTCATTAACCATTGCGTGAATATTTGTAAAGCACTTTGAGTTATTTTGTATGAATGGTTCTCTTCAAATACAGTTGATGGATTGACAAATAGAATTATAAATTGGCTTGTCTGAGTGTTGGGGAGGGACTTGTGTCCTGCTTTTGCTCCTCCCTCTCACCTCTTTGTATGCAGGTGCTCCACCCTCCCCCATGGCTACTGGGTGTGGCTTCTCAGCTGTCCCCTAAGATTGGCTGCATCTGGCCTGGTGGCTCAGCTCAGTCCCAGCCACCTTTGCCATTTTTGGAGTTAAACTTTGTAATAAAATTGGTATTTAACCGCCCTTCTGGTTGCTTTCCTCATTGAGCCGGTCGGGACAATTTGTGAAAAAGGAGCTATATTAAAGCTGTTAATATTGTTGTTTTGTTTACAATAGTGACGTTTAAAGAACAATTAAGACTGAGAGGTCCATTAAAACGAACTAGAAAACAAACATTTAGGGATGCACCGATAGTATCAGGTATCCAGGACCCAGGAAACAAATGACAAATTAAGCCTTGGAAAAAATGATTAATAATAATGAAAATTATATTCAATAAAAAAAAAAGAATAAAATAGCATATGTAAGATTCTCATATAACTAAATCTACGTTTCTCAGGTAAATGGGTAACTACTAACTAGTCTGCTATGATATAGTCTATAAACCATCTATACACAAGAATGTTTGAGAAAAATGCATGGTACTCGTTTTGGTATTCGGTGTTGGCAAGTAGGCTACTCAAGTCAAAGTACTCATAACAGTTTTAGAAAAAAGTAGTATCGGTGCATCCCTATCAACAATAACAACAGACTGGTGGTGATGCTCCATCATGACACAAACTGGGATTAACAGGTCCTCATAATGTTCATCTCTAAACTGTCTCATTATACAAAATGGTGGCTTGACTACATCGTGATACACAAACCAGGATTACCAGGTCCTCATAATGTTCATCTCTAAACTGTCTCATTATACAAAATGGTGGCTTGACTACATCGTGATACACAAACCAGGATTAACAGGTCCTCATAATGTTCATCTCTAAACTGTCTCATTATACAAAATGGTGGCTTGACTACATCGTGATACACAAACCAGGATAAACAGGTACTCATAATGTTCATCTCTAAACTGTCTCATTATACAAAATGGTGGCTTGACTACATCATGATACACAAACCAGGATTAACAGGTCCTCATAATGTCCATCTCTAAACTGTCTCATTATACAAAATGGTGGCTTGACTACATCGTGATACACAAACCAGGATTAACAGGTCCTCATAATGTTCATCTCTAAACTGTCTCATTATACAAAATGGTGGCTTGACTACATCGTGATACACAAACCAGGATTAACAGGTCCTCATAATGTTCATCTCTAAACTGTCTCATTATACAAAATGGTGGCTTGACTACATCGTGATACACAAACCAGGATAAACAGGTACTCATAATGTTCATCTCTAAACTGTCTCATTATACAAAATGGTGGCTTGACTACATCGTGATACACAAACCAGGATTAACAGGTCCTCATAATGTTCATCTCTAAACTGTCTCATTATACAAAATGGTGGCTTGACTACATCGTGATACACAAACCAGGATAAACAGGTACTCATAATGTCCATCTCTAAACTGTCTCATTATACAAAATGGTGGCTTGACTACATCGTGACACACAGGTAGGCTATCAGCTATGTGCTAACTACCGACCATTGCACAATATTTTACAAGAAAGAAAACATTCAATACTACATTGAAAAACTTTTCAGTTTATAAAGTTTTAGACAAATCTTCAATTTAATTTTTTTTATTCTGTGTCCAAAAGTTGGAGCATAGCTGATTAGCAGACATCATGCTTTAAAACTCTTAATATTGAATTCTTCTTTTGAAATCAATGCTAAAAATAAATTGGATATTAAGGCTTTAAGTAGCCTGTGGACACAGGCACAATTTTCACTGTAGGCATATGTGAAAATGCCATTCCTCCTTCGCCTAATTTATTTAACCCTTTGTCTTTTGATATTCTTTAAAAAATTAGCATTGGTTTGTTTTGGTTTGCAAAATCCCTGGCCGCCATTTTGTATTGCGGGGGAGGAGCTAGTGGTGCCACTACCCGTGCTCTGCATCTCTCTGCATCTGCGTCCACGACAGATGTCACGTAGCTTACAGTCAACAAACTGGTAAGTCTTTTTTTGAGAGTTAACTAAGTTAGAGATGACAAATTAGTTTGCAATGTTCATGTTCTAAGATATGTGCTCAAAAACGTTTCAAAAACAGTGCTAAGTACTGTGGCAATGTGCTAGCTTTTCTGTTCATTTCTACCACAATACATAAAGAGACAGACTTATTTTTTGCTCAACTGTCTACTTGAAGGAAGGTATATGAGGCTCTTTTTTTTTTTAGATTAGATTGTTGAAAAGTTTAGTGGATATTAGCTTGATTAGCTAGCTGCATGGTGGTTAGCTATCATGCTAGTTGTACATTAGCAAAACCAGACTCACGTGGCCTCACTTTTCTTTAACAAGGAATACATTATACAGTTAAAACGTTGGTGTAAAGTAATTAGACATTTATTTTGAGCTCCACAATACTGGTGGGCATTTTTTTGCATTGGGTCGTCCATAACTTTTCTGTCTGACCCAGTCTTAGCTTTGAGAATAACCATAACATTGAACATGTTTAGCATAGTGGTAAGAAGCTGCTGTAGCACCATGTGCTGTGGGAAGTGGAGCTGAGACTGCCACAGAGGCATTAAACATAAATAACTCATCTAACAATGGGACAATAGACTATGTCTGAGATCTCAGGACGTTAAGCAAAGATTGTTCACAGCTACCATAGTTAACTCAACTTTATTTTTTCAGCAACAATGAATGAGTCGAAGGATAAAGAGGGACATGGGAAATCTGAGGTGAGATGTTTTTTCTTCTTCTTGTGAACCACTGTACTGTATAGAAAAGGCTTTATTTATTCATTCATTTTTTAATACATGTATAAAAGGAATACCACTACATGGCCATAATGTTTTATCCAACGTTTTAACCTTAAGTCTCATGCTGTTTATAGGGCAGATACATGTAAACACAGCGAGTGATTTTTTTGTTTTGTTTTGTAGTCACAAGTAAGATATTTTCGTTGGCTGCAGACATTGAGAAATCACCACGATGCCTGTGTGACCCGACATGAAGAGTGGCTCACAAAGGAAACACACAAGAACTTTGAAATTACATCACTACCTCAAATTGTAAGTCTGTGCATACAATATTGTTTAAGGCAAGACACTGCAGGGTAATGGGCTATATGCACAGTGACCCCACGTGATTTCCGCCTGGACAGTCAGCCAGACGCTGTCCTTCCTGTCCGAATTAGCGGGTCCCACAGAAATGAAGCAATAGCTTAAGATTTGGTAAAGGACAGCGAGTAAAAGTTCAGATGTGACTGGAGCAGGTTAAAAAATATTACATGAGACGTAACGACTTCACTGGAGGAAACTCCGTGTTCATAACGTGGATGTTTTTGTCTTGAGGCTAACGCGGCTAACGCAAAATAAAAAAATAAAACTAGCGAGGCGTTTGGAACGAGCCTGCGCAAAAAAGAATCGTCCTGTTAGTTTAAATTATATTTACTTGTTTACATGTTATATTATCATTTTTCAACACTAGCCTTTAGCTCTAAGATAAAGCTCCGTCCCTTACGACAGCTGGCGTTTCCTTTGGGGCAGATTCACAGCGAACATGATGTTTGTAACACGTTTCTGTGACTCCATCAGTAACTCGTTGTCCTTAACCAGATCCTGAGCTTCTCTACATTTGTGTGGGAACCTGCTAATTGTGAACGTAAACGATCAGCGACAAGAAGTCCAGCGTCTGGCTGACTGTCCAGGAAGACGTCACGTGGGGAAACTGTGCATATAGCCTATAAGGAAAAAAATAACGCCCCATAGTTAACCGGATATTTTAATAAAGAGTTTTCTACAGCAATATAAACAAATATCTCTGTCCACATGACAGATTATGCGCAAAACAGATTACTCTATCCCACGAAAGTTATATATTTTCCCAACACTTTTTTTTATATAGCAAATAAGTTTGACTTTGCATTTTTTTTTTATTTTGCTGAGGTTTAGCTCAGCCACTCAACTCATGGAGAAACTTTAGCAAGGTCAACCTATCAAAAAAAGGTCTCTCTGTATAATGAATAAGTTCTGAGAAAAAAGAAATAAAGAAATCTGCAGCCGCAGTGCATGTGACGTCGCGCAGCTCGGAGAAAGTAGTGGCTTCTGTCCAAATCGCCAACAGAATGAGTGGACTATACACTACTATATAATGCAGGCCTATATAGTGAATGAGGGGTTAGGGACATTCGGACACAAGCCAGGTCTGGTCTCCTGTCCAGACCTGTTCACGTCCAGGTCTAGTTGCGTCCAGGTTGTGTCCTGTTAAATGACTGCATGCCCAAATCCATAATTGAGTCTTGTCTTTTTCAGTCAAACCCCAGAAAGGATGACATGTCCACATCTGAAGGTAGCCAAGATGAGTATGTCCCAGATCACACAAAGAGCAGCACAGACAGTGAAGACGACGATTCATCTGCCCACCAGAAGCAACCACATAGAAAGAATCTGGATCAAATAAATATAGATCCACAAGGTAAGATAAGTTTCACAATGCCATGTACTGTTACTTCCTGTTATCTATTAAGTGTCCTGGTAACCATTTCATTTTTGTTTTTAGAGGGGGTCATGGAAGACACAGAGGCATCAGATGATGAAACTGATCCAATCTCAGCCCCAGATTGGTCATCTTCAAAATCTCCAGGTATTTGAACAAGTAACACTTGACACATGTGGGGGAGAGGGAGAGGAGGCGAAGGACACAAAGGGAGGAGACCAAGGACAAGAAAACAAGACAATTATTTCCTGTATTTTGCTTAGATTAATCTCATTATGTCCACAGGAACCAGGAAGAGGGGAGAGCCTGCACTCCAAAACCTTCAACCAGGAAGTGAAGATCATATCCCTGGGTTTTCTTCGAAGTCTCCAGGTATTTTAAACAATCAATGAAGGAGAGAGTTTGGCTGTTTGATTCGGGAAGAAGAGATTCAGGAAAGAAGAGAGAGTGTGACCGGGGAGAGGAGACGGGTGAGAGAGATACAGGACAGACATAGGGGAGAGAGGAGGAGACTGATGAGAGAAATACAGGACAGACGGTGGGGAGAGAGGAGGAGACTAAGGAGAGAGATGCAGGACAGGCGGAGGGGAGAGAGGAGGAGACTGATGAGAGAAATACAGGACAGACGGAGGGGAGAGAGGAGGAGACTAAGGAGAGAGATGCAGGACAGGCGGAGGGGAGAGAGGAGGAGACTGATGAGAGAAATACAGGACAGACGGAGGGGAGAGAGGCAAACGGATGAGAGGGAGGAGGGGAGTGAGAGGAGTAGAAATGGGAGAGGAAGGGGGAGAGAAGACGAAGGAGAAACGGATGCAAACAGGGATGGAGGAGTAAAGAGAGGGAGACTGGAGCGAGCAACACAAGAGCAACAGAAGTGGAAGGATTGGTACTGGTCAGAAATGTCTGATAGTGTTGCAGAATGAAGTGATGATACATTTTATGGGAGAAACATCCAGGAACTTGTGCTAAGTCCCCGGCCCCTCTATTATTCTGTGGGTCTTCAAACACGTGTTGACGTTGGCATTAGTTACTGTGTGAACCATGTATATATTGCTCTCACAATTCATACATTTAATTTAAAAGGGACAGAAATAAAGCTGAAGCTGTAATTACAAAAAAAAAAAAAAAAAAACATAAAAAAAAACAATTTCATGTTGGTGAGTGAAATCAATGATTTCTTTATGCCCATAGAACCAAGGAAAAGAGAATTTTTAGCTATATACTAGTTTAGTTTACTAATAACTTGTCTTGAACACTCAGGACAGACGGGAGGAAAGGGACTGCAGACACGGACGCCAACAGAAGAAATGTCTACTTCCACTGGTAAAGCTCATTCCAACTACTTGCAATACAATTGGTTATTGTCTGTAAAGTCATAGTAAGTCATGTCTATGTCTTTGTTGTCGTCTTGTTATATTTTACTTTTTTTTTTTTTCTGCATGCCCTTATGGCCTTGTAGATTTAAAGTTTGTATAGCTTATTTTTACCTGAATTCTATGTTTGTTGCACGATTGTACTGAGAAACATTGCTAGTTTGTGAACCTGTTCTCAAACAATGGCAATAAAAAGTGTTCTGATTCTAGTTTTTGCATATCTTCCAGGATCTAAAGGAAAAAAGAGACCGTGGACAGTGCAGGAAGTGAATGCAGTAGAAGAAACCCTCATGGACAACATTCAGTCTGGAAAGGTCCCTGGTAAGGCGCAGTGCATCCAATGTATTGAAGAGTCTGCTGGGGCACTTCAAACAAGGAAATGGGAGGGTGTCAAATTTTACGTCAAAAACCGGATTGAGGCTGGGAGACGACAAAGTTGTAAAAGAAAGTAATAAGTAAGTAAGTAAGTGCTTATGACACATTAGGTACGATGACAGAAACCGTTTTTGTAAGAGTTGGCTAAAGAAAACGTTGTCCTGTTGTATATATATTTTTTGGCTTTTATTGATCCTTAAAGGAACAGGCCACCGTGTTTCCATACTGAGATATGTTCTTATCTTAGCTTTGACGAGTTCTTTAGGACCTGTCTGGTCTTCCCTCGTGGCTTCAGTCACGTAAACACAGCACAGACGGCGTTAGCATTTAGCCTCTCCCTCTCTCCTCTATAGCTCCAAAACAGGTCAAGATAGAAGCTACCAAGCTCTTCCACGTTTTCCCTATTTAAATATGGTTACGTGAAGTGTTACACTAAGTATAATTACACACAATTAAACAATGTGGATTTTCTAAGCGGATAAAAGGGGGGACTATATTGTAAGGCGTAATAATACCAGGAGTAATTTGGCATCCGCACAGTAAAGTGAAGATTACTGTGCATTAAAGTGAAGATATTACTGCGCGGATTTCGAACTACTCCTGGTATTATTACGCCTTACAATATAGTTCCCCTTTTTATCCGCTTAGAAAATCCACATTGTTTAATGTTGTGTAATTATACTTTGTAGTGGAACACTTCACGTAACCATATTTAAATAGGGAAAACGTGGAAGAGCTTGGTAGCTTCTATCTTGACCTGTTTTGGAGCTATAGAGGAGAGAGGGAGAGGCTAAATGCTAACGCCGTCTGCGCTGTGTTTTTTCGTGACTGAAGATCAGACAGGTCCTAAAGAACTCGTCACAGCTCAGGTAAGAAACATATCTCAGTATGTACAAACAGTTGCCTATTCCTTTAAAGGAACAGGCAACTGTTTTTTCAGTCTGAGATATGTTCTTGCCTGAGCCTGATTGTGATTTGATGTGTGAAACCATAGACATTAGCATTTAGCCTCTCCTCCTCTCCTCTATGTGGCCAAATGGGGGTGAAGTTAGAAGCGACCAAGCTCCTCCACGTTCCCCCTATATGGTTATGTGAGATCCAAGTATAGTTACACAAAATTAAACATGTCAATTTTCTAAGTGGATGAAAAGGGGAACTATATTGTAAGGCGTAATAACACTTAAGAAGCACTTTGGCGTCTTACTGCGCAGATGTCGAGGTGCAACTACTCATGTAACTGTATTTAAATATGGGAAACGTGGAAGAGCTTGGTGGCTTCTAACTTAACCCCATTTAGCCCCATAGAGGAGTGGAGATGAGGCTAAATGCTAACAACATCTTTGGTCTTTTTGACTGAGTGCACGCACAAAGACCAGACAGGTGCACATTAACTCGTCTAAGCTCAGGTAAGAACATATGTCAGTATGGAAAACCGGTGGCCTGTTCCTTTAAATACAGGAAGTAACAGCTAGAGGTAGAGTTTTCATACTGTTGTGCAATCGTAAAGTTATGCAAGAGTCTAAAGTAGAGACCTGTACAGGAATGGATTTTGTGGATTATGTTTTGGTCTGACCGCCCGTTCCCGCCTAAGGCTTTATGAATCCTGACCGATCCTACAAAATTAGTGTCGAGTCCTGCAAGTCTCGTGAGAATTCCCGCCCGTTGCAGGTCTCTAGTCAAGAATTCTATTAAACTTTCCCTCCAACTTACTCGTGTTGAAGAACATGCATGATAACTGGCAAACCGTTGGGCGACAGACCCATGTTCACTTTTTTGTAAATAAATATTTCATTGTTAATGAACATTTGTTGGGCATTGATTTTTTTGTTTTAAACCTCCTCCTTTTTCCTGTTAACCTATCTACCAACATTCAAAAATAACAAAAAATACAAGAAATACCATTTTCCCCACTATTGCCATCTGGTGGTTGTTTCAGGTACTACATAATAGACAGGTCCCCAAAAGTCACCAATTACCGGACAAAAAATAAAAAAGAAAACTTAGGAGATTTTGGTTCAAAATTTGCATCTGGAGCCCAAGGCTCAAGAAAAAATTTTGAGAGTGGTTTTGGTGGCTCTATTCCCTTAAAAAAAATGGGGTCCCCATATGGAGCAGTTTGCCTTGAGGTCCCCATTTGTACTGATTTACAAGTATGTGTGTGTGTGTGTGTGTGTGTGTGTGTGTGTGTGTGTGTGTGTGTGTGTGTGTGTGTGTGTGTGTGTGTGTGTGTGTGTGTGTGTGTGTGTGTGTGTGTGTGTGGTTTCTGCCCTGCCAATGTGCGCACTGCTCAGGTCACCCACATGGCAGTGACAGGCCGTCAGAAGACATCAGCCCCTGGTCATGTGACTCACGGAGCTCCTGACACCGCTGTCACCTCTCATCTACATGTCAGTCTAACCAGAGACATCGCTCTGGAGGAGCCACACACTGTTGTCCTATACTCATACACACGTCAGTCAATAATTCAAGACAAGCAGATACAAGTGTCATACTGACAGGAGAGAATGGCAGAGGACAGGAGGGTGTGCTGCTTTACAAAACAAAGACACATCATAACTGCGCAGTGTAATATGCATTCAGCCCCATACTTTTGCAAATCCTGTATAAATGTATAATAATATGTAGGAATGCTTGCCAGTTTTACATTACTTCAATATATGTAGTTCAAATACATCACATGATAAAGCAGCAGCTCGTCTTCTTCTCTAAAACAAACTCCTAAAGAAGTACAGCTCTCGATCTTGTTTATCCTTTTTAAAACACCATCACCACACAACCACAAATACTTTTTTCCCAGCACGCATCACACACAGGCTGCCTCCGGTCATGCCACAGGAAAAGGCCCATAAGCAGGGAACAAGTTGCCTTCCTGTTTTCAAAGACAGTTCCTATGGCACGCAGAGCCGCTTCCTGCACTATACTCTCTGACCATCTCTACAACATCTGGCTGTGCCACGTTGTTCAGCTGTGGTGCCCCGAAACCCAATAGTGCCACTGCTGTGTTCTGTCAAAACATAGATAAGGATTTATAACAACTTTGTGTGGGTAATTACAGAAAACTTGCTCTCCAGGCTCAGTTGCAGCATGGGGCCTCTGTTTGCACTTGTTTGTCCACCTGCATGGATTCATCAAACTAAAAGCTACATTTACGACAGTTGATGAAACATGGACAAATGGTTCCCTGTCTGAACATTGAGCATCACATCACACTTAATCAGTGAACGGAAAAACATACTTTTTGATAAATGATGTCCAGTACAAATCTTAATAGTTTTATTAACATTGGTTGTTGCAGTGTTTGTGTTTGTCAGTCA